>NC_133156.1:217923850-218559850 GCF_040802235.1 Manis javanica
GGTCATATGGTAACTCTGTTTAACTTTCTGAGGAGCTGCCAGACTGTGTTTTACAAAGTGGCTGCACCATGTTACATTCCCACCAGCAATGTATAAGGGTTTTAATTTCTCCACATCCTTAACAACTCTTGTTATTTTCTCTCTCCGTGTGTGCTTTATTATTATAACCCTCCTAGTTGGTTTGAAGTGGTGTATCATTGTGGTTTTGATCAACAGCTCCCTAATCTCTAATGATGTTGAGTATCTTTTCATGTGTTTATTGGACATTTGTTTATCTTTTTTGGAATAATATTTGTTGAAGCCTGTCGCCCTTTTAATTGGGTTGTTTGTCTCTTTATTGTTGAGTTGTGGGAGTTCTTTATACAGGAGTTCTTTATATCAAAAAAGTTGTGCAACCATCACCACTATCTAATTGCAGAATATTTTCATCACCCCAAAAAGAAATCCTGTACCTGGTAACAGTCACTTCCCATTCCTCCACTCAGTTAGTGACTGCACAGAGATTTCTATAAATAACTGGAAACAATAAGTCTCCCAGTTTTTGCTAAGTGTCCCTCTGTGCCTGTTAGGGAAGTCCTTCACCAACTACCCACTTAGCTCTGGTTTAGCCTTACTTGCTACTGGTACAGATCTTAAGATCAATCAGACATGAGAGCTTAGGATATTTTCAGATACTTTTTTTAGCATGTTCATAGTCCTAGGCATGAACATAGCTGTCTAGATTCCCAGAAATATGTCTGAGATTTTCAAAGCCACTGCAGGCCTCTCATTCCTCAGTCTTTCCTTTAAGCCTTTTGACTAGTCTATTATTTGCCCTACCTGCATCCACTGCCTCAGGCTACTGTGCTGTTAAAACATTCAAAAATATCCCCTCTCCCCAGGAACTTTTAACACTAGGTAAGTCTGAATGAAGCAGAGTAAAGACAAGCCTTTGAGTGGAGTCTTCGAAAGAACCACCAGACAGATAAAATAATGACTTCTCTTTAGGAATGAGGCTCTGAAAGGGCTCCAGCCCTGTTTTGCTCCTTCCAAACCTGGGAATATGGGCTCTTACTTTTCAAGGCTGTGAAGAATAGGGAAGTGGGAGATGGGACTAGGGTAGGTTAAAATGCCATGAAGCAAGCCTGTTCCCTTCCTAAGATCCAGCCATTTTCCTTCCTTAATGCTCCTCAGCTTGCTGTAAGCCTTTGGTTAATATTCAGAGTTCTAAAAAAGTCGATTGTTACATTTTTTGGTCCATTTTTTTTTTTTTTTTGCTCTTTGGAGGGGTAAACTCTTGGATGTCTTTTTGCCATTTCACTTTCTTAATTAATTTTTAAAGTTAAGAGTATTTCTAAAATTTTGGAGAGGGTGTTCCACAGTTGGTTTGAAAATTCACATGAATAAATAAAGAGTAACTTGAAAATCCTCAAAGAGAGTAATGATTCAACAAGATTAGCCGTACCTAGTGTGTGGAACTTTTTTTTAATAGAATATTTTTTAGTTAAAGTTTCATTGATATACAACCTTATGAAGGTTTCACATGAACGACATTGTAGTTTCCACATTCACTCATATTATCAAGTCCTGATGGCCCCACTGCAGTCACTATCAGTGTAGTAAGATGCTATAGAGTCATTACTTGTCTTCTCCACGTGTGTGAAGACCTACTTTAAAGTACAATTAT
This sequence comes from Manis javanica, assembly GCF_040802235.1. Taxonomy (NCBI): domain Eukaryota; kingdom Metazoa; phylum Chordata; class Mammalia; order Pholidota; family Manidae; genus Manis; species Manis javanica. The sequence goes on from NC_133156.1 coordinate 217,925,517, forward strand.
TAAAACAGTGTAGTGCCAGCCATAAGGAGGCAGATTAGTAGAACAGAATCAAGAGTACAGAAGAAGAACCAATATATATGATAACTTAGGGTATAATACCAAAGGAAATATGTGTCAGTGAGAAAGATATTGAGTAACTTTGTAGCATCAGGAAATAAGTTGGATTCTTATCCAACTTCTGACAACAAAATAAATTCCAGATGTACCAAAGGTTTAAACTAAAATGGAAAATCTTTAAAATAATGGGAAAATAATCTTTGCATGGGTATAATACTGTGGAAGCTACCCAAACATCCATCCAAGTAAAATAGATAAACACTTGTGGTATATTTGTACATGTCAAGAATATATACGGTATGTATAGTATGGCAATGGCAATAAATGAACTATAGCTCTACCCAACAACATTCTTGTGTATCAGAAACATAATGTTGAGTTCAAGAAATAAGACACTAAACAATACTCTAAGAATCATAGAATGCTCATGCATGTGGGCAAAATAAACTATACTTTTAGGGATGCATACAAATATTATAAAATTGTAGAGAAGCAAGAGGAAATGATTATTACAAAAATCAGGATGGTGTTTAAGTCTGAGGTGATGGTGGTACTATGAAGGTAGAACTTTCCAGGGTGAAGTTTTATTTGATAGTTATTTATTAAACTATTCACACAGGTTTATGAACTTCCCTGTATGATTGTTATGTTGTGCCATAAAAGAAGAAAAATTATAAACAGGATATAGTTTGATGTCTAGTATTTAGCACGATGGCTTAGGCAAATTTTATTTTGAGGGTATTTATATTTTCTGGTCTCACCTTCCTAGATTCCTCTTGGAGGAATCTCTCTCTTTTCTCAAGGAATTATACAGTTCCATTTATAGGGAACGCTACAATATCAGCAATTAAATTATATTAGAGAAACATATGGAAAGTCATATGACTGAGTGGCTGCTATCAAAATGCCATTCCACTGGTGTATGGGGTAATCCAAACTTTACCTCTCTTTCACTCTGGTTGTTACTTCTGGTTATATAAAGCTGATCTCTAATTCTGGGCTCACAGGATTGAATTTATTAACTGCTGGATGGGGAAGGAATTTACCTTTCAAGGTTGTTGGTGAAAAAAAATAAGGTAACAAATGAGGGCTACTATGGATTTTAATGAAGTAAGACAAATAACAGCATGAATGATTGCTTTAGTACGAGATAATGATGTTTTTTCATTGCATAAATTTAAGGGAAAATGGTTTTTAAAAATGGGTTTAATGCATTTGTCTATTATTTCATCTCATTGTTTGATATTTTTCTTTCCAACAATGAATCCTGACCTTTCTCCCTTATATATCCCAGGACATTTGTTTACTCGTTTCTCACTAGAGGGAGGTCTTTTCCAGTTGCAATCATTTTCAGCAGCTTTTTCTTCTGTCTGGGAAATGGACTCCTCCAAAGCTACTATCTGATTTACTGTGCTGAATACCCTGCTGAGTGGTACACAGACATACGGTTTAGCCTGGGTAAGTAAATCTGACCACTTTCCTCCCACACGCTAGTTAACACCCCTTCCCATGGTCTAGATCACTGTCACCGCTTCCGTGCCCTATTGCAGTAACCGCCTAATGATTTCATTCTCCCTTTCTATCACTGCTACCCAAGTCTTTTCTCCATGTAGCAGCCTGAGATATCTTCAGAGAACTTGATGTCATTCTCCTTTTCAGAATCCTCCAATGTCTTTCCATTACTTTCAGGACAAAATACAAATTCCTTACCACTACCTACACCTATGAAACCCAGACATTCTTGATCCTGCCTGATTTCCTGGCCTCATTTCTTGCTTCCATCCATCTCATTTACTGTGCTGTAGTCTCAGTGGCCTTTTTGCTGAGACTGAGATGCTCAAATTTGTCCTGCCCCAAAGCTTTTGCACAGACTAATCCCTCTGCCTAAATGCTGTGCCCTTTATATTCATGGAACTTGATCCCTCATTTTATTTAGGTCTCTGTTAATTTGCAGGTCCTCAGGGAGATTTTTCCTGACCACCCTACCAAACATAGTAGAAAGCACTGATCGCTAAATTGTTTTTATTATTTGCCAGAGGAATTAACGTCCAGGAAGGTTCAACTGTCGATACATTATTTTGGCTCAAAGCAAAAATGTGGGATGACCCTTAATTCCTCTCTTTACACCATACACCACATTCTGTGCATGAGCTTAGTGCAGCAACTGCAGCTCTCACACAGGGACCAACTGGGTTCACTCCCCACAGCTGCACTGACATCAGGCTAGGCGCAGCCATGGTGGCCTCTTGCATGGACTGCCACAGTGACCTTCGAACTGCACTTCCTACCTCTGGGCCTACCCTTCCGTAGCCCCTTCTCCACACAGCAGTCAGAGTGAACATTTGAAAACACAAATGGCCAGAAGATTAGTAGTGCAAATGCTGATACATGCACACAATGACATATTCTGGAGCCACAAAAAAACAAACAAATCAAACAAAATAAAAACAAGGAAGATCTCTGTGTGCTCATGTGGAGACATCTCTAGAACATGTGGTTAATAAAAATAAAGTATGAACGGTGTATATGGTATGTTAGTACTTTTTATGTAAAGATGGGATAGAAAGAAAACTGTGTGAGTGTTCAATGGGAAAAGAAACTACTAGATTGATAAAAAGGAAACTAATAAAAAAATGTTTACCTCTAGGGTTTGGGGTAAAGAGAATGAGATAGTGGGCAGAACTTTTCTTTCAATATTGTTTTGTCCTTGAAATTGTGGAACTTCATAACTTAGTTTTAAAAAAATGTAAATGGAGAAAGGTCCTGAAATTGAGAATAAACAAATAAATATATCTAACTGTGTACTAAACTGATAACATAGAACCACACAGGAAAATGATTTATGCCTGTTTACAGGAAATACAGAGAATAAGAAATTAGTTAAATGCCACCATGAGGAAGTATGCTAGTCTTATCTGGAAAGGGAGGCATTTTAAGGGACAACTGTCTGGTCTTTTCAAGAAGCCAGTGTCCTGGAAAAAAAAAAAAAGGTAGGGATCTGGGCTAGATTAAAATGGCCTGAAAAGACATAATGACCAGATGTCAGGTGTAGTCCTATATTGGACTTGGGTTTGCGCAAACCAGCCATAGAAGGCATTTCAAGGACGTCTGAGAAAATTGGATTATGACCTTGATATTACATAAGATGAAAACCTGGAAGGATATGCACTAAGGTGTTTAATGGTAGTGATCTCTGGGTGGTAGGAATAAAGTATCTTGGTTTTCTTATTTTTGCTAATTAGTGTTTAGTCTTCCATGTAACATTTGGAACAGAATAGTGAACAGAAATCAGACCGTATTTCTCCCCTGCTTAAAATCTGCCAATGGCTTCCTCTTACACTTAAAGTCTAACTCACCGAGGCCTATAATGCTTGATGTATTTTTCAATTATTCTGTCCGCATCTCCTCACTTTCCCCTCTATCTTAAAGCTTCAAGTGCACTAGCCTTCCTTCTGTTTCTTAGACAAACTAAACTCGTTCTAGCCTCAGGGCCTTTGCACCTGCTAATCCTCCTACCAGACTACACTCCCTCAGATCTTTGCAGTCTTATTATTCAAACCACAGGATAAATGCCAAATCTTCAGAAAAGCTTTTCCTACCCATCTCATCCAAGGTAGAAACCCCTCTTTCACACCTCAATTCACTCTTTATCTCATTATCCTACTTTAATTTTCTGCTTTACAGTGATTTAAAAAATTTTAATTATTTGAATTCTTTTCTGTGTTCTTTCACTAAAATGTAAACTGCATGAATACAGGCACTTTGCCTGTTTTTTTCACTACTGTATCCCTGGTGTTTTAGGACAGTGCTTGGTACATAGCAAGCTCTCAATAAATATCAGTTGAATGAATGAATGAATGAACAAATGAATGAGTCCCATACCATCCTCTGAGATAGGTACTATTATAATTTACATTTTATAAGTAAGAAAACAGAGTCTGAGAGAGTGTGAGTGACTTGACCAAGGACACATAGACATCTGGTCCAAGGTTTTTGCTTTGTCCACTGCTATACATGCTGTCTCCCTTCCCCCATTCCCTCCCACTTTCTGCCCCTGCTACTGGTGTCCCACCCCAGTTTCCCTTTCTTCCAGGCCATTCATCTTTTTAGTAGGCAAGATTGAAAAATCATTGTTTCATATCATAGCGTATGAGGTGAGTATAGATACATAGATCAATGAAACAGAGTAGAGACACCAGAGATAAACCCATGCTTATGTGGTCAACTAATCCATGACAAAGGAGGCAAGAATATACAATGGGGGAAAGACAGTCTCTTCAATAAATGGTGTTGGAAAAACTAGACAGCTATGTGCAAAAGAATGAAACTGGATCACCGTTTTATACCATATACAAAAGTAAATTCAAAACAGATTAAAGACCTAAATATAAGATATGAAACCATAATACTATTGGAAGAAAACATAGGCAGTAAACTCTTGAACATCAGCATTTACAATTTCTTTCTGGATACATCTCCCCAGGTAAGGGAAATAAAGCAAAAATAAACAAATGGGACTACATCAAACTAAAAAGCTTCTGCACAGCAAAGGAAATAATCAACAAAATAAAAAAGGCAAACTACAATATGGGAGAGTATATTTGCCAATGATATATCTGATAAGGGGCTAATATCCAAAATATATAAAGAACTCATTCAATTCAACACTAATAATAATAATAATGACAATAATAACCCAATCAAAAATGTGCAGCGGACCTGAATATACATTTTACCAAAGAAGACATACAGATGGCCAACAGGATCTGACTTTTTAAATTCAGCTCTTCTTGATTTTTGCCTCATGCATTTTCATCAGGACAAATCACACACTGTTGAGGGGTGAAGTCTGGCATCTGTGTGAAAGAGTGAATGTTTCTGGGCTGTAATGGAGCCCATCGTGATGCAAGACTTTGCATCTCTGGTCCTGGTTCTCTTCACCTTAGACCAGGGCCCTTTGTGTGCCAGACGGTGGGGAAGAAGAGCACGTGTGTTTGTGAACTGGCTGTGGTAGAAACCAGTTTGCTAGGTGCCAGGCTCTCCAATCTAGCGAACATTACTTTCATGAGAATGGATGTGTCAATCAGGAATGCTCTTACCAGTGAGTCACAGAAAACCAGCTCAGTGGCTTCAATAATTAAGAGCTTATATTTCTTACATAACAAGAATGTCCAAAGGTAGGTGGCTTCTGCATTCTTTCAGTTGCTTACTGATGCCATCAAGATCCCAGGAATTTTTCTGGGCTATCTGCACACTGTTTTTAATATATTAAAAACACACCTCTGGTCCTCCTGATAATCACTTCATAATTGCAGGTAAGTTGCTATAGCTCAAGGCAATACATCTGGCAATAAAGGAGGAGTGAGGCAGTAGAGGCACTGGTCCCGCTTGTCCTTTTATCAAAAAACCACAAGATCTCCTAGGAAGCCACCAGAAGACTTCCCTTTACATCCTCTTGGCCCAAGTAGATCACACAACCACTTTCCAGCCTTCCAGACTCTATAGTGGGGAATGGCAAAGGAGAAGGGGTTGGAATCAGCCCTTCTGATTCCTGTTGAGTTGGCCAACTGTTGAGTTTGATTATTTGTTAGTGAGCCAAAAGCTTGCAATTCATTCATTAATGTATTTTCTTATTTATTTAAGTGGTGGGCAATGGTCTTGCCTCCCTTTCTCTCCTCTCCTACCTGCATCCATCACATGACACTGCACCTTCAGTCTTTGAGTCTATGAAACAGCACAGCTCCTCCACCCAAATTCAGGACCATGGCCAAGAAAACCCCCCTTTGTTTGCCGTATCTTAGTACCATTCTTGGACTTCAATGTTAAATGCTCTTTCCTTCATTTTTAGAAAAAAACGTAGCTTGTGAGAAAAACATCAAAATCAGGATACATGTTTAACTTTTTCCCTCTCTCTTCTTTGCCAAGGTCTCTTCTTATTTCTTTTGGGAATGGGAATTAACATTCATAGTGACTACATATTGCGCCAGCTCAGGAAGCCTGGAGAAATCATCTATAGGATTCCACAAGGTAATGTCTCCTCTGCCCTGCAGATTCCCTTGGGAGCCTGTCCCAGGAGTTATGATGTGAGTAACGAATGGAGAGGGACAGTGAAGGCAGGAATGACACAATATATACTGATTTGTCCCTGACTTCTCTTCCACATCCCATTCCACCCCACAACACATTTGCATTTCTGATCTGAATCCAGAGGTTTAAGAAAGGTGCAAGAGCCCTCAGGCAGGTGCAAGACCACAACCCTGAAGGTGGAGGGGGGCGGGTCGGGGTGGGGGGTGTGAGGCTTGGCATAGGGTGGAAATAGCCTTCCATGTAGTTGCAGTAGGTAGGATTATCATGTGCTTTATTAGGGTTCTCCGGAGAAACAGAACCAATAAGACATAGACACAGATGGTATAGATATAGATACATAGAGAGATTTATTATTACAAATTGGCTTGTATGATTATGGAAGCTGAGCAGTCCCAGGATCTGCCCTCTGCAAACTGGGGACCCAGGAGAGCAGGTGGTATGAGTCCTAATCTGAGTGCAGAAGAGCAATGTTCCGGTTCAAAGACAGTCAAGCAGAGAGTAAATTCTCCCTTCCTCCCCCTTTCTCTTCTCTGTGAACTTTTAGTGGGTTGGCAAAGGGACACCCCAACTGGGGAGGTCAGTATACTTTGCTTAGTCTATTGATTCAAATGTTAATCCCACCCAGAAACACCCTCACAGACACACTCAGAAATAATGTTTAACCAAATATCTGGGCATCCCATGGCCCAGTCAAGCTGAAGCTAAAAATTAGCCATCACGAATATACAGAGTACTAATTCTAGGTCAGCAAATAAAGCTAAATTATACATGACCAACAGATTTGTCCTCTCTAATTGATCTGGACTTACCTAGCGAGTAGTTGGGGAGCACATGGACATTTCTTGCCATTTGTATATTCTTAATGATGCAGAGAACCCTTGATTCATCAGAAATTAAGATGGGAAGTCTTACGAGTGGATTTTCAGAGATAAGGGTACAGAATATTTGAAATTCTATCTGTTCCCAAGAAACCAGAAATGAAAGGTTGACATATATCAGCAAGTGGGAGTGAAGCAGTCCAAGAAATCCTTCAATATTTTAGGTGGATATTTGTGTAGGTTAACGGTTCCCACCCTTTTTGATGTAAAAAGAACCTTCTGTTTACATCAAAAAAATTTCCTGAATTATAATATGGTGTTAGCACATATTAATATCCATAGATGAAGAAAAAAATGAATTTAAATGTTGCTGACAACCTAAGAGTATCTACATCAAACAAAAATAATACCGAAGGTTGAGATACACAATTTGTTATGTTTCTAGGCCCTTTGCAATTAGTCAGTGGTTCCCCCCAGGTCTGGAACCAATGATGCAATTTCATCCTTAAGGAAGATAACTTTAAGGAGCTTCAGTTTTTAAAATATTCAGTCACTAACTAGATAAAGAATAGCAGAGAAAGCTCTTAAAAGCTAGATTGCCACGGTTAGTTTCCAACTACTAACTTACGCTGGGGAATGATTTAAAAATAAAATACTCTTTATATGAGTATGGAAAGACAAAGTTGTTTTGGGTGAAGCTTTCCCAGTTTAGCGCGGGGCAGAAAGGGGAGGAGATATATTTGCCACTATTAGAAATGTGTTTATTTCTAGATACAGTTTTGAGATCAGAAATACAAGGCTGGAAAGAACACTAACCTTTAAAATCAGTAGAAGCAAACCTTACCAGCCTCCAGGAGGGCAAAAAACCCTGCAGCTTCCTCTCCATACTTTAAACTTGGACAGAGCGTATGCTTCACAGAGGTGGGAGGGCAGATGCCAAAGGAGAATCGAATTATGTCTTGTATCATTCAGGTCATTATTTTCATGTGGTATGTTGTTCTCATTTGTGTACCTGTGAATGTGAAATATGCTAATCAACAAATGGGTGTCCAGGAAGGTAGTAAGAAGGGGAGAAGTGGCCTGGAAATGTTACTTAGCAAAGCAAAACAAAAACCAGACCTGCACCTCATCCTTGTCCTGCCCAGAGCTGGTGGTCCAGTGGCTGTTAGAGATTTGCATGAAGCCCACCAACCAGCTGGTGCCCCTCCTCACCTCCCAGGGTGTTCTACGGGCAACAGGCTGCGGTTGCTTTGTTCTCTTCTCGCTAAGAGGGTCCGCCAGAGAGTGGTGGCTGTAAGGGAATCTCCAGCGCCACATTTGTTCTCGCTGCCCGTATGTATTTTGAAACAAAGCAGAGCGGTTTAATGTTGCAATGGTCCAGTTCTGATGATTGACCTTTGAATTCTTCTATATGCAGGTGGCTTGTTTACATACGTTTCTGGAGCCAATTTCCTCGGTGAGATCATTGAATGGATCGGCTTTGCCTTGGCCTCGTGGTCCCTCCCAGCACTGACATTTGCATTTTTTTCACTTTGTTTCCTTGGGCTTCGAGCTTTTCACCACCATAGGTAAATTTTTCAACCAAGGTGGAAGCATCCATGTAGCTTTCTTCTCCAAACAGGCTTTTAGCACACTGAGTCAGATCTAGAAAACTTAGACATTGATTTGTATAAGATAAGGTTAATGCAATAATCCAGACTGGTAAATTCTGACCTTTTGGACTTTCTGAAGTTGGAATTTGGTTGGATGACAGTAGCAGTAACATTTGTTTCCCCCCGTGAACAAAAATTAATTTTGTAGGCAGAGTGGGAAGCCTTGCTGAGGAAGGCTTCCTGAGGAGAAGTGCCTCACGTCCACATGAGTTAGTAGCCCCAGGCTCTGTGCCCTCCTAGCAGGCTCACCTGGTGGTGGCAACCAGTTGGCAGTGGGCTATAGGTAAGAGTCAGGAAGTACAAGAAGTAGCTCCTATTTCCGTGCTGCAATTTAACTCACTTCTGCCACATTTCTCAAAATGTGTTCTGTGGGAATCACTTTCCAGACCTGCACAGGAAATTTGGAGGTGCACCCAGGACAGAAAAGCCCCAGGAAAGCAGTAGCCCCAAGCCTAGCACAGCTGCTATTTTTATTTTTCATTCTAGGTTTGGTGTTAAGAGTTTGGGTAACTACTGAGCCCTCAAAACCCCAGGGTTATTTCCTGGAATGTGTGTGATACCAGGGCTCACTGTGGTACTCTCCTCCTGTCCTACCCCTGCCCTCCATAAATCGCAGTGAGGTGGAGGTCGTTGCTGGCTTCCTGGAGAGGTAGGGTAGGCCACTACTTGCATGGTGCAAGCGCCAGCTGCTGCAGGGCTGGAGAGCCTCTCCTCTGCGGGTCTGGCCTAAAGCAGTTACTCACTCCCACCTCCCCCTCGGCCCTTGCACCTGGGGTGCGGTGGGGACAGAAGAGTTAACTAAAGGTATCACTGGAAGGGGAGGGTAACTACTAGGCTTTAAACCTGAATTTCAGATCTTTTCTCAAAAATGGCTTTTGTGGCTATAGGAAAGAGGGTCTGAGATTACTGGAGACAGACATAGGAAGGGGGCATCCCAAGGGAGGATGGACTTTGGAACCAGGCCCAGGGGAACCCCTTCATCTCTTGCACAGGTGTTTTAGTCTGGCTAATGACCAATGTTGTAGTTTTGAAGATTAAGCTAAGAATGAGTTCTTTTCCTCAGTGGAATTTATACAGAGACCTGTCAGAAATGAATGAAACAACAGCTCTACTCATGTCTTCTTCCTGCCACCTCCTAGATTTGGTGGGGACAGAGGGTGGCAGAGGGTCCCCAGCCTGTAGGAGAGTCAGCATAACAGTTCTCCCCACTGGAGGCAGGGTATAAGGTCCACCAGAGGAGAGAGGGAGGGAGCGGGGGAAAGGACACCAGCCAGCACCTGGAAGGGCCCTGCGAAGCGTGGCCTCAGCTGGGCTTGGCTAGGGGAGGCACAGCAGCTCCACCAGAGGCCCCCAGCTGCTGCAACGACAAAATCCAGACTGTGGCCCTGTCCTGTCCTGTCAAACTGCTTCCATGCGCAGGCTGGAGGCTGACCTGGCTTTGCGAGGTGCCGCTCAGCAGACCGCTCTCTCATAGCCCTGGAAACCAGCCTCCTCTGGTACAATGTTATTACTGTTTGTCCTCCAGGTCAAACTAAGGTATTTTAAAAGAGCGTATCCTCTGGATTTTAACTCGAGAGCTACCAGCTTCGGTTAGTTAGGAGGACAGCCTGGGACTTCAGGAGAAAGCCTCTTAACAAGATGTATTAGTCGCCCAGGCTGCTGAAACAGTCACCACAAACCAGAGTTTCTTCTCTCCCAGCTCTCGGGTCTGAAATCAAGGTGCTGGCAGGGCCACCCTCTCTCTGATGGCTGCGGTGAGAATCATTCTGGATTAGAGGCCCACCCTGCTCCAGTAGGACCTCATCTTAACTTAATAAATTATATCTGCAATAACCCTATTTCCAAAATAAGGTCACATTCTCAGGTACTGGGTGTTAGGACTTCAAGCACATGTTTTTGGGGGACACAGTTCAAGCCGTAATACAAGGTAACATCTCCTTGGCATTCCCAGGCCTCAGGATTATTTTCCTGGCAACATTAACAGTTCTCTAGGGTTAACTTTGCCTATGATGTTTGAGGTCTCTGGTTCCCTGTATTTTTCAGTTGAATCCACTGAATACTTCTTTTTGGCTATTACATTTTTTTATTGTGGTGAAATATATATAACATAAAAGTTACCATTATAATCATTTTAAGTGTACAATTCAGTGGCATTAGGTACATTAATAATTTTGTGCATCCACCACCACTGTCCTATGGCTATTACTTTTTGTTTCCCAACCCAAGAAGCTTCAGCATTTATAAGAAATAGGATGCAGGAGCGAGTAAGCAGAGGGACAGATGGCCATCCGGAAGGGTCAGGCCCTGAAGAACTGTAGGTTGATTTGTAGCAAGGATTTCAGATACAGCAAACCTCAACTATTGACCACTGCTTGATTGTATTTATAATAACTGTTCCTTTGTTGTCTTTTAGGTTCTACCTCAAGGTGTTTGAGGACTACCCCAAATCTCGGAAAACCCTCATTCCATTCATCTTTTAAAGAAACCAAATTAAAAAGGAACACGGCTCCCATAATACTGTTGAAAACCATAGGGCTGCTGAACCTGCAACTTTCAGAGTTCCACTGGGTGTGTAATAATAGGTGTCTTGTGTTCTGGTAGTGGGCCTAGGGGTTCCGCGAGGTGCCCGTTTCGTGTCTGCATGGACTCTCCCCCAGTCCCTCCTGATCTCTTCCTGAAACTCCAACAAGGCCCTTTTCCACACAGAGATACCTGCTTCTTAGCTCTTCCTCCCAGAAAGTGCAGAACTTACCTACATTTTTTTCCCTTTGGGTGATCTAAGGACATGTGGCTTTATACCTGCACACTATATCAACACCTATACAAATTATAAGGGATTTAAATTCAAAGCTGCATGGACCTAGAGCCAATCTACTCTGAAATGAAAACCCAGTCACATTTTCCTTTTCCTTACTTAATTATGAAAGGTATGAAATGATTCAGTAGACTTTTGATAAAGGAGTCCTTTCTTCGTATTGTTGAAGATGCAATGATGCATTGACTCCACGTCAGATTTGTGAGTCGTCTCAGTGCCTCTGTCTTCCTGAATATTTCATAATCCCCGCTAGAGATATTGTAGCCTGACCCAGAAAACTGGTGTGGGCTTTATTGAAGGCCAGGTTTTAACTACTCCAGCAAAAGAAGATGTAATTCTGGTTGGCTACTGGGAAAGTAAAAAAGTGTTTTACAATAGACATTACCTACCCTCGTATTCTTAGATGCTGGTGGCAATATCCAAATATTGCGAGAGTGTCAGGGAAGGGAAATGACTGAGTAAGATCATAATATGCTCTTGCTTTGACAAGACGTCTGTAATGACAGTGAAGCACATCAGAAGCACCCAGCAACTCTTCTGGAATTTCTTCATCACAGTCCTCAAGAAGGATCTCCCAGGGGTTACTTGAACATCAGTCTTCAAAGATCCTGAAAACTACAAAGGCTAAAAACTGCAACTGGAGGGACACCATCTGGGCAAGCAGATTTTGTTTGGCTCAGACAGTATTTCACACATAGTATGACTTTCTTTTTTTTATATTCAAAGTCTCCAAAATTTAAAGACAAGGTTTCTACATTCTAGTTTCCTGTAAAAAGTTGGAGGATCTGAGCCCATGGAGCCTGCTAAGAACTGGGACTGGTCAGCTAGTATATATTAGAATATGCAGCTGCTGTTGGGGGAGTCATCCTAGAATGGGTGCTGAGACATGGGCTCTCTAAGGAGAGGGGTGAATACTCATCATTAGAATGTGTGAAAATATTTGTCTCCTTGGGTTTAGGTTTGGGGCAAGTGTTGGTAATTTTTAGCAAGCCCTCTTGAGAAATGAGGACCAGTTTTATCAGATGCAATGCTAAGTACAGAAATGCACTGTATGAGACACAGCACACTCAGAAGATCTGAGGATATTGTAGATTATTGAACAATACAAATTGTAATAATATAAATACATATTTTGCTGTTAATTAAATGTTTCTCAAATCACAGATGTTACATAATTTTGTTTGATAAAAGACCTCCAGATTTATGAAGATTTTTATAAGATGCTGAGCTGAGTCCCTTGCTCCCAACCCCCCGCATTTTTACTGTTTTTTTTTAAGTGTTGCTGCCTTTTATCTCCCTTCTCTTAATTTTGACAACTAGAAATTAGGGGCTCTAAGCTGAAAATAGAAGAGAAATATGACTTATTTGGCTTCTTAACCACAGCTCAGAACTCCAAGCAGGTGCAGTATTCTCAGTGCTCTAGGGCCATAGTTTTTAACCAATTGTCTCTATTTCTAAAATATGCATGCAAATTGAAAATAAAGGTCTGAAAGTGTCTCATCCCAAACATATTTCCCTTTTCTCCTAAAACTAGACTGCAAGAAAAATATAGGTAATTTTAGGTTTCTGTTGGATGGTTTTTGAAACATAATCAGGGCTTGAACATAATCAGAGCTATAAAGGTGGCCTGGCTAACAAAATACTGTCTTGCTCTTGCTGAAACTTCCTTGGAGGGAGTATTTTCCTGCTGACCTTGTAGAAGATGTTGTAGTGTTTAGTTTATTTTCAGAATTAAAGAGCTGAAGCACATCTAAGTCCTACCATTAAGCACAGCTAATCCCACCTCTGCATATATAGATGGAGACACTGAGACTCATGCTGTTAAAATGCCTCCCAGGGTCACACAGCTGGTCAGAGCAGCCATCTTATCTTGTATCTTTAAGGATCAGAAGTCTGTTTTTCTTCCTAAGGTACAGCAGGCTTTTAAAAGAAAGACCTAGCAGAGCCTATACAGATGGGTGTGAATTTAAGGCCTAAGCACACTTATTCACTCAACAATCGTTTATTATTTATAATGCAAAAAATGGTAAGGAGTGGGAGGATATTGCTGAATTAGACAGGAATCTTGCCTTTTTGGGGGCTGCCATATGTGTTTCTGGAGAATTCATGCAGGAGAAAAATAGCCAGAGCTTAAATGATGTGCCAGAATGTAGATACCAACCAATTGTCATGTCCATTGTGTGCAATCTGTTTCCCTCACTCTGTGGGGAGACCAGGATGATGTCCTTAACGTAAACCTATTTGGTCAAAGGAAGGTATAGTAGAGATGGCATTTGTGTTCAGTCTGGGAAGGGTTTTGAGTCACAAACCCCCTGTCCCCAACACTTCTTTTCCTAAGTCGCAAATTTGGGTCCATTGTATTGTAAAAGAAAAAAGACCTCCAATAAGAAATTTGCAATTAAATAGTGACTGAGGAAGTTTAAACCCTTTCAGGAACAGATAAATAAACCTATGATTTTATTGCCCTGTAGTTTTTAAATAGCTGCCTTGACTTCTTGAGGTAATCTCATGGCAATCTCTGCAAGAAACAAGGGGAAGGCTCTTTGGCACATGAAGGAATGGACTCATGAGGAGTCACTTCCCTTCTTGTCTGGCCTTTCGATTCTCTAATAAGCTGTGGGCTGAGGTCCAGGTATGGTAACTAAGCAGGGTAACAATAAATGTAAAGCAAAGCCCTCTAGAGAAGGCTGCTGATTGTTTTACAGCATCAATGCTATCCTATGATAAAAGAAAGAGGCATGGTGCCAGATAGTAATGTACGGGCTTGGATGATTTAATAGCCGTTGAATGGATTTAATGTCTAACAAAGAGATTTGCTTATTTTCTGATTTTCTGTATAAGTCCACTAAGCTGTGATCTTAAAAGGTAATACATTATTTTCATTTTTTCTCACTTCAAGACTACCAACCACAGCTTGGCGTATGGACGAATGAAATACATTGTTGGGAAGATTCAAATATGTACTAAACTGGGTTAATTCCTTTCGTCCTAACCTTCTTGGGTTCAGAGTTTGGCTTGCTCAGTGTAGTCAGAGTCTAGGTGAAGGATATCCAATATCCTGTCCCAGATGGCTGGCTGGCCGGGAGCAGGAGGAGAGAGAGAAAGTGGAGGAAGGAGGAGCAGGCGCGCGGCACTGGGAAGTGAGGCAAAGGGCCTTGATTCTCCCTTTCCCGTGTGTCCAGGCTGCGGAAGCCTGATCCCTCCTTTGCCCTCCAGGAAAAGAAGTCCCTCGGAGAGAGAGTGAGCTCTTCTTGGACCTCGTTTCTCATAAGCAAAGAAGTTGGGTTTCTTTAAACACAAGCCATATGGCTGTGCCTCACAATAAAAAATTGAACTGTATTTCTGTCCACTCACCTCGTAAAGATGGTTTTAAGCCTGTGCAGTGGGACACTGTGAGTAGGAGGTGAAGGACCTGTTCTGACAAGTGTGTGGCACCATCCATGTGCGGGGAGGTGAATGCAGAGAGGAGGGCACCCAGAGGGCTAAGAATCTGGCTGCTTTTCTCTTGCCACGGTCTCTGTTTTTCTTTCCTCCAGGGGCCCCAAAGGGAAGAATCCTTCCTTATAGTGATGCATTCTCCACCCCCCCCCCCCCCGGTATTGACTAGAAAGCAAATACCAAAAAACCAATGCATTAATTCACTTCTTATTGTAAAATTCTTGTCATGTCCATTGTGTGGAATCTGTTTCCCTCTGTGGGGAGATCAGGCTGATGCCGTTATCATAAACCTATTTGATCAAAGGAAGGTGTAGTAGAGATGGCATTTGTGTTCTAAGATACTAAGATTGTGTACTAAGATATAAAGAGATATAAATTGAAATGTTAACAGTATTGTTAAAGATGTATATTGTATAAGCACTACAGCAACAACTAAAAATAGAGAGATAAACTAACAATAGAAAAGAAATAATAAGAAATGACTGTGTTAATCCCCAAAAAATGACAGGAAGGCAGAAGAAATGAACAAAAAGCAGACAGAGAAAATAGAAAGCAGTGAACTGGTAAATTTAAATCCAACTATACCAGTAATTACATGAAATGTAAGTGGTGTATGTATTTCAATTAAAAGGCAGAAATTTTCAGATTAGATAAAAAAACAAGATCCAACTACATGCCATATACAAGAAACCTGCCATAAATACAAATACTCAGGTTTATATCCAATAAGGACATAAAAGATGCTCAGTCAACATAATTAATCATTAGGGAAAGGTATATTAAAACCACAATGAAATATAACTTCACACCCACTAGAATGGTTATATTAAAAAAGACATGCCATAACAAGGGCTGATGAATATGCGAAGCTATCAGAGCCCTCACTACTGGCGGGAATATAAAATGGTGCAGCATCTTTGGAAAACAGGCAATTCCTGAAAATATTCTATATAAGATTACCATGTAACTCAGCGATTCGACTCCTATGTATCTACCTGATTTTAGTTGGGTAAAGCACCAAGTGGCCTGAAAAGACAAGTATCTTCAGGTAGGGATTAGTTTGTCTAGCCCGCTCCTTGGGCAGGGCAAAGAGCTGGATGAAGGAACGGAAGAGAGACTGAGCAGTGCTTGGAGTGCCCTCTGGTGGGCACTGCCTAGATGTGCAGAAGGGATCACGGGCAACTGCGTAGGGGGATGAGAACTGCTCAAAGGACCAGGGAGAGAAGCCAGCAATGTAACAAGGAATAAACTCTAAGGGGGAGAGATTTGATTAACCATAAAGAAGACAGGGAACCTGTGAGTTCCCCATCACTGGAGTGTTAGGAAGCTGGAAGATGACTCGGGGGAGGTCAGGTTGAACGGAAGTCAGGGTTTGTACTATGTTATCCACACTTCTTCTAAGTTTGTGACTACGTGCTAGGCATTGAAGACAAAAGTCCTGGTTGACAAGTTTTCCTGGGCCACCCTGGCCTATATCCAGTTGGGTTATGGGAATCAGCCCTGTGTAGGCTCTCCCGAGGCATCAATAATTCAGTGGCATTGAGCTCTGAGACTGGATATGAGTGGGTGGGAAAATGCAGCATTCAAATTTAGCTCAATTCAAGAGAAAACTATTTCCTGGAGCACCAAATTCTGGACTAGAACTTCAGAATTCTGCCTAGAGAAATGGAGTTAGTACTCCAAAACACTTGCGTTTATGGAATAGTGAAGTGAAAAAGATGGATAAACTGTGATAGATGAGAAGAGACCCTAAGAAAAAAGATGTGTTAATGACTTGATTATGCAAATCACGTTATTAGATAAAGTTTATTTTTGTTTCATTCATTTTTAGGAGAAAGAACAACGTAAGAAAGCAAAATGATATTAGAGATATAATATTATTAACTTGCTAAATTATTTACCAGAAACTGCATCCATTTCAAGTGTACAATACCATGAATTTTAACAGTTATATACACCTGTAAAACTGTCACTCCAGTCAAGATACAGAATATTTCCTTATGGTCAAAAGACTCTCTGCAGTCCATTCTTCCCGCCACTTCTGGTCACAGGCAACCACTGACTGGCTTTTCTTCACTCTATGTTAGTTTGCATTTTACCGAAATGGAATCATACAGTTTGTACTCTATTGTGTGTGGATTCCTTCACTTGGCATACCAGTGCTGAGATTCATCTGTGATTCTGTGTATCAGTAGTCCATTCCCTATTTTTCCCAACTAATGTTGCATTAAATTTGCCGAAGTATGTCACGTTTTCAGCACACTTTCCCATGGTGATGTATATTTGGACTCTTTCTAATTTCTGACAATTATAAAGCTTCTACAAATATTTGTGTACAGTTCTTATGTAAACATATTTCATTTCTCTTGGGTAAATATATAGGAGTAGAGTTGCTGGATTGTGGTATGCATATGTTTATAAGAAACTGTCAAGCTGTTTTTCCAATGTGTTGCATCATTTTGAGTTCTTGGTAACAATGTATGAAAAGTTCCAGTTCTTCATCTTTACTAGCCTCGGTATTGTCAATTTATTTAAAAAAAAATTCTAATAGGTATATAGTATTGATTTTTTTAATGTGTTAGATTTTCATTTCCTTTATGATTAATGTGGTAAGCGTCTCGTATTCTTGTTTGCCATCATGTTTCTTTATTAAAGTGTTTGAATCTATTGCATTAAAAATTTTGGGTTGTTTTCTCATTGTTCAGTTTTGAGAATTATTTATATACTTGGAAAAGAAATGCTCTGGAAAATACATGTATTGAAAATACTCTCTCCCAGAACCGACAAGATATTTTAACAAGATTGAGCCTTCCAATCCATGAATATTGCATGTCCTTCCATTTATTTGGGTCTTATTGGGTTTCTCTTATCAGTAGATTTCTGCACACAGATTCTATACAAATTTTGTAGAATTTATTCCTAACTAGTCCATTTTTGGATGTTACTGTAAGTGTCCTTGTTTTACAAATTTTGAATTCTGTTTTGAACTTTATCTTCTTTAATTTTAAAGAATAAGAACCTTATTTATATGAGATCTTTCTTTTCTAAGTACTTGATGCTATCAATTTCCCTCTAAGCACTCCTTTATCTGCACCCTACAAATTTTGATTTAGACAACAATATCATTTAGTTCAAATATTTTATTTCTTTTGTTTGCTCCTTTGATCCTTGGATTACTTATAGGTGTTTTATATCATTATCAAATATTTGGAATATTTCCAGATACCTTTGTTATTGATTTCTAATTTGTCTCCAGTGTGGTAAGAGAACATACTTCATATGGATTGAATCCTTTTACATTTATTGAACCTGTTGTTACAACCCAACATAATGTCAATATTTGTAAATTATGAAGGTGAACTTGAAAAGACTGTGTATCCTGCTATTGTTGGCTATAGTATTTTATAAGCAGAAATTAAATGAAGATGATCAGTAGCAAATCCTCTATTTTTCACTAATTTTTATTTGATCTAGTTATTCCATCAGTTCCTGAAAGAGGAGTGTTACAATCCCCTACTATGATTATGTAGTAGGATTATGTATTATGTTTATTTCTCTTTTAATTCTCTCAATTTTCACTTCTCAAATTTTGAGGCTCTTTTGTATATATATATATATATGCCTCTCTTTATCTTTGCCAACACTATTCTTTATCTGAGAGTCTGTTTTATCTGCTATTACTATGTTCATTTAAGCCTTGTTATGCTATGCACATGAAATATCTTTTTCCATGTGTTTACTTTCAAGCTTTCTGTGTCTTTATATTTAAAATACGTCTCTTGTGGAAGACATTCAATCTTACCTTAAAAAAATCCAGTCTGATAATCTTTGGCATGTTTAATCCATTAACATTTACTGATATTATTAAATTTCGGTCTACTAATTGATTGGTTTCTTCTGTTCACTGTTCCTCTATTAGCCTTTTTCTGCCTTCTTTTGCATGATTTATACATTAAAAATTCCATTTTAATGTTACATGTTGGATTTTTAGCTATACTTTTTTGTGTCATGTTTTTAATTGATCTTAGGGAGTACAATATATATCCTTAGCTTTTTGTAATCTTAGCATTAATCTTATTATCACACATATATAATCCTTGTGATTGTATAGGTCCATATATTTGTGTGCCCTCCACGGTTTTGTGGTAGTTGTATGCATTACATCTACATACATTGCAAACTCTATAAAAAATCTGTTTTTAAGTAGCATTAGAAAGAAATTGAGGGAAGAAACAGTCTTGCATATTATATATATATATATATATATATATATATATATATATATATAAAACTCTTTCCTGAGGTTTCCTGTGGTATCATTTCCTTCAGCCTAAAGAGCTCACTATAACATTTCTTGTAGTACAAATGTGGTGGCAACGAGTACCTTTAAGTTTTCCATTATTTGAAAATATCTCTATGTCATCATTCTTAAAAACATCTTTGCAGGACATAAAATTCTTTATTTTCTGTCAGTGACTTAAAGGTGTTGTTTCACTGTATGCTGGCCTTCTTCATTTCAGGTAAGTTGTGATCATTTAAAGATCATTTAAATAGTTGTTGAATGTAATGTGTCATTATCTCAGAAATCATGATTCCATGATTTTCTCTTTAGCTTTGGTTTTCAACTGTTTGAGTATAATATGCCTAGATATGATTCTTTTCAAATTTATCCTTTGTGGGGTTCATGGAATGGCAGAATCTGTAAATTTACGTCACTAACCAAATTTTGGAAATTTCTGGCCATTATCTCTTCAAATATTTTTTCTGCCCTCTTTTTTTTCTCTTCTCCGATAATGATGTTTACACCTATGTTAGACCTTTTGAAATTGTTCCATATATCCATGGGGCTCTGTTCGTTCTTCTCCAGTTGTTCAGATTGTGTTCTCTATTAATCTATCTTCAAGTTAGTGCCTTCAGAGGAAAGCCACAGAAAGCATCAACTGAATGTATTTCATTTTTTTCCTTGCTGCAGATTTCAACTGTCTTCCAAAAATTGCCTGCTTTTTGTTCTGTCTTGAGTCTCAGGTAACTTTTTTGTCCAGATTTTATAACTGTTATTTACAGCAAAATCAAGATTTTAGGTGTTCATTTCCTCATACAATAAGCAGAAATTAAGGTATTATTTTACCTTGAAGTCAGCAGATTTAACTCAATCCCTTAACATTTATACAATCATATTCACAGACAGTCCTTAATGAATTAATAATCATAGTGATTTAAAGTCTATAAAAACAAAGGCTAGAAACTGTTTAATATACCACACTTCTTCATGAAGAAGGGAACTACTACATTTACAACACTTTTCATAGATTTACTCCTAGTAAACTAGAGAGATTTTTCTCATTTTTGATACCTTGGTTTTTTTATCAGTAAAAAGAAAAAAAGCTAGATTGTATTAGTGTGTCCTGAAAAATATTGGATAGTTATATTGATGCTTGCAAAAAGTTGGTGGGATTACATACATTTGGGATCTGTAGGATTAAACAAAACTGAATAGAGCTCTTTTCTGCAGTATTTTCCAAAAGCTTTCATATGCTAACATGTATTATGAGTTTCCAACAAGACGAGAAGATCAAAATTACTTATTTTTACCTTTGTTCTCAGGCTTTAATATGGCTCAGAATGCCACTGTTATGGACCCTTGGTGTTTTGCTCCTCATGGATTCTTTTTTACATCACTTTGTTTTTAAATGCTGCATTTGAATATTATTTCTCTTGATCACTGAGATTTTTGGTGGCCCTTTACATTTTGCACTGGAGGTAACACCTCATTTGCCGTTCTTGCTCGCTTTAGTTCCGGAGATTCACTCCAGGGAAATACATCTCTGCACCAGCCTTCCAGAATCTTTAAAAGTTTTCAAGGAGGTCTTAACTCGGTTCAGTCACATACCGGTCTACTGAAAGCACTAAGGGTAGGACATACCTACTCCATGCAGTTCTTGGATAGTTTTTCTTTATGTCCCCAGGCAATTTATATTGTTTGACAGTTCAGATTTTTCACGGAGGCAGTACCCTCACTGATTACCATTTGGGTATCCCCCCAGCACCGGTTGGAGTACCCTGACCCAGAGGTGCACCAGTAGAAGTTTGCAGAGTTTGACCTTGTAGGATATCAGTGCCTAGTATGTTCTCTGGTATTAGAGAAAAACCTTGTATTCTTGTGGGGGAGAATACCCAGTTTGCAGTGTCAAAGGGACTTCCCTGACTACAGCCATTTACCTCCATAACTATTATTGATGCTAGAGGGGGCCAGAAAACTTCTGAGCATCACCAAGTATTAGAGTATACTTGGCTTAAGTATCCACCAGAGTCCTCACCTTTTGTTTATTTCTGGGAGACCAGTGAATGGTAAGCTCAGCATGAGGCCTCCAATTGCAACCAATGGCCCTCACCTGGAGGCAGTCTTCACCTGCATTCTACACATGAATGTGGGAGGCAGCGTCTCTGAGGTCTCTGATGGAGCAGATATGGAAGTGGGGGGGGAGGGCAAGTTGGAACTGCTGTTCAGGTTTTGAGGCTTTCCACCAGCAGACCATCCCAGTGTTGCCATCCCAGCCTCTCTTTTCAGGTGGGACACTAACAACAATGAGGTCAGACCATTATTTGCTTTAGGACTACTTTTATCAGCCCCTTTCCAGCTGATTGGGATAGGGTTTTTTTTGGCTTTTGGAGCTCTCACTGCCTAGGGTGTTTCTCACACCCTGTACCTGTTCCCAGGACTTGTCAGTTTCCCCTAGATCAGCAGTGGCTTGCAGGTCATCAGTGTCTTGTCCCATGACTGGGCTCAGCATACATAACAGTATCCCATACCAGGCAGGTGCTAGGGACACGCTGGAGTATTTTAGCTTTCATTCCTGTGGCAAATGGGGCTAATCAGGGCCTTTAAAGATGGGGCTGTGTGTCTCATTCCCAAGTCCCTAAGAAGTTGTTGCACCTCCTTTACACTTTTCCAGGAGCCCACATACCCAGGGACACCTCCCTCATTGCACCAAGCCTCCCTGCAGGCTAAAATAATGTCTATGAGGGATATCACAGGTGGATGGATCCTTTGGATAAAGTGAGGGTTCTTATGGCCAGGATTTTCACCTGGCCCTGGTCGACTGGCTCACTACACTCGTGTGGGTGATACGTCGTTATTGACTCTATATATAAAGAGCTCCGCCCAGTGCTCTGGGCCACGCGATGGCACGGCTGCAGGAGCAGAGCAGAGGCTGGAGTGATGGCAGCACCGAGGGGAGAGACTGAGACGGCTGCGGCAGGCAGAGAGGCCCAGAGGCCAAGATCGGCAGGATTCTAGTGACTGACAGGCCACAGTGAGGATAAAGGTGGGTATAAACCCTTTCACCCCAAGAACCTCCCATTGTCGTTCCTTGGCCTCACTGAATCCATAGTGAACTTGTCCGGGCCTGAAACCCATTGGCAAGATAGATCCCAATCTATAACACATTACAGATAGATACCTCAGCCTACAAGGGAGTGTGCACCGTGAAGCCCCCTCCTCCCCTTTCCCTCCCTGCAATGCCCTGCAGCCTCTGCCTCAAGGCAGGGTGTGTGGTGGCAGCGCTCCTTTCTCTGCCTCCTGCCCACTGGGGAAATGCCATCGCTGTCTGCCGGCCCACCAACCTGCGTGGGTATTCTCTCTGGCCCTTCAATGTAACCTGGCAGCTGTACCAAAACGCCCAGGGGGAGCGCAGCCGCCCCCGGGAGGTATTGTCCCCCAGAGGCGCGCTTCCGGGCTGGCCGGGGTCGCAGCTGCTGTGTGTTTGCCTGCCTTCCTATTCCGGGGCGGACGGCTTCGGGGGCCCTTCCACCGCCGAGCGTCCCAGGCAGGCTGTGCCCCCTGCGCTGGGCCCTTACCGGGGCAGTTTGTAGCACCCGCCAAGCTTTGCACCCCGGCCCCGGAGGTCCCCAGCTTATCACCCTGCCCTCCCGCCGCGACTGCCAGCCCCCAAGCTGGCACAGTGGCGAGCAACCGCACGTCCTCCAATCGCGGCTCTTGGAACCTTCTCGCCCTTCAGGTCTGGCGTGAGTGGGGCCCAGCCCCGCGGCCCGCGGTGGCCTTCCCTGCAGCCGCGCGCACCCCGCCAGCCGGCGGCGTGGTCCCCCGCCCCGCCCCGCCCGCCCACCGAGAGGCGAAGGTCCCCGCGGCTCTGCCCTGGGGCGCCTGCTTCCCAGGCCGGCTCTCTGGGCCCCGGCTGGCTCTCAGGGTGGCGGCTGGCAAGCTGGCCGGGTCCGCGGAGGGCGCGGGCTCGTAGGTGACGGTTTTACACGCAGGGGAACGTCCACAGGTCAGCGTCTGCTGAGAGTTTTAACTGCATCACATCCTCCAGCATTTGCGTCAGTCTTTGTAATATTAACCACTCGAGTGAGTTGGAAGTAGTACTACCTAATAGTTTTTAAAAATAAGCTTATGAAGGTTTAAGCTACGATAAAAATAGTTTTAAGTGTACACTTCGATCCGTTTTGAAAATGTACGCAGCCATGTAACAATAGTATCGATGGAGTAGAGTCCCTCCTTCCACCACTGTTGTACCCCATTTTAGTCCCTTTTTAGGTCCCACTCTCGAGACAACTACTGGAATGTTTTTGCCCAAACTGATGATTCGTGAAATTTTAGAAAAGAAAAACTAAAGTCAAGTGCATACCCTTTTTTTCATCAGCATGTTTGAGTTATAACCATGCTGCTATGTATAGCAATATATATATATATATTTTTTAACTGAGGTGGTATTTCATTGAATGGATGCATCATGGTAAGTGGATATTGTTACTCATTCACTTGTTGATGGACATTTTGATTCCAGACTTTGTGTATGATAAATGAAGCTACTGCAAATACTTGTATGCAAGTCCTGGTGTGGGCACAGAAGTAAGGACACAAAGACAAAGTAATGAATTATGAAAATAAACAGAATTTACATAGGTTCAACATACTAAAAATTAGTTCTATGAAGAGAACTAGACAAACTGGGGTGGGGGGAAGGCATATACAAGTTTTTAGTGAGAACAAGATATAATTACAGCTAGAAAGGTGATATGACATGATAAAAATCCATATGGCAGTAAATATGAAAGCTTATTTTTTCTGATAAAACAGTAAATTGATTGTCTCAAGAAAAAGGAAGATTGAATAAATAGGTACAGATGATGAAATTGACTCAGTGATTAAAAAAGTACATTGTATGTAATGGCCAGAATCTGTACACAGGTAATAACGATTATTAAAATGAATTTCTAGTTATAAATTGCCACCACTCAAAAGATTTTTATACCCAGAAAGATTTATAGGCAGGTTTTACTGATTTTCAAGGAACAGATGATTTCTATTTCATGCAAATTGTTTCAAATGGAAAGCTACACAGCTCGCTTTATGAGGCTAGAGTAATCTTGATACTAAAATTATAAACAGTCATCATATGGCTACAAAACTCAAAATGTGTATATCATATATTTATATGTAACATACATCACAAGAGGGATTATTCCAGAAATGCAAGGATGGTTCAATATTAGTATAATTCATATTAACAGATGAAAGGAAATGCTGCTAATGATTTGGACAGGTATGTAAAAAGCATTTGGGAAATTTCAATACTCATTCATGATTAAAAACAAACTCTTCTCTTGACAAAAAATGTCCTTCAAATACTATGGGTAGTATCATATTTAATAGCTAAAACTCAGGAATTTTACAATTCAATAGAATATTTTTGGCCACAGCTGATCATAGAAAATGTAAGATATGGGAACTAAAATGGAAAATATAAAATCTTTATTGACAGATACATTATTATTTACAGAGAAAAACAAATGAGCAGAAAAAGAAAGAATTAAGCAAGTTTGTTGGTTAAAAGATTTCCATATAAAAATAAGTAGCCTTTCTCTACACTAGCAATAATATGTAATAGAAAAATATGCCATTCATAATAGCAACAAAACTAAGAGGGTATTTAAAGACAAAATCTCATTAAAATGAAAGATGTACTAGCCCTTTATAAAGAATGTTAAGAAACATTGAAGGCGAGAAAGCTGGGAGGATTAAAGATGGAGGCATGAGAGGTGAGACAGAGGCTTCCTCCTGAAACCATATATAATATGAAAATATAATTATTACAACTAATCCTGAAAGAGCAACAGGAAAGAGGACTGCACCAGACTTCGTACACCTGGAGAAAAGAGCAGACCTCACAGAACAGGGTAAAGTACCAAAGCTGTGGCCTGGCAAGACCCAAGTCCTTGCCCCACCCCAGCTCACCAGTGGGAGGAAGAGAAAAGGAGCAGGGGAGGGAGTGGAGGCCTGAGACTGCTGAATACTTAACTCTGGAGATCTGCTCTGAGAGCACAAACTTACATTTCATGGTGCTTGCATGATACTCTCAAGATTAGGGGGTTTGAAAGCTAAGACATGCAGAATTCCTGGAGAGACTGAGATTCCAGCTGCTTGTGGACAGCAGGGATCCATATCCAGCTGCTCTGGGACAAAAGAAAGGTGGGCAGTATGAGAGACTTCCTAACAAGGAAGCTCTTAACAAGAAGACTGCTAAAGGGGCAAGGATTGCACAGAGCTTACTGCTCAGGAGAAAGGACAGGTAGACAAAATTGTCTGGGTGCACACTGTCAGCAGGTTGAGAGCTCTCACGATCTTCAGGTACTCCAGCTCCCTGGCTGGCTACACAGATCCAAGGACCCCCTCCATGATACGCAGCCTACTGTGCCTTTCACCCAGCCAGCCCCACCTGGCTTGCAAACCGAAAACCCTACCCTGGTGTTAGGCCAGCCAGAGGGAAGATCTGTCTACAGCAGCTACAAATGCAAATCATAGAGGCTTATACCTGTGTGCTCATCCCACTGGTTCAGGCAGTGGAGACTGGCATAGCAGTCGGGAAGCAGGAAACAGCTCTTTCCTCCCTTTCCAGCACCAATACCACTCCCCTGTGACCCCCGACATTGCTGCAGGGGCTGAGCAGCTCCAGAGAGTAGAGCTTCTGGGCACTAGAGGGCACCATATACAAATATGAAATGCCAAAGAAACCTGGTTCAGAGTAAAATTATTAATACAACTCCTGAGAAAGATTTAAATGACATCGACCTCATAACTCTTCCTGAAAGGGACTTCAAAATAAAAATCATTAACATGCTCATGGAGGTATGGAAAGATATTCAAGAACTTAGGAATGAATTCCAGTTGGAGATCCAATCATTGAAGAGCACAACAGAGGGTGTTAAAAGCAGATTGGATACGGTGGAGGAGATGATAAATGAAATAGAGACTAGAGAAGAGGAATACAAAGAAGCTGAGGCACAGAGAGAAAAAAGGATCTCTAAGAATGAAAGAATATTGAGAGAACAGTGTGACAAATCCAAAAAGAACAATATTTGCATTATAGGGGTACCAGAGGAAGAAGAAGAGAGAAAGGGATAGAAAGTGTCTTTGGGGAGGTAATTGCTGAAAACTTCCCCAATCTGGGGAAGGAGATAGTCTCTCAGGGCATGGAGATGCACAGATCTCCCAACACAAGGGACCCAAGGAAGACAACACCAACACATATAGTAATTAAAATGGCAAAGATCAAGGATAAGGACAGACTGTTAAAAGCAGCCAGAGAGAGAAATAAGATCACATACAAAGGAAAGCCCATCAGGCTGTCATCAGACTTCTCAACTGAAACCTTACAGGCCAGAAGAGAGTGGTATGATGTATTTAATGCAATGAAGCAGAAGGGCCTTGAACCAAGAATACTTTATCCAGCAAGATTATCATTTAAATTTGAAGGAGGGATTAAACAATTTCCAGATAAGCAAAAGCTGAGAGAATTTACCTCCCACAAACCATCTCTACAGTGTATTTTGGAGGGACTGCTATAGATGGAAGTGTTCCTAAGGTTTAATAGCTGTCGCCAGAGGTAATAAAACCACAGTAAAGGAAGTAGAACAGCTAATTACTAAGCAAATGCAGAATTAAATTAATGATCCACAAAGTCAATCAAGGAATAGAAAAAGAGTACAGAATATGATACCTAATATATAAAGAATGGAGGAGGAAGAAAAAGTAGGAGAAAAAGAAAAGAACCCTTAGATTATGTTTGTAATAGCATATTAACTGAGTTAAATTAGACTCTTAGATAGTAAGGAAGTAGTTTGAGCCATTGGTAACCATGAATCTAAAGCCTGCAATGGCAATAAGTACATACCTATCGATAATCACCCTAAATGTAAATGGACTGAGTGCACCAATCAAAAGACATAGAGTCACTGAATGGATAAAAAAGCAATCTATATGCTGTCTACAAGAGACTCACTTTAAACCCAAAGACACACACAGACTAAAAGTGAAGGGATGGGAAAAGATATTTCATGCAACTAATAGGGAGAAAAAAGAAGGAATTGCAGTACTTGTATTAGACAAAACAGACTTCGAAACAAAGAAAGTCATGAGAGACAAAGAAGGATATTACATAATGATAAAAGGGTCAATCCAACAAGAAGATATAACCATTATAAATACCTATGTGCCCAACAGAGGAACATCTACATGTGTGAAACAAATACTAACAGAATTAAAAGGGGAAATAGAATCAATGCATTCATTCTAAGAGACTTCAACACTCCACTCACTCTGAAGGACAGATCCACCAGACAGAAAATAAGTAAGGAGACAGAGGCACTGAACAACACAATAGAACAGATGGACCTAACAGACATCTACAGAACTCTACACCCAAATGCAGCAGAATACACATTCTTCTCAAGTGCATATGGAACATTTTCAAGAATAGATCATATACTAGGCCACAAAAAGAGCCTCAGTAAATTAAAAAAGATTGAAATTGTACCAACAAGTATCTCAGGCCACAAAGGTATGAAACTAGAAATAAATTACACTAAGAAAATGAAAAATCCCACAGACACATGGAGGTTTCACAACATGCTCCTAAATAACCAATGGATCAGTGACCAAATAAAAGCAGAGATCAAGCAATATATGGAGACAAATGACAATAATTCAACACTGCAAAATCTGTGGGATGCACCCAAGGCTGTGCTAAGAGGAAAGTATATTGCAATACAGGCCTACCTCAGGAAAGAAGAGCAATCCCATATAAGCAGTCTAAACTCACAGTTAATGAAACCAGAAAAAGAAGAACAAATGAGGCCCAAAGTCAGTAGAAGGAGGGAGATAATAAAGATTAGAGCAGAAATAAATAAAATTGAGAAGAATAAAACAACAGAAAGAATCAATGAAAGCAGGAGCTAGTTCCTCGAGAAAATAAACAAAATAGATAAACCCCTAGCCAGAGTTATCAAGAAAAAAAGAGAGTCTACACACATAAAGAGAATCAGAAATGAGAATGGAACAACACTATGGACACCACAGAAATACAAAGAATTATTAGAGAACACTATGAAAAATTATATGGTGAACTGGATAACCTAGAAAAAATAGATAACGTTCTAGAAAAATACAACCTTACTAGGCTGACCCAGGAAGAAACAGAAAATATGAACACACCAATAACCAGCAACAAAATTGAACTGGTAATCAAAAACCTACCAAAGAATAGAACCCCATGGACCAGATGGCTTCACCACTGAATTTTATTCAACACTTAGTGAAGACCTAATACCCATCCTTCTTACAGTTTTCCAAAGAGTAGAGGAAGAGGAAATACTTCCAAACTCATTCCATGAGGCCAGCATCACTCTAATATAAAAACCAGGCAAAGACACTGCAAAAAAAGAAAATTACAGACCAATATCCCTAAAGAACATAGATGCAAAAATACTCAATATTAGCAAACCCAATTCAAAAATACATAAAAAGGATCATCCATCATGATCAGGTAGGATTTATTCCAGGGATGCAAGGATGGTACGACATTCGAAAATCCATCAACATCAACCACCACATCAACAAAAAGAAGGACAAAAACCACATGATCATCTCCATAGATGCTGAAAAAGCATTTAACAAAATTCAACATCCATTTATGATAAAAACTCTCAACAAAATGGGTGTACAGGGCAAGTACCTCAACACAATAAAGGCCATATATGACAAACCCACAGCCAACATTATACTTAACAGTGAGAAGCTGAAAGCTTTTCTTTTAAAATAGGGGAAAAGACAAGGATGCCCACTCTCCCCACTTCTATTCAACATGGTACTGGAAGTCCTAGCTATGGCAATCAGACAACACAAAGAAATAAAAGGCATCCAGGTTGGCAAGGAAAAAGTTAAACTGTCCCTGTTTGCAGATGATATGATATTGTACATAAAAAAACCCTAAAGAATCCAATCCAAAACTGCTAGATCTAATATCTGAATTCATAAAAGTTGCAGGATACAAAATTAATACACATAAATTGGTGGCATTCCTGTACACTAACAATGAACTAGCAGAGAGAGAAATCAGGAAAACAATTCCATTCACAATTGCATCAAAAAGAATAAAATACCTAGGAATAAACCTACCAAGGAAGTGAAAGACCTATACCCTGAAAACTACAAGACACTCATGAGAGAAATTAAATCAATAAATGGAAACACATCCCATGCTCATGGACAGGAAGAATTAATATTGTCAAAATGGACATCCTGCCTAAAGCAATCTACAGATTCAATGCAATTCCCAGCAAAATACCAGCAGCATTCTTCAATGAACTAGAGAAAATCATTCTAAAATTCACATGGAACCACAAAAGACCCTGAATAGCCAAAGCAATCCTGATAAGGAAGAATAAAGCTGGGGTGATTATGCTCCCCAACTTCAAGCTCTACTATAAAGCCACAGTAATCAAGACAATTTGGTAATGGCACAAGAACAGAGCCATATACCAATGGAACAGACTAGAGAGCCCTGATATAAACCCAACCATATATGGTCAATTAATATATGATAAAGGAACCATGGATATACAATGGGGAAATGAGAGCCTCTTCAACAACTGGTATTGGCAAAAGTGGACAGCTACATTCAAGAGAATGAAACTGGATTATTTTTTAACCCTATACACAAAAGTAAACTGGAAATGGATCAAAGACCTGAATGGAAGTCATGAAACCATAAAACTCTCAGAAGACAACATAGGCAAAAATCTGAATACAAGCATGAGCAACCTCTTCCTGAAGACATCTCCTTGAGCAAGGGAAACGAAAACAAAAATGAACTCATGGGAGTACATTAAACTAAAAAGTTTCTGTACCACAAAGGACACCATCAACAGAACAAAAAGGCATCCTACTGTATGGGAGAATATATTTGTAAATGACATATCTGACAAGAGGTTAACATCCAAAATATATAAAGAACTCACACACCTCCACACCCAAAAAGCAAATAACTCAATTAAAAACTTGGCAGAGGATATGAAGAGACAGTTCCCCAAAGAAGAAATTCAGATGGCCAACAGACACACGAAAAGATGCTCCACATCACCAATCATCAGGGAAATGCAAATTAAAACCACAATGAGATATCACCTCACACCAGTAAGGATCGCCACTATCCAAAAGACAAACAACAACAAATGTTGGCGAGGTTGTGGAGAAAGGGGAACCCTTCTACACTGCTGATGGAGTGTAAATTAGTACAACCTTTGTGGAAAGCAATATGGAGGTTCCTCAAAAAGCTCAAAATAGAAATACCATTGACCCAGGAATCTCACTCCTTGGAATTTACCCAGAGGATACAACTTCTCAGTTTCAAAAGAGATATGCACCCCTATGTTTATTGCAGCACTTTTTCAATGCCCAAGAAATGGAAGCAACCTAAGTATCCATCAGTAGACAAATGGATAAAGAAGATGTGGTATATATACACAATGGAATATTATTCAGCCATAAGAAGAAAACAAATCCTACCATTTGCAACAACATGGATGGAGCTAGAGGGTATTATGCTCAGTGAAATAAGCAAGGCAGAGAAAGACAAGTGCCAAATGATTTCCCTCAGTAGTGGACTATAACAATGAAGCAAAAGTGAAGGAACAAAATAGCAGCAGACTCACAGACTTCAAGAAGGGACTAGTGTTTACCAAAGTGGAGCATTGCAGGAGGGCAGGTGGGGAGGGAGGGAGAAGGGGATTGAGGGATGTTATGTTTAGTACACATGGTTTGGGGGATCATGGGGGAAACAGTGTAGGAGAGAGAAGGCAGATAGTGAATCTGTGGCATCTTTCTACACTGACGGACACTGACTGCATTGGGGTATGGGTGAACACTTGATAATATGGGTAAATGTAGTAACCACATTGTTTATTCATGTGAAACCTTCATAAGAGTGTATATCAATAATACTTTAATAAAAAAATAAAGAAACATTGAAGGCCAGTTTATACTTGAATCTATTTACATATATACTGTGTTCCTAGCTGAGACTAAAAAATGCATGTCAGGTGTCTACATATCAATAAATTAAGTGCATTTCTGATGAAAATCCCTACAGAATATCTCATGGAACTTCATAAGATGATTCTAAAGTTCAGAGGAAATAAAAAAGACTAATATGAGCAAAGACAAATTTCAAGAAGAACAAGTGTAGGAGCCAAAGCAGAAATAAAACTAATTTTGAAGTTACAAATATTAAGGTAAGCAAGCAATTGATTTGGGGAAAAACATTTAGGCTTGGAGTAGAATGTAGACACAGGCAAATAACAAATTTGTGACTGATGAAGGTGTATGTGTGAAATTATATATTAGAAATGGCAGTTCTTATAAATGGGGGGAAAGATTAGCTATCCAAAGTACCTTTCTGGGACAATTGACTACTAATTGTCCATATGGTAAAAATATGAGATTCCTAACTCAGAAAAATGTAGAGAGTAAAAGCTTAAAAGTGTGAAAAGTAATTTTTAGAAGAAGGTATAGAAGAATATATTTATGACTTTGAGATTGGAAAGAACTACTCTGAAAAATCAGCAAAATTGAAAAAAAAAGTACCAGGAAGGAACCAAGTGTTAACACTGACTTTCTTAACTTAAAAAAAAAGCTTCCATAGTACAAAGATATCACAGAGAAGTAAAAAGGTAAACCATAGACTGAAAGAACATATTTGCAATAAATATATGCAATCAGGATCAGTAATCAAGAATATATGTAAAATTTCTACAAATCAGTAATCCCCCAGTGACAAAGAACTTGAATGGGCAATTCATGAAACAGGAAACCTGAATGGGCAACTAACATATGATGAGAGGCTCTACTTCACTATTAATCAGGCAAAAATAAACCAAAAATGAGATACTTTACACCCATCAAATTTCCAAAAATTAAAATATTTTCCAGTATTGAATTTTTGGCAAGAATATGGAGAAATGGAAACTTTCATACATTTCTGTTGGGAGTGAAACTGGGGCAATCACTTTGAAGAGCAATTTTGAGATATGTGATAAAGTGACCTTGCTTACATTAAAATGCAGCAATTCTGCTTTTAGGTATGTAGCCTACAGCTGGATTCTCTGTTACAGTAACCCTTGGCCATATGTAGCTATTGGAGCACTTAAAAAACTGAGATATAAGTTTAAATGTAAAAAAAACATCAGTTTTAAAAGAGTATAAGAAAGGTAATATACAACATCTGATTTATAATTTTATACTGGTTACTTACTGGAATGATAACATTTTGGATATATTGGGTTAAATAAAACATATTAGAATTAAATTTAACATTTTCTTTTCCTTTTTTAATTGTGGGTACTAGAAAAATTTAAATTACATATGTGGTTTGCCCTTATTTCATCTAGACAGTGCTGGTCTAGAGAAACTCACACATCTACTCAAGACGTGCAAGGATGCTTGTGGTAGCAATGTTTGCAGTCACAAATTTAGAAACAACCTCTGTGTTTATCAATAGGATAATTAATAACTTTTTTCCAGGAAATGAAATTCTTGAGTTGGAATAAATAAATTAGAGCTATGTATGTAAGCAAGGAGAAATCTCAAACATGGGCTATGGAATATTATGCAGAGTATGAGAGGCAAAAAATACTGATTATAGAGCATGGTATAAAGTGTTATGCCATTCATTTAATGCTTTAAAAACACAAAAATAACAAATATTGTTTATGAAGATACATATGCACTAAAAGTATGAAAACCCAAGAATGGTACAAACTGACTTCAGAATAATTATTGCCTCTGGGAATGGAAGAAGGAAAATGAGCTTAGAAAGCATTATATTAGAGATTTCAATCATATTATTAATGTTTTATTTTTTATACAAAATGGGAGTAAAAACATATTGTCAGGATCTGTTAAGGGTGTCAGTGGGCACATGGATACCTCTTGTGTTGCTGTACAGTTTTCTCTATGTTAAAAAGTTCAAAGAAAATAAATGAGAAAACTACATTGTGTGACAGCTTTTTTTTATTTTAACATTTTTTTTTTTAGGTATCATTAATCTACAATTACATGAGGAACATTATGTTTACTAGACTCCCCCCATCACCAAGTCCCCCCACATACCCCATTACAGTCACTGTCCATCAGTGTAGTAAGATGCTGTAGAATCACTACTTGTTTTCGCTGTCTTGTACAGCCCTCCCCGTGGCCCCCAGCCCACATTATACATGCTAATCATAATGCCCCCTTTCTTTCCCCACCTCCCCATCCCTCTCTTCCCTCCCATCCTCCCCAATCCCTTCCCCTTTGGTAACTGTTAGTCCATTCTTGGGTTCTGTGAGTCTGCTGCTGGTTTGCTCCTTCAGTTTTTTTCTTTGTTCTTATACTCCACAGATGAGTGAAATCATTTGATACTTTTTTTTCTCTGCCTGGCTTATTTCACTGAGCATAATACCCTCTAGCTCCATCCATGTTGTTGTAAATGGTAGGATTTGTTTTCTTCCTATGGTTGAATAATATTCCATTGTGTATATGTACCACATCTTCTTTATCCATTCATCTACTGATGGACATTTAGGTTGCTTCCATTTCTTGGCTATTGTAAATAGTGCTGTGATAAACATAGGGGTGCATCTGTCTTTTTGAAACTGGGCTGCTGCATTCTTAGGGTAAATTCCTAGGAGTGGAATTCCTGGGTCAAATGGTATTTCTATTTTGAGCATTTTGAGGAACCTCCATATTGCTTTCCACAAAGGTTGAACTAATTTACATTACCACCAGCAGTGTAGGAGGGTTCCCCTTTCTCCACAACCTTGCCAACATTTGTTGTTGTTTGTCTTTTGGATGGTGGCCATCCTTACTGGTGTGAGGTGATATCTCATTGTGGTTTTAATTTGCATTTCTCAGATGACTAGTGATGTGGAGCATCTTTTCATGTGACTGTTGGCCATCTGAATTTCTTCTTTGGAGAACTGTCTGTTCAGCTCCTCTGACCATTATTTAATTGGAGTATTTGCTTTTTGTTTGTTGAGGTGTGTGAGCTCTTTATATATTTTGGATGTCAACCCTTTATCGGATCTGTCATTTATGAATATATTCTCCCATACTGTAGGATGCCTTGTGTGACAGATTTTTAAAAGACTAAACTTCAAAAACTTGGTGAAGATATTGCAATCTAATAAAAGTAGAGAAGGGGGTTCTGTTCACCACATGAACCAGAAATACAGCCTAATGTAGTGGCAAATGCTAGAGCTTTGGAGAGAGCTGGATTTAAATTCTTACTGGGCTGATTTTAACTGTGTAACTTTGAGGAATGTTGTTATGTTTCTGTTTTCACATTTGTGAAATAAGGGTCAAATCTCTGTCTTGCAGGGTTGTTGTGAGAGTCAAAGTACATATATGTCTATAAACTTTAGGCTTAATGTATGCTAGCATAGATTTCGTTCCCTTCCTTTATACCTTGGCCTTTCCACATACTCTGCTTTTTTTCCAGACTTCAAAGTCAGGAGAAGAGGATCTCCGCCCTAATAAAACTAAAACCACAAACGCTGATGACTGTGTCCCTGAGAAAAGTGGAAGGCCACTAACATAATGGTCATACATATTTTGGCAGAATGGAATACAGTCAAAGCTTTATTGTGTAATGGGATTAACAGTGGCCCAACTGCTCTTGCACAGTAGCTGTGAAAATGAATTCAGTGATGAGTAGGAAAGCCTTCTCTGAATTCTAGTGGCGTCTTACCTCTTTCACAGTAATCACTTTGTGAGACTTTCCTCATTTTGATGGGTTCCAGATGGAAAACACCGTGACACAGGGCTCTGAAACCAAAAACTGGATCTGCAGAGATACTGGATGTTTGTTGTCAGGATGATCTTCAACCAGTTGCCAGTGAATGACAGCTAGCTGGGAGAATTGAAGGTGATTCTCAGTATAATTATCTGAAGTGTTCCCACAGATATGCCAAAAATGAAGGGAGCTATTCCTAAGGTGTACAGCATTTTACCTGCTGGACAGAATTGCCAGACTTCCTTCCTTTGTCAGTTAGTCCACACATCTATTTGTCCACCCGGACATTCATCCTTCCATCCAGCCAAAAGGGAAGGCCAAGCATAAAGGAGTCAGGTGCTGTGTTAGAGGTGTGCTGCATATACTATTCCTGCGGTTCCTGGCTGTACGTAAGGGTATGAGGTGAGCGCGGCATCGTCTGTGATCAGAGGCTGGTAGAGTAACTGGGGCAATGTCATAAGCATGTCAGTAACTCACCCAGTGCACGACACAAAATATACAAGGTTCAAAGCAAATGCTACAGGAATCAGAGGCGGAGATCTCAAAACCAAGGGCCAGCCTTCGGAAACAAAGAAGGAAGGCTTTGAACTGGTTATGAGTGATCCTGCAGTCCACAGGGTCGGGTGAAGAGCCTACCAGGTGGAGGAAAACTGGACAAAAACATGGAAGACAGCAAATGTGTGTGGGGGTAAACTGCTCCGTATTGGGGTAGGAAGCAAGCTCTCTGTTTCTTATAAGGGCAGTAATCCCATCACAAGGACTCCACCCTCATGACCTGATCACCTCACAGA
Source organism: Manis javanica (assembly GCF_040802235.1). Lineage (NCBI taxonomy): Eukaryota > Metazoa > Chordata > Mammalia > Pholidota > Manidae > Manis > Manis javanica. The sequence goes on from NC_133156.1 coordinate 217,961,301, forward strand.
CATCCCACCTCCCAATATCATCACAGGGGGCAATAGACTTCCACATTGAATTTAGCGGGGACACAAACATGCTGTCTGTCATAACACTTGGTAAGGACAGGAAAGTGGTGGATTTGGCTGTTAAGAGGTCTTGCACATTCTTTGTGGTAAGGTGTATCATAGATTTGTCTGGAAACATACTGGTACTTTTTTTTTTTACTGTGAAGAATTATTCATTGCATGTACCAAAAACTTACAGATACTATTGCAATAATATAGGAAATGTGGGTTTTACATTGGTTCAGCTCAACTTCTAAATAAAGGAGAATGAAGTCAAGTTCCCTTTAAATGAAGACTGTTCCTTTTAGTATCTGTGGGAACTTCTCTCTATCCCTGCTGTTGTTCATTATAAACATGGACAATAAACTGCCTGATTAGTTTGTGCTTATGCAGCATTTAGAACTTAGATCATACCCGAGCTCAATGCTCAAGCCGCCCAAGATTGCTTGGTGACTTCTGCTCTCTTGGTCAGACCCAGGGACTGGAGCTGGACTGGGTGGTTGCTGCTGAAGAAAGCTCTTCAGGTCATCAGTTTTGACAAGGGCTGTGTGTGTGTCACTTTTCAACACCACAGATTTATTCCACTGGGGATGGAGTTAAATCACTAGGAAGCTGTGCAGTTCATTTTTCTTGGAGATTCAGCTCCTTCCTGAGCTGTGCCTCCAGGAAGAGATGGTGCCAGGCCTTGGAAACACTGGGTTCTGGTGTAGTGGCCTCAGTTCCATGTGGCAGGGACACCTGAGCTGCAGCAACTGCTTTTTCACAAATGAAATAGAAAACCATGTTTTTGAAAACTCTAAACAAAAATATTTATTATATTATTAAATCAGAGATAAATAATAGGAATAGATTCTAAACAAAGAAAACTGCTGTTAAGTGGTTGTTGGTTTGTTTAATCTGATTCAGTTTTCTGATAAAATGTTGCAGGTGTAATCAGGGTTCTGCTCTGCTACAACTAGGCCATAAATCACCCTGTCTGCCAGCAGTCTGCTGGTTGTATTTATGATCATAGTTTTCCACGTATAAAGATCCCTGGGAACCTAATTTTTTCAGGTGTCTTCATTCCCTCACAAAATTTATGTACTACTCCCAATTTTTTCTCATAAAATGGACATATTTAAAGAATAGGTTTCTTTTAAAAGGTCTGCATATAATATTTTTTCTCTTTTTCACTATACTAAGCTATATTACATAAATAAAATATGGCGTGAGCCAAACATACTGAGATTTAAGCATCCTATCAAATGAAATCAGCTCCATGTTGAATTCACCTCTGAGCCACCATGTTCCTGAGTCCTTACTACTTTTGGCAACAGAAGACACTTGTCACTCTTAAAGTAATTCAGGCTGGACAGGTAAGGGAGTGAAATCTGGCCTCCTCAACTCAAGCAAAGCCAAATAATTAAGTTAGTCTCAAATGGCATGAGTTGGTGCTTTAACCTGAAAGTCTTACTTCATATCCTTAAAAGTAGAATTCGAGAGTGTTCAACAGCTTGGCCATCTGCTTCAATTTCCATTTTATTTTGGCAGGATCTCCTTTGGCTGAATGTATACAAAGTTGACTTAATTCAAGAAGAAAGTGGGATAAAAATAGAAGAAAGGGAAGGTAAGTGGATATTGGGGGAAGGGAGGAGGAAAGGAGGCATTTATTGAGAACTGACTATAGCTAGGTATTTTGTATATTTTCTCCCATTTAATGCCATACAACCTTGTAGGTATTGGGTCCTTACTATTGATAAAGCTGTGAGACTTTTGAGAGACTGACTGGCTAACTCCCAAACCCATAATCTTTCTATTGCTACTTGGAGAATATGGAAAAGTGAGGAAAAACAAGTTTGAAGGATTATTGTTGAGTAATTGGTGTATGGGAGGCATGGGGCTTGAAAGGCCAAGGAGAGGGTGGCATGGTAAAGAGTAACGTTTCAAAAGGCTGAGAATCAAATATGGGACCCAAGGAGCTCTGGCAAGCCTCTTGAAGGCCTAGGCTTATGTTTTGATGGTTTTGAAGTGTTTGGAAGGCTCTTGTGTTTCCTTGTTTTAGCCCAATGTGAATGGAGAGTGATGGAGGAGACACAGTATGTTCTATCCACAAGGGGCAGGAAGTGGACAGATGCCAGACATGATCTGACTAAGTGTTAAAAGAATGACTGTGCTTGCTTTGTGGAGAATAGACAATAGCTCAAATACAGAACTAAGCAAACCGGAAGGGGGTTGGGGTAATGGTCTAGGTGAGAGGGTGGTAGCCAGGACCAGAAAGGTATGAGTGGAGAGAAGTGATTGGATTTATATTATAATTTGAAAATATAGCTAATATCATGGTTGATGGATTGGATGTAAGTGTGAGATAGAGAAAACTCAAGAATTATGCCAAGATGTTTTTTTGGCCTGAGCAATTGATTCAAACTGTGATGGGGGAATATCAGAGGAGAAGCATTTTTGAAAAAGTAGAAGAGGAATTAAGTCCAGTTTGGGTTATAGTAACTTTGATATATGTGTTATTCATTTAAGTGAAATTTTTGGAAGACAGTTGAATATATAAGTCTGAAGGTGCTATATGTGAATTGGATATCAGAGCTGGGGGTATATACAGAAATGTATGGCATTTAAATCCATGAGATCACCATGGGAGTGTGTAGAGAGGCAGAAGAGAAGTCTATAGATGAGAAGCCACCCCAGCCTTTGTGCTGAGGATGGCCGCTGAATGTCTAGGAGGCATCCACAACTTCTCTCTTGTATCCCACATCCAGTTCATTAACAAAGCCCTCCTTTAACCACTTCCACAGCTCTCACCCCACCCCAGCCGCCATGTCGCTTCCCTTGATGGTCGCAGTAGCTTTCTCCCTTTGTTGTGGCAGCTGAGCAGACTGGCACGGACGGCAGTGCCTTCTTGCAGTGCCTTATACCTGAGTAATGGTGCCTCTTTCTCCCTCTCCCCATGGTGGTCCGCTAGTCCTTTTAACACTTTTAAACAATATCTCCTATATTAAATCCCTTGGTGCTGAAAATACCTGAGGTGATTTCTCTTTTCTGACTACCTTGTAACTTACACAGTATTTGCTACTAAGGATGATAGCATGTTATGTTGATCCAACTGTGTTTATTGCTGTGGGTACAATTGCCAGAGATTTTGAGATCTCTGTGTTATCTTGAGCAGTGGAAGAGGTTACTGTCAATTTGCTTGCTTAATTGACTGAAACCTGGACGAGACAGTGGCCTAATTCAATAAGGTTGAAGTGCCATAACTAAGCTCTGTAGTGTCTGTCTCTTGCTAGCTGGGGATGAAAGTGGTAGATGCCACCATTATGGTACACCTCCAGAGTGGCTGAGACCAAGTGGTCGCACTTTATTGCCTGACACAACATGAGCCCAGTTAATTAAATGGTCAGTAGGGGTAGAACAACAATCTGAATGTTGTGACCCAGTTTGGCTCTTTTGACCAGTGTCCTTAGGACTAATAGATGGGCAGCCAGCTAAAGTAACAAATATAACCACAAACATTTGAGATCTGGACAGTAGGCACTGAACCTGTGTCACCACAGTGGAATTGTGTCCTCTCACCCTGATCCCAGGCTCAAGTCGTTTCAGTGACTTGGAGACTCTTGAATGGAGGATTCACTGGGTCTCCTTGAGGACGGGGCCAGCTGACAAGACCACAATTACACAGTGTACATATTCCTCCAGGATTTCCTCAAAGGACCTGCATTCATACATCAGGATGACAGTGAATTGAGGAAAGAGAAATAACAGTATCTTTTTGTTGTTTTGAATTTGCAGACAATAAATTGGAATTCATGTTAATCTCTGAGGACCTGAAATGCATCCATAGACTTCCATAGTGGGAGCTTATGGAAGTTGGGTAATAAGTAGAGTTTTAGTCTAAATGCATCTCCCGGTGGGCCTACTAGTTAATTTACCTTGGATTATTTCCTAAGTTCCTGAATGCATAATTGGAATAGATCCACTGTTAACTGGAAGAATCACTACATTGGTTCCCTTACAGACTGAGAGATATTAAGGTTGGAAGATCCAAGCAGAAGCTGCTGGGACTTCCTCTCCCTACTAATACTGGGGTGAATTGCAGTAGTGAGAGCCACCATCAAAGACTGGAAAGATGCAGGGATGGAGAGTCCTTCCATATCCTTGCTTAACTTGCCTGTTGGCCTGGTCAGAAGGCAGATGGGTCTTGGAAAGTGATTGGGCAGTTTTGGAAACTTAATTAGATGTGATTTCAATTGTATTAGCAATATAGCTGGAGTAGGCATCGTGGGAGACTGAGCCACCCAGTTCACCCAGGTTACTTATGTTGCAGAACCATTTCTCCTCAATTGGCAGGCTGCTGTACATGCCCAATGCTGTGAATGGGGATTCAGATAATACCTAGCTCATAATGAGCTGCTGTGATTGAACTGTACCTTGGGCTTTAGGTTAGGTTTTCAGTATCACCTAGGGCTCAGAGTAAGCCAGGAGCTGGGTCTCAAAGGAAGACTAGACATTTGAAGAGGAGGATATGGCTTTGCTCCAAAACCTTAGGAGTCGGTACTGTTAGGGGGGCTTGCCAGAGATTCCACACAGCATCCTTATCTGCCACATCACTGTGAGCCCCATGGGATCTCCTGGGGTATAAGGCCCAAGTGGCTGAGCAACTTCCACTAAGCGGATTAACTGCAGAGGGTTTCTTGCTGCGTCTGTTTCAAATCTCGTGATCTTATGGGTTCCATGGTAAATAAGTCAGAGTTAACCAATGCACCTGGATGTGGTATATGTGTAACATGACTTTACCTAGCAATCTGCCCAGGCCAGTCCCAGCTGATTCTAAAAGATAAAATCTCAACCAACAGAGAGTCCTTTATGCTTTATTCCCCTGGACAAATACTTTCACTCTTATGTAAGTCTTCACCGTTTTATTTTTCTGGAAAAATACTTCCTCTACCCCCACCCCCAATTTTATTGAGATATAATTGACATACATCACTGTATAAACATAAGGTGCACAGCATGATGGTCTGATTTACATGTATACAGTAGTCCCCGCTTACCTGCAGGGTCCATGTTCCAAGACCCCAGTGGATGTCTGAAATTGCAGATAGTGCAAATGCCATATATGCTATGTTTTTCCCTATACATACATCCAGTGATAAACTTTATAAATTAGGCACAATAAGAGATTAACAACAATGACTAATAAAATAGGACAATTATAACAATATATTGTAATGAAAGTTATATGAATGTGGTCTGTTTCTCTCTCAAAATACCTTATTGTATTATATTCACTCTTGTGATGATGTAAAATGACAAAGTACCTCTGTGTGGAGAAGAAGTGAGGTGAATGATGCAGGCATCATGACACAGCATTAGGGGGCTGTCACCCTCTGACAGTATGTCAGAAGAAGGACCATCTTCTTCTGGACTGAAGTTTACTGTAGGGACCTGAAACCGTGGAAAGAGGAGCCATGGATAAGGGAAGGTACCCGTATTGTGAAATGATTACCTCAGTCGGTTCAGCTAATATCCATCTTCTCATATAGATACAATTTTAAAAGAAAAAAAAGAAAAAACTTTTCTCCTTGTGATGAGAACTCTTCTAAGAACTTTGCTGTATATCATTCAGCAGTGTTAGCTGTAGTCGTCATGCTGTACACTGAAGCCCTACTATGTATTTATCTTATAACTGGAAGTTTACACCTTTTGATTGCATTCCCCTGATTTCTCCTCCCCCTGCCCTCTGCCTCTGGTAACCACAAGTCTGATTTCATTTTTTTTTCTGATTCCACATGTAAGTGTGATCATACTGTATTTGTCTTTTATTTATTTCTCTTAGCATAATGCTTTCAAGGTCCCTCCACATTGTTGCAAATGGTGGGATTTCCTCTTTTTTGTGGCTAAATAATATTTCATTTTATTTATGTATGTATGTAGACAACCTCTTTATCCATTTGTCTGTCAGTGCACACTTAGAGTTACCATGCCTTGACGCTATCTTAAGTAATCCAGCAGTGACCATGGGAGTGCAGATTTTCAAGTTAGTGTTTTCGTTTCCTTTGGATATATTTCCAGAAGTGGAATTGCTGGATCATATGGTATTTCTATTTTTAATTTTTTTGAGGATCTTCCATACTGTTTTTCCTAGTGGCTATAACAATTTACAGTCCCACCTACAGTGCACAAAAACTACCTCAAGAAGTCCCACTAGAATAGTCCTCCAGCCATATCAAGATCCAACCCCTCCACCACTTTTCACTTTTATCATTCTCCCTTGTGACCTTCCCTCCTTATCCCCTTTGGCTCCTTGGTTGGCCATTAGCACTGTGATCATTTCTTTGATCACACTGATAATTCTCTTGTGCCCTCTCCCCACCCCATTTCAGCCCTGGGTAACTCTGACTTTCGGCTTTCCCAGGACGTCCACCCAGCCCTGCCGACTGATCTCACTCTGAATCACTGCGCACATGTACAAACGGGCCCTCCGTCATCCTAACCGAGTTTCCCTCGCCAACTGCTCTCGTGCTCCATGTCAGCGCCTTTACCCGTCCTCCCTGTGCAAACCCCCAGCCTCCAAGCCCCTTCTCCACTGCTGACATTACTTCTTGCAGTGGGAAAACAGGAGTGATGCAAAGAGAGCCGCCTCATCGTCCATCACCAGCCCCGCCAACCAGCCTCCAAGTCTCCTTCCTGTTGCAGTGTGTGGACGGCTCCTGCTTCCGTCTGAGGCTCCCTCTTTAAGGGAACCCTCCGAGATCCGCGTACGCCCTCACATCTCCTTGTCCCTTTATAGCCACATTCCTCGGAAGGCTTGCCTGAACATTTCCCCTTCACATCCTCACTCCTATCCTCTCCTCAACCACGTCTTGTCTTCCCTGGATAGTGCTTGAGTGGACTCTCCAAAATGGTGTGCCTGTGCAACCCCTTCTCTGTGCTTCAAGGCAGACCAACCTCCCTTCTGATCCTCAACATCTCCGGTAGGGTTTCAGCCAAAAGCTGAAGACCTGGGAACAGTTCCACTTCTGAGGCATGCTGTGTCTCTATTCTATTCCATAAGCACTGGGTTCTCAGCTTTGCATCTCAAAGGGCAAACTAACTTCTCTAATTGCCAAGGTCTTACAGAAAAACTGCCCAAAGTACACATTTGTCAGGGTTGTTGTGACGGTTAAATTAAGTGAAATTGATGTATGTATTCAAAACATGTATATCTGGTACATAACTGGGTACTCAATAGACATTCATTTTTTAAATTCTGTTTTTCTTTCTTCTCCCAGATTTGAGCATAACTTTAATAATACTCAGTCTTTTGACAGAAATCTTCCTCAAGTACATTGTTTATTTACCTGCCTTCTTAAAGACAGAATACCATCCTTAACTCGGCTTTTCTTACTGACTTTTTGTCGTCAATATGGACAGCCATTATTGTACTAGGTTTTAAGTAATGACAGTCTCTGGGGCTCATTTGATGTAGATTAACCTGTTTCTAAGTCAGATGCCCCTCCCCCATTCCTTTGTTCTTCTGGTTCCCTGTCTTTTGCTTAAGATTGGTAGACTCCTCTTCTTAAAGTCACTTTGGGGTGCTGCCAATCTGTTTGTCTTTATCAAAAACCACTACCTATTTTAATCTCATAATACTAACCTGCTTTGGGTTGCACAGCCTTGTGAGAATTCCTATAAAACAAGCACCACTACAGCTCTGAGTGAGCAGCAAACAGCATTACCTCTGGGCTCCAGGCAGATGAGAGGAATGCCAGGGAGAGGGGCTGAAGGTGGAGCAGAAGCAGCAAATCTGAGACTCAGATGGGCTGATGGCAGGTAGGCCAACCAACAGGGACATAGAGGTGTCATAAACAGTCCACCAGGATCCTAAAACCGAGAGGTCAGTGTTAGCAAGTAAAGCTGAAGTCCTCCTGCAACAGAAGCCATTTTCTCTCTGTTCTAGCGCATACTGCCTGCCAAGCAGGTGCAGTAGTTACTGTAAGAGAGTGAAGAACTGTGCAGAGCAGAGAGAAGAGCTCAGAGGAGTCAGTAAGAAAATTATTTCGGAAATTACTACATGGGGTTTTAATCCTACAGCCCACACCCAAAGAGTAGGATTTCTCTTTGTAATTCAGAGACTTTGTATTTGGTACCACACCTCTCCTTTGTCAAGCCAATCCTATGTTACCAAAATGTGGATATTGGCACTTCCTCTGGCATAAGAGCATTGCCTTACATACGTAGGTGAGGGTGCTCAATCAGCAGCCCTTAGAAGTCCGTGCTTGGTGTGAAAATGTAACGGAAATGAAGCTTCCATGAGAGGGTTGGAAGTATTGACACAGATAGGGCATAGAAGTGCAGGCAGGCAAGGGGGACATGGCAATATGTCAGTGCAGATTGCCCCTCCCTAGGCAATCTGCTGGCCAGAGACACAGGACTTTGTTCTAATTTCTGCCTAACCCTCACTATCTTTAAAAAAGTGTACAACATTTGAGCAAAGGTTATCTCTCAGGAAGAGTAGGTTTAATATTGATAATGAAGAGTAAACTCTGACTTTTACTGAAAGGACTGCATTTAGCAAAACATCTTAATATGCTATCTTTTCACATGAAGAGTAGCCTTTGGAGAGTTTCCTGGATTGGCTGGTATCAGTCAAATATTAAACCATTCTGCACAAATAATGAGCAGAATTTTGAATATTATTCTTAGGGCAACCTAAGAAGGGACAAGGTGAGCACAGCTCCCATCCCCTGCATCTTCCTCCTCCCACCAAAGACACAGGGATAATGTAAGGAAAAGAGAAAGGGTGTTGGGGAGAGGGCCTCATAAGATGCACACAGCTGAGAAGGGGAGGCAGGTGAGAAGGTCTGCTGCTTTCAGCCTTGGGGAGTTTGTGGGGGCTGTGACCTCCCAGTGTCCCAAGATCGCCAATGAATCCCTCCTCTTCACAACTGCCTGGATGGGGGTGCTTCTCTGAGGCAGAGGGCCCGACCTCCTGGTTTGGGTGGCAGCCAAATGGAGAAGAAAAAGGATGCGGAGGGAAGATGTCACAGAGTGTAAGGATTCTGTGAGAGGAGAGGATCAAGCAATGACCAGGAGAAATACAAGGATTCCCAGCAATAGCAGAAGGAGAATGCTGAGTGCTCATTATCCACAGGATCAAGATCAGCCCACTGTTATGGAAGTCTCAAAGGACAGGCAGTTAGGTGGGCTGGAGGGTAGGGGGGCAGCCAGGGTCAGTGCAGTCAGGAGCTGCAAGGTTTGGCTTAAAGAAGAGGAGGCTGTGAAGTACAAGGCAGCATGACTAAACCCTGTGTCCTGCACTTGGAACAGATATTTCACTTAATATTCCCCCTCTCCTCTTGGAAGGTACTAAGAACTTAACTTTCCAGAAGCCACAGAGGGACGCTTCTCTTCTAGTATTTCCGAGACTCTCTCCCACACTGTGTTGTCTGACTGTCCTGCTACTTCCTAAAAGCATCCCTGTACTGTCTTCCGTCAGACTCAGCAGGAGATTGTGCCAATTCATGGTTCTCCACCTTAAAAAAAAAACATGGTACCTCCTCTTTGTTCTTTCAGTCTTAAAATAGCATTGATGGAGAGCAATAAAATTCCATCCCACTAAAGAAGCTAATTGCAGGGTTTTAAATGCTTGATGAAAGGCCCTTTCCTTGAGAGGGAGTGTATCTTTTTCTAGTAAGAAAAAGCAGATCCTCAAGGTCTGGTCACACAGGTCACTGCCTCGTGCCCCCATGAGGCTTCTAAGGATTCCCATCAGGGTTTGAAGTCATGTAGTCTAAGCAACTTCTTGCTATGGAAGAGGACAAAGCTAAGTGGGGAGTAAGGGTAGTCAGACAGCTATGTGTGCTCTCTGGGAGATTCTGTGTGGCTTCCAAATGCTTCCCCTGGAAGAGTGTGTGTGACAAATTTTGACATCAGGCTATCTAAAGCTTTTGGTCAGAGCGAGCAACCCTTATTCATCAGAAAGGATTTTGTGGGTGAAAGGAAAGTTTTGGATAAAGTTTTTCCAACTTTATGAATAGAACCAGAGTGAAATTTATAGCAAATAAAGCTTAGTGAGTCATAGTGGCTTTTTGCACAATAGCCAAAAGGTGGAAACAGCCCAAGTGTCCATTAACAGATGAATGGATAAACCCAAGGTAGTATACACATACAGTGGAATACTGTTTGGCCTTAAAAAGAAAGGAAATTCTGACATATGCTTAAATCTTAAAGACATTATGCTAAGTGAAATAAGCCAGTCATAAGCATACTGTAGGATTCCACTTATATGACATACTCTGAATAGGCCAATTCATAGTAACAGAAAGTACAATGGTGGTTCCTGGGACTGGGGGTAGAGAAGAACAAGGAGTTGTTTGTAATGGGCGCAGAGTTTCAGTATGGAAAAACAAAACCAGTTCTGGAGATGGATGTTGGTGATGGTCACACAACTGTATAAATGTAGTTAACACCATTAAAGTGTACATTTAAGAGAGTGGTTAAAATGGTAACTGCTGTGTTATGTTATTAATTTTAAATGTTATGTTACAATTTTAAAAAGCTTGTAAGAAAGAGACTGTGCTGTTTGTAGATGTTTTCATTTCTTTAAGTCATGTTTTTCCAGTGTATTCCATGAACACACTCATGAGATAAAGATTCTGGGGTTTTTTTTTGATCATCTAGGGAACCCTCCATACACAAAGTGCATGAAGTATAGAGATGTCTCTGACGTGGCCTGCATTGAAAATTACTAAATTTTGTTTAATCCAGCATTTCACTGTGTTTTTGACCCTAGAAACCCTTTTGCAGATGTCCCTTAAACACCCTTTAGAACTGGTATTCTGCAAGACTTCAGTTTGGAAATCAGTACAGACAGTCGCTGGCTTACAATGGTTCAAGCTAAGATTTTTCAACTTTGCGATGGTGTGAAAGTGATGTGCAAACAGTGGAAACCATACTTTGAGTTTTGAATCTTGATCTTTTTTTCCTTGGCTAGTGATATGCTGTCTGATTCTCTTTTGTGATGCCGTGGCTCACGTCAGCCACACAATCACAAGGATAAACACCTGATATACTGACAACCATTCAGGACCCAGACAACTATTCTGGGTAAATCACATGAACTAGTCAACGCTTGCTTATAAAATAGGCTTTGTGTTAGATTATTTTACCCACCTGTAGACTAATGTAAGTGTTCTGAGAATGTTTAAGGCAGGCTGAGCTAATCTATGATGTTCAGTAGGGTAAGTGTATCAAATGCATTTTCAATTTAGGATATTGTCAACATATGATGGGTTTATTGGGATATAACCCCATTGTAAGTTGAAGAAGGTTCTTTATAGATAAACCTAGTGGACTTTGTGATGAGCAGTTAGAGATTGATTAACTTGTTATGCTTTGTGTAGATAGGTCTTCTAACCTACCTACTTGAAAACTAGTCATTTGGATTTTGCTGATAAAAGAGGCTACTGCTGTCACACTGCTGGCGGCTTACCTGGATTGCAGATTTGTCACTTGCAAATAAAAATTAGTGAGGTGACAGTAGGTCCAGGTCCAGCACTTAGCTTCTTAACTTGCCAGGGGCTTCCTTTTACTTTGAGTGATACAAGTGGCCTGTTAGTCCTGCTTGGACGGAGAAGCTCATGTAAGAAATGGTCTTATTTACATAGTTATTATTTGATGCTTGGACTTTTCTTTGCATCTTCACTTAGGAGTAGTTGGAGAAAAAGAAATTATTTCACAGTCTATCTCATGCCCACAAATCAACATTTTGAGCAAATTACTTCCACATTCTGGATTTCACATTCCCTATCTCTATGATAAAGAGCTTGGATTAGACTGCAAATATTACTTCCAGTTTTAAAAAAAAAACACTTTTTTTCAGGTAAAAGAAGCAATTTTCCTTTTTCTTGGGAAGTCAACATTTCTGTCTTCACCTTATGAAAATTTTGAGGTTCTTCATAAATATTGACTGACGATAGACTGTTCGTTACCAGAAGGAGAGGGTTGGGGGGTTTGGTGAAAGGGATAAAGAGGTACAAACTGTTAATTGTAAAGCAAGTTAGTAATAGGAATGGAAGTACACACAGAGATTATAACCAAGAATATTTTAATATCTTGGTATGGTAATGGGGGTAACCTACACTTACCATGCAAACATCTAGTAATGTATAAAATTATCAAGCCACTGTACATTTGAAACCAATATAGTATATCAACTTTATTCCAATAAAAAATTAATGTAAGAAAATGTTGAGATCTACATAGTTCCTGTTTTATAAGTATCTGCAATTAGTTTACAATGTTTATATTTCATACCTACAAACACTTCTTAATAGTTCTGTTCTCCTACCACTTTTATAGACAGGTTTTTGACAGATTGTTCTTAGAAAAGGTGGAAGTTTTAAAACTTCAGCTATTTTAGAAGAGAAGAGAACATTGAAAAGTGAAACAAAGAGAAGTTTTAAAAACACCTATGAGTGGCAATGTTCAAGGACAACCATTAAAAGAGTTGAAATGGAGTGTAAAACTTCCAAACCAGAGAAGAGAAAGAAATGGAATAAAACAAACATGCCAGATACTCAATATTAAAAGAAAAAGAAAAAAGGAGGAAACAAATAATAGAAAAGAAAGCACAAAATAAAATGGTAGGAACAAGCCCAAATACTTAAATCAGTAAAATGTAAATGACTTAAATATACTAGTTAAAATAGGCTTAGAAAGGTCTGGGAACACTAACACAAATTCAACCGTAGGCTTTTACAAAGATACACTGAGAACTTAAACACATGGAAAGGTTAAAAGTAAAAGGGATAGGACACACAGATCCTAAACAAAAGAACAGTGGTGACAAGATATTAATTTCAGGTAAAATAGACTTTTAGACTAAAAGCATCTTTAGGAGTTAAGTAGTCTCTACATAATAATTAAAAATCTTAAATCACTAGAAAGATACATTACATAGTTTCAAAAGCATGAAGTGAAAATTGGCAAGGTAGCTAGAATTATCAGGAGAAATGGGCAAATTCATCATCAGAGTCGAATATATTGATAAACTTTACAGTCATTGAGAGGTGAAACAAATATTAGGGTCATGTTAGAGTTAACTGATAAGGCATGTCATTTCACTTATAAAATTTGGCTGGTACCTATTTCGTGTTAGGCACTATTCTAGTATTAGGCATTAGTATAGATTTGCGGTTAGAGTGGTGACACACAGATGTGGTCCCTGATCTCATGATGAGAATCTGGTCCTAGGGCAGTATGGAGAAGGGTGAGCAGGACACCACCTCACCATGGCCTGGAGTTTGGAGATATAATTCATACACCGACGTAGATCTTGTTTGGGTCTTGTCTCTAGCATTTAGAAACTGCATGCTTTGGGACAGTAACTTAATCTCTATCTACCCATACACAAAATGGGATGCAATCCCCACCTCCAAGCATAGGTAGATGACATGATACTAGGTTTCTGAAATTCTCAGCACAGTGGTTGGCGTAAGTTCTCCATAATTGGTAGCACTTATTATTACTTGTTATTTTGCAAAAAGCTTTAAATCAGCATTTGCTGCTGAAACTGATGATTAAATTTAAATAACAATCTGATAAATAATGGTATTTTGTGTATGAGTCTCAGATGGATGAATGTGTTTTCCCATACATCCTAGTTTTCCATTTAAAAAATTCTTTTTAGCCAACTTCATAGTTTTGCATAGTTTATATATAGTTCATGAACTTTACAGTTGGTGAACCTCAATGCTATGGCTACCTTTAGCAGTTTTTTGTATGCTTAGAATTTCAGAGTCAGGGTAATGCAGTGTGTCTTTACCCTTTACTTAGCATCCTTGTTAAATGGTTACTTTCCCCTGGAAATGTCTAGACATTCTAGACATATTTGCATTAAATGCAGAATCTGAAATATTAACTTATTTTATTTAAAAAAATTATTTTATCAGTGGCTGCTTGTTTATGAGTTGCCACTACATTTGATGAGATTAACACCAAATGTGTCCAGGATTCAAAACAGAAGTCCTAGGACATTTCTACAATTTGTCATTTGTTTAATACAGCAATAAATGTTTACTAAATTTTTCTGAAATGTCAGAAACTTTTCTATGTCAGGCATGATGGAGAATACAACTATATATAAATCACTGTTTCCACTCTGGAAGATCCTAATGTTTAGTGGGAGAAGTAAGAGAGATATAATGAAGTAAGTCTTATCTCCCTCAGAACAGGAACAAGACAAGGATGTCCACCCTCACCACTGCTACTTAACATTGTTCTGGAGATAATAACAAATGTAATAAGGAAAGAATTTTAAAAAGAGAAATAAAAGTTATAAATATTGGGAATGAATAATTAAAACACTTTATTCTCAGACAAATAGGAAATACTAGAACAAGTGTATTTCCCAATGTCATAGGATACAAGGCCATTACACAAAAAATTGACTCTACATATTAGTGAAGCACTGGAAAATGGAATTTTAAAAGTAGTTCCACTTACAATAACATTAAAAATATAAAATACTCAGGAAAAAACTAAAGATGTTCTGGTTTTCTACAGTGGAAATTACATAGCTTTATGGAGAGAAATTAAAGACCTAAATAAGTGGAGTGATATTCCATGGTCATGGATTAGAAGGGACAATATTGTTAAGATGTTAATTCTCCCTGAATTATTCTGTAGGAATATAATCCCAAACAAAATCACCCCTTTTATGTAGAAATTGGCATGATGATTTTAACAGTAACATAAACACAGAAAAGACCTAGAATGGCCAGAACAGCCTTGAAAAAGAATAGTCTTTGCTCCTTAACTTCAAGACTTAAAAAACTACAGTAATTAAGATAGTTTGGCATGGAAATAAGAATAGACAAATAGACGAATTGTAGAGAATAGAGAGTCCAAAAATAGACTCACGTATGTAGGGTGAATTGATTTTTAACAAATTGCTAAAGGAATTTGAATGGGATATGATTAAGTTATTTTACACATGGTACTGAAATAACTAGATTACTGCATGGACGAAATGAACTGCAGCCTTACCTCATTACCATACACAAAAATTAATTTGATATGGATCATATACAGAAACAAAAGCTAGCATTATAAAGCTACAGGAAAACAGAATATTTTCATTACCTTGGAGTAGGTAAAAATTTCTTAAATAGACAAAATTTATTAATCATAAAATAACGGATAAATTGGATTGAAACGAAATTTAAAACTTCTTATCAAAAATAGATATCATTAAAAGAATGAAGGGGCAAGACATAGACTAGAAAAATATATTTGAATTGTATGTATACCTTGAGCAGATACTTAAACTCAGAATATACACATTTCCACGACTTAATAATACAAAGACAGAAATTTCAATTTAAAAGACGTTTCACAAAGGAACTACAAATGCCCAATAAGCATATTAAAAGATGCTCAGCATAATAGTTATCAGGGAAGTGAAAATTAAAACCACAGTAAAACACTACTTTACACTCACTCAAATGGTTAAAATGAAAGACTGACAGATCAAATAATGGACAAGATGTGGAGTAGCTACAACTCTTTATATATGTCCAGTGGGGGTATAAAATATACACCCTCCTTGGAAATCATCTAGCAGTTTCTTATGAAGCCAAACATACACCTACTCTAGAATTTCTACAACTGGCTATTTACTCAAGAACAATGAAAACAAGTCCACACTAAAAATTTGTACATGAATGTTCTGAGTAGTTTTATTCAAATAGCCAAAAAGTAATATTAGAAAAGAAATATTATAAATAGAAGAATGGGTAAATAAATTGTAGTGTATTCTTAACAATGCAGTACCATTCAGCAACAAAATCAAATGAACTTGTAGAGCACACAGCAGCATTGATGAATCTCAGAAACATGCTGAAAGAAATCGTATACAAAAGAATACACACTGTATTGTTCCATTTATATGAAATTCTTAAACAGACAAAGTTAATCTATAGTGATAGAAATCAGAACTGCGGTTACCACTGTTGAAGGCGCAGAGGGTGGGAATTGACAGGCAAGGGGCATTAAAGACCTTTCTAGAATGATAGAAAGAATGGGAGTAAGATGAGTATTCATTTGTCAAAACTCATCAACCTATAAACTTAAGATCTGTACATCTCAAGGTATGTGAATTAAAAGAAAGAAAGAACTCAGTTACAAGGTAACCACCAGAAATTGCACCAATTCCTAAATTACACATTCAAACATCCTACTCTCCACTCCATTCTCTTGACCTCAGGGAGTGCTTCACTTTCTTGGCCCTGCCACTTGTTTTGTATCCATCAGCTCCTGTTCCTTCACTCCCAGGATAAAGTCCATGCCCATTATTACTGTCCCTCCCTTGGAAATACCCTTAACTCTTCTGTCTCTTTCTCTTCTTTTTCATTTGCCTGTTGCATAAACAAAGCCACTCCCTGTGCCTGCATGTGCCTACATGCACACAGCAGAGTGTTCCTGAGCAAAAATCCCACAATTGGGAAGACTGATAGGACTATTCAATTCTGTGGTGACCAATCTTACTCTGAGCTCATAATTTCCAGTCTCACTGCTGAGAAAAGCTCCTTCTTTTACTCTCCTCAGGGAATATTTGTTATCCAGTTTCCTAGCTGCGCTCATCCCATTATGTGTACCTCTCAGCTAATGATCTTGCCTTGTATTATTTTTTTTAAAAACTCAAAGCTGTGTGTTCCTTTGTTAGGGTTTCTGATTTCATTCTTTTTAATCCTTTGCTCTCTATGGGATCCACCCAGTAAGTAGTCAGACAGATCTACACCACCCTTTTATTCTAATTTCCAGTTGTTGCCCCAGTGCTTTGCAGGGCTTCTTCCAAGAAATGTCTGAGTCACCTCTCATCCATGACTCATTCTTCAGTGTATTCAGTTTTGGCTTCTGCCCCTGTATTCTGTAGAAACTGATATTGCTAGCCCACTTCATGCTACCCAAGCCAATGGTGGTTTCTCTGTCCCCCTGTTACTAGGCTTCTCTGTGGCATTTGAGGCTGTTAACCACTTCCTTCTTCAAATATGGCACTGCTTTGCTTGGCTTCCACACCGTGTTCCTCCGGTTTTCTCCTAACTCTTGATGTCCCAGACTCCTTCACCAGCACCCCTACACTTTCTCCCCATATCTGAACTCTAACAGCTCTTCAGAGAGCAATCCTCAGCCCTCTTTTATTCTCCCTTTGAACTCTTATCCCATTCATTCCCATGACTTTTGATATTACTTTATGCACTATGACCCTTAAATGAGTATCTGTAATCTAGACATTTCTTCTTGTTCCCAGACTCATACTCAGTGACTTATTTGCTATTTTTAACTTGGGTGGCTCACAGAGATCTCAAAACTCATGTGGTCCAAAGTAAACATTTGGCACCCCAATTCCCATCTCTCTTCCTTGTTGTATACAATGCGCTTGGACAGAACTGGCTCCATCTTACCTGTTACCTTCTTCTCATTCGTGCCCTCTCCCATTCTAATTCATCACAGATTGTTATTGATTTATCTCTAAAACAAGTCTTGAACTTATTACAAAAAAGTTGCTATCCATCTCCACAGATCTAACCCAAGCCACCACCATCTCTTGTCTGACTCCTGCCTAACCTTCAAATTGGTCTTATTGTTTCAACTCTTGCCCCACTTCAATCCACTCTTCATGCAGCAGCCAGAATGATTAAATGAGTAAAGGATATTGTCTCATACTCACAAATAAACTGCCCCCTGCCCCCTGCCTGTCCCCATCACTGCAAACTATTAATTTATTTCATTTAAACACAATCTAAAACCAATAACATAGTCTCAAGGCCCTTCACAATCATGCTTTCTGCCCCAACCTCCTCTTGAGATGAGTACACTGATTTTCCTTTTCCCACCGGAATGTTAAGTAACCAACTTCTTTTCCATCTCACAGAATTTGTACTGCCTGAAACATTCTTTCCACTGCCCTTTGCTGGCTAAGTCTGAGTCGGCACACAGTTCCAACATCACTTCCTGTCGTCTCTGTTGTTCTGTCTCTTGACAGCCTAGTATTTTCCATCTCAACAGCCGAATTTGTAAATTGATGTTTATTTGTGTATTGGTTTAATGTCAGTTTTCTCTGAATATACTTAATCTTCATGAAGATAGAAATGAGGTCTGTTTTGTTTGCCGCTGTTTTATCAGTGATTACAGTTCCTGGTCCATAATAGGTACTTAATAAATATTTGCTGAATATATTTATTGTTGGATAGAACATAGATAATGATAAGTTCTGCAGCCCCAGGCTGGGATCAATGATCTGTTTTCTGTGTAATTGTCCCTAATTCCCTAATCCCTAATACAGACAGGGTGTTTAATTTCCTCCTACCAGTTCTATTTCACAGCCCTCTTGTGTTTACATTTACAGTGCTACTAGTGGCAGATATTATTAATAGTCACTAATGTTCTATTCTCCTCTACTTCAATTTATATAAGTAAGATTATATTCTCCTGTTGTGTTAGATTACGTTATAGTTCCTAATATCTACTGCCCTTCCATGTGGTGAGATTATTATACCCCCTGACCTTTGCCACACATTTGCATGGAACCTCTCCAGCACTGGGGGATTATAAGGATTATATCTATCTGATATCAGATATGGGCCGTGTGACTCACTTTGGCCTAACTGCAGATGTGAGGTATCCCACTTGTGAGTAGAAACATCAGAGCCATTTCACTAGTCCACATATTCTCTTTTCCATCCAACATAAGAATGGCAATGTCCCATAGAGCCCAGGGCCTTGGAGAACCTGCAGGCAGCATGTCACAGGAGTGAGAAATAAATTAATGTAGCTCTAAACCATTGAGATTTTGAGGGTTGATCATTGCCACAGTTTAACCCAACCTAAATTGACTGATAAACTCACTTCCTTGAAATTAGATGTGGCCAGTGTGACTGCTCTGCCAACAAAACGTGAGCAGAGGTCACACGTCTCACTTCTAAGAGGGTTTTGCTTGGTCATAGCTCTCCAAGCTTCATAAGTCATACCTCTGGGTTTAAATGCATTGAAACTATAAGAATGTGGAACAAAATGTTAAGAAGATTAGATACTTATGTCATGATAAAGAGAGAATGAAATTTCTGGAAGATCTTTTGCACCAAGGACAAATGGGCCTTGACTCTCATCCCCACCCTTACTGCTGCCTTTGAGCTGTGCAGCATTTTCTTGAGTAGAACCTGACCTGTAAGGTTCCTGAAGTTCTGTTCAAAGACCACTTAGTACCTTTGTTCCTTGGCTCCCCACCAGTGAGCGGAAGGAGCATCGTGTGCTTACTGCAGACATGTGACCCAGGGCAGGTGCACTGAAGTCCATGCTCTCTCCTTGTCTGCTGGTGGCCATGGAGTGTCTCAGTGTGGGATTCTGGGACTTTCCCCTAGGAAGTAGCACTGCTGGTTTGTTGGGAGGTGTACATGGCTTGGTGGTTCTTGGGAAAGTGGCTAAAATACAGTACAGTTCCAATTTCTGCTTTAAGAAACATTTCCTGAATGCCTGACCTACTCCTGGCAATTAAGTGTCTCCTTAGGACCACCAGGTAAGGAAAATCTTATTTTGGACAAATGGACAAATTGGACAAATGGAGACTCAGTTCAGAGAATGTAGGGATCATGCCTGTGGGTGCAGGGCTTGTAAGTGGGGAACTTGGGATTTGAACACAGATCTTTGGATTCTAATCTCTCTGAGTGTCCCTCCGTCTCTTTCTGTCTGTCTCACCGTATGTTAGTGATGTTGCACACCCCACTACGAACTTCTTGATATTATTCCCCTCTCTAAATTTCATCCCTGGGATCTTTTTCCTTGAAAGCTCTTCCTACTTGCCTGGTGTTAAAGGACACTTTTCAATCTCCTGAAACAATTCCTTTGTAACAAAAATTTGTTCTTGAAAGTGTAATAGACAAGCCCAGAGGGGCAAGCTGTGGGAATCAAAATAGCAAAACCTTCTTCCATATTACTCCAGCCCAAGCTGGAAACCAGGGACTCAAGGAGCTCCCAGTTGGAGCCACCGGCTCCAGGCAGTCCTCTCATGGATGCTTCAGACACTTGTGGCTTTGCCTCGTGTCCAGCTGAATACAGTGAGATGCTCCAGAGAAGGCCTGCAGCAAGGTCCCTCTTCCCAGAACTCTTCCCGTACTAACTGTGGGCTTCCCTAGTCAGAGAGCACATTT
This sequence comes from Manis javanica, assembly GCF_040802235.1. Lineage (NCBI taxonomy): Eukaryota > Metazoa > Chordata > Mammalia > Pholidota > Manidae > Manis > Manis javanica. The sequence continues at coordinate 217,981,514 of NC_133156.1, forward strand.
TATTTCGGGGGACATGTCAGAGCAGCCACAGGCACCTACTGTCCTGTGTCCAAGCAGAAAGGGACTTGAGTGTGGGGGTCTTTGCTTTCTGAGGGGGCACAGAGGATGGCTGGGGACCTTCTGGAGGGAAAAGGAGCTCTGCTCCAGGCAGTACCTCCCAGCTGCTATGTCTGTCCGCAAGCCAATCTGCCAGCTCTTGGAGGTGACTCATGGTTCCAGGGCCTGCAGTCCCCTGGGCTTTCAGGAAGTTCCTGGTGGGAGTTTGAATGGTCTGTCTGTTATGTTAAGCTTTGTACAGAAACAGTGTCTTCCTACCCTCCTCCCTGTTTCTCTTCCTGCTGGTGGATGCTGGTAGGAAGGGGCCGGATCTCCAGGCCTTAGTGAGGGAGAAGGTGCCATGTGAAACTGGGTGCAGAGCTGGGCTCTTTACTTCAGGTCATGGCAATTACTACTCTTTGGAGTTCATGTATGTTTCTCATGCCCTATTCTTAGACCTGGGAAACTGGTCTTTACCGATGGGAGCTGGGCATTAACTTATTCCATGAAGGCCCGTCCAGTACCGTGCTGCTGCTTACACAATGGAAGAGAGAATAACAGCTTCCCTGTCCCATGTCCAGGCAGAAAGGGACCTGAGTGTGGGGGTCTTTGCTCTCTGAGGGGGCACAGAAGGTGGCTGAGGACCTTCTGGATGGAAAAGGAGCGCTGCTCCTTCCCAGAATGAAAGTGGGAGGAGATTGTCTTAGCTTCCAGGGGCTTTTTGCAGAGTGCAGGCTGATAAGCATATGACCTGACCCTTTCCTGCTAGACTCACTGGCCTGGTTTGAGCAGTTAGGTGGCATCGTGCCCTGGAAACCACGAGGCCACAGAGGTTGGCAGGTATGTCCAGGTCACCTTTCCTCCACCTGGGGTGGCTTCTTTAAGCTACTTCCTGGTTTCCTTCCTCATTCTCTGCCCAGACCAGTTTTCCTACCCTTCCTAAGAGTCTTCACTCTCCCATTTCTGGACTGCTTCTACCCTGTTACCAAACATCCTTTCTAAACCTCTTTTGAAATTGTCCTCATGGGAGTCAACCCAGCTGTCATGACAGAATTCCAAGCTGAGCAACTCTCATATGATGTTGTTTTCTGGAAAGTCTTACTTTACTTAAACAAGCATTTCTGACAACTGGGATTTACTTAATCCTGATCCCTAGACTGTCATTGCTGGTTGTTGCTGGCTTTTTTTTTTTTAAGTCTAGTTGATATACAATCTTATATTAGTTTCAAGTATACAACACACTGGTTCACCAAGGGCCATGTTATCCTCACATCAACCAGTGCAATTACTATCAGTCAACATAGGAGGATGTTACAGAATCACTGAGTATATTCTCCATGCTGTGCTACCATCTGCATGACCAACTTGTATTATGATTGAAGATTTTTGTACCACTTTATTCCCCTCTCCCTCCCCATTCACCCATTCCAACCCCTTCCCCATGGTAACTACCAGTCACTTCTCAGTGCCTATGAGTCTACTGATATTTTGTTCATTTTGTTTTGTTTTTATATTCCACAAATAAGTGAAATCACTTGGTGTTTGTCTTTCTCCACCTGGCTTATTTCACTGAGCATAATACCCTCTAGGTCCATCCATGTTGTCACTAATGGCAGGATTTGTTTCTTTCTTATGGCTGAATAATATTCCATTGTGTATTTACATCACTTATCCATTCATCTATTGATAGATACTTTGGTTGCTTCCATATCTTGGTTATTGTAAATAATGAGGCAATAAAAATATGGATGCATTTATCTTTTTGAATCAGGGATTTTGTTTTCTTCAGGTAACCTAGAAGTGGAATTACTGGGTCAAATGGTATTTCTACTTTTAACTTTTTGAGGAACCTCCATACTGCTTTCCACAGTGGCTGCAGCAGTTTATAGTTCCTCCAACAGTGTAGTAGGTTTCCCATTTCTCTGCATCCTCACAAACACTTGTTATTTCATATCTTTTGGATAGTGGCCATTCTGTGTGAGGTGATATCTCATTGTGGTTTTAATTTTCATTTCTCTGATGATTAGCGATGTGGAGCATCTTTTCATGTGCCTGTTGGCCATCTTTCTTTTTACTTTGGAGAAATGTCTGTTCAGGCTCTCTGCCCATTTTTTAATTGGGTTATTTGTATTTTTGGTCTTGAGTTGTATGAGTTCTTTATATACTCTGGATGTTGTAAATCAGTTACGAATATATTCTTCCATATTGTGGGCTGCCTTTTTGTTCTGTTGGTGGTGTCCTTTGCTGTACAGAAGCTTTTTAGTTTGGTGTAGTTCCACTAGTTCCTTTTTGATTTTGTTTCCCTTGCCCGGGGAGATGTGCCCAGAAAATAATTGCTCATATTTATGTTCAAGAGATTTTTGCCTATGTTTTCTTCTAAGAGTTTTATGGTTTCATATTTTACATTTAGGTCTTTAGCCCATTTTGAGTTTACTTTACTTTGGTGTATGGAGTTAGACAGTAATCCAGTTTCACTCTCTTGCATAGAGCTGTTCAGTTTTTCCAGCACCAGTTATTGAAGCAACTGTCTTTTCCCCATTGTATAGTCATGGCTCCTTTATCATACTGTAATTGGCCAAATATGTGTGGGATTATATCTGGGGTCCCTTCTGTTCCATTGATCTATGGGGCTGTTCTTGTGCCATACTGTTTTGACTACTGTAGCTTTGTGGCACAGTAGTAAGGGAGTGTAATACCCCCAGCTTTGTTCTTCTTTCTCAGGATTGCTTTGGATTATCAGGGTCTTTTGTCATCCCACATGAATTTTAGGGTTATTTGATCTAGTTCACTGAAAATTGCTATTGGTAGGATTGCATTGAATCTGTAAATTGTTTTGGGTAGGATGGCCATTTGACAATATTAAGTCTTTCCATGGGCATGGAATAGATTTCCATTTATTTCTGTCTTTAATTTCTCTCATGAGTGTCCTATAGTTTTCAGAGCACAGGTCTTTTTACCTCCTTGGTTAGGTTTATTCCTAGGTATTATATTCTTTTTGATGCAGTTGTAAGTGAAATTGTTTCCCTGTTGTCTTTCTGCTAGTTCATTAATGGTATATAGGAATGCAACAAATTTCTGTGCATTAATTTTATATTCTGTGACTTTGCTGAACCTACTTATTAGTTCTAATAGTGTTTTGGTGGAGTCTTTAGGGTTTTCTATCTATAGTATCATGTCATCTGCAAATAGTGACAGTTTTATTTCTTCCTTACCAATTTAGATACCTTTTATCTCTTTATCTTGTCTGATTGCTTATTGGTAGGAACTCCAGTACTATGTTGAATATAAATGGTGAGAGTGGGCATCCTTGTCTTGTTCCCGATCTTAAAGGAAAAGCTTTCAGGTTCTCCCTATTATGTATAATATTGGCTCTGGGCTTGCCATATATGGCCTTTACTATGTTGAGGTACTTGCCCTCTATACCCATTTTGTTGAGAGTTTTTATATGAATTAAAGTTGAACTTTGTCACATGCTTTTTCAGCATCTATTGAGACGATCATTTGGTTTTTATCCTTCTTTTTGTTGATGTGGTGTATGATGTTGATTGATTTATGAATATTGTAACATCCTTGCATCCCAGGAATAAATCTCACTTGGTCATGATAAATGATCCTTTTGATGTATTTTTGAATTCAGTTTGCAAATATTGTGTTGGTGATTTTTGCATCTATGTTCATCATGGTTATTAGTCTATAATTTTCTTTTTTTGGGGTGTCTCTGTCTTGTTTTGGTATTAGAATGATGCTGGCCTTATAGAATGAGTTTGGAAATATTCTCTTCTACTTTTTGGAATACTTTAAGAAGGATGGGCATTAGCTCTTCTTTAAATGTTTGGTAGAATTTAGCTATGAAGTCATTTGGTCCTATTGGGAGATTTTTGATTACCAATTCGATTTCGTTATTGGTAATTAGTCTGTTCAGATTTTCTTTTCCGTCTTGGGTCACTCTTGGAATGTTGTACTTTTCTAGGAATTTGTCCATTTCTTCAAGGTTGTCCAGTTTATTGGCATATAATTTTTCATAGAATTCTCTAATAACTCTTTGTATTTCTGTGGTCTCAGTTGTAAACTATTTCTTTTTCATTTCTGATTTTGTTTATATTGCATCCTCTCTCTTTTTTCTTGATACATCTGGCTAGGGGTTTGTCTATTTCTTTTTTATCTTCTCAAAGACCCAGCACTTGGTTTCATTGATTTTTTTCTATTTTTTTATTCTCTATTTTATTTCTGCTCTGATCTTTATTATGTCCATCCTTCTACCAACTTTCGGTTTCATTTGTTCTTCCTTTTCTAGTGTCTTTAGTTTTGAGTTTAGACTGCTTATTTGTGATTGCTCTTGTTTCTTGAGGTACTTCCCTCTTATAACTGCTTTTGCAGCATCCCACATATTTTGAACTCTTGTATTTTTGTTCTCATTTGTCTCCATGTATTGCTTGATTTCTTCTTTGATTCATTAGAAGCATGTTGTTTAGCCTCCATATGTTTGGTTTTTTTTTTTTCTTCATGTAATTTATTTCTAGTTCCATACCTTTGTGATCTGAAAAGATGCTTGATACAATTTAAATCTTTTTAATTGGTTGAGGGTCTTTTTGTGTCCTAACATGTGATTGATTCTGGAGAATGTTTCATGTGTACTTGAGAAAAATGTGATTTCTGCTGCTTTTGGGTACAGTGTTCTGTATATATCTGTGAAGTCCATCCGATCTAGTGTGTTGTTCAGTGTCTCTGTTTCCTAATTTATTTTCTGTCTGGTTGATCTGCCCATTGATGTAACTGGTGTGTTAAAGTCCCCTTACATAATTGAATTGCAGTCTATTTCTCTCCTTAGTTCTGTTAGTATTTGTTTTACATATTTAGGTTCTCCTATGTTGGGTGTATAGGTATTGATTGTTATATCTTCTTGTTGGACTGATCCCTTTATAATTACATCCTTCTTTGTCTCTTGTTACTTTGTTTTGAAATCTATTTTGTCTGATACAGGTACTGATACTCCTGCTTTTTTTCTGTTATTTACAGGAAATATCTTTTTTCATCATCACTTTCAGTCTGTGTATGTATTTGTGCCTGAAATGAGTCTCTTGTAGGCAGCATATAAATGGGTCTTGTTTCTTTATCCATTCTGCCACCCACTATCTTTTGATTGGGGCATCCGATTCATTTACATTTAAGATAGTTATTGATAGGTATGTACTTTCTGCCATTTTATTGTTTTCTGGTTGTTTTTGTAGTTCTCTAATCCTTCCTTCCTCCCTTATACTCTTCTCTTGTTATGTGATGGTTTTCTTTAGTGTTGTGATTGGATTTCTTTTTTAATTTTTTGTCCATCTATTATAGGCTTTAGGCTTGTGGCTGCCTTAAGGTTCATAGATAGTTTCCATATATATGTCACAGGGTATATTTGGTCACTCTGTTTCAAACACAGTCTAAAATAATTTTTTTAAATTCTTTTTCCTCCTCTACATTTTATGTTAGATTTTATAATCTGCACTTTTTTGTGTATATATCCTTTTACTGACTTTGTGTATAAGTTGATTTTAATACTTTTGCTTTTATTTTAACTTGCTTAGTAAGTAATTGGTCTACTACCTTTACTGTGGGTTTATTTTCACTGATGAAAGATACTTAGGTTTAAGAAATTTCAATCTACAGAAGTCCCTTTAATGTGCTCTCTAAGGCCAGTTTAGTGGTGGTGAGTTCTTTTAACTTTCATTTATCTGGGAAACATTTAATCTCTCCTTCAATTTTGAATGAAAACCTTTCTGGATAAGGATTCTTGGTTGAAGGTCCTTCTGTTTCAATACATTAAATATTTCATGTCACTCCCTTCTGGCCTATCAAGTTTCTGCTGAGAAATCTGCTGATAGCCTTATGGGGTTGCCCTTACAAGTAATTTTTTTTTTAACTTTTCTCTAGGTGCTTTTAGTACCCTCTCTTTATCCTTAATCTATCATTTTAATTATATGTCTTGGTGGTGTCTTTCCAGGGTTCCTTTTGTGAGGGACTCTCTGTGTTTCTCAGATCTGGGTATCTGTTTCCTTCCCCAGATTGAGGAAGTTTTCAGCAATTATTTCTTCAAAGAGACTTTCTGTTCCTTTGTCTCTCTTCTCCTGGTGTCCCTATTATGTGAATATTGTGTTGGTGGAATTGTCACACAGCTATGTTAGTATCCTCTTGATTCTGGAGATTCTTTTTCATCTCTGTTCCTCAGCTTCATTGTTTTTCTTCTTCTCTAATTTCCATCTCACTGATTGTCTCCTCTACTTGCAGCAACATATTACTCATTCCCTCCATTGTATTTTTCATTTCAGTTACTGTATTCTTCAGCTCCCAGTGGCTCTTTTTTAAATCTTCTTTCTCTTTGCTGAAATCCTCCCTGAGATTATCAGTACTTTTCTGCAGATCAGTGAGCATATTTATGACTGTTATTTTAAAATCTCTATCGAGAAGGTCAGTGATCTCTGTTTCATTTAGCCCCCTTTCTGGTGCTTTATCCTGTTCTTTTGTTTGAAACATATTCCTCTGCCTCCTCATTTTGTCTGGGTTTCTGTGTTTCTTCCTTTGTATTAGATAGACCTGCTATGGCTCCTGGTCTAGAGAACAATGGCTTTATGAAGAAGGCATCTTGTGGTGCCTAGAAGCTCCAGACTGCTCGCCTGTTCCTGGTTCTCCCTTGGAGGGAGCCATAGTTGCTATTGGTGGGATGTGGGTGGGGAAGACTTTCAGCCTTTCTGCTAGCAGTAGATGATTTCTTTCAGCAGAATCTCTTTGTGAGCTGTGTGTGGTGCCTCTGCTGGAATTGTTATGGGTGGGGCTGCCCTTTGCCTGTCCTACAGTGATGGGAGGAGCAGGTGCACAGGCTGATCCACCCGTGAGAAGGAAGAAGCATTTGGAGCTGGCTCCTGCAGGCACCTCCCCAGTTGGGCTGAGAGAGAGCCAGGAAAGCTGGGAAAGCCTTCCTCCGCCTGCCAGGCAGCAAAGTCTGACTGCTGCTGGGCCGAGCTGGCCAGGCAGGTGTGCAGAGAATCACCTCAGGCCTGAGCAAGGGCGATGAAGCATTTGGGGCTGGCTCCCACTGGCATTTGATCAGTGGTCTGAGGGAGGGCTGGGGACGTGTCATCCACATACACTTTTCTCCTGCAGAGATAGCCCACCTCCCGCCCCTCTGGCACCCTTCCTGCTGCTGGTAAATCTTTCAAACTGCTGCCTCTGTGTTGGGCCTCAGGGGGACTGACAGTGTGCCTGTCCACCATGAATGGCAGGAGTCTTACCTTCCCAGAGTGCTCTAATTCTCTCTGGTGTCCAGCCCCATTAATCAACAAAGCCCAATGCAATGTGGACTTGTGTTCTCACAGTAGATCTCCACGGCCAGGTGTGCTCAGTTCCTGAGTGCCTGTCCCCTCCCCACTGTATTCCTCTCCCTCTTGCTCATGGGCTGGGATGGCAGAAAGGCTTGGGTACTGTTTGATCACTGCTTTGCCACTTTACTCTTCTCTGTGTGGTCTTCTCTTCTTCACCAGGTGTGGGGGGTCTGTTCTGCAGTCTTCAGGTCATTTTCAGGGTTAGTTGTATTTGCTGCAGTTGCTTCCTTGGTGAGTACATGTGAGAAGGTTTCCTTCTTGCCTTCCTACTCTGCCATCTTTTTCGCCAGAAGTCCACTGTTTTGTTATAAATGTTGGACATTTCCTCTGCAACTCTTCCTTGTCCAAATCCAGTGTTGGCCAGATCTCTCCACTGGGCAGTTACCAGGGTCTATGCAAGCTTCACTATAAGAACAGTGTGGGTACTCAAATCATAATCTCAGGGATCCAGTTGAGTAGCAGGGTCACTGGCTTTGAAATTAAAACCTGGGGTTCAAGTTCAAACTCTGCTGCTCATTCACTCTCAGAACGTATTTATTCAGATGAAAATGGGTCTTCTCATATATTTATAAGGATACCATGAATTAATGTGCCTAAAAGAACTGTATACTGCACAAAACATAGTGCACTGTGACAATAATAGTGACAAAGAAGAAAGAAGGAGAGGAGTAATAATAAGGATAAGCATGAGATCAAGATGATTTTCTCTTCTGTGTGGGAGAGAAGCCGACTTAGGCTAACTATGGGACAATGATTGGTACCTTTCCTTTAGCCCTGTACAGCTGAGCAGAGGTTATGGAACAAGTATTTACTGACCACCACTGTGTTATCACTAAGAATACAGAAATAAGATCTGGTGTCTGTGTTATATGCCATAATAGAGATAAAATTGTGGATAAGATACAGTGGAAATAGATGAGGGAGCAGTGAGTTCTCCTGGGTGTGGTTGTGTGTGGGAGTCCGAGGCTATGAGCCAAGACTTGCTGGTTGCCTGCAAGCTGAATTCTGAAGGATCTCAGTAGGGGAGAAGTGGGAAAGGAAGTTATAGGCTGAAGGAATGACCTGGGCAAAGGTGTTGAAGTTTGGTGGTGAGCTTAGGGTTTGGAGAGAGGTCTATTGTAGCCAAAAGATGGGCTGTGTGGGTGAGGTGGCTGGAAATGTGGCTTGTTAAATCAAGAGGTTCAGTGTTCCTCCCTTGACAAATGTACCATCATAATCACCTTGAAGGCTGTGTTTTAACTGATAACTTCCATACTCTCCAGAGAACTTCCTTCCCCTGTCCTGCAGCCTGAATTCCCTCCACACCTTGACTTTCCATCCCCAGCTCTCTCCTATTCTATGATGGTCCTTTCTCAAGCAGATGAATGGGTAGTGCAGCTCACATGTCCAGCTATGCCACAGTCCCCAGGAATCATCCCCAGGGCACCTAGGGTGCACATGCGAGGAACCAAGAGGTGAGTACCAGAGCATAACTCTCCTTTAGGGGGACAGGCTAGAGGAAATGTCCATACTAATGTAAGTAGGGGGCCATTTGGCAGGAATCTGGGTGTGTGAGGCATGCCATAAAAAGGGAATGACATAAGCTATGAGTGGTTACTTTCCAAAGGCCCAAAAATCTTCTTACCCAGGGGAGGGGGCAGAAGCATAGGGAAACCAGAGCAGGGCCCTTCAAAGGGCAGGCCCAGGGCAGGGATCCCTCTTACCTGGACCTCAAGGTGGGGCTGTATTGAGCCATCTCCTATCCTTGGTGAGTCCTGCTGTAAGGGTCACTGGCTGAATTTATAGGAGAACAAGACCTTTCCTGGAAGAAGACTTCTTGTCACCTCCATCCCCCAATGAATCTTGTAAGGTGGTCCACTCTATGCTTTGGTAGACAAAGTCTCATTATATAATGCTGCAAAAAATGTTGTGAACATTTCAGAGGCTTACTAAAGAGAGGAATATACTCAAAGTTCTTCAATATTAGGCAGTACTGGTCCAGTTACATGAAAATGATAAGCATGAAATAAGTGAGAGCACTTCCATATCTGATATTATTTTCTTTTCCTTGATACTCCAGCAACGTGTATGCTGAACAAGAAGTGGGAATGTCCTGTAGCAAGGCACAACTTGCTCAGATCTGGGTGGGGCTCAGGGGACATGAACAAAAAGGGCCATTGCATGCTTGGGCAGAGGATGGAAAAAAAAAGTCCAATTCCATGCCATAATGCCCAGCAAAGATGAGAAGGGGCCTTGCACAAAGTGTCAGAGGAGCAAATCCTTGGCTATCACCTGAGCCTTTTGTCTCCCAGACTGGGACTCTTCCTTTCGCTTCATCTCAGCCCAATGGTTGGTTGCCAAAATTTTCTAGACCAGTTGAATGGGGCCTTTGTCTCTTCAAATAAAGGCATGGGGAGGCTGGTGAGATTTTGCCTAGAAAAAATATTATATAAGTATATTTGGAGCTAGTTCACAAGCTCTGTGCACAGGCCACATGGAAGCATTTCAATGTAGCTCCAGGCAAGGTGTTTCATGCATTTCCTAGAAACTGCCACTTCAGTGGCACCCCTGATGGGGCTCCTGGGACTATACACTTTATTCACAAGGTTCTATCTTCACTCTAGGTTCTATATCCATATGAGATTCTCAGAGTAATGGTGATGGCAAAATAGAGATAATGAGCAGGGGATATTTAATATAGTGCAAACACTGATAGTGATCAGGACTAAAGATTACAGTTGCCAGGTCACTTAGGACTATTAACTATTCTGGTCTGGCTACTCATCTGGAGATTGAAAATGCCAAGGATTGCAGGGACAGGGCATTTGACCATGAGCCTATGGAATGTCTTTCAGGTAACTGGTTGCAATTCTGTGTTCATCGTTTTCAAAATTCACTCTTATTATTCCTTCCTTTGGGTCTTCTGTCTTCCTTATTACCTGCTTATGTCTTAAATCTATCTATACCTCCACCCAGGCCCACAGGTGTCACTTATGGGGAGTTAAAACCCTTCCCTCCATGTTGCCGGCAGCTACCAAGCCACCAAGGGGCACTGCCTTCCGGAAGCTTCCTGGTTCTCCTGAGAAAAAACAGGCTGAGTTCAAGTGCTGAGTAGGCCCAGCAAGAGTGCCCCTGCCGTCACCTTTCTCTGCACATGCTGGGCCTGGGATTGGGGGAGGTGGCAGTGGTCCGTAAGTGCCCTTTTATCTGCTTTTCCTGACAGACTGAAGCTGGGACCTGGGCCCTTTTCTAGGTCCCTAAGGACTCAGATAGTCAGAAGGGTGACAGCTAAGATTCTGTTGACTTCCCACCATCTGGCTCTTCTTTCTCTCTCTAACTTTTTTATACCCAACATTACATTTGGGAATCACAGAATTCCCCAATACTCTTCTAGTCAGATACCTGATTACTAGTCACTGGGTGACCTCTGTCTTCAAAGCACATTATAGGTACTATGAAACAGAGAGAGAAACTATCTCTGTGTATTACCTCAGAAGACAGGCCTGCAGGACCCCAAGCCTCCTCCTACCACACTGCACACTAGTCACCTTGTAGCTTCATCCTTCACTCCCCTCACCGATGTTTTCAAGGCCAAAGTTGCTCACTGTTGATAGGCCTCTTCAGTATTAAGTGACACCTTTGCCCCTGAACCAGTTTTTCCCATCTCTGACACCTGTGGTGGGTAAAAGGACATTCTGGATGGTGTTGAGGTAGGAAAACCTAGTCCCTGCTCTCTCAGAAGACTCTAGAATGACAGGGACTTGGGTTCAAATCCTAGTTCCCTCTTGCCATCTGTGTGAGTTACCTAATCTCTCTGAGCCCTCTAGAGATTCCTTATATAAAAATAAGAGATGACATCTATCTCATAGGGATGTTCTGGAAAGTAAATGAGATCCGAGTAGAATGCCTAGGACCTGGCAAATATTAGCATCCTCATAAATGTTTGTCCTCTTTAAAATGTCTCTCACTGTGGAGGTGATTTAGCCCTGACCAGTAGAATAGCCTCAGGACTGGAAGCCTTGCAGCATTTATAGCAAGAACTAGATATTCTCTTAAAAGAGCTTTAAGTTACTGGCTAGATCAGTAAGGAGATATGGATGTCTTAATATCTCCAGTCATCACAAAATGCACTGAAATAAAGGTAACAGTTTAAGCAGCACCCTTACATCACTAACTCAAAATTGCTCAGTTGCTGTGCTGTGGGTGAGGCATCCTAGCTCACGAGATCAAGTCATGCTTCAGGAAAATGGCAACTATTACATCATGAAGCTTCAGGATTACTCATGAATGGCCAAAATGTCAAATATTAATCCACAAATGTCAATGATCAACTGGCCTTCAAGGCCCTGGAGAGAGATGGGTCAAACTTTTCCAAAAGTGCGACAAAGGATGGAAGGGACAGGCCCGTCAGCAGAGGACAGCATTGGCCGGGCGTGGGCAAGACCACTCATGAGGGGCCTGTGCAGCAGGGCAGATTCTATGCAGAGGGTAACTCCAGGTCCTTCTCCCCTCCTGGAGCACTGAGAACGCTGAACCTAATCCAGAGAACATGTCTGAGGTGGCTGGCTTGCTTTCTGTCTCTGATTGAAAGCTCTGCTCCAACGGGGGACTATTCTCCTGTTGGGTTTCCATATTTCAGGATATAAACTGTGCTTTAGTGGACACTTTTTTTTTTTGGCAGGAGAGATTGAGGTTCCTTCCTTTTTTATTTATTTATTTATTTATTTATTTTGTTTTGGTATCATTAATTAATGTACAATTACATGAGCAACATTATGATTACTAGACTCCCCCTATTATCAAGTCCCCCACACAAACCCCATTATAGTCACTGTCTATCAGCGTAGTAAGATGCTATAGAATCACTACTTGTCTTTTCTGTGTTATACTGCCTATCTCATGTCTCCCTCAACATTATGTGTGCTAATTGTAGTGCCCCTTTTCCCCCTTATCTCTCCCTTCCTACCCAACCTCCCCAGTCCCTTTCCCTTCGGTAACTGTTAGTCCATTCTTGGGTTCTGTGAGTCTGCTGCTGTTTCGTTGTTTCAGTTTTTTTCTTTGTTTTTATACTACACAAATGAGTAAAATCATTTGGTACTTGTCTTTCTCTTCTTGGCTTATTTCACTGAGTGTAATACCCTCTAGCTCCATCCATGTTGTTGCAAAAGGTACGATTTGTTTTCTTCATATGGCTGAATAATATTCCATTGTGTACATGTACCACATCTTCTTTATCGATTCATCTACAGATGGACACTTGGGTAGCTTCCATTTCTTGGCTATTGTAAATAGTACTGTGATAAACATAAGGGTGCATATGTCTTTTTCAAACAGGACTCCTGCATTCTTAGGGTAAATTCGAAAGAGCGGAATTCCTGAATCAAATGGTATTTCTATTTTGAGCTTTTTGAGGAACCTCCATACTGCTTTCCACAATGGTTGAACTAGTTTACATTCCCACCAGCAGTGTAGGAGGCTTCCCCTTTCTCCACATCCTCACCAACATTTGGCAATCCTAACTGGTGTGAGGTGGTATCTCATTGTGGTTTTAATTTGCATTTCTCTGATGACTAGTGATGTGAAGCATCTTTTCATGTGCCTGTTGGCCATCTGAATTTCTTCTTGGAGAAGTGTCTGTTCAGCTCTGCCCATTTTTTAATCGGCTTATTTGCTTTTTGTTTGTTGAGGTGCATGAGTTCTTTATATAATTTGGATGTCTACCCCTTATCGGTTATGTCATTTATGAATATTTTCTCCCATATTGTAGAATGTCTTTTTGTTCTAACTGATGGTGTCCTTTTTGTACAAGAAGCTTTTTAGTTTAATATAGTCCCACTTGTTCATTTTTGCTTTTGTTTCCCTTGCCTGGGGAGATATGTTCATGAAGAAGTTGCTCATGTTTATGTCCAAGAGATTTTTGCCTATGGTTTTTTCTAAGAGTTGTATAGTTTCATGACTTACATTCAGGTCTTTGGTCCATTTCAAGTTTACTTTTGTGTATGGGCTAGACAATAATCCAGTTTCATTCTCTTACATGTAGCTGTCCAGTTTTGCCAACACCAGCTGTTGAAGAGGCTGTCACTTCCCCATTGTATATCCATGGCTCCTTTATTGTATATTAATTGACCATATATGCTTGGGTTTATATTTGGGCTCTCTAGTCTGTTCCATTGGTCTATGGGTCTCTTTTTCTGCCAGTACCAAATTGTCTTGATTACTGTGGCCTTGTAGTAGAGCTTGAAGTCAGGGAGCACAATTCCCCCCACTTTATTCTTCCTTTTCAGGATTGCTTTGGTTATTTGAGGTCTTTGGTGGTTCCATATGAATTTTAGGACTATTTACTCTAGTTTGTTGAAGAATGTGTTGGTATTTTGATAATAATTTCATTGAATCTATAGATTGCTTTAAGCAAGATGGCCATTTTGACAATATTAATTCCTTCTATACATGAGCACAGGATGTGTTTCCATTTATTGGTGTATTCTTTAATTTCTCTCATGAGTGTCTTGTAGTTTTCAGAGTATAAATCTTTCACTTCCTTGGTTAGTTTTATTCCTAGGTATTTTATTATTTTTGATGCAATTGTGGATGGAATTGTTTTCCTAATTCTCTTTCTGTGAGTTCATTGTTAGTGTATAGGAATGCAACAGATTTCTGTGTATTAATTTTGTATTCTGCAACTTTGCTGAATTCAGATATTAGATCTTTAGGGTTTTTTATGTACAATATCATTTCATCTGCAAACAGGGACAGTTTTATTTCTTCCTTGCCATTCTGGATGCCTTTTATTTCTTTGTGTTGTCTGATTGCCATGGCTAGGACCTCTAGAACTATGTTGAATAAGAGTGGGAAGAGTGGGCATCCTTGTCTTGCTCCCAATCTTAAAGGAAAGCTTTCAGCTTCTTGCTGCTAAGTATAATGTTGGCTGTGGGTTTGTCATATATGGCCTTTATTATGTTGGGGTACTTGCCCTGTACACCCATTTTGTTGATAGTTTTTATCATGAATGGATGTGAATTTTGTCAAATGCTTTTTCAGCATCAGATGATCATGTGGTTTTTGTCCTTCTTTTTGTTGATGTAGTGGATGATGTTGATGGATTTTAGAATGTTGTACCATCCTTGCATCCCTGGGATGAATCCCACTTGATCATGATGGATGATCTTTTTGATGTATTTTTGAATTTGGTTTGCTAATATTTTGTTGAGTATTTTTGCATCTATATTCATCATGGATATTGGTCTGTAATTTTCTTTTTTTGGGGGTGTCTTTGCCTGATTTTGGATTAGAGTGATGTTGGCCTTGTAGAATGAGTTTGGGAGTATTCCCTCCTCTTTTCCTTTGGAAAACTTTAAGGAGCATGGGTATTAGGTCCTCACTAAATGTTTGATAAAATTCAGCAGTGAAACCATCTGGTCCAGGAGTTTTGTTCTTAGGTAGTGTTTTTAAATTTCCAATTCAATTTCTTTGCTGGTAGTTGGTCTATTCAGATTTTCTTTTTATTCCTGGTCATCCTTGGAAGGTTGTATTTTACTATAAAGTTGTCCATTTCTTCTAGGTTATCCAGTTTGTTAGCATATAATTTTTCAGTATTCTCTCATAATTCTTTGTATTTCTATGGTGTCCATAGTGATTTTTCCTTTCTCATTTCTGATTCTGTTGATGTGTGTAGACTCCCTTTTTTTCTTGTAAGTTTGGCTAGGGGGTTATCTATTTTGTTTATTTTCTTGAAGAACCAGATCCTGCTTTCATTGATTCTTTCTATTGTTTTATTCTTCTCAATTTTATTTATTTCTGCTTTAGTCTTTATTATGTCCCTCCTTCTCTTCACTTTGGGTCTCATTTGTTCTTCCTTTTCTTGTTTCATTAATTGTAAGTTTAGACTATTCATTTCGGATTGTTCTTCTTTCCTGAGATAGGACTGTATTGCAGTATACTTTCATCTTAGCACGGCCTTCTCAGCATCCCACAGATTTTGCAGTGTTGAATTATTGTTGTCATTTGTCTCCATATATTGCTTGATCTCTGCTTTTATTTGGTCACTGATCCATTGGTTATTTAGGAGCATGTTGTGAAGCCTCCATGTGTCTGTGGGATTTTCATTTTCTTTGTGTAATTTATTTCTAGTTTCATACCTTTGTGATCTGAGAAGCTGGTTGGTACAATTTCAATCTTTTTAAATTTACTGAGGCTCTTTTTGTGGCCTAGTATGTGGTCTGTTCTTGAAAATGTTCCATGTGCACTTGAGAAGAATGTATATCCTGTTGCTTTTGGATGGAGTGTTCTGTAGATGTCTATTAGGTCCATCTGTTCTAATACGTTGTTCAGTGCCTCTGTGTCCTTACTTATTTTATGTCTGGTGGATCTGTCCTTTGGAGTGAAGTGTCCTAAAATGAATGCATTGCCTTCTATTTCCCCTTTTAATTCTGTTAGTATTTGTTTCACATATGTAGGTGATCCTGTGTTAGATGCATAGGTATTTATAATAGCTATATCCTCTTATTGGGCTAACCCCTTAATCATTATGTAATGCCCTTCTTTATCTCTTATTACTTTCTTTGTTTTGAAGTCTATTTTGTCTGCTAAAATTACTGCAACTTCTCCTTTTTCTTCCTATTAGTTGCATGAAATATCTTTTTCCATCCCTTTACTTTCAGTCTGTGTATGTTTTTGGGCTTGAAGTGAGTCTTTTCTAGCCAGCATATAGATGGGTCTTCTTTTTTTATCCATTCAGTGACTCTATGTCTTTTGATTGGTGCATTCAGACTATTTACATTTAGGCTGATTATCAATAGGTATGTGCTTATTGCCATTGCAGGCTGTAGATTCATGGTTACCAAAGGTTCAAGAGTAATTCCCTTACTATCTAAGAGTCTAATTTAACTCAGTTAATATGCTATTACAAATACAACCTAAGGTTCCCTTTTTTTCCCTCCTTTTCCTTCCTCCTCCATCATTTTATGTTAGGTATTATATTCTGTACTCTTTGTCTATCCCTTGGGTGACATCTATTTAGCCTTAGGAACACTTTCATCTATAGCAGTCCTTCCAAAATGCACTGTAGAGGTGGTTTGTGGGAGGTAAATTCCCTCATCTTTTGCTTATCTGTAAATTGTTTAATCCCTCCTTCAAATTTAAATGATAACCTTCCCAGATAGAGTATTCTTTTTTGAGGCCCTTCTGCTTCATTGCATTAAATATATCATGCCACTCCCTTCTTGCTTGTAAGGTTTTGGTTGAGAAATCTGATGATAGCCTGATGGGTTTTCCTTTGTATGTGATCTTTGTTCTCTTCCTAGCTGCTTTTAAAAGTCTGTCTTTATCCTTGATCTTTGCCCTTTTAATTATTATATGTCTTGATGTTGTCTTCTTTGGGTCCCTTGTGTTGGGAGATCTGTGCACCTCCATGGCTTGAGAGACTATCTCCTTCCCCAGACTGGGGAAGTTTTCAGCAATTACCTCCTCGATGACTGTTTCTATCCCCTTTTCTCTCTCTTGTTCTTCTGGTACCCCTATAATGTGAATATTCTTCTGTTTGAATTGGTCACAGTTTTCTCAATATTCTTTCATTCTCAGAGATCCTTTTTTCTCTCTTTGCCTCAGCTTCTTTGTATTCCTTTTGTCTAATTTCTATTCCATTTACTGTCTCTTCTAGTACATCTAATCTGCTTTTAAATCTCTGCATTGTATGTTTCATTTCAGATGTGGAATTTCTTTATGGTTGAATCTCCATCTTAAATTCGTTCCTGAGTTCTTAAATATTTTTATGTACCTCCATGATCATGTTTATGATTTTTATTTTGAACTCTCTGGCAGATTGGTGTGTTCAGTTTCATTTGGCCCTTTTTCTGGGGTTTGTGAGATTTTGGTCTGAACCAGATTTCTTTGATGTTTCATATTTCTGTGTGGTGCCCTCTAGTGCCCAGAAACTCTAGTCTCTGGAGCTGCTCAGCCCCTAGTGTGAGGTTGTGGGTCATAGGGGAGCAACGCTGGTGCTTGGGGCGAGAAGAGACCTGTTTCCTGCTTCTCGGCTGCAGTGCCTGTCTCCATTCTCAGAGTCAGTGGGCCGATCACACAGGTGTAAGCCTCTGTGCTTCACGTCTGTAGCTGTTATAGGTGGGGCCTCCCTCTGGCTGGCCTGATGCCAGCACAGTGACTGCCGGTTTGCAACCAGGTGCTGGCAGGCCAGGAGGAAGATGCAGCAGGCTGCGTGTCACAGTGCAGGGCCTTGGAGCTGATTAGTCAGCCAGGGGGATGGAGCACCTGAAGCACCTCAAAGTTCCCAACCTGCTGGGCAGAGCACACCCAGACAGCCTTGTCCACTTATCTCTTCTCCTGCACAGCAAGCTCCATGCAAACCCCACCCCTTCAGCAGCGCTCTCGCTGCTAGGAAGCCTCTCAGACCACCCGCCTTTCCTTTTTCCCAGAGCGGCTGGATGTGGATTCCTGCCCTTCACAAATGGCCAGAATCTCAGTCTCTCCAGCACTCCGCCTGTACCAGCTCCCCAACCCCACCAACCTCCAGAGAACCACACATGCAGGTTTGTGCTCCAAAGCAGACCTCCAGGGCTGGGTGTTCAGCAGTTCTAGGCTTCCACCCCATCCCTGCTCAGTTTCTCTTCCTTCTGCTGGTGAGCTGGGGTGGGGAAAGGGCTTGGGTCTCACCAGATCAAGGCTTTGGTATGTTACCCTCTTTCATGACTTCTGCTCTGTTCATGAGGTCTACATGCAGTCTGGTGCAGCCTTCTTTCTGTTGCTGTTTTAGGGTTAGTTGTATTAACTATATTTTCATACTATATGTGATTTTGGGAAGAGTTCTCTTTCTCACCTCTCACACAGCCATCTTGAATCTCCTCCTGGGTTCCTTCCTTTTTAAAAGAAAAAATAAAGCAAATAGCAGCATTAGCAACACTATGTTTCTGTGGTAAGTTCTGGTTCAAGGGCAAATTTAGAATGGGAGCTGCAGCTGACCTCCCTGTAGACTCTTGTAACTGAATGGACTTCCTAAAGGCTACTGTAACAAAAGTGGGGAGGAAGCCCTGGTGGTCCGAAGGAGGCTCTCAAGTTTTCATATAGCTGCTTTGGAGATATCTATCTGCCTGAATTCTGTGCTCTTGCTCTGGGGACTGGTGGTATGTACGAGGGAGGTAATCTTCTGGGTTCAGTTTCTGCAGTTCTGGCTTAGGGATCTGGGTTATCTATAAGGTACAATAGATATGCAATAAGGTACAATAGAGTGTAGTGAAGTACCCTTTAAGCCTCTTTGACCCTATAGTTAATCAGTGCCCAGCATAGTGCCTCAGACACAGCAGAGTTTCATTAAAGTTGATAAATGAATGAATGTGTGAGTTCTGCCCACAGCGGAGGTTGCTCTGAAACCCATCCTTGAAACAGAGGGTGGGGATGGGGACACTTAAGGCTGAGGATCTGGGGATGAGGCCAAAATTGTATGCTGCTCAGAAGCCCATGATCCTTGGTGACATCATTTGCACATGCAGCTTTGTGTGTGTACTAAGCCAGATATCTGAGCCATGCTTCCTTGCCTTTCACTGAAACCAGGTTCTGTCATTGGCTGTCATTCTTTCATTCATCCACTTGTTATTCAACAAATATTTATTGAATAAATATTGTGTCTCTCATGTTTATGCAGGATTTTGCACTGAAGGAAACAGCCAAACATCTCTGCCCTTGGGGAACTTTTTGTATTAGTGAGTGTAATGCTAGATGCTATAATACACAAACCCCCGAAATCTCAGTGGATAACCACAAGTTTATTTCTTGCTCCTATGAAGTCAAATAGGCAATAAGGCTGGCGAGGAGAGTGCTCAGATCATCAGCATAGGCGGATGTGTGGTCTCATGGGCTGACTAGAAGTTCCTCACCCTGGTCACTGACAGAGAGCAGAGACAGTGGGAGCCTGAACATTGTGACTAGCACTTTCATCAGAACTCAATCATGTGGCTGCTTCCGCAGATAAAGGGGCTGGGAAGTATTGCTCTTGGCTGGGCAATGACATCACAGTTTAAATTCTTCAGTAGAAAAGGAGGGCATGAGCATCTGGTGGAAGGGAAGACATGTCTGCCATACTTACATTCTAATGGGTGTGAAAGACAGACAATAACATATAAGTGAGTACATTGTATAGTATTTCAGATGCTAATAAGAAGAATAAGTCAGGTGAGAGGAATAGGGGGTACAAACAACTGTAAAAATAAGTTTCTGCAGTGGCTCTTCATTGGGCCATATTGTCTGAAGCCAAATGTGAGTTGATCTTGTGCGTGAGTGTAGAAGTGATGATTCTCCATCCTGAAAGTGCTGGAGCAGCTCAGATTGGAAAGAGAGACATTACCTTATATCCAGATAACCCCACATTGTCATCACCACAAGTGAGCCCAGGGTTACACTGTTTATTGACTGCAAAAGACATTATCAAAACACGTGATAGATGTAGACAGGTAAAGGGGATTTAAATTTGTTCCTGGGCTTTTCTTATTCCTTGAGCTTTTGTGTACCTGCAGTACTGACCCAGGCTGAACTTCAGTTGGTTTTAGTTTTGATTCTGTGTCCTTTTTAGATAATCCCACCTTCTTGATTCTAAAAGGATCTACCTCTCAGATGTATATAAAAAAATCAAGGGCTGATTTCCCATAGTAATGGAGTAATGTGGCCTACTGGTTACGGTTACCCAGTATCAGTGGTAGAACGTTAGTTGGAAAGGAGCTGGTGAGGGAATTTGAATGTTGTTAGTAATAAATAGAATGATGGAAGAAAGTTCTGTATTTGGTAAAAGGCAGAAGCTTAGTCATTTCTGAAAATTCAATTCATTCCTTGCATTGTGGACTCAATCCAATAAGCATTTATTGATCCTTCTTATAGACCTGGCCCTATGCTAGGCACCAGTGACATGGAGTAAGCACAGTTTTGCTCCTGATGCCAGGCTCACTATGCAGACATGAAGTGACGACACTTCACCAACCAGAAGGCTGAATTTCAACTAGACGGAAAAGGGCCGTGAGTGCTAAGCTGACAGTCCTGTGTTTTATGCTGTGTAGTTAGTGAAGAACCATGAAAGAGATGATTTCTATTCTCTTTGGGGAGTGGGTGGCAGATGTAGAAACTAGCCCTTACTTGCCGAGGAACAGGTGGCAAGTCAACCTCTCCGACCCTCATTTGCTCTGTCTGGAAAAGGAAGATAATAATAACTGCCCTGCCCAACTGGCCAGAGTGTCACAAGGATCAAATGGAATGACATGCTCTTCAGATGTCAAAAGCTATGATTAGGACTGGTTCATTGTCTAGATGTCTGGGAGGACAGGGAAAGACTCAAGTGCTGGGCGGTGATGCTCTCAGAATAAATGTGTCTTTTATCCAGAATGGGCAGAAAAAAAGAAAAAAGAACCAATGGAATACTTTGGAAGAAAAGTGATTTTCTTTCCTTTCCAAGTAAAATTTGTTGTAAGTGAAGAAAATGAACGGCAGATGGCTGTAGGGTACAGATAACATGCACACCAGGCACCAGAGAGAGGGTGGGAGCCGACCAGAGCAGGCCTCTGCAGCCACAGCGACAGGTTGCCTACCAGCTGGTGGTGGGACTTGTGCAGGGAGGCAGGACCTGTCAGGACGTGCCTCATGGGGCACAGGCTCAGGAGCAGGAAGGGCTGTACACCTGTCGGCCTGGCTCTGGGTGCACCTTCGGAGAACCCTCCAAAGTTCTCCTGAATGGCTCCTCTCCAGGGAGCGCTTGGCCCGAGGGGAGCTCACTCTTCCAGGAATAGCTCTTGATAGCATTTTCTTCTCTTATCTCTTGTGATTTCCTGAAAGCGTTGTTCCCAGAGGGAAGCCGCTGGTGTACAGGAGGCCCTTAGGGCTTACCTGGCTTTTCTGTGGACTTTGGGGCTTCGCGTGCCAATGCAGTGCACATCATAAACCACGACACTGATTAGGGGCCTGGGGAAAGTGAAAGCGCTGAAATACAAGTTGCAGCCAGCCTATTCCAACACCACGGAATCCCATTAACTCAGCCCAAATTTGAAAATTCATCCCACTGTTGAAAGTATATACAGGAGATCCTCTGCTTGGAAAAAAAAATGTTTTTTTTTAGACTGTTTTTCTCTAATTTATAACATTTTGAAAAGTCACAGTGAAATACATGGTCACAAATATTTTGCTGAATAAGTAACCATAGTAAGTCAAAGTTTTTGTCAAATATCAGTGTTACAGAAATAAACTAGTTATTACCATTGTTATAGAAATAAAATCTGAATGGCAATCTTACTGAAAATTTATTTCATTTTTGCTTTTCAATGCTCCACAATAATGGAAAGGAATTTCATCTCCAAGTTAAGAGAAGGAGGCTGAAGTGGCTGAGTGGGGAGAAGTGAATCCGTACATATTATACAAAGCATCTGCTGTGGGTCACACACCTCTGTCCCATTTAATTCTCACCAGAGTGGATTCTTATAAAGGAAGTAGAGCCACCCCCATTTCATAGATGAGGCTACTGAGGCCAAAAGAGTGTTTTTTGCTAAAGGTCTTGCCTGCGGGCCTGCCCGGGGAGGTCTCTCCTTGTGCTCTAGGTGACACCCTGGACAGAGGACCGCTCATGACTCTGCTTAGGAAAGAATTTGTGGTCAGGTAGAACAGGTGCAGCAAGAAAGGAGTTCATTAACACATGAGTAGTAGTGAAGGGCAGTAGCCATGCAGAGAGTAGAAAGCAGTGAAGAGCAGAGGAAGGAAAGTTCATTGACATTTTGCTTGATGTAGGGAAAATCCCTTGTCAGCTCCTAAAGCCAGGGTCACCTGGTGTCGAGTGTCTGCTTGAATCTGCATGGCATGGGAAGTAAGCCCCTACCACCCCAGGGTTTGGGGGAACCACAGAGCACTGGATGGAGTGACATTATGTTCTGAGAACTTAGCAAAGGCAAAGGAGATTTTTGGGTGGCTACTGAAGAGCGTGGCCGTACAGCTGCAGTCCCGTCCGGGTCAACCACCCAGGCGGCAGGTGGTGGGAACTTGCAAGCCCCGATCAGAGCTCTCAGTAGCCCCTCCCTACTTATCTGAAGCAGGACAGGGGGAGAGAGAAGACTTGTGCTTAAGATGAGAAAATTGAATAAAGTAGCAAAATAACAAAGATATCGCTGGGAAAGGGGTCTCTTACTAACCTCCTGATGGGCTTGGAAACATTTGGAGACAAAACTCAAAATAAGCTGAGCAGCAAGAAAGTTTTATTTAAAGCAAAGCATACGCTTGAAGAAAGGGGAGTGTGGGCAGCCTCAGAGGAAAGGTGCACTTAAAGGCTTAAGATTTGGGTTTTTAAGGATTTCGAGAATGGGGTAAAGGGCCAGGGGAGCATAGGCTGATGTGTGGTCTCATGATGTCTGTCTCACATGAGAGACATTATGTCACCATCCATGGTTAGTCCTCTAGATATTCTGTAAGATAAACTTAACACAGGGATTTATTGGTCCTCTTCTTCTCCAAGATAATGGTTGCCCTCAAGCAGTGGGAACATGTAACTGAGAACTGTTTGCCCAGCCTTAAGATAGGGTCAGTTGGTGGCTAATCACCATAAAGTATGTTAGCAATCTTAACTCCTAATTCCCTGGCTTTTAAAAGGGAATCTTAGCCTTCAGAGGGAGTCCCTCCTGTTCTTACTATAGAATTTATTTCTCGGCATTTTTCATCATAGGCAGGAAAAATTAATCGCGGTGCTTGTCCCAAGCCCCCACACTCCCTCATCTCATAAGAGTGGTAGTAGTCAAGACAGCCTTCCTACCCTCCGGACCTGAGCTCTTTTCTCAGCCCTCCCCTTGACTTTGAGAGTTTCCTGGGATTTTGGCTAAAGACAGTCTAGGGCTTGCACAGCTTCCCTTTTAGTCATGGAGGTGAGAGCATGGACGGGAGAAATAACCCATAAAACAGCACCCCAGACTCAGCCTCTCTCCCTTCCTCCTTTCTTCTTCCTTTTAGCACAGATCCTTTTTTCATTGTGGAAGGCTCCACTGTACATTGTAGGGTGTTCAGTAGCCTCCCTGGCCTCTACCTACTAGCTGCCATCTCTCCCCCTTTGTGACAATGAAACATATTGTCATGGGAAGACCTCCTTCCCCCCTGAGTTAAGAACCACTATTTTATGGGGACCAACCATTCCAGGTTGTCCTGGTCTGAGACTTATCACAGGTTCAGTGCTAAAACCGGGATAGTTGGGACCAAAGTGGGATGACTGGTCACCCTCCAAGTGAGATTTCCTCTCCTGCTTAAAAAAAGGCTGTTTTGGGAGAGGGGCATTGTATTGACAATGTGATTGTCCTGGCAGTCCTCAGTTTCTCTGAGCTGCTGCTGTACTGGGTACATGCGCCTAATGCCCTCTTCTTTCCTGATGTGCCCTGCCAGGGGGAAGAAGTGACCTACTTCAGAGAGGCTGGCTGAGTAGCTGTGTGGGCAATTATAGGACTGAAGAAGGCAAAGGGAATACCCTTGTGTGTGCATGCATGTGTGCATGTGTGTGTGTATGTGTGCATGCGTGTGTGTGAGCTGGGAGGGACAGTGGGTGCTGGACTACAGATCGCCCACCGATACGGTTAGATGGGCTGTGTGTATATGTGTTTGCCCCAGGAGTTACTGGATCCTGGGTGGGGGAAGGTTTTTCGCTCTGTGTTAACTTGGCCTGTGCCTATGTGGTAGGCATGTTTTAATTTATTCAGCATTTAGAAATATTTTAGGGGTTACTCTGACAACTTATAAAGGGCATTTTCCTGACAGAAAGACATATAAGAGAAACCTTAATAATGGTTTCTTATCAGGATTATTTTTGCTGTGTTGTTGAGATTACATTTGCAATAGTGGTAAACATTTTGGTTCTTTGCAGATTTACGTAGCACTACCAGTGTGTAACATTTTTGTCCCTCAGCCTTCTGCTTTTGGTGTCAATCGCGTGCCCATTTACAAGATGAAAACAAGTGAGTTCTGAAGGCAGTAAGTGACATGCTGAGGTCATATGCTCAGTTTTGCCTCTGGATCACTGAGCTCCATGGCTTGTGACCTCTATATTCCCTGGACTGTGGGAGAATGTGTCCTTCATGTAAGTGCTGAATCTGGGTTGCTGTAACCCTACTGATGAGGTGACTAAGGGTAGAGGGGTGGAGGGTGTGAGCAGTTCTGTTGCCAGCTCTGACTGTGGCCCTACCCCCTTCTCTGTCGCCAGCAAGTGGAGGGGCGAAGCAGGTTCCTGAAGGCCGTGTCTGCGAGCAGCGGCCACCTGGTGCCCCGGCACTCCCCTTGCTGTGTCTGCATGCACTTCCTTCTGTGTGCTCTGACAGAGATGCCGGGGGTGTGACTTCCTGTTATGATCATGTGTGTTAACCTCAGTTATGTAAACTGGTGGCTTTTGCCAGGAACTTTCTGTTCTCCGGAACTCTAAGCTGGTTCCTTTCTATTGGCTGACTTTGTTTCATTTTACTGGAGTCGTATTTCTCAAGTTGCAGAGCAGTGATACCTGCCAGTGTCCTGGGAGAGTTCAGGGGCGCTGACCAGTGACAATGACAGCAGATGAGTTGGTTTTCTTTGTGAACGGCAGAAAGGTAAGCAGGAGCTGGCATTTGGTCTGGCCTCTCTGCTCCCGGAGAGGTATGGGTGTTCCTTGGAAGAGGCCCCTTCGTGTTTTCACTCTCTCCTGTTCTCTCTCACTCCGTCTCTTCTCAGTTTCTCCCTCTCGCTTCAGAGGTGTGGCTGCATTCGGGATCATACTGGAGAAAGGCCCTTCTCAGGGCTAGAACACAGGGCTGAATAGAACACAGGCTGACGGAGCAAAGGAGCAGGGGGGAAGTAAAGTGGGGAGAAAGGCCCCAGTGCTCCCTGCCAACTGTGCAGTGGCAGGACCGCAGACACCAAGCTGAGAAGGGCACAGCATTGTAGGTGAGCCTGCAGGTCACCCACCGTGCCTCTATTGCTTTGTTTAATCAGATGTGTCCTAGAGCTTTTGTTGTTCTCTTTACTGAGAGAAGGAACAGGAATGTGTTTTCTTGCTAGTACAGTATATCAGATGTACACAGCATCTAATTCTGATATTTCAGGTCTGTAAGAGTAACAGCTAACTTGTGTGAGGACATTTGTGACATCTTGTGGCAAACCACAAATTTATTTTCATTAAGAGCATGCTTCTCCCCACTACCCCCACACCTCCAGTTAGTATTATATAAAAATATTGCAAAGCTCTTCCTTCATAACAGTTGCCCACTTAGATGAACTTCACTGGTGCACATGGACATAGGGAAGGTGGGGTGGGGTGGGGTAGAGGGGGACTTAGGACCCGGGGGCCGGTCCTTGCAGCACTGCACAGGTGAGAAGCTTAGCCAGTCAGAAGGCAGGGGCAGGGATGGCAGGAGCACTGCATTGTCTATGTTCTCCTCTCATTTTCCCTGCATCACTGCTGAGGGGCTCACCTCTGCTTCCGTTCCCCACTTGGGAATGAAAGGGACAGCCAGGAGACAGCCATAGTTGCACAGTGTAAGTGGCCATGTGGACAGTGTGAGTGATGAATATTCCCAACGGCTTCCCAAAGAAGGGCTATTTCATTTATTTTGCTCTCTTGGCATTCTGAGTTGAGAAACTAGGTGACTTTTGAGGTAATTTTTGAGAATTAAAATGTGCATTGTAGGACGTGTAGTGATTAGATTGTCAGGGTGTGTTTGTGTGACAGGGCAGGGATTCCATGAGCCATTGCAGCATCAGTGCTCCAAGGAGTGTGGGATTCAGTTTGAGTGGTGCCGGCAGGCGGCACTGGGGAATGAGGTCAGCAGGTGCTCCGGGTTCAGTGTTGTCTGTGCTGATTTTTTTTCAGCGTGGGCATCTGGCAGGCAAACCAAGAGGCAGGGCAAAGCTTCTGTGTTGGTGGTTGTAAGACTCTTGCATTCAATGTTTCCAACAACTTCATCGCATTCACCGATTGTACTGTAGAGATATAAGAAGCAGTTGGATTGGCTTTCTAGAAGTGTCATACCAAGGCAGCTTCTGAGGAATTTTTCTAAGCAGTTCCTGCCTTGGGCGAGCAGCTGGATTCAGTGACGTCTAAGGCCGTGTCTTAATGCTAAGGCTTCGTTATTTACTGGGCCAGCCATCCATGTGTGGTAGGACAAGACCCAGCTCTTCTGTAGGGGTGGTTTACTGTGATGCACCAGATCTAGAAAGCACTATTACAAGAAAATCTGGTTTGGTGAAATTATTTTCCCATGTATTTTATTTTTACTTTAGGAAAGCAATTTACAGTTCCTAAATGATATCATCACATCAAATGCTGTTATCCCTGGAAGCTTCCAGTACTGTCAGTTTCTGTGATGCCTATCCATGTTTATAATTTATAAACATGTGGCCTCGAGAAATGCTGGAAAGATGTGGGGGTGGGGGGGCAATGCAAGGAATGATGTGGTAAAAGCAGTATTATGAAAACAAGACCAAGTAAGGAAAGCCCAGTCAAATAAAGTGAGTAAGTGTGTTCCCATTTCTATTCATTCTCAAGATGCTCTAGATCATTTGGTTCCTGGATATTGTGCAAAGAAGTCACCAAGGAAGCTGCTGGAATGTGGTGACTCACTCTTAAATGTGAGCCTCCTACTTTCCCTGTTTCAGACTGTTGTTCAGGTTTCATGTCCACTAGCTGGGGTCCTGCACAGGGTGTAAGACGCCAGTGGTCAGATCCCCTGAGGGCCTTCTGTGTTGGTGATGGGTGTTGGGGACTATTGTTTTCACATCCTCTTCTCTTCTTGAGGAAGGGAAAATGCTAGCCAGGATTTTGGATTCATTGTAGCAACATTCCTTTCAGAGGACAGGATTCTTGCTTTGCTAGCAGTCACGCTGTATCTGCTGGGGCTGTGCACTGGAGGAGTCTGACAGGAGCTGGCATGAAGGGTGCTGCTGAAGGTGGCCAGGCATGATCCCCGCAAGGAGCAGGTGCAGCTGCAGAGAGTCTCAGAGGGCTCTCCTCCCTCCCGCACATTTAGCAAGTCCCTCCCAGGCCTATGCCTGTGTGCTGTAAGAACTGGGGGGATAGGATCTCTAAGACCAGACATCTGCCATTCGGGAGCCTATGAATGAGTTAGAGAGATGGATCATGATGAGACAAAGTATTGTATTGCAAAACGTATTTCACAGAAAAGGATCCCCACTCCACACAGACTCTTTGGAGGTCCCATCACCTCCTGGAGTCCGTCTTTTGGGGGATGATTTAAACACCTCCAAACCCAGCTGTCTCATGCACGGGCTGTACATGGTCCATGGCCAACACGTCACATCCTTTGCTCTCCAAAACTCTGGGAGTGCACACTGACTCCAGTGCTGCCACTTCTTCAGCTTGCCTGGGAAACCTAGCCTTAGCTGTTGGCTCTGCCAGCCCACCATACCCCCTGTGCTGTGAGGCTGCATGTCAGCATCACGTGTCATGCTGTGGGAACCCTTCATGAAGTTTGAGGTGTGAGGCAGATACCTTATCTCCTCCACTGTGGGAGGATATGGTGTTCTGTCTAGAGAAACTCTTACAGGTTCTGTCCTGTAAGCATCCCATTCACCCACACCTTTTTACCTTGATGACATATGATGAGTGGTGGGACAGGTTTTCATGGATTTCCTTGGACAACTTGCGTTGGGAACTGGAACCTCACTTCGCAGACAACCTTTTCTGTCTTACTCCACATGACATTCACAGACTTTCCTCCATTTCTGGCATGTGTTAGTGGTGTCGACCATGACAGCCCAACACATACAAGACTCTGCTCCGAGCCCAGGCCTGCAGACTGGCTCTCTCCCAGCTAGAGTGTCCACCCAGGAGGCACAGCCAGAGATCCGTGTGCTGCCTCTCTCGGCTGTCTCCGGCATTCACAGGTGATCCAGCAGCTGGAAGTGACGTGACGTGTTCATCAGGAGGGGGCCGGGCCTTGGCGGGCCCAGCATGATAGGTGTGCCATCTGGGGGCTCTGGTGAGACCAGAGCTGAGCACTAACACGGAATTTTAGAACTGGAGGATATCAGCACATACATAGTTTGGCTTGTAGTTCATATGTTCATTCTTATGGCATTGTTGAGAAAAATACGTTAGCTTTCAGGATGTATTCAGCACATAACTATTAACTCTGCAAATTCTTGGGTGAACAGTGGCTAAGTGTATTCAGAATAAATTTTCCTTTTCCTTTTGTTTTTATAGGTGGTGGAGAAAAATGCAGATCCAGAAACAACCCTATTGGCCTACCTGAGAAGAAAGTGTATCCTGACTTTGGAGTGGGGCTGTGGGAAGGGGTAGTGGGGACTCATTCTCTAGGCTTTATGTCATTTTCTAGTGACTGCAGGGGAGGCTGTGAAGTGTGGAGGGAAGGGCACTGATTAGGGCTCCAGACACTCTGATTCAGCGGCAGCCCTGCCCCTCAGCAGGCTTGGGACCCTGGGCAGTCATTTGAGCTCCCTGGGTTCCCGATTCTAAGCTGCTAAATGAGGGTTATTCTTGATGTTTCTCCAGCTCCTTCCTGCAAGACTCATTACTCTGTAACCTAGTAAAGCCAAGGTTTACCCCTGAGCCTGTGAAATGAGCAGCTCAGGAGCCCTGGTGAGCCTCATGGCAGCTCCCTGCAGAGGGATGGGCCTTCCTCTGCTGACACATCCAGGGCTTCCTGGGAAGTCTGTCCAGCTTGGAGGAAAGGTCAGGGGGCGGGGAGTTTGTTGGGTGAGGGATGCCTGAGGTGGGGGACTGTGCAGAGGCACCGTCTATTGTGGAAATGGCAGGCCTGGGAGGCCTGGGGCGGAGGACTCCTGAGGGGGCCTTGCGGTGCCGCTCTTCACTCAGCGTGGGGAGGGTTTCTGGAAGGTCCCCCATACCTTTTGTTCTTTCAGATTAGGAATATATTCTGAGACCCTACAACAGCCTCAGGAAACAACGTAAAAACATAGGAGCTATGTATGTTTAACAGGAGCTAACAGTTAATGAGCTCTTGTGTGTACGTGGAGTTGAAGGTGCTTTGTGCAGGTTACTCACTTATGCCCACATCGGTCCCTTTGACAGAGGAGGAACGAGGCCTGAACATGTTAAGGCACCTGCTTCTCGCTCGTGTACTCTTGGCAAATGCTGGCAGAGCCACGCTCTTAACCTCTTATCCAAACTGAAAACTCTCCAGAGCTCGTTATCAGGGTGATGCTTGTCCTGACCTCTGTCAATGCACCCCTCTCCCTTCCAGAGGCAGACACGTCTGGTGGCTCTTTCTAGTGATGTATTTTTGGACAACAAAGGATTGTTTGAACATGCACTGAAGCAAGCCTGGAGTTTAGGGCCTTATCTTTGGTTTGCTAACCTCCTTTCAGATGGTAGCTGGCTCTGGTGTACTTTGTCCTGGATTGTCGATCTGGAGGGCAGGTCTGGAAGTTCACAGCACATGAAACTGGAGGCTCTTCTGTAGAGGCGCAATCACTCAGTAGGATCAGGGGACCTCATGGAACTCCATTTCCAGCCCATCTACCTGGGAGATCTGGGAAGAAAGGCTCATTCTCAGAGACTGTTGATATCAATTTTAGTTTTCTGAAGAAGTTTTGAAGGCCCTGTAGCCTCAGAAATTCCTGATCATTGAAAATGGCTAGTTTAAAAGTCAAATCTCAAATGAAATCTACAACCAAAAGTTGGTATGTAAATATGCATTCCTGTGGCTTATTGCTGACTGTGGTAAGTTTTTTTTATGGGAGTGCTGGGCGAAAGAGGAAACCTCAGCCTTGCCATCTGCCCTGGTTTGTGGAAACACCACCAGGCTGAAAGGACTTACTGAGGCTCTGGACTGCTGCCATTTGCCTTCGTGTGCCTCTTGAGTCATCTGAACTGCTGATAACTGCATGTATTCTGATGAGTGAAAAGAATAACTTAGGAGGTAGAAAGCCCTCCGCAGATGTGTCTTGGAAGAGGCAGTGGCAGTGTGAAGGAGGAGCCCCAGATCTGGAGGCAGATGACTGGGCCCTAACATTCAAGGTATATGTGAGTGTGTAACCTTGCGAGGCTCACATTACTCCTGGGTCTCAGTTTTTTGTTTTTCTCTCTTTTTTTTTTTGTTCATAGTCTGTAAGGAAATAATAGTTCCTACTGTACCTGCCAACCGACTTGCTGTGAAGATCAAATGGGTTCCTGGGTATAAGTGCTTTTCAAGTATAAGATGCTGTATCATTGTTAGTTATTAGTGTAATCATGAAGATGAAAGAAGTGACTGGGTGATGCTGACCCCGGATCCTTCTGTCTTTGGTGGATGGCTCAGAGACTTGCAGGCCTGAGGGGAGAGAAGCAGCAGAGCCCATGTGTTTCCAGGAGAATTGCTGCCATGATTGCTGGTCTCTAGAATAACCTGTTGTTTAGACACTTTTACAAACACAAAGTGTCAGATTATTTCTGCAAGTGTACCTAAGAGATGGCACCAGTATTGATCCCTGACCTCAAAAATATCTCCATATTGATTTCTATTCACATAATCCTATGGGCTGGATATGCAAAAGTCCGTGGTCTAGCCTTAATCAGCCTGTGAAAAGTCAGGGCTCAGTAGGTCCCCGAGAAGATCATTGTCTCATTCTGGTCTGAGGGCCTTCATTGCACACCCACCTGGGACGATGTGAGGGCTGCCCCATGTGCTGTCTTTGAGATGCCTGGTCCACCAGCCCAGTGAGAAGATGGGGTTGGCAGCCTATACAACCATGCTGGGGAAATCCCAAGCCTAAGGAGTGGAAAGCAGTAGAACTTGAATCCCAAGGGATACTTGGGTGCTGTCCAGTGGGACCCTTCTGTGCAGCGATGTCCCATTTCCTGCCTCCCTGGGATGCAGTGCTGCCTCTCTGAGTGAGGAGGCTGTGTGGGTCTCTGCCTCTCTGGGTTGAAGGGCTTGAGCTTCTGTGAGGCAGCAATGACTCTATACTCGCAGCTCTGCCTAGGCATTTCCCAACGGCTCAGCAAAGACCCTTTTCTCTGAGTTCATGTTCCTTATCTCTTGACCTTCCAGTGGGGCTGAGTGGGACCAAACTGGGCTGTGGAGAAGGGGGCTGCGGGGCCTGCACAGTGATGCTTTCCAAGTATGATCGGCTCCAGAACAAGATTGTGTATCCTTTGCTTGCTGCTGGTCACCCGTGCAGGGACCCTGATGCAGGGGTCAGCTTGTGAGTGAGTGTGTGTGTCTGGGTATGTGTGCATGCACATGTGATCTTTCTGAAGTGCGGACTCTTCACATGCCATGAAATCATTCCACAGTTTCCACTTCCCCCAGGGTAAAGTCCCCGTCTCTGCTTACCATGGAAGGCCCTTTACAACACATGCCTCCACTCCTGTCCAGTTTTTTCTCTTCATGGGTCCAACACTCCATTCATGCTGAGACAGTTGTGAATTATTGGCCCTCCATGCCCACAGTTTTCTCAGTCTTAGCTGAAAGTGTTTCCTGAGTCTTGAATGTCCTTTCTTCCAGGACGTCTCTACCTGGCTAACTCTTACTAGCTCTTTAGACAGGACAAAATATCCCCTCCTCCAGGAAGCCTTCCTTGACCTCCCAAGATTAGCCCCTTGTCTCTGCTGGCCCCATAGGCTGTAAGATACTTGAACTGCATCATCACACTGGCTTCTCTTTTTCTGGGTTGACTGCAAGCTGTTGAAGAACAGCAGTTTCATCTTATTCACCTTTATTTCCTGCACCCTAGGAGGAATTTCTGCCTGGTCCATGGTTGTCACTCATTAACACATGTGGACTGTGTAGTGAGTGAGCGACGAGAAAAGAATGAATGTAAGGAAGCTCTGTCTCAGAGGGTGTGTCTCCTGCTCTCCGGGGATCTTCCCCACCCTTCTCCCCACGAGGAATGGGAGAGAGGGAGGCGGGTGAAGGCAGGAAGGCCAGCGTGACTGAACGGTCTGAAATGGAAGAGGGTATGGAAGGGCCCCCAGAGAAAGGAGCACATACTGGGCCTGGTACCTGCCAGAATGTCCTCTTGACTAAGCCTTCTGGGCCGGGCTTTGAAAGAGGTGGCTGGGGGTGACCCTGGCTCCCGTGCTCCAGCCCAGAGGCCGTGAGTGCGCTGCTGCCTACCCCACAGGACTCTGCAGGGGCCCGCGCCACCACAGGGAGTGTGAGGGCTTCCTTTGTCCGTGCAGAGTCTGGGGTAGAGAGGCGAGGTCACCTTTAGAAGGAACCAGAATATAGGGCAGAGTGAAGAGACATGGCACAGAGCATCACAGGGTGTTCCGGGTGACCTGAGTGGACAATGGAATGACCTTAATCTCAGTTTCTAGCCACTTTTCTGCCAATGCCTGCCTGGCCCCCATTTGCTCCCTGCACCATGTGGCCGTGACAACTGTGGAGGGCATAGGGAGCACCAAGTCAAGGCTGCATCCTGTGCAGGTAACTGGAGGAGAGGGTGGCTCCTGCCAGGGCTCTGAGTTGCTCTGGCCTGTCGGGCTAAGTGTCGCTGCCTGGGCAGCGGTCGCACTGCGGCCTGGCCATCTCCCCATCTCCTCAGGGGGCTGTGAGGCAGAGAGAAGAGGCGCCCAAACCTGAAGCTGCCTCCTGTGGCTGGGGTGGAGGTGACATTGCTTGATCCTGAGGGTACCACCAGACCTGGTGGCCAGGCAGGCCAGCTTTGCCAGAGGGAAGAGGGTCAGGGGACCATCCTCACCTTACACCCCAAGCACCTTCTTAGATTCAAGATTCCAAAGGGCAAGATTCTGTGCCCTTTGATGAGAAGCCCATTTATTTCCTGCTTCCGCTAATGGTAATTCCACTGCCAGGCCTCCACTCTCAAAACGGAGGTTAGTAAGGGCTGGTAAGAGAGTGTCTGGTCATGTATCTGGGTCATACAGGTGTCTGACCAAGGCTTTCTCCCTGATGGTATCAGGTCAGCTGGGAATGGGTTAAAATGAGGAATGCTGTTGGGAAGAGCGGGTAGTAGTCTGGGAGGTTTTGTGGGGACAATCAGGTGCTCTTAGGCAAAGTGGAAACAATGGGAGTAGAGCACTGTGGGAAGGAAAGGCTTTGTTTCCAGTCCTTGTTTTTTGAGGTCTTTGGGAGATTATAGTCACAGAGCGTGCCATCAGGAAGCTCAGGTCTGAGTCGTCCCGACTATTTGAGGAGATATGTTGTTCAGAGCATGCCTTCCTTGGGCCCCTTCTGTGAAACTTGGGTCGAGGGCCTCTGGCTGAGCAAGCTGATGGTATCCTTGGGAGGAGCATCTTGAACCAGTCTTGTGAGGTCAGAGCAGGGTTGGGTGGGATTGTGTCACCTCTGTGGCTTCATTTCTTAGGCAGCAAAAAAATATTACTAAACTTGTCCAACTTGCAGGAGATGTGAGGGGGTTAATTGGAGCTTATAATTTTCTTTGAAATAAATAGATGAAGGAAAGAACTTTCAGCACTAGGCTCATACCTGCATAATCAGGCTTAATCCCTGCCTTGTCAGTAGTGCAGATCCTCCTTCCAGACATACTTGTTTTGGCTCCAAATAAGTTGTAGAGCCAAATTCCACTCCTTTTCATTCATTTATTTATTTTCTCGTGGCTTCCATGACACTACTCTTCCCTCATTTTCCTCCCCATCCACGTTCGGACCGTGTGTGGGCTCCTCATCTGCAGTCTGTAACTGCTGTGTGCCCAGGGCTCTGGCCTGGGCCCTGTCCCTTCTTCACACCCTCTCTGGGTGAGTTTACTACCACCCACAAGCAAATGGCACTCATGTTTGAATCTTCAGCTTTGACCTCTCCTTTGAGGTTAAATCTGTATTTCCAGCTAGCTCCTTGACATCATGATATGGTTGTGTAATCTCAAAGTTAACAAACCCTATTCTCGGCCTAACTTCTTTCTTCCCCAGTCTCTCCATCTGAGACAATGGCAAAAGTATCCACCCAATTGTTCAAGGCAAAAATCTAGGCATCACCTTTGATGCTCTCTCATTCACCACACCCAGTCTGTCCAGAAGCACTGCCTACTCTATTTCCAAAAGCTACAATTAAACCTTCACTTTTTTCTCTGTTTTCTTTACTGTTGCTTGGATGAGCCATCATCTCTTCTTGCCTGGACTGCTACAAGTGTCCTGGTCCTGTTTCTATCCTTGTCCCGTATAATCTGTCCCCCACCCAGCAGTGAAAGAGATTCTTTTAGATCATACCATGTCCTGCTGAAAATCCCTTTGTAGTGTCCCATCACACCCAGAATAAAACTCTGGATCCCCACCCTGGTTTGAGGAGCTGCATGATCTGGCTGCTGCCTGTTGCCCCGCCGACTTCTCTTGTCCCACGGAGAAGGCCCACATTGGCCTTTTCTGCAGCTCTCACGCACCAGGATTTTGCCCTTGCTGTGCTTGGAGCCCTTGCACTTGCTGTTTCCTTTGCCTAGAAGGCACTCTTCCTGGATCCAAGTCATGCTATCAAACTCAACTTAAAGGTCCACTTTTCAGAATGGCTGTTTCTGACCATGCCAAGCAGTCGCTAGTCTCTCTGGGCCCTGTCACCCAGCACTAATTCTCTACATTGTTCTGATCTCCACCTGGAATTTTATTTGTTGCTCTTTGTCAGTATTTCCTCTGCTAGGATGTGAGCTTCATGAGAACAGGGACCTCACCTCTCTTCTTCACTGCTCTGTCCCCAGTACCTTTCCCATGCCTGGCACATAGGTTCTCAGTGCCTGTTTATGAAATGAATGAATACATGTGCTAGGCACTGTGGATACATGACTCAGGCAATTTTTACTTAACATGAATACCAAAAGATGCTCCCAAGAGATAAAAAATAATGTGGACCTGGAGAATCTCCTTGCAATAAAAGTCTTGCAGGTTTGAAGGAAAATTCTGTGATAGTCAGTGCATGTAGCAAATTCTTTAAGACACATTTCCCAATTTTTATGTCCCCACTGGGCTTCAAGGGTTTCTTTCACTTAGGGCTATTGTAGTATTCTAGTTTGAAATAAAATGCATTCAGTTAGCTCTTAATAAAATGCTGGTTGAATTGGATTGCAGGGTAGTGTAGTTAAAAGAATATGACAGAGCTCTTCCATTCACCATGTGTTCTTGGATAAATCTTAAGGCTCTGGGCCTGCTTCTTCCTCTGTGCAATAAGGGAGATGAAAGGTGAGAAGCCCCTTTTGGCTCCAATAGTCACTGTCCTCTGAAGGAGCTTTCTTTTTAATAACTAACATGGTTGACCATCTACTATATGCCAGGTATAAAATTAAGAGTTTCATGTGAATTACCTCACTGAATCCTCACCACAGCTCCAGAGTAAGTGTGAGGGTGGTCCTTGTCATACAGATGAGGAACATCTGGCTCAGACAGGCTTGGTAACCTGGCCAAGGTCACAACTGACATTAGGATTTGACTTGTGCAGTGACGGCTGCCTCACGCTGCCTGTCTACATGGGCTGGCTTCAGTTGAGTCATGTAGAGAGTCTGAGAGGGGTTCTGCCAACACAAGTGTCTGTGTCATCTGTCCCTTTTAGGAAAGAATTGCCAAAAGCCATGGCTCTCAGTGTGGGTTCTGCACCCCTGGAATTGTCATGAGCATGTACACGCTGCTCCGGAACCAGCCTGAGCCTACCATTGAGGACATTGAGGATAACTTCCAAGGTATGAGTCTTGAGGCACAGCCTAGGAGGACGAGTGGCAAATGGGTCTCTATGGAGGTCAGGGCAGGGCCAGAGGGGAAGCCAGGAATGGGCTCAGAGTTCAAGGTGCTACCCTCTGGAGGAGGGGGTCAGGCTCCAGTGTGGTGGCTCAGATCTGCTGGAAGGGCAGCCCTCTCTTCGTCTGAAGAGCCCTTGGATGCTCTGGGGACCCCCTGGGTCTCCCATCTGAGTTTTTATCTTCCCCAGGTTTCTCCTTGCCCTCATCCAGTGCAGGGAGTGGGGACAGTGGGGGGGCTGACACAGGGCATCATTTGGGAGACACCCCAGAGGCTAGTCACATGACTTTCTTCCCACTCAGTGCTCTCCAGAACAGCTTTCTGCAGGGCAAAGGCCACATATGATCAGGGGGGCCATGATTCTGATGAACGCTGGGCAGGGACGGGCTTCCCACTCTGCCCTCTGAGTGGGCCCAGGAGCTGAACCAGGTGTCTGTTCCTTTGAATTGAATAGAGAAGGCTCCCCATCCATTCACCACTTCAGTCTGTCATTTATTCAGTCAGTTATATTGAGTTCCATCATACGGCAGGCAGTCTGCTGGTACAAGGGACACAGAGGTGAAAGAGTCCCTCCTCAGGGAGTGCACACTCTGAAGGAGAAGGGAGTTCAGGAGGCAGTTTGGTAAGCTCACTGTTACAGCCATGACTAGCCACCTTGGGAGCCATTAGGAGGAGCATCTAATCCAGTTCAGGACTTGTAGAAAGCCTTCCTGAAGAGGTGATACAGGAATACAAGGAGGAGGGACAGTGTCCCAGGCAGAGTAGAGGGAACACTGAACAAGCCCATAGCAGCCACAGACCCCTCACCTGCTTTCTTCCTTGGCCCCAGGAAACCTGTGCCGCTGCACGGGCTACAGACCCATCCTCCAGGGCTTCCGGACCTTCGCCAGGGTAAGTGGGGGGCCCAGGCCAGCAGTGGCTCTGCTCCTGAAGCAGCAACACTCGGGACTCACAGTGGGGAGGGATGCCAACAGCCTCTGGATTACTGAGAAGAGAAAACAACCAGCTGGCAGGTCCTCCCGCTGCAGATGCCTGGCACAGCATTGGACTCTGCCATTTCTATTCAGAGGGGTCTCATCAGGAGCACAGGGACTTCCCTTCCAGGGAAGGCCCGGGGAGAGCTGGTTCCTGGGAGAGGCATGTTGCCCAAGAGCTACTTCCTTCTAGGCAGCAGAGTTTGGCAGCTTTCCTTGGAGACTGGCACTCTCAGCCTATGGCACAAGTGCTGAAGGTGTCATTTAAAGCAACCCAGGCTGACTCAGCAGCCACACCCCACCTTCTTCCTCTCCAAGCTGTTTTCTGCAGATGGCACTCTGCTGACCTTATGAAACTGCTAATTAGATCTTCTGATAGTTGTGAATGCCTGCAATGTTTAGATAACTGAGTAGAAAGCCACAGCCGGGGTGTGTGGGCATTACATTGATGATATAAACACAGACACGTATCTGCCATCTGGCAAGGAGGATAGAGGGCTGGCCTCTCCTTTTTTTGTGTAATCTCCCAAGAATGGACCCGATTCCCCAACTGAATCAAGTTGATCTTGACTCTAATCAAACTATCTCATCTCCGTTTGATTCTGGGTGGAGGTGGGAGTAACAGACTCCTATGTTTTTCACTGACCTTTAGTGTTGCTACTTTATGAAAAGGAGTGTTGTGTCTAGATACCCACAAAGGGGTGGAGATGGACATGGGCCTATAGGGGTGGAAAACACTATGCCCGTGAATGCTGTTGATGATGAAGAGCCAAGGAGGTGTGGATTTGAATGAAATGCTTGAAGGCGGATTTAGAGCCTGCAGACCTGTATGTGAATCCCATTTCATCACTTAAATGATGCATGACCTTGGGCAAATTTCTTTGTTTTTAAGATAGGCATTATAATAATACCTACCTTACAGTGTTTGTAGAAATTCTTCTTGTAAAGCCCTTAGGATAATGCTGCTACATCTTAAGTATTAGATAAATGGCAACTATAAATTATGATGCTGGTACATTTCCTCCATTACTCAATATCTGATCTTCATAAATTGCTCAGACTTCCCTGAAAACCAAGGATTGTGAATCATACCCATATTAATTTCACAGGCTGCTTCTCTAAGAGACTTAATCTAACCAACCCTCCTAGTTTCTCAAAAGAAAAGGGGTTTTGAGTGTAACTGACAATCATGCTCGTTCCCAGGGTCGGGGTTTATCATCACTGAAATGGTTCCTGTATCACTGCACTGGCAGCGCCTCTCTCAGTCCGGCTGCCAGTGGTGCAGAGCAGGGCAGAGCCGAGTGCTGCTTAGCATTATTCCCTGGAGACCCCCAAGACCTTTACCCAGAGCCTTTTAACTCTTTTTCTACATACAGTTTGAACAAATCTGGTTCTATTGTTTTCATGCCCAGAACACATATTAGAAAAGGGTGAGGAGGGTGTGCTTCAGGGAAGTACACTGTTCACAGCGAGCAAATGGCAATGTCCATCTAGCAATAAGGAAGGAAACAGAAGAACCATAAACATAAGCTTAAGCTCAGCAGTCAGCCTGCTGAGGAAAGCAAAAATCTCTGAGGGAAAAACCGTGCCATATCCAACGTCAGCAGACCTTGAGGGAAGTGGTCCATTATTGGACATCACAATAATTTATGTCATGAACACATTGATGAGTTATCAAGAAAAAAGATTGAAGACACTTTATCTGGAAAATGTACTCTGGTGAAATACATCCTTCCCCACAAGGACCCTGTGAATGACTGATGACTTACCGTGTGCAGGTTCCCTGCACTCAGCTTAAGGCCTGGCGATTCCCCTGCATCACTCCTTCTCTAAGAAGGAGGATGAGAAGAGGCACTAAAGGACCTCTCTCTCTCTCTTTCTCCTTTTTGTTTAAATTCAGAGAAGGGTGAGGTGGTTGTGAGGAGGTCCAAAATAGAGTAGCTCTGAGATCCAGTGGCAAAGCTGTCAATGCAGGAGGGGTCTGCGTGCAGGGCAGCAAGGGAAGGGAAGGTTTCTCCCCCGGTGCTGAGGCTGACGTGCTTTCAGGTTCTCCAAGTCCACACCTGTGGCCTTCATGGCCCTCTGAGAGCTTTCTTGGAGACAGTAGTGGGCTGTGACCCATCCTTTGGGAAATGCCAACACAGACTGATGTCTTCTGTGATTCACATGCAGTAGAGCTGCCCCTGGGCCTGCTCTTCCAGGAATCAGCTACCTTGAAAATATGCCCAGGACTGGCTTTGGTTTTACCCACTTTTGTGTCTTAGCACAACTCTGTGATTTTGTAGTGTCTCCTGAGGTCCTGAGCTGATACTCCTGCCATTCTGGTGCAGATCGGTCAAGCGAACATGCCCCTTCCCCACCCTCAGTGCCACGGATCTGGGAGGCAGCGCTTCTCTCCTCTGCGCTCTGCCATTGGCACCCTGAGAGGTCCCGAGAAGTCCCTTCCTCATAGGCTGTGGGTCCCCAGGCCGGAACAGTTCCTCTGAAACAGGCTCATAGTGAGGAGTGAAGAGTACTCAGCATTCCGGCAGGAAGTGCCTAGTAAATAGCAGTGAAGCCATTAGGTGCCCTTGCTGGACGCATCTCTGAACCCAGTGCTGGTCTCGGACATCCTTGGCAGGAACCCCACAAAGGCAGTATTCTGAGAGGCACCCATCCAGGCCCCACAGAACCCGATTGATCTTGAATGCTGAGAAAACCAGTGGGAATTTTTTTCATGGGGGCTTATTAAGAAGCAACACTAAGGGGGAAAAATGGGCATAAAGATATGTTTTGATAAAGTAGGACCTTACTTTTATGGAGAAATTTTCTTAAAATAAAGTTTCCTTGATGCTTCGAGGAGAGACCTTACTTGATTTTTCGTGAGTTCTTTAGTCTTTTTTAACTAAGCAAGAGAAAGTAGTTAAAGCATAGGCCTTACCTCTAAGCAGAGGCAAAAGGGATGGGATGGGGGGTCTGCTATTCCTGTTGATGGTGCACTAGGTATCAGAGGTAGATTTCATTGCATATTAATGATCTAGGTTCTTGGGCTTCTGTGAAAACTCTGCAAATTTTTTGTGCCAATGTTGGTCATCTCTCTAGGACGGTGGATGCTGTGGAGGAAAAGGGAGCAGCCCGAACTGCTGTATGAACAAGAAGAAAGACCAAACCGTAAGTGGGTCCTTCTGTCCCTGGAAACATGGGGGCCAGTCCCAGCTCAAAGGGGCCGGTGGGCCCTTGCCACACTCTCGGCAGTGGTGGCTGGAAGAGGAAATGGTTGTGCCCAGGCTGCAGGGGCAGTGAATGTCCACTCAGGTCAGCCCTGGGCGCTCGGCACGAGGCCCTTGCTCCTGCCTTCCAGGAGCTGCCTGCCGTCCCCCCAGGCCTCTGAGAGTCAGACAAGCTCGCCTGGACAAAGGGCTGGGTGGGTGCCACAGGGCATTTTAAAGGAGGGGGGACCGAACTGCCCATCTTTCCCCACAGGTCACTCTCTCGCCATCTTTATTCAACCCAGAGGAGTTCATACCCCTGGATCCCACCCAGGAGCCCATCTTCCCCCCAGAGTTGCTGGTAGGTGATGCCCCAGGGCAAGACCCAACCAAGGCTCTGTGCCATGAGCCTCTGGAGACTGGCTTTATTTCATACCCATTGGGACGTTTGTGTCCTCCTTGTCCCCTAGGCTTCAGCCTGAATTTCCCTTTGACACCCAGAGGTCAGGTCCCCATCAGTCCTCCTCCTGGGA
This sequence comes from Manis javanica, assembly GCF_040802235.1. Classification (NCBI taxonomy): domain Eukaryota; kingdom Metazoa; phylum Chordata; class Mammalia; order Pholidota; family Manidae; genus Manis; species Manis javanica. Next base: position 218,022,224 of record NC_133156.1, read on the forward strand.
CCCACACTTCTCTCCTCGCACATGTCACTCTGAGGACAGGGAGTGTATCTCTGGCACACCGTGTATAGTAACAGGTGTTCTAGAAGCATCTGCTGACGTCCTGGCTACATCTCATGTATAAGCCCATAAGCAACCCATTCTCTCTGTGAGCAGTCCATTTACTTAAGGAACAAAGAGCTCTACTCCCAGGACGTAGTCCATGGCTTGCACCTCTGCTTTAAGGAGACTTCTCATACCCACTTTCTCCCCTTGATGATTCTGCCCCTTCACCCCAATATTTCTGAAAAGAAAGAATCAAGCCACTCTTTGCAGCAGTCTTCCAGAACATATTTCCTTGAAAAAACTGTCTGTTTGACCTGGGATTTTTGCTCTCCCAGCCCTACACCACCCTTCTCGCCCTGGAACCAGCCCTCCTTTGCATTCCCTCCTGACACTCCTTCCTTTGCCACCGCTGTCCCCTCCCACATCTTGTCTGCTGTACCTCCTAGGGACTGTAGGGGCCATGCAAGAAACCTGGGCCTTTGGTCAGGGCAGTTCAGGTCACCATGTGGCAGGTGACCTCAGGCCAGTCCCATCCTCAAGTCTGATCCTCCGGTCTCTCCGTCGCCTGCAGAGGATGCGGCTGCTCCTTCCCAGAGGTCTCCTAAAGGTGGAGTGAGATGGTGTGTGGAGCCTGCAGTGTGGGTCCTTCCTTGACACATAGCAGTGCCCCTGGCCTCTCCCGTGGCTGTATTTTCATTCTGAATTCAATATGAGACAACCAGTAGAAGAGCTGATCCCACTGTGGTTTAAAGCAGCTCATCAGGGGGATGGCAGTGAGGAAAAGGGACAGTGCAGTAAGCACCCTACGTTTTCCAGAGGCTGAAAGACGTCCCTCAGAAGCTGCTGTGTTTTCAAGGGGAGCGAGTGACCTGGATCCAGGCCTCAAGCCTGAAGGAGCTGCTGGACCTCAAAGCGCAGCACCCCGAGGCCAAGCTGGTGGTGGGAAACACAGAGATCGGCAAGTGGCTGCCGGGGGCCCCATCTAGCTGGTTCAACCCCTTCCTGGCTGTCCTCTCCTGCCCATCGTTTCATTAATGGGGGTAATAATACTCCTCAAAGTGTCATTCTGACTATTAAGTGGGATCCTTGCTGATTGTTCCCCATAAATGCGTACAGAGTGCCAGCCCTGTGCCAGATACTTTAGGAGGAGCTGGGGTACCAAGATCAGTTGGTCCCAGTTGTTTCCCTTGAGTATCTCCCCATCTAAGTGAAGAGGGAGCAACGTAGGTCAAGTGTCTGGGTCAGTGCTTGACAGATGTTAGGGCTTCCAAAAATTTGACTCTCTTTCGTGTCCCACCTTTTGGGGTGGGGGGTGCTGTGGTAAGACAGACGACCATCACATGATGTGACATGCTTAAACAGCCAAGTCCAGGTTGTGGGAGACTCCTGACTCTGGTTCTGGAATAAGCCTGCGAGCCCAGGGCTCTTACTGGAGAGAAGGGCCTGGCTCTGTCTGTGCTGACAGTGCACAGAGCTGGCCCCACCCTGTGAGCATCAGTGCAATAGAGTCCCTGGCTGCAGTAATGTGACACACTGGGACAGCAGGGTGGCCTGTGAGTTTTGCCTCAGATGATGGAATCCTGATGGCCCATGTAGCCATGGGCTGAGGGTCCAGGGTAGCATGAGTTAAGGTGGAGAATGACTGACAGAATCTTTGAGATCCTTTGACATATGACATGTTTCTTGCCATGAGTCACACAACATCCTGGACACAGTTAGATTCCAATAGAAAAGAATTCACAAAAATTTTATAAGCTCCAAGTTAGAAATGACTCCTTAAGACCACTACACTCATATGCCTGACCCTCTCCTGCCTTCATGCACACGCCCAGTGTAAGCTCCTACAGCCTGGAGAGGATGTCGGGGGAGCTGGATGTGGAGATAACCTTTGTCAAGGCTCCAGGCTCACTGCCTCCATCTGCATTATTTGTCCTGAAACAGGCCAGATTCTTCAGAGCCTGACACCTTTTACAAACCCTATCAGCCACTGGGAGGGTGGGTGAGGACCCTCAGACATTTCTTCTTTAACCTTTCCCATCCACAATCCTCTGGGCAGCGCTGGCTGGATCTGCGGAGCATAGGCAGGTCTATTCACAGAGGTTTCTAACTTGATTAGGCGAGAAGGACAGAAACTGTAAAGCCGCACACCTTGAAGAACTCAGAAAAAGGTTGGGGACTGAGAGGCAGTTTTCTCTCTCAATTTTCCTTTTAGTCTGAATGTTAGACTTTCATGTTGTTGTTATTATTCTACCCAATTCTCATAAGAGGTCAAGTACTGCAATGTGCCCCTTCTTAGCTGTCTGATCTGGGCAAGAAACTTAATCTCTCTGTGCTGCAGCTTCTTCATCTATAAACAGAGACAGTCCCAGTGCCTCCCAGGATTGTTGTGAGGATTGAATGAGCTAAAATATGTAAAGTGCTTGGAAGGGTTCCTGACATATTATGATACCCTGTGTCTTCAAATATTGTTGTTAAACACACACACATACACATACACACAATAGAATAAATTCAAGTTTGTCTCATTTGACTTCTAATAGGTTTGGTTTTGATAGGGAGAGACAGTTTTGAGGTGATACTGTGGAAACCACGGTTATTCCCACATCTTGTGCACTGTGCCTTCTAATCCCGAGACTCCCATGGAGCGTGTTGGGAATGTGTCATGCATCCTGTGTGCAGTGGTAGGAATAATTGCCAAGGCCTGCCCTGGTGATAGGTCAACCAGCGTATAACTTCAGACTTCTCATTTCTCTGAAGGCATCGAGATGAAATTTAAGAATAAATTGTTTCCTATGATCATCTGCCCAGCCTGGATCCCTGAGCTGAATTCAATAGAGCACGGATCAGAGGGTAAGGGGAGGCTTGCCCTGAGCCCACAGAGGTGCTGGGATGCTGGGGTGGGTCACATGGGGGATCACGGTGCCAGGGAAGACCCCCTTTGGCTCTCGTTGCCACCTGTGTCTCCTGGAGCCCCCCTGTGCGGGGGAAGGGGGCTCTGGTTCACTGAGCCCTCCTCCACTGAACATCCACAGTAGGGTGCCAGCAGGCTATTGAGATTCTTAATAGTTGTTCTCAATCCTGGCTACACATTAGAATCACTGATGGCGGAAGGCGGAGTTCTTAGGTGTTTTTCCCAAAACTGATAGGACTTCACCCTCAGATACCTGGTTTTATTGAGTTGAGAACCACGGGTTTACAGAGAAGAGTGCTCTGGTTGTAGGATCAAGAGGCATGGGACTGAGTCCTGGCTCTTTTCTTAGCTGTGTGGCATTGGGCATAACCTCTCTGGGCTTTGATCTCCTCAACCACGTGAGGGTGTGAGTCCTGGGTCAGCCTTCCCTGGTGACTGTGAAGCATCACAGGAACCGTGTATCAAAGTGTTCTCTGACCTGTGACGGGATCACACTGGTATTCTGGGCGTGCATCCCCAGGTATCTCCTTTGGAGCCGCTTGTACCCTGAGCTCTGTGGAAAAGACCCTGCTCAATGCAGTGGCCGAGCATCCCGACCACAAAACAGAGGTGTTCAGAGGCGTTCTGGAGCAGCTGCGCTGGTTTGCTGGGAAGCAGATCAAGTCTGTGGCGGTGAGTCTCTGTTCAGGGACCTGCAGGGCCAGGGGCGCCTTTCATCACGAGGCAGCAGGCCTGCTCTGATCTCTGCTGCAGATCTAGGGGGCCTCAAACTTTAGTGCTTGGTAAAAATGTAGATTCCTGGGCCCCACCTTTTATGTTTCTAACTCTGGGGCTGAGATGAAGCCCTGCAGGTGCTTCTGGTGAAGGTGGTCTGCAGGCCATTCTGGGGAACACTTTCTCTGTGACTCAGTCTTTACCCTGAGGTTGGAGAAATGGTCTCCTGCCACATCCCTTCCTCAACTTGGCAGAGGCTGTTAGCAAGTAGATGAGAGATAAGTTAGTGAGAGGCCCCCAAATCTCCAGTTTGCAGACAGCATTCACACACCTGGTGCCATTTGAGGCTCACAACCATTGATGGTGTTGGGCGGAAAGCTGTCTCATTCTATTTTTGTTGTTATTGTTTCAAATTAAAACCAGAAAAAAAAAAAGCCAAAACAGCCTACCCCCACCCCCTTCCCTCATTACCCTGAGCTCTGTCACTGTAACGGTAGATGAGCTGCTACGAGCTCAGGAAGCTCCCCACTCAGCCGCAGTCTGCTTCCAGGAAGGATTTGTTTCCATCGGACACCTGGTTTTTGTGCTCTTTTCCAATAAGGAGAACACTGTGTTTGATTTTCCGTTCACTTGTTGCCAAGTTGCCAGGAAGCTCAGATCCAGTTAGAGCAAATTGTTCATTCTTAGGCTTCCTTCTCTTTTACCTAGATCTTTATCTTCCATTTCCATTTTACTAACTCTGCATGGTCTCTGTGAAAAACCCTTTCAGAGGACTGGTGAAATCAAACAAGCAAGTGTAAAGGGGCTGCCCCGGGTTTACCCACTGGTAAATTTCAGAGCGGGGACCCAGGTCCAAGCATTTGGATCTCCAGTGGGGCCCAGTGTCCTGAGTGCCTGAGTTCTTACTGAGCATGTCTTGTGTCTCCAGTGCAGAGGTGTCTGGGGCTCTCCTGTCAGTGGGGGTCACCCACCTGCCCTGTGTTCAGGAGCCAGCTGTGTGAGCAGAGGTTTCCTGGGTGGACTCACACGCTCTCTCTGCTTGTCCTAGTGCATTGGAGGGAACATCATCACGGCCAGCCCCATCTCCGACCTCAACCCCGTGTTCATGGCCAGCGGGGCCAAGCTAACCATCGTGTCCAGAGGTGAGCTGCCTCGTGCAGAGGTCAGGAAAGAGCTCTGGGGGAGAAATGTCTCACAAGATAGGACACTTTCTGGAGAAATAGAGCCCCAAGTTCAGTGGCCCAGTTGTCCTGAGGTTTAGACCCTTGAAGACTGCAAGAGATATGCACCCAGGTTGGGCCCAGGGGAGCTGGACCATTTCTTTATTAAGAATTCATAACAGATCTGTCACCCAGATGTCTTGCCTCATGGCATGCTACAGCCAGAATGCACCAGCTCCCACAGCCAACTGCTGGATTTCAGGGAGTCTGTGAACATTTGCTAAACACAGCCATTATTGAAAAACCAAATAAACTTACAATGAAACAGATTATATTAAAAACAAAGGTAATAACTCAAAATCCAGTTAACTATTATCTATGCTTTTAAGGTCATTTCCATCTGCTGTATCTGTAGAGTGGAAATGCCATATAATGGTGTACTACTGTGCATCTTTCCTGTTTGGAGGGTCCCCAAGACCACCTCTAGGTTTGATGACTCACAGGAGGTCAGCAGGAACTCACAGGAGTTGGCATATAGTTGTGCTCCTGGTACGACTCGTTACAGTGGACGGATGCAAAGCAAAACCAGCAAAGTGAGAAAGTCTGGAGGAAACCAGGCACAAGCTTCCAGAGCTTTCTCCCAGTGAGGTCACACAGGATATGCTTACTGCCCGAGTGAAGTGTTGTCTACCAAGGAAGCTATTAGAGATTAAGCACCCAGGGCTTTTATTGGGGGTGGACACATGGCTTTGCCTGCCGTGTACCCAAGGTCCAGACTCCCAGAAGGAAGGCAGATGTTCAGCATATACCATGTTGCTTGTACGATCAGGTTAGGCACAGAGCCCTTCTTACCCTGGCGTGGTGGGAGCTCTCCTGAATTCCGAGTTCCCAGAGGACAGCCAGCCTGCTGTGTCGGTTCTTTGCCACTTTCTCTCTAGCTTCACACTCAGTGGTGTCACTCTGGTAGCTTGAAATTCGCTATGGTGGGAGTATTTATACCACGGAAACTAGCAAATGCTTTAAATCAGTGTTTAGTTTTGTTTTTTTCCAAAGAACCAATTGTTGAAACATTCACCAGCACATCATTGCTTCAGGATTTCCGGTGGAGGACCATGGCCCCAACTGTGCCAGCCCCTCCCTCTGACTGTGGGCATCAGAGGCCAGGAGGGGAATTGCACCAGTGAGCTGTCCTGTACTTCCTCACATTGGCCTCTCTTCCTCTTGCCTCCATACAGGCACCAGGAGAACAGTGCAGATGGACCACACCTTCTTCCCTGCCTACAGGAAGACCCTTCTAGGTCCAGAGGAGATCCTGCTTTCCATCGAGATCCCCTACAGCAGGGAGGTAAAATGCTGTCAGGGGCATCCCCAATCACTGCTAGCCGTGCCAGGATCTGCTCAAGGAGACAAGTCTGCCTTGGGGACCAACCTTTGCATCTCTCAACTTTGACATTGATGTTCTTGACTCTGAACTTTGCCTTTCATCAACACATTCATCTCTGAACAATGAAAGTTTCAAAGTAGAAGGCACATGGCATAGACTATGAAATCAGGCAGCTAGATGTGTGATCCTGAGCAAGTCATTGCATCTCTCTGAGCCCCATTTCCTCATTTGTATGTTATCTACCATACAGGTTATTGTAAGTGCTGAGCAGAGAAGCTGCCTGTGAGTCCGATCCTCATGTACTGATGAGGCATTTATTCACTGGTCTTGCTTTGGGTTGGCTTGGATGGATTTCTGCTTCCCAAGTGGGTTTTCTGGACTGCTCTGGTAGATCTGGGTGCCTCTGGCTGCCTTGCTCTTGTTCCCTGCGGCATGTGTTGTCTTGACCTGGCGTGGTTCTCTCTTCTCAGCAGCTGCACATTCCGCACCAGGCCCTTCACAAAAGTGGTTTTGCAGGGCTGGGAGCCAGCTCTCATGGGAGGTATTCCGGGTTCACCACAGCTAGTGCTTGAGCGAGTGTTGCGGGCATGGTTTGCCCTTGCGAATTTTGGCCTCCTTAATGAGAATGCTAATTAAATTAGAGCAGTTATGTCCCTGAGGAGGTTTCTCAATGATTTTCTAGCTTGTCCTTATAGACCATTTTGAGTAGTGTTTTCTAGAATTTTTTTATTTCACAGGTCAATAAAAATTTTTTAAAATTATGAGGTAGGGAAAAGAGGAGGAAGCAGGCCTGGCCATGCCCAGATTTTATTTTCCTAGGTAAGGAATGAAAGAAAAGGAAGTTTTAATGCCCAGAAGGAGGAAGGGTATCTCAAGATAGAACAGTTGATGGCCTGACACAGACATTTCATGGCACCCCAGTGAAAGTGTCCCCGAGGACTGGCATAGTCCTGGAGTGAGCAGCTGGCACCACTGTTCCAGAACTGAGTTCAAACTCTGGTCTCACTGCCTCAGGGCATGTGTGACACAAGGAATCAGGATGTGGCTCCTTCAAATAAAAGTGTGTGGCTGTGTTGGACTTCAGCAGTGGACCTCATTGTGGTTTCTCCAATAAACGTTTCCTTAAACCACTACCTTCGCTGTAAATGGGGATTTGTGGTGCCAAGGTGAGCTAGACCTCATGTGGAGCCTGACACAGAAAGGGCTTGATGTCAGATGGTTCTTACCTAGGAAGTAACTGATATCCTCCTGTCCCCCGAAACAGAGCCTGGCTTGGACCCAGGGGAAATGTATGTTCAAAGCGCAGAGGCAGCTATTTCACAGTATGACTCTTTCCTTCAGAAGCAAGATTCAAACTGTGGCCAGTAGCCTGGGGGAAGAGACAAGTGAGAGCCTCTGTGGGGGCCGCAAGCCGAGGCAGTGTTTCGGCCACCCTTTGGCATCTCATTGTATCTGTCTGAGAGGCAGTCAGGCCAATGGGTTCAGCACAGCCCCTGAGAGGTTGGTGGGCTCTGATACTGGGCACAGGATGGGGAAGACCTAGGGTGCAGAGGGGATCCCAGAGGAAGCCTTTGTGAAAACACCTCAACTCCTCCCAGCTGTTTGGTTGGTTGAAGGTGCCCAGTTCTCCTTTGTCCCTGACTTTCAGTTTTCCTGATAAACAGGGAGAAATCCTGACTCTTTCCCAGCTTCTGGAAATGCTAATTGGAACTTCTCCTGAGAATGTGATAGTCAGCTCTGCCTTGATCTTTGATTCCAACTACCAGATCCTTGTGATGGCGTTATCATCTCACCTTGCCTCATACCTCTGTCTCAGGCTCACCATTTGCAGTCCTTGTGAAACAAGGCAGGAAACAGGTACCTTTCTATTATTTTCTAGGGTGAGTTTTTCTCAGCATTCAAGCATGCCTCCCGGAGAGAAGATGACATAGCCAAGGTGACGTGTGGCATGAGAGTCCTGTTCCAGCCAGGAACCATACAGGTGAAGGAGCTGGCCCTTTGCTATGGCGGAATGGCTGACAGAACCATCTCAGCCCTCAAGACCACTAGGAAGCATCTGTCAAAGTAAGAGCTAAACAATATAACAGCAGCTGCTGCAATGACCATATTACCCATACCCCTTTTAATATGACTGCTGCTGCTCCTACAGTGACTACCGCTGCCCTCTTACTACAGCTGCAGGTCTGTGGCTAGTATATAGTGGCAACTGTGCTGAGTACTTCACTGGCACTGTCCCACGTGATCCCTCCATAACCACATGGACAGATAAAGCTGAGCTTTGGAGCTTGGCTCCTCGGTCCTAATTCTGGTTCCCACACTTACCAGATGGGTAATATATCTTATATATATATATATAAGTGAAGTTACTTAATCTTCCCATGCCTCTGCTTTCTTACTGGTAAAAATGAGTATAAAAATTTTCCCTACTACACATTTCAATTGAAATGAAAAGTGATGTTTCATATAAAGCACTTAGGACTTTACCTGGTGATTGTAATGATGCAATAGATTTAACTGTTATTATTTTTGTGGTCTTTTTTTTATTGTATCTACATTTAAAGATAAGGAAACTAAGGCTCAAGGAAGTTAGGTAACTTACCTGAATCATGTAACTATAAATATCTAAGCCACATTTTGAGCCCAGGTTCATATGACGGAGGCCCGGTGCATACCCCTCACACAAATGATTCTGAGGGCTGGCTAGGAGCACTCTTCCACAGCCTGTTCTCTGGCAGTTCCTGGGATGAGAAGCTGCTGCAGGACGTGTGTGCAGGCCTGGCAGAGGAGCTGAACCTGTCCCCTGATGCTCCTGGCGGCATGGTGGAGTTCCGACGCACCCTCACCCTTAGCTTCTTCTTCAAGTTCTACCTGACGGTGCTTCAGAAGCTGAACAAAGAGGACTTGAAAGATGTGAGTGTGGGGCCTGGCCCAGGTACACTCTCTGCAGCACTTTTACCTGGGGCTTCGGGAAGCTGGTCTGAGTTAGAGAGTGCTGTGGACCAGGTGGCCAATTTGATCCTCTCCTCTGGACATCTAAGGGCAGAGGAACAGGGACCCGAGCCAAGCCCTAGGAGCCACATGGAGATGGGAGCACTGGGCTAAGGGTCAGGCACATTGGTTCTTGTCCTCTCTGTGTTATGACCTCACTTGAGAACTTGTATAGGTCACAACTCTGAGTCTCAGCTGTAAAATCTGCAGAAGGGGGGGTGTAGACCAGATGGTCTTTCCAGTAGTATAGCTGATACAGCTGTGGTTTTGTAGTTCAGTTGGGAATGTAGAGTGTGGAATGAGAATGTAAGGTGGGGCTGCTACAGCCAGGGAATGTGGGCACTGGAAGGACATGCTTTCAGGAGAGGTGCTGGCTGAGGTGAGCCCCACTTCTAAGACTGGTTCACCAACAAGCATTTATTCTGCACTTTTTGTACTGTAAGATTACACTAGGCACTAGGGGGCAGCCTAGTGCGGGGCAGAACATGGTCAATAAAGGCCAGCCTGGCATAACAACTGAGGTGGAGTGTTGGGGGTGCACAAAGGAGAGAGGCTTTGCTGATGTGGGGACAGCAGAGCAAAACTCCACTTTTAAAAACATTCATAATACTTATTTCTTTTCTGATTCTAAAAGTAATAAACTTACTGTGGAAAATTAAAAAAATATAGAAGTGTATAAAGAAAAATTAAAAGCATTCTATCTACTCTCAGATCCTAGAGAAAACCACTGCTAATATTTTTGCTTATCCTCTGCTCTTTTTCCTACAATTTTCTGTCCATCTGTCTCTGTCTACTCGAGCTCTCTCTCTCTCTCTGTCCTTCCATCCATCGATCTATGTATCTATCATCTTCCTATCTTCTGATCTGGCTATAGAATTTTCTAAACAGATTTGGGGTCATGCTGCATGTAGAATTTTATGACTCTTTGATTCTGCTGAGATTATATTGTGAATATGTCCTATGTTATTAAATATTTCCCACAGACCTGAGGAGGAAAAGGAAGACATCTTCAGGAAGCTAGGGGAGAAGGATATTCCCAACAGAGAGAGCAGCATGCATAATGCAGGAGGGAAGGAAATTATTTGTTGTGTTGTAAGAACCATTCATTGTGCAGCATTCAGGGGTGGTGGGAGCAAAGTCGAGGCTGTTAAGAAATACTTGATTCTCAGAGCCCACATACAGTGTTGAGATAGATGCAGCCAGTGTTAGAAGTAATATAAAATGGGGAGATGAAGTGAACAATTGTTACTTTTACCACTTGAAGACAACCAAGAATGGGACAGATGACAGCAACAATCATGATCACTTTTGTTATCTTACCTCCACAGGAGTGTGGTAAACTGGACCCAACCTATACCAGCGCCACCTTACCCTTTCAGAAAGATCCTCCAGCCAACATCCAGCTCTTCCAAGTGAGTACAGATGGTGGACAGCAATATCAGGGGCCCTTGCAGGCCACATTAGATGATGCTGACCACTGACAAATGACTGACCTGGATTTTATGTAGGTGCTTAAAGATTCTTACTGCTGTGCATAAATATCTCTTGAAGAATATGGTAATATTAATTTCAGTGAAGCTATTTCCTCCTGTGCTCACCTAAATTTCTCTCTTGAGATTACTGTCATCTTCACCTGCTCCTTAAAGAAAAAACATTTGTTTTTCATTCTTCCTTTTCTTGCCCCTTTGTGGGGCTAATGTGCAAAGGCAGGGATCCTTTTGAGCCTGTAAACAAAACAAAACAAAACAACTGTCTATCAAGAGCAACTTTTTGAGAAGCACTAGGTAAAGAGTCGGCTTTCCTGCAGATGTTTTGTGTTTTGTGGACCATGCAGTCTCTGTTGTAACACCTCAGCTCTGCCACTGTAGCCCCAAAGCATCCAGAGGCAATATATAAATGAATGCATGTGGCTTTGTACCAATAAAACTTTATTTTTAAAAACAGGCAGTGGACCAGATTTGGCCTCTGGGCCACAGTTTGTGGACCCCTTGCACTAGAGCATAGTGGTCCAAGTATGAACACTGGGCCTGACTGCTAGGGCTTGAATCCAAACTCTGCCATTCCACAACTGTATAACCTCAAGTTACCTCCTCTCTGTGCCTCTTGGGCAAGTTAACTAGGCCCGCTTACAAATGTGGAGAATGACAGCACCTGTTTAATAGATGGTTCTGAAGATTAAATGTGTTAGTAAAAGTAAATAGCTTAGATGGTTCCTGGCATATAGTGAACATTCAATAATATTAGCCAGTATTATTATTACTTTGAAAAACACATAAAATATAATTTTATGATAAAATGAATACATTTTAGAAAACACAGAAAAGTATAAAAAAGAAAATAAAAAATCCCAAATCTTACTTCTAAGAGAAAATCATTATTATAGTTTTGTTTACTTCTCTCCATTTTTTCTATGCATTGATGGGCATGTATATATTTTATCTGTAACATTTTTTCTACAGAATTTGAATTTTTATACGCACAGTGTATTTTTTAAAATTTTTTATTAAGGTATGATTGATATACACTCTAATGAAGGTTTCACATGAGAAAACAATGTGGTTACTACATTTACCCATATTATCAAGTCCCCACCCACACCCCAATGCAGTCACTGTCCATCAGTGCAGCAAGTTGCCAGAGATCCACTATGTCCCTTCTCTGTGCTACGCTATACACACAGTATTTTATGTGATCTTTTCTTTTACTTGAGCATTCTTTCCTCCTAATTAAAATTCTTCAAAAATGTATTTTAACAGTTACATCTGATTCCATGTGCGAGCGTAGCATCATTTATGTACCCAACCCCTAGGGATGGACATTACGGTTCCCTTTTATTTTTTTGTTGTTCCTTTATATACTGATGCTCTGGACCATTTTTCTCAATGACTTCTTACCTGCCTCTCCTCTTCCTTTGCCCTGTGCCCCTCCTGCCTCCTCCATCCTCACTCCTCAGGTTTGCTCTGGCCTGAAGGTCTCCACGGTTTTCTTTGGGCCTGCAAGGGAACAGTGTCCTCTGCAGCTCAGCCTGACTCATGACCATGTCATTCCAGGAGGTGCCCAAGGGTCAGTCTGAGGAGGACATGGTGGGCCGGCCCCTGCCCCACCTCTCTGCGGCCATGCAGGCCTCTGGGGAGGCCATGTACTGTGATGACATTCCTCGCTACGAGAATGAGCTGTCCCTCCGGCTGGTCACCAGCACCCAGGCCCATGCCAAGATCAAGTGAGTGTAGTGAACACACTCAGGGAGGAGGGCTATGGGGGCACCCTGTTAGGCACTGGAGGTGACACAGAGGTGACAAGGCTCCCGTATAGGTTTAGGAAAGAACACCGGGACTCACCTTATAAGCAGTCTGGAGGGGAGCAGGAGCAGGTAGGGGCTCAGTGGTGCCTGTGAGGGTAGAGGGTTGACAGGGGAGGGTTGGTGGGGTCCAATGAGGAAAGCAGAGAGATCAGACTTGGCCCAAAAAACAGTGCAGAGCTGCTGAAAGGCCTCTAAGAGGACTGGTGAGACATTCAGTTTGTATATTGGGCTGAACTTCAGTGCAGTTTCAGGAGAACTAGAGTGAGCACTAAAGGGAAGAAGGTGGCCTTAGAGTATGAAAGACCTGGGATTGAGTCCCTGCTCCAGTGCTTAGCAACGGTGCCCTTGGCCTGTGTGCTAAGGTCAATTTCCCCGTGTGTAAGAGGGTGTTTTTGTGAGAATCAGTGTTAGTGCCCCTGAAGGACCCAACAGAGAACAATCACTTGTACCTATTTGTACTTTGGGAGCCCAAATGACAAGAATTGCTGCCTCTATCTTGTAATAATAGCTGTCATTCATGCGGCACTTAGTGTTTGCTGCAGTCTGGCTTACAGCCTTTTACATATATTGGCTCATCTATTCCTCACAGTAACATGATGGGTAAGTTTTGTTATTATGTTCAGGTGAGGAAACAGGCATAAGAAGGGTAAGTTACTCGCCTCAGTTCCCAGAGTTGGCAAGTGGCAGAGCCAGAGTTTGAAGCCAGGCAGCATTAGCAACTGGGCTGTGTGGCCTCTGGATATTCAGGCCAGAGATGAAATTGATTTCCTGCTGGGCATCAGGCACATACCCTGCAGGGTAGCGCAGCTACCTTGCACCCTGCACTGCGTGGGTCAGGGACTGAGCCTCCCTGTCGTTGGTCTTTCCTCTTGCTGCTGCTCTCAGGCTGGAGGCAGGCTCCCTGTGGGTGATCTGGACACAAATAAAACCTAACAGATAAATGAACTCTCCAGTTCCCTGGAAAAAACAACGTTTAAGATGATATGGTGGCCAGCTGCAGGGTCAATTCATTTGCCTTTGTCCTAGTCTTGAGGCCATACTGACAGGACCGTGACCCACATGGTTACCCTCAAACAACTTTACTCCCTCAGAGTGAGGTCCGAATGGGTGTAGAGGATGGGGCCATGGAGGGGGACTTTGGAGTAGCTGCAACCACCAGGACTCTCCCAGCTGCAGGCCTTGGAAGGGAGCATCGTAGATCAGAAGCGGACCTGAGTTTGGCTCTCTGCATGCCTTAACCTCTGTCCTAATCTGAGCTACTCTGCTCTGGCTGGGTGACTTTGGACAAGCTACTCCACTTCTCTGAGCTTTGGCTTCCCCAAATGTAAAATGAGGATATTGACAATAACTTTCTGGGGCTCTGGTGATGATGATTTGTTTGGAGGTTGGCACACAGTCATCTCCGTACCTTTCTTTCTCTGGGTGCCTCTACTCTGTTTCCTCATTGGGGCATGGGCCAGAGGGAGCCCAGAGTTTAGCCTGTCATAGTTGACATACTCCCCAGGTGTTCTGTCTCTGAGGTTTGAATTGCCTAATCATGGCCAGGGTGCCCCGCTATTCTTGGGTCACTCCGCGTATCTGGAGGGAGACATTCAGCTGTGTGACCACGCTCAGGGCACTGGGTCACTAGTATGGCACGGGCCCTACTGTGCTGGTTTTGGAGGGGTATTGGCTGTGATGTGGGTTTCAGCTGGAGCTCTGCAGAATAAATGCTGAAACCAGTTTCAGTCTATGACTCACTGTGACTTGGGTTGCTCCTATGTGGAGGACAGACCAGGGCACTGGATAAGGGCCATGCCAGCCTGTCCTAGCCATCTTAGAGCCATAGCACCCAGCACGTGGCTTTCACTTGGTGAGCATTTAGCTAGACTAGAATAGAAGGTGGGGAAGGGAGGAATCAGAGTGGAAGGAAAACCATCGTGAGGACACAGGTACCTAACTGGGTGATGGGCCTTCACTTCAGTTTTCCTGCCCAGCCCCTCACACTGCTCATTTTTGCAGGTCCATAGATACTTCAGAAGCTCAGAAGGTACCAGGGTTTTTTTGCTTTCTCTCTGCTGATGATGTTCCTGGGAGTAACGTAACTGGACTTTTTAATGATGAAATGGTCTTTGCGAAGGATGAGGTATGCCTTGGATTCTTTACATTAAGTTAGTGGAATGAGTATTTGAGTTTTAATTTGTGCTCATTCCTCCAAATCCCTAATCTTGAAAAGGTTATGCACTTACACATATTGTAGCCATGATCCAATTGGCCAGCACTCAGGACAATTGGTAAAGGGATGGAATCTGCCTGGTAGCACTTTTAATTTTAATGTAATGTTTACTTGTTTATTTATTGATGGCTGCTACTTGTACATAGTAGTGTGACTCCAGGCTGAAGTGGCAGAAAACAAGAGGTGATTGTATTTGAACTAACAGTTGGGTTCTTAAGGGTACAATATTAGGCTCCTTTATTAAAAGAAAGTAAAAATACATTAAACAAACCAACCTGAGTGGAAATCACAGTGCCACCTCTATTTGTATGGGTAATTCATTTATGTGAAAGTTTATTGATTTCAACCATGTATGGAGTTCTTCCAAAAAAAAGTTTCCAAATATTCAAGACAGCTGCTACAAAAATCCATGTGCTTCTAGGTTAATTCTTGGTCACCTTGTAATTCCAATACAGATCAAGTGTGGCGTATTGGAGGTGGGTAGGTGTTACTGAAGGGCAAATTTATCTTATTACTGATGTAAAAGTGAAAGAGAGAATGAAAAATCACAACTATGAGACCTAAGGACTCCAAACGGAGAGCATTTTGATGGTAGGACAAATTGCTTTACAAACTTCAGGAGCCTCTAAGCCCATTGCTAGCACTGTGGTGGGTGAGAATCAGCCAGTTTCACAGCCACTTTACTAACCAGGTGAGGCGGCACCTTAATGGGCTCCTCAAGAGAGAATGTTCAGGGGCGTGCATGCTAAGTGTGGTTCCTGTTGTGAGAAACCTCATCGTCCAATGTGATGAGTTGGGCAATTCTTTTGTTGTTTACTTTTGGAGGATGTTGGGGGAAAATGATCTCTGTAGGAGACCCACAAGAACTGAATTATTAAATGAAAAGAAAACAATCATTATTCTATAAATCTAACAAGAAAACCGATTTGTGGGTTATCAAGTCTAAGAACCAGCACTGGGGAACTGTTGCTTCTGGGCATCTAGATGAAATATAAGATATGATGGGTTTTGGTGTAAATCTGGGAGACAGAAGATTTAAAAGAGAGTGCAGTGGTGGAAAGAAAATGAATCTGGAAGTCAAGGCCTAAGATTTAGTCATCTAGTAATGAGCCAGTTGTGATCTTGCTGTCTGGGTCTGTCTCTTCACATGAAGAGCAAGTGTGTTGGAGAAGATCCAAGCTTCATACATACTTCATGTTGTCCTACTTTCCATTCTGTTGCTCATGGCAGACATCACTAATCAGCTTCCACATATCCTGGCAGCTTCTTAATGGGCTGCTAGTACTAAATCACCAGAACTGGCCCTTGACATGAAGCAAGTTTGCCATCCTGATACTAGTGGTCTAGTTCTTGTTCCAGTTCTACTGATTCTAGACATTTATGAAGAAGCACATAACCCAAAATAGCAGGATAAGGAAATGCAAAGTTCCCAGGGCATTCTTAAAATGTACCTTAAGGATTGTGGAGGAAGGGACTTCCTCTGTCTTTTCGAATAATCCAAAATAATTTGCTTCCTGAGGAGCACGTCATGTCCTTTAACAGTGGTCTGCTCCTAGGTGACTTGTATCGGGCACATCATTGGGGCCGTGGTTGCTGACACCCCGGAACATGCACAGAGAGCTGCCCACGAGGTGAAGATCACCTACGAAGTACTTCCAGCCATTATCACGATCGAGGTAACTGAGAATGGGCTGCCTGTGGAGAGAGGTGAGCTCCTAGAGCTCTTTATTGGGGTTTCTTAGAGGAGATCTGAGCAGCAGGTGGGATTTGACTAGATAGGTTTAAAGTCTTCCAGCCCCTGGGGTGGTCTACAAAACCTTCCCCATCATGATCCTAGAGTCAGTCTACTAACAGCCACACTGAGCTCCTCCCTCCCATTCCAACCCCATTTGGCTCCTTGAGGGACTCTTTGCTTTTCCTCAAGATCTAAGGTTGTCCACCCATATCTGAGAAAATGGAGGAGTGTGACTCCCTGGGCTGCATGTGAGCTTACTTTAAGTCTGTATAAAAAACTTAAGAGAGATGCCTACGCAAGAAGAGAGAGGCAACAATTCTGAGTTTTTCTTCCCCATCCAGAAACCACCTTTCTTCTCCTGAAAGTCAAGTCACTGACACTTCTTTTTGATTCTTAGGATGCCATAAAAAACAACTCCTTTTATGGATCTGAGCTGAAGATTGAGAAAGGAGACCTCACGAAGGGGTTTTCGGAAGCAGATAACATCGTTTCAGGTACAGTGCCATGCAGCAGTGGGGTGAGACTGACTCTGGGTTATGAACCAAATTCAAGAGCTGTACCTTCAGTCCTGGAGCAGAGCAGCAAATTCCTAACAGAGGAGTCCCTCTGTTGTTTGTGACCAAAGAGTGGACCATTGTCTGGAAAAGAACTTCAGTCATCTTACTTCCCACTCTGCGGCTTCTAGGCTGGCTACACATAAGCACTTCTGGGAAGGCCACCATGTGGCAGATGTGGGAAACTCTCTAGGAAGATGATGGCCACAGACGCTTGAATGATTTTGGGTCTGCAGGGCCTCTAACCACACCAACTCCTGGTCGTCCTCCTTGGCCTGAAGGCCATCGTCCCCCATCCGCCAGGGGCATGGGCTCCTCTCCTCCCCACCTGCCTGACCCCACACTGTGGAGTTAGGTCCACAGCTCTCACCCTGAGGCCGGGCTGCTGGTCAGACCCCTTTGGGGTTTCACACACTGTCTGTTGTGTATTGCCAGGTCACCAGTAAGCCAACTCTCCAGCTGAACAGTTACTTTCAGTTCCGGAGGTGCTCTCATTTTTAGCTTTTCAGTCACATCTGTGATTTACAAAACTTTACGATAATAGTTTTAACATCTTGGCTTTTCCCTGGCTGCAGGGTGAAGACAGCCTCATGCCTGATGTGTTTCCGTGTAATGCTGGTTTCTTTGTAGGGGTAGGGGCCCAGCTCCCAGATGGCTGAAACTTTGAGACCCTTTTCCACTCCAGTTGGGGAACCTGGAGGTTACCTGTGAGCAGTTGGTTCTTGCCTGGGGCTGTGAGTTCACTCTCCATAAGTAAACTTGCCCCCTGTGCAGTGTCTTGCTCACTGTGGGGGTCTTCCTGCTTCCCCAGGCAAGTTCCACATCGGCGGCCAGGACCACTTCTATCTGGAGACTCACTGCACCATTGCTGTCCCAAAAGGCGAGGCAGGGGAGATGGAGCTGTTCGCGTCTACTCAGAACACCATGAAGACCCAGGTCGGTGTCCTCTGGGTCTGCTCAGGGCCTTGGTGGGGGGCAGCAGGGAGCTCCTGACAGGCCAGGAACGGCAGTATGGGACAGGGAAGAGGGGAATCAGGCCTGGTGTGGAAGGGGACTTGAAGGGAGGGATCCTGGAGCCAGACCCTTTCCGCTAGTAAGCTGGTGTCACTTTCTTGGCCTCAGCTTCCTTATCTGTAAAATGGCACCTGGTACTATTGAATGGGTGAGTGATCACACTTGGATAGGGCCTAGTGAGTGTTAGCTTTTATCATTCCAGTGCCATCTGGCCTTGGTCCAGTTGTATCTGGCTTTGATCTCCTTGTAAAATGAAGGTGTTGAGCTAGGGACAACCACAGGGATCATAGCTGATCTGTGGCAGCTCCAGTGTCCCCGTTTCTCTACTTCCTGTGAAGTGGCAGTGGTTGCCAACAGTTTGGGTGCTGGTCCCACCCTCAGACCTGCCAGCTCCTGGCTGGATGGAATGAGCTGTGGCTCCGGAAGTATTCTGGGACCAGTTGCTCACTCCTCTGGTTAAAAACAAGTGTCTGAATTCAGTTTATGTGACTGACAGGGCTGGAGCCTGGCATCCCTACCTCAAGGGCTGCCCTGGGAGGGGAGGAGGATTCTTGAATCTAGGAACTTCAGGATTTGCAGCAGTGATGAGGTTTGTGGGTGTCAGGCAGGCTGTGGGTCAGGCTTGAATAAGTCCAAAGGATGCCTTCAGTGCAGGTGTTTTCTCTTCTGCCTACAGTCCTTTGTTGCAAACATGTTGGGGGTTCCAGCAAACCGGATTTTGGTCCGAGTGAAGAGAATGGGAGGAGGCTTTGGAGGGAAGGAGACCCGGAGCACTGTGGTCTCCACAGCAGTGGCCCTCGCTGCATACAAGTGAGTCCTCCCGGTGGGCTCTGGAAAGAATAAGGCTGCTTCTGCCGGGAAGGCTTTCTGGGTTTTCCCCTTTTGGAAGTGAATTCCCTTGCTTTGAATTTTGCAGCCTTCTGTTTTTAGAACTGCTGGGGATTCAGTTGAGGGTAGCTGCCTTTTACTTTGTGTTGAGGCACATGTACCCTTGTCTTATCTCCCCTGCGTGGCTGTGAGGCCCGAGGGCAAGGACATACCGCACAGCTTTGTCCAGCACAGTGCCCAGGCAGTGAGGCAGCCCAGTACAGGTTTTCTCTGGGTGCCAGGTGGAAAAAGAAGGTATCTGTGCTCTTTGTATCCCCGAGACTCACAGGGCTGGGCTGATGTCCAGGCTCCCAGGTTTCTGACCCTCTGGTACCTCCCTCAGGACCGGCCGCCCTGTGCGCTGCATGCTTGATCGTGATGAGGACATGCTGATAACTGGTGGCAGACATCCCTTCTTGGCCAAATACAAGGTTCTAGATATTGGGGGCTGTGCCCGGGCAGGCAGCTGGGACTCATTAGGAAACCTGGGGACAAAGATCCAGGAATTCTTGGATGTACTCTTTTTTCATGACTACTTATAGAAGTTCAAAGAAGAAATAACAAAGAGTGAAATTCAAATCAGCAACAGCAACATAAAGAATTGTTGCTGTGGGAAGCTGGCTGGCCACCTCCCAGGTGATGTCACAGGATAGCGTTCATGACTTCTGTGAATTTGCTATGGTCCAAATCTGCTCTTTGTCCATTCAGACTCAGAAACATGATCTGTCTCCAGACCTGGGGTACATCCATTCTACACGATTGCCTAATGTTAACATGTTCATAACCTCATGTAGAAATCAGAATGACTGCTTAGTAGTTTACAATAAGAAGTAAACCTTCCCAGGGCCCGGGCAGGCATGTATGGTTAGGGCAGACACCTGCTGAGCCAGATGTGTGTAGCTGGGCACTTCCCAGTTTCTCTGTGGGACAGTCCCTTTTCTGGGCTTCAGTGGGTGACCATGTATCCTGTCCCTCTCCACACCAGTGTAACTTATAGGCCCCAGTGTAGCTCCAGAAAGCTGGGAGCTCCCTCTCTTCATGAGCTTGATTTGAACTTCTTCCCTTTGACCTTTTTTGACTTTGTTTCATGACTGAACTCTCCGAAAGGGATTGTATTTCTTCTATTCCCAAATTCTTATGGGCCAGAAAAAAGTAACTTGGTCTTTTGGGGTCCCAGTTGCATCACCGAGTAAATGGCCATATGGGTTTGTTCTGATTGCTACATAGGGTCAGGGATGTGAAAGCACATTGAGGCTCATGCAGAGTGTAACTTTTTCTGTCTGCTGGCCAAAAGCTGTGAGTGTGTCTCTAGTATCGGTCCTAGTTTCTCTTGCCAGCCACCACCTCCTCCCTGCTCCTTACCCCCTCTTGCAGAACAGGAGCTGAGGGGAGGTAGAGGGAAGGAGGAGGGTGTGGAATTGTGTCCTGGGTTGAGGAGCCAAGGGTCTGTCTGTGGAGGGATAGTGATTCCTCCCTTCTCTACCTGTTACGTATCAATGATCTCTTTTTTGTGGTGTGAAGTCTTGTTGTATCTCTTTCCTCCAGGTAGCATAAGTGGGAAGGGACATTAGAGACAGCAGAGGAGGGGGACTGTTGAGAAATCACTCCCCTTCCCATAGGTTGGCTTCATGAAGACGGGGACGGTGGTGGCCCTGGAGGTGGATCACTTCAGCAATGCCGGGAACACCCTGGATCTCTCTCAGAGTGTAAGTGGGACCTGCTGCCCGCGTCCTGGGGGCGACTGGGTGGTTTGCACCCGCAGGCACAGGCCTCCTCAGTTCTCACCTGTTACTGTTGCAGTGGCCTCCCAGCTGGTGCCCCCTCATGTTCTCCATCCTTGGTTCATCTCAGCAGCACAGAGGGGACCATGTTACTAAGCAAGCAAAGTCAGTTACAAAACCTTATGTACAGTGTGGTGACTTTTCCCCCCATTTTGTTTTCCTCTGCTTTAGATAATGGAACGGGCTCTATTCCACATGGACAACTGCTATAAAATCCCCAACATCCGGGGCACTGGGCGGCTGTGCAAGACCAACCTGTCCTCCAATACGGCCTTCCGGGGCTTTGGGGGCCCCCAGGGGATGCTCATCGCCGAGTACTGGATGAGTGAAGTTGCAGTGACCTGTGGGCTCCCTGCAGAGGAAGTAAGCTGGGATTTTGGTGACACAGGTCAGAGTGGGCTAGCCTACCTTGAGGGGACAGTGACTTTGTGTCTTGGCCATCTCCGTGGGGCAGAGCACAGACAGGTGCTGTGGATGGGGCTGGAGTCTTGGTGTCTCTCTCCTTGGGAAGGTGCGCAGGAGGAACATGTACAAAGAAGGGGACCTGACACACTTCAACCAGAAGCTTGAGGGGTTCACCTTGCCTAGGTGCTGGGATGAATGCCTCGAAAGCTCTCAGTATCATGCTCGGAAGAGTGAAGTCGACAAGTTCAACAAGTAAGCGTTGGGAGGGGAGGAGTCCAAAGTCTGGTGCTCTCCGGGGGTTCATATTCTACAGCCTTTTGGCTGAGCTCAGAATATGAAGCTAAGGATTTGATGGGCAGCACATGAGGCTGCTGAGTGCAGCACCAAGGCATCCGTAGCCATCTCTGTAACATCCCAAAATGGTCCTCAGCCCGGGGCTCGCTGCCTGCACCTGGAATCATGGCCCATCAGTGTGGTCCATCTTTATACGTGTGTCTGCCTTCTGGACATACCATGTTCTAGAGAAGACCAGCCCAGGACTAAGAGCACCAGAGTCATGGGCCTGCCCCGGACACTGATCTGTAAGCGTGGCCTTGGCAGTCACTCCATCTCCCTGGGCTTCAGTTCTATCTTCTGTAAAGTAGAGATGATTATGCTGGCTCTTTCTTCCTCACTGAGTTACCCAGAAAATACGGTGTAAACCACAGAGCAAGTGTTACCATTATCATCAGCGAGTAGCAGCTGCTGTCTAGGACAATCACAGGGCAAGATCACCAAGGCTCTCTGACCCAACTTGATGCCACTCAGCGAGGAAGAGACATGATACTGTAAAGACAGGACTCTCAGGGACGGGCCCTGCTCCAGCTGCAGCTGAAGGACCCAGAGCCCAGATTCCAACCTTTCTTATTTTGTCTACACATTTGGGGCACAACTCAGTTATGACAGCGACTATATGGGCAGGTCTGAGAATGTCTCGTTCCAATTTTAGAGATGCTGACTAAAAGTAGGTGCAAGCTAACATTAATATGGTCTAGAAGGCTCTATGAAAATGTCCCTTTTTCTCTAGGGAGAATTGTTGGAAAAAGAGAGGATTGTGCATAATCCCCACCAAGTTTGGAATAAGCTTCACACTTCCTTTCCTGAATCAGGTAATCACTTTATATAATTTTGTCCCTCTCCATTAGCCTGGGGCCCCATTTCCCCCCATCTACAGTATTGCGAGGGAAAGCCCGTGTCATTGGTGAGAGGGTGGACTGGAGGAGGTCTTTGCCATTTCAGTGAAAGTTGAGCTTGCAGTTCCCTGTCTGTCCAGTGTGTCACGGGGCGGTGGGAGCAGCCTGAGATGCAGGGAGCTGGGATGGAGGGCGAGTTCTTACTCTTCCTGGCTGTAGGGCTATGGACTGCTGCTCTGCCATTTTGATCCTGTTTCTTCATTGGTAGAATGAGGACAAGGTATTTGATCTGCTTCCCTCTGAGAATGGGAGCCAGAGAGAGAGATGAAAAGAATTTCTCAAACTACCGCAAGGCTATATAATTAAGTCACAAGGTTTATACTATTTAGTTTGTCTGAGGTTTTTGTCTAAAATGCTGCTGCTGGTGTTCTCTTTCCTGGGCTCCAGTCCCTGTGGTCCCAAGCCATAAGCTGAGTTAGGATTTAGAGAATTTTGCGTTTGGTGTCCTTCTTTTCCTGCAGGCAGGAGCCCTGATTCACGTGTACACGGATGGCTCTGTGTTGCTGATCCATGGGGGCACCGAGATGGGCCAAGGTCTTCACACCAAGATGGTGCAGGTGAGCAGCCTGGAGGCCGGGAGTCCTCTCGGGCACTGTGGTGTCTGTGTGAGGGGAGATGCTGAGAAGCGCGTGGAGGGACATACCAGGAGCAGAAGCAGGCCTTAGCTCTGGCCCTGGCTCTGTTGCTCATTTACCTGTGACCTAAGCAAGTCTTCTCCCCACCTTGGCCTCAGTTTCTTCCCCATGCCAATGGGTTGGCCAGGGGATCACTGAGGTCACTTTAGTCACCACCATTCTAGGGCTCTGTGACCTTGTGTGTAAGGAGGGGCATTGTGTATGTAAAGGTAGCTCACAGTGGAGCTAGGTTGATAGAGCTGGATTTGAGTCGGCACACCTGCTTGGCTCGTGGGACTGGCCAAACTGGATTTTTTAAAAAGCCAGGGTTAGTTTAAAAAGGCACTATTAATTGCCATTAGGTCAATGAATTTTTTTTCATCCATCCAAATCACTCCATGAAGTTCTGCTTCAAATTCAAACAGATAGGAAAATATCCTAGTCTCAACAGGATTATAGTTTACAAAATTATTTTCTTGCTTGTAATAGTAAACTTGAATTCTATCTCAGGGAAAAGGCAGCCATGCCCCATGCTTATGACCCCTTACCTAGAGGGCGATGTCACCTCTTTTTGCAGGTGGCCAGCAGAGCTCTGAAAATCCCCACCTCTAAGATTTACATCAGTGAGACGAGCACTAACACGGTGCCCAACACCTCACCCACGGCCGCCTCTGTCAGCACGGACCTCAACGGACAGGCCATCTACGTAAGGAGCCTGAGGCGCCTGCAGAGCTGAGGGCCAGCCGAGGGACTTGGGCCTGCAGGGTCCCTGGGGGAGCTAGGATGGTCCTTGCAGGCTCTTTGGCTGTGGCCATGCTTTTGGCTCTCTCACCTCGGAGAAAGCTGTTCCTCCAAACCCCAAGCTACGAGAGGCCCTCGAGCCGCGATCGCTTCCGTCAAAGCCAGGAAGGATGAGTAGCAGGGGAGGAGAGCTGGAGGGAATGCAGAGGGGCTCTGGGAAGATAGATATACTGCCTGGGGTAGAAGAGGCCCCAGACAACAGGCTAAAATTGGATTTGATTGCGGGGTCAGCCAGGTCAGACCCAGTTGCTTCCCCTCCCACACGGAGGATGTAATCAAACAAAGGAGTTTGATGGGCAAAGGCACCTCCTGAGGGAATCCCTCAAACATTCCATCCTCTGTCAGCCCGAGAACTGGGTCAGCATACTCTCCAAACACAGGCCAGTGCTGGTCCTTTCGCAGGGTCCCATGGCCTCCACCCCAGGTTTGGTCAGTGCTGGGTGGGTAGCAAGGCTGCGTATGTGGCACCCCAGGCACAGTATTACTTGGAGGTGGCCTTGCTGCAGTGCCCTCGGGGATCTCTAGGGGCTGGGAAGTGCAAAGGATTGACGTGTCTGGTGTGTGGTGGATGTGTTCCTGTAGGAAGCTTGTCAGACCATCCTGAAAAGGCTGGAACCCTTCAAGAAAAAGAATCCTAGTGGCTCCTGGGAAGACTGGGTAAGTCTGAGCTGATCCAAGTTGCTTTTGCAAATGAGAGGAGAGTTGGGAGCAGGGCCTTTGTTCCCACCCCAGCAGGAACAGATCATGATCTGGTCACACAGGCAGGGAAGTTGAGGTGGTCTGTATGGTTTCACAGGACGAGTAAGTGCTCAATCTTGCTGGGCCCCTTTCTCTACTGGTTGAGGGGAGTCACTGGAGGAAAGTGTTTGATCCAGGATCTTGACAACCCCCTGGCATAGGGGCTTTGGCTGCCCCCAGCCTGAGGAGTGGAGGTGACTGCTGAAAATGCCTCACTATGAAGTCTTGGCTTGCTTGGAGGGTCCCCTGACACGCCTGGTCTCCTTGAGCTGCCTTCTCTGCATCCCCTGGCAGCATCCCCCCTACCCAGAACTGGAGTCTGGGCCACAGAGAGTGCATTGTGAGGGAGTGGGGAAGTGGCATCACCCAAGAGTTTATATCATTTCTATGAATTTGGAGTGACAGAGCAGGGACTCATAAGAATAATGAGCCCAGTTCTCTGATACTTGGTTTGGAGGCCTGCATGTCAGAAACCCTCAGAGGGAAGCCACAAGGGGGTCTCTCTCAGGCAGGGGACTTCAGGTCCTCCAACAAGCAGAAATATCAATGGCTGCCCTGTGTCACCATCCCCTGATGCTGCAGTGGGAGAACTGGGCACAGTAGTGACATATAAAATGTAAGTGCTCATGACCCAGCTCAGATAGTATGTGTCTCCCTCAATAGAGTCAAAGAAAATAAGCCATTTCTCTCAGACCCACTTGTCTTACTATGCGTCACATGGCTGCTGCTTCCCTTCCCACACAAGTACCATGTTGATGCAGATGGATTTTGATAGCTTGGATTTTAGCATGGATTTGTCAGGCAATATTAATGTATCAACAACAGCCTTTACAATCCATTGTCCTGAGCTTAGTTCTCAACTACTAACCATGTAGTCCAATGTTCCTTGTGAGCAGATAACCTTAATAAAGGCCATTGTCAAAAGGGGGTAATCAGGAGATGGGAGGCATCAAATCTCTTCAGTGTCAGTACTGTATTGAAAAACAAGGCATTATTACTGTCACCACAGCATATATATATACATACATATTTGGTACCATATATATGTGGTAAGGACCCTAAAGAAATTCTTTCTTTCTCTAAGCCTAGTTTTCTTATCTGTAAAATGAAGGTAACAATAGTACTGGTCTTGCAGGGGCCTATTGGACATTGAGATAAAGTATGCAAAGTACTCCATAGCATCTGGCACATGGTAGAGAGCTTGGTAGTTGACAATGATCATGATGCAAATTATATTAACAACAACTCAGATCTTCACACGTGCTAGTGCTGTGGATACCCAAAAACACCTACTACATAGTTGAAAAGAGAGGATGGATGGATCGATGGGCAGATTTATTCTTTGGAAGGTATAAATAAAAACAAAATGTTAGCATGTTAAATATCAAATGAGCAGTATCACGAGTTACTGCTATAATGGCCAGAGTAGGGGGTATTCACTTCAGCGGAGATGGCCGCAGAGGCAAGCCTGAGCTGATCCTCCAGGGGAGAAAAGGATCTGGGCAGATACAGCAGACGAACCACATGAATGAACATGTAGGGGTGTGGGAATATGGAAGGTTGAGAAACGGTTAACACCCCGGTTTGGCTGGAGTGGCCATGCTATGGGTGCTCCCTAAAGCCAGAGGGAGGACTGGGGTCCTTAGTGTCAGGAATTTGCCCTCTGGGCAATGGGGGTCATCAAAAGCTCTAGCGGAGGAGAATGACATAGGCAGTGTGGTGTACTGAGATGATCAGTCTGACTGGGCTGCACTGCAGAGCAGGGTGGGGAGGTGACTTGAGGCAGGAAGACCAGTTAAGAGGCTACCGTAACACCCCAGGCTTCAGATGACAAGGACCTAGTGCAGGGGTGGCAGTGAGGAGGTGAGCTCAGGTGTGGAAGTGAAATCACTAGTGAAAAGAGTTGGTCAGTTCCAGATGAGGAGGCTGAGCTTCTGAAAGCTTGGTGCTGGGGCAGGGTTTCTGGGAACCATGCTCACCCCTTCCTGATGGCCATTTCCTTTCGTCAGGTCATAGCTGCCTACCAAGATGCAGTGAGTTTGTCTGCTACTGGGTTTTATAAGTAAGTATGGCTCTGGTCCTGCCCATCTCACCGTGTGTTGCCACCCTAACCTCTAAGTCCCCTCTAGCACTGAATGCTGTCAGCAGTTCCATCAAAACTCTGATCTCTTCAATGGACTTCAACTAATTTCAGTTTAAAGATTCTCTAAAATACAAACAGTTACCAAACCACGTGTCAAGGAGGTGCAAGCATGAGCAGCCCTGTCGGAAGCCCTGCCTTCTAGTTCTGATCTTCACACATACTGTTCCCCTTGGGGAACCCATGATTTCCTCTTGCCTGGTTCCTCATTCCTAACACAGTGGGACTGTTAGCAACCATTCCACCCTCAGTCTTCTCCTGCAAGAGGCAGGTTGTCAGTGTTCTGAGCTGCCCATGTGTGTTACACTCTATGTGCATCAGATTTCTTTATGGAAGTTTTCCTTCAAAGGAATGAGAGAAGGTATTAGAGTGCGTGCTCTTGTTACAAAATACAGAACTCAGTAGAGTTTAATGTGAAATTGAGAAAACAGCACATATCTTCTGCAACTCTGAAATTCAGTAGCAGCACGAAGGGCTAGAAGCCCTGCCCATCTGATTTAGAAAGACACGATCATACTGACTGTCAGCTGTAAAGTTTCAGCTTTCTCTGGGAAATTTAACTAGGATCTTTTCTTTCACAGATCAATGGCTTTGAAAAGTAGTATTTTATATATATACATATATATTTATCTACTTATTTTAAGGTAATGTTTTGCCAGTGCTTCCTGGATTATGTAATATTTGACCTTCATGCACAGAAACAGATGCAGATTTTCTCACAAGTTCTATTTCATTTTTGGAGTTGATAAACCTGGGATTCTATAAGGGAACACTCATAAGAAGATAGTGAAGTCAGAGGCCAAAGAATGTAGTGGTTTCTTCTGGGTGAACCTGTAATGTCTTTGTTTTCATGAAGATTCTGACCACATCAGTGCACCTTTCATACTGTGAATCCTGGGCATGAGAATACACACACACACTAACACATACACATGTATATAGGAGTCTTGCAAAACTGGAATTGTATAAGATAGGATTGAAAAAAATATACGAGAACATTTGCATAACACTTTCCTCAAATCATTTGTTGAAATTTAGAAGAGACCAGCAGGTAAGGAGTATTGCAAGCAAGTGGCTACTTAAAGATGCACCCAGGCCAGCATGAGATTCTGGTCTTGTTAACTTTCACCTTGAGAAAGGCGAGCCACCCTCTGAGCAGGTGAACTTGTCTGAACAGCCCAGGAGGCAGCACAGGCAGAATCTTTGGTTCTGAGATCTTGAATTCTAACTCAGTAGATCTTTGGTAGTGTGACTTCCGTGCCTTTCATGAGCTCAGGCAAATCTGCCACCTCTGTTTCTACCATGTCAAGGCTAGCATGATAATACATATGCTGCTTGGCTGTACAGAATATTCCATATGAGGCCCATTAGCAACACAGAGCAGAGGCCAGAGAAAAAATGCTCTGCAATACCTGGATTTCATTAACAAGTTTAAAATATTCAAAACACATGGGCTTTTTTGAAGAACAGCTGGATAAAAAAAATAAAACCTCTGGGATCTTAAGAACTTTGGAACCATCTGTTTTATGTTTGTATGCAGGGCACATCCCTCATATTACATGTGCAGTATTTTCCTTCCTCCCCCAGAACACCCAACCTTGGCTACAGCTTTGAGACAAATTCAGGGAATCCCTTCCACTACTTCACCTATGGGGTGGCTTGCTCTGAAGTGGAAATTGACTGCTTAACAGGGGATCATAAGGTAAGATGTGTGCCCAACTTCAGTAATAAGGGGGAAACCAGGAGAGAATCAACGGAATCGTAATACCAAGAGCTGATAGAGGCAAACTTCCTAGTTGGGAAAATAATGCCTTACATCACGGCTTGACACACTTCCTATAAGGACCAGAGAGTAAATATTTTAGGCTTTCTGGGCCACAAAGACTGCCTCAGTTACTCAACTCTATCATTGTAGCACAAAAATAACCATAGACATAGGTAAACAAGTATAGCTGTGTTCCAATAAAATATTATTTATGCACATTGAATGTGAATTTCATATAATTTTCACGTTTCACAACATATTCTTTTTATTTGTAGTCTGTCTTTTAAAAATGTGGAAACCATTATTATTAGCTCACAGGCCCCATTAAAATGGGATGGGCTGGATTCAGCCTATGGAACACCTTCCTTACATAATCTACCCAGACTCAGGCCTGAGCCCCACAAGCTGGGGACATGCCCTTCCTACTACTGTGTGTAGGTATGTGTCTGGCTGTTTCTGATGACTGAGAGAACACTACCGTTGCTGTCCCCTCTGTGGCTTCTGAGAGCGCAAACTTCAGTGTGATGAGGGCAGTGGGGAGCATGAATGCTCCAGCTTTAGGGTGCTCAGGGTGTCTGCTTGTGGAAGTACTACTTGGGTTGGTGCTTAATAATCTGAGGGTCACCAACACCTGTCTATCGTTCCACACATCCCTTTCTTCTGAAATTGCTCTTGTTTTGCTGTTCACTTTAGAACCTCCGCACAGACATTGTCATGGATGTTGGCTCCAGTCTGAACCCTGCCATCGACATTGGACAGGTAAGGCTCAGAGGGGGCCAGAGAGGTGATGGACGTGGTCACTGATGTGTCCCATCCCAGTCACAGCATCTTGTCTAGTGTCATTTATAAGCAGGTCTGAATGTGGCACCAAGTGAGTCTCTTCCACAGTGGGATTTAGACAAATGAGAGCCCTTGAGGCAGAAACAAATCAACATGGATTAACTTGGACAAGGCCCACTCATACCTCAGGGAGCAAGATGATGAATGGTGAAGACACCAGGGTGCACACATGCGCACACACACACATGCACAGTTGGAGAGGGAGTGCAGTGCGGATGCAGATTGAGTTTGGGATCATGTGCATGCGGAGGGGTCTTCTCTTCCTCATTCCTCTTCCACCCAGGACAGTTTTTATACTCCAGGAAGCAAAGGCCACTGAGTATGGAGTGGTGGGGGCAAATGACCCTGGTTTGAGCAAGAGGATGGCAGGGAGGGCCCGAAGGGAATCACTTTCAGAAAACAAGAGAGTATTGGGCAGGGCAGGTGGAACAGGAGGAGAAAGAGGGAGGAATCAAGAAACGAAGTACTTCTTGAAGTGGAGAAAATGTAAAGCATTTCTCAGAAATGAGCAATTACTGAGTACACAGAGACTGAGCCATTAGTCAGTCTGTTCATTAATTCATTGAACAACCATTTGGGGAGCACCTACTATGGGCGGACACTGAGCCAGGCACCGCAGACACAAAAATGATTAGAACCTGACCTCCCTCCACATCAAAACAACTGTTCATCAACCACAGCACCACATATCACGATTCTGAGTGGTGAGGCTGGGAGAGCAGATGTGCGGGCCAGCAGAGCCTGGCAGGCACCCTAAAAGAGCTCTGTACAGCAGGGGCATTCTTTCTGCCAGAGGGTAGTCCAAAAAGCCTAGCATCTGCAGTCCCAGACCATCCTTCTGTCTAGTGGGGCTGCTCAAAAGCACAGGTCTGCCTCCACACACAGGAGGACGATGGGCCCCTGAGTAGCACTCAGCACCTGCCAGCCTGTGGGCTCACTTCTCAGTTTGGGGTTACCATTTCCCTAGTGGAAACCTGGAAGGAACGTCAGCTGCCCTTGGAAGGTTTTAATGGAAAGTTATGCCTACCACTGTGTGATCCTTGGCTGACAGGTTCTGAAACTGACCTTCAGGGTTAATGCCTTTCTCAGCCTATGCCAGTGCCTGGCAAAGGCCCAAGTAGGTTATTCCAGGCTGGGCCAGGAGCCACGTAAGCAGTGGAGGGCTGTTTTCAGCTTCCTTCTAGGCCCTGCTCCAGGTGGGGGCTTGGTGCCTGTTGTGGGAGGCCCTGTCTCTCAGTGGGTGAGGGAGGCACGGGAGCCACAGTTTCCATCTGCCCTGCAGGTGGAAGGGGCATTCGTCCAGGGCCTTGGACTCTTCACCCTGGAGGAACTGCACTACTCCCCAGAGGGCAGCCTGCACACCCGCGGCCCCAGCACCTACAAGATCCCTGCATTTGGGAGCATCCCCACTGAGTTCAGTGTGTCCCTGCTCCGTGACTGCCCCAACAAGAAGGCCATCTATGCATCCAAGGTGCGGCTGTCCCGGGTCTGTGCTGCCTTCCCAGCTGCACCGTGGAAGGCTGTGGGTGGTGATGAGGGGCTCTGTCCACTGGCCTGTGTGTCTGCAGGGCACTCGACTGGAAGAAAGAAGAGGGCTTGACATTACCATCAGCACGGTGGAGGAGGGGTGGGCAGTTCTGCTGAGAACCAAGGAACTGGGTTAAGGGTGACACCACCCCCGTGTTATTGAAGTGAGCTCCTGGGGGTGCACTCAGAGGGATTCCTTCACCCAATTCTGTAGGTTAAATTCTGACCTACACCCATGCCTCAGGTGCATCCCTGATGCTTGCTCCTAGAGATGCTGTCCCAGATGCAGCACCTGTGTCCCACAACAGTCGGCGTATTCACTGCACATGGCGCAGCACCTCCATGCACACCCTTTCTCCTCCAGTGGCTGCCACCTGACCTTAAGACTTGGTCAGCGTGCCCAAAGGTGTATAACCACCCTCAGTTTCCTCCCTGTCACCAATAAGTATGAAAGAATGGTTGAACCTCAGTTAAGCTGACTGATGTGTTCCTAGGTGTAAGAAGGAAGACAGATAATCAGTTGCTTGTAACCAGTGAGACACCCATTTATTTATCTCATGGCTTACTTTACCATGGGAGGGTCTGGGACTCTTCGAGATCCTTGTCATTGGTTCTCACACTCAGCATGCCTCCAACTCAGTGGGGCTTATGATAAAAATGCAGTTTTGTGGGGCTCACCCTTAAAAATTTTGGTTCAGTAGTTCTGGAGCAGGGCCCTGAAACATGCATTTTTATCAGGTGTGCCTAATGATTCTGATACAGGTAGTGTCTGATATATGCTTTGAGGGCAAACAGCCTCTGGTTGAAAATGTCTTAATTCTTGTTTGGCATGATGCCTATATTCCAGCAGATGCTGTAGGTATAATGATGGTGCCTATAAATGCTGGCGTCAGAGTTGTAGGTGGCTTGTAACTTATTATTCCCCTAGGCTTGTAACTGTGAAAAAGAGTTAAAATTCATGTCAAATTTGTCTGTAAAATACAATTACTTAATATAACTTTTACTGGTACATTGTATTTGCGTGGCATCATCAGAGAAAATCACATAGTAAGAGTTAAAAGAAATATGCTGACAGGGTTGAGTCATTTACCAGATTGATTGCTCTGTGGGTCATTGTGACGGCCGGTCCTGCCTTGCTATGTGTGGCCCTGAGTGCTGGCGGGGTTCCCCGGTGCCACCAGCCCTCCTGGTGTGGATGCTGGGGCCCCTGTGCCTGATTCCCAGTCCCTCGCTCTGTCTCCTCAGGCTATCGGGGAGCCGCCTCTCTTCCTGGCCGCCTCTATCTTCTTTGCCATCAAGGACGCTGTCCGTGCAGCTCGAGCCCAGCACACAGATCATAATATAAAGGAGCTTTTCCAGCTAGACAGCCCCGCCACCGCGGAGAAGATCCGCAATGCCTGCGTGGACAGGTTCACCACCCTGGTATGATGCCTCGTGCTCCTTTTCAGTCCACCCGGGAGGCCAGGGCATAGGCCTGCAAACTGCAGGGGAAGGTTCTGCAGAGAGAGTGTGAGAGGCTAGCTCTCTCTCACCTGGGCATCCTAAGGTCAACACCCCCTTCACTAGGCTGCACCTGGAGGTGCAGGGAGATAGCAAGAAGCCCCCTTCAGGGTGTAGCTTGCAACTGGGCCTCCTGAGAGGAAGTTTTCTTGCACAGCTGTCAGCCACCATATTTCATTTTTCTTCATGAAGCTGAGGGTGATTTATAAAACTCAGAAGAGCCCAATCTTGATTGCTTATCACTAGTATTTTTGCTACCCTTCTTGGTTAGAGATACTGTGTGAGATCTATGGAGAGGAGGGGAAAAAAAATGAATGAATGAATTAATTAATTAGATGGACCACATTTGTTACTTGATTACCCTGTGCCATGCTCATACTGAGGACCCGAGTTGCCCTTCAAGACTTTGCCGTCTTTTAGGAAACCTGATGATTGCAGCGTGTGGTGATTGGTTACTACCTTGGAGGACTATACGCAGAGTGTAATAGGAATTCCATGGTTGTCAAACTCATTTTGGGGAACCCCCTATATGGTACTTGTAGTGGACAGTGACTGTCAAAAAAGGCCATACAAGGCTAGTGTCTTCCACCGCTGGAACCTCAGACCCAGCCCAGCCTCCAGGTTGAGCTGCGGTGGGCACGGCACCCACAGGCTCTCCGGCTGTCTTTGCAGCGGCAGCCTCTGCTGAGTTAGCAGAACAAAGTTCTTCCTGGTGTGCCCAAGTTTGATTTCCTCCTGCACACTAGATGAGAAAGTTGATAGGGTATTCGAGGTTTAGAGGTGAAGTGGATAGTCATGGACCCAAAGTGTTCCAGGGACAGGAAGCATATAAAAGAGCCCCTGGGGCAAGCCATTCTGTTACCCCAGACCTCAGCATTGAGGGTGAGAGAGGCTGATGGATTTCCAGTCTGGCTACCCTTCAGGTCTGCCAAGAGCTTTATTTATGGGGTTAGACCCACACAGAGTATGTGTGCAGCTCCCAGGTAGTGAGGATGCTCACAGCTGTGCAGCAACCTTCCCATCGCTCAGAACCTTCCCATCATGGCCTCCGTGCTGACAGTTAGCTGAACCCCACTCCCTGCAAGGAGAGGTGCTGTGCTGCATGGCTCCCAATAAGCTTGCACAGGTTGCAAAGTTAGCTTCTTGAAAATAATCTGATGGAGAACTCAGTGATTTATCGAGCCTCTCTGAGGCCCCAGACCTAAAGGAAAGATTCTGATCCATGCCCCTATGTAACCCTGTGTTACAACACACCAGTGATTGAAACTCCCAGCAGTGGATTTGCATGCGCACTGATTCTGTGAACCAGTCATGCTTTTGAAGGATTGAGAGTACCATGTGACAAGGGACCACCTGGACCTGGCCATCCCTGTATCTGCAGAGCCTGCTAGAGTACCTACCACATGCAAATTGCTCAATAAACATAAATGAATGACTAGGACATTGGGGGTCCTGTCCTGGGAGCATTCCCCACAGCTGGGACTACAGAGGAGTGGTGGGTTGGCAGTGGTGGGAGGTGACTTGCGTGGACAGGCAGGAGGGGGCATCGTGTCTCACCCTATGGAAGATGCTGGCAATGAGTTCTTTTTATTTCCTTCTTAGTGTGTCACTGGCGTACCTGAAAACTGTAAACCCTGGTCTCTGAGGGTCTGAAGAGAAAGGCCCCAGCAGAGTCTTCTTACGTTAACCAGGGGCTTCCATCGAGCCTGAACATGCCCTGCAGCACATGAATCTATAGAAGTCGCAGGATGACAATGCTGTGATTCTCCAGGATGGTGTTTGGAAGAACATCGAATGTATTGGAAGATTTTGATCAAAAATATGATCTGCAAACATAACAATAAGCAAATTTATAACTGTTAGGTCCAAGTGGCTAATATGCAATTATGGTGATTTCATGTCTGTTTTAATCATATCTTTGAAATAGGCTTAGGAAGAGTTTGTGCTTTGTCTCAACTCACTGGACAGCCTGCATAACCTCAAGTGCTAAAAGTGGCTGTCTTTCAAAGAGGATTCCCGCAGATTGCCAGAAGCTTCAAACCAAAGTTACTCTAAATCCATATGGCTTTATCAGAAAACCTTTCCTTCAAGCCAATGAACATCATATTATAACCTCAGATCTATACTCAAATTTGCAGTGGAACAGTGGCATGAGATTCAAATCTATAACCACCTTTGTGTCATTGAAGAGAATAAAGAATTAAATTCAAGGCTGATTGAATCCAATCTTGTTAAGCTGCATGAAGTAAGATTATTCTAGAACATGAAAAGCCAGCCAACTCAATTATTAAACATCTACAATGTGCTAGGTGCTGGGTTTCTTCCTTTTCCCCTTTGTGGATTAAAAAAAAAAGATCAAGTTTAAAAACCTTCATTTGAAGCTACAGTAATTTCTATCTAGAGATGATGCTACTGAAATCAAGCTTAGCCAGAAAAAAAAACCAGTCAGGGAGCCTGGGTTCTCATCTCGGCTGTCTCTAACTATCTGTGTGACCTGGGAGTGTCACTTAAATCTTCTGTACTTCATTTTCCTGCAAAATGAAAGGGTTGGACTGGAATAATCTTTAAGGTCTTTTCCAGCTTTGTAAGTCTATAAATATATGCCCCAAACCCTGTTATATAAGGGATCTGCAGCTATCGAAGACTTGGCTCCCTTACTATGATGTGATATCTGGGCCTAATGAACTCTGCTTACCTTCCTTCCGCCAAGCTCCTGAGGTTGGCAAAAATAACAGGAGGAAGCAAACATCCCCTCTGGTGATTTTATGGCTACATGGTACTGAATGGACAGTGGGACACTGTCACGTGTGCCTTCACTGTATAAAGCACTCAGCCTTCTGCCAGACAGGGCCCATGGGTCTGGCCACAGAAGGAGGTAGTGGACACCCTACAGTTGAGCTTGGTGCTTGATGTCACTAATAAATGAAACTGTCAGCTGTCTGCTTGTGAGAACTGTTTGTTAATCATCATTAATCTCATCAAATACTAATATCTGCTGTATTTCAGCCAGCCTTCGTTTCTCAAGAATGCACACATCACTCACATGCCTTCACTGACACACACACACACATATACACGTGCGCGCACACACGTACACTCTCAAAATTTTTCCTTCAGTATTCTAGATATGCTGGCTGTTTCACAGCACAGCTAAAACTGAAGAGCTTTAGAATTTGAACTGGTGCTTACAGGGAAATCCACTCAGGTCCTTTTCACTGATTTTTCTGGAATGTCCTAGGACATAGCTTGAGACTGAGATGGGTCAGTTGTAATTAGGCCATGAAGGCTGAACGATGGCTGTGAACTCCCTGCTGACCTTAGAAACAGAGGCAAGGCAGAATGGTCATGCATATCAAACGATCACATGCTTGTGTCACCGTGTCATGCCGAGGTGTTGTCCTCGGACACTGGGCCTTGTCCTGCTGCCTTAGTCTGGACCCTGCCTCAAGTTTGTAAAGTACGGGCCCTTGGTCGTGGTGTCTGCACAAGGGGTACGGACAACACTGCCTGCAGTTTCACCCGGGAGCCAGCAGAGGGTG
Organism: Manis javanica; assembly: GCF_040802235.1. NCBI lineage: Eukaryota > Metazoa > Chordata > Mammalia > Pholidota > Manidae > Manis > Manis javanica. Next base: position 218,057,991 of record NC_133156.1, read on the forward strand.
GTGAGAGGCCGGTCTGAGGCTGCAGTCTCCAGCGGACCCTGCAGAATCACTTGTCTGTGCTTAGTTACCAGGGAACTGTCGCAGGATCTCAGTGGACCAAGTGACCTCAGAGGTGTCTTCAGGAGCTGGATTCGAAGCTGCCTTAGGGTCTCAGACTGACAAATACCTCTTCAAAGGAGCTTTCTGAAGACATGGGTCAGCAGTGGGAGTCTGAGCTCCCAATGAATGGCTAGTGGAGGGAAGGCAAGTCTTACTTTCTGAGTGTCTGCAACTTTGCCAGGTGCCAAATTTAGTGCTTTTACTTATGTGGTTCATTTAATGCTCCCAGTGACCTTAAGAGGTCATACTTCAATCTCTAACTACATGAGGGAGAAACCCTACCTACAGTCATGCAGAGGGCATAGCCATGGATGTCTATTCCTGGAAAACCACCACAGCCCATGGGCTGCAGCTAGGCCATGCACGCCGGGAAACCTGGAGTGCAACGGGAGTTGATCAGCCTGTCAAAGTGGACTCAGGCTATCAGGCTCACAGAGGCCAGTGGAGGCACCCGAAGGCCTTGCTGTTCACCTTAGGCAGGGTTAGGATGCCCACATTGGTGCAGCCAGGCTGCTGAACTGTTCTCTGAAGGCACCTGATGAAACTCATCCTGCTCCAGCCCCAAGGTGACTGGGAGGCCAGGACAGGGAGAACGATGGATGGAGGTCACAGGAGGACCTGGCAAAGAAGAACAGAAATAGTCCCCACTGATTGATTTATGACTGGGAACATCCCTGAGCCCATGGTATTTTTATCTTTAGCTGAGGGGAAGCCTGGAAACCATTCCATCTGCTGCCTATTTTAGGTTCTGGGATAAGGCTATTCAGAACTGCAACTTCCTTGACCTACTGAGGTTTGACATCACCCTGGACCTCCCCAGGCCAGGGGCTGCCCTTTTGTCTCTTCTGAACTGGGGGAGTACATGTCCCTCAGGCAGGAGACAGATCCTGTGACAGTCTTGTCACCTGAAACAAAGCTGCCCATAATGGGAATGGAACTGTTAGGCACCTCCCACAGGTTTTTTGGCGTCATCTCTGCCCTTGAACCTGACTGGCCCTGGCGTTGCACAATTCTCCAGACCAACTCAGCATCGCAGAGCTGGAAGGACCTCAGGGACTATCAAGCTCAAGCTCTTTGTTTTAGACCTGAAAAATGTAAGCCCAGAGAGGGTACCTGACTTGTTTAGGGTCCCACAGCCCTTTCGTGGGAGAGACAGGCTTAAGGCAACTCTGCCTGATCCTGGTCCAGACTTCAAATCATACATCCACTAGTCAAGTGATCCTTCTCATATGCAGTTGGGTCCAATTGCTGCATATGGATATGTCAATCAGGTTACCCTGGTTGGAAAGAAGATACAGAGGGCTCAGCACTCCAGACAAACACCCTGGCAAGGAGGGGTTTAGTCCTTCCTGCTTCCTGAGCTCATGGGACAGCATGCTAAAATGGGAGCCTTTCTGAAGCCCCGCAGGTGGGGACAAACCTGTACATGCAAAATACCCTCTTGATGCAAAATGAGGTGCTGAGTCATCTGTGCAAGACTTGTAGGGATGGGGGCTGAGGCTGATTTTTCAACTGCAGCTCATCGCCTACCTCAATGACATGCAGGATTGAAATAGAAGTTTGGTATGAGAGACTGGAGAGAGGATTTCTTTGAAGATGGCAAGCTGTACATCCTTCTAACCAAAGGCGAGAAAGAGGGAGAAAGAGAAGGAAGCAGGGAGAAGCTAAGAGGGACGATTGTGTGTGCTGCAGGCTGGGGCAGTTCTCCCCTCCGTACCATGGAGGGGGGCCTTCAGGTGACACCCTGGGGACACAGACCAGGAGGGCTGCGGGAGAAGCTGTGGGTGGATCAGCTTGAGGCAGCAGGGCAGGGGCAGGAAGAAAGCCAGATTGGGCTGCCCTTCCTCCTGTGTGGGTGAGGAGTGTGGCCACGCAGGAGGGAGCCACCGAAGGGGACTGCTGGGAGGGGCACTGTAACCCCAACGGAGGGAAAGACAGTGTTAATGCCCCAGAAACAAATAGCCTCAGGCCAGCTTGCTCCACTGTGATCCACGAGAAATATTCTCCTTCCTCCTCTGTCCAAGCCTGACCTCTACCCCCACAGGGAAGTTGGGAGCAGAGCTCTCTGTTGTGCCTTTGTGACAGCCTGAGAGTTGAGACCAAGGGTCCCTTTCCTGAGCTTAAGCCCTGAATGTGGGGGAGGGGGCCTAATCGTGATGTGCTCCTGCATCACGGCGGGAGCACAGACCACATTTCTGGGTGACTGAGCAGTTTGTGGCTAGCTGCCCTCTCCACTGGCATCCCTGTTTTCAATGCATCCTAGCTGGAGGGCCCTCCCTCGGTGCAGCCACTTGTCCTAAATTTTGAGCTCTTGACAAAGATTAACTGGCCTCCACACTTGCCCTGTGTTCATGCTCCTGAGAGATGGTGTATTTCCAGGGGTTTTCCTCGCAGCATGATGTTCTTAAGGGGACGTGTTTTCCACCTTGGCTAGTGGCAGGCGCACGCCTTGGCCCACGCGGGCTATTTAGGAATGGAGTATAACACCGCAGCTGGCCAAACCCCTCTGCTTCTCCCCTTCCCTCTCCTTTCTGGGGCAAGTCACTTAGCTCCTTGGAGCCTCAGTCTTTTCATGTGCAACACAGGCATGAGTAATCATACCTCTCCTGCTGGGCAGTTGTGAGGATAGAAAGAGGTAAAAACACTTGGAGGAGAGCAGACTGGCCCCTTCCAGGCCTTTGACCTGCAGTAAACGGGACATTCCACCAGGAGTACAGGTGTGAGCTTTCCAAAACACTGGGCGGAAGACGCAAGAATGAGCCAAACTCTTAATGAGGTGTGGGCTGTGGCCACCTGGCAGCACACGGATCAGTGTGGTCTTAAACCAGGTGAGACCAGTTCCAATTATTGTATTTTGACACTAATGACAAAATGACCAATCAGCATGTCTCAGCTTCGCACACACGTCATTTCCCCCAGCACAGTGGGCTGGGGAGGAGGGCTGGCTCCCCGCTCCCCGTGGCTAAGGGCCACGATGAGACTGGGGGAAAGGACCCATCAGGCCCACCCTAGCTTTCACCGAAAGGCTGAAAGGAGCCAGTCCCTCATTTTGGTTTCATGCTGTTTAATCTTGCCTGAAAATGGAAACAACTGACATTCTTTAAGCAATTTGCCAGGCAGTTAACCTTTCACTGTGTAATCTAACTAAACCTATCATGCCTATGTTACAATCATACCCATTTTACAGATGAGAAAACAGGCTTGGGAGGGGGGATGCAATCAGGAGCGCTGTGAAATCCACTGCAGCGTTCCCATGAAGGCCCTGCTGCTTGCTGCTCTGTGGTCTGGGCGCCTTGCTTACATCTGTGAACTCCCACTTTCTAATCTGTGAAATGGGGATGTGACAGCTCTTGCCTTGTGCCATGAAGAGGATGGTATCAGAAAATACAGGGAAACCCCTGACCCGGGCACCTGGCAGGGGTGCTTCTGCTCTCGCCCAGTGAACGAGGAGCAACTTAAACCCGGGCCTTCCGAGGCCAAAGTTTGAGCTCTTTCAGTGGGGTAGTGCTGGCTCTTAATTTTTTACGTTACACACTTAAGTTGGCTGCTAGCTCTGGAAAGCTTGTACACACACACACACACAGAGACACACCTTTCTCTCTCTCTCTCTCTCTCTCTCTCTACCTTCTTACTCCCCTCCATCCCAGTCTCTGAATGCAAGGGAAAGGAGGAGGCCCGGCTCACAGCGACCAAGAACAGCCACTTCAGGGCCAGGGGCATCAGGAGAGAGGGGGGAAATCACCACTGACAGTCACCCCAGGGCAGGGTCGTCCTCCACACCCACTGGGGGGCCCTGAGTGTCACTTAAAGACTGGAGGAAGGACTTTTTGGTTGGACCCTATGCGGGATGTATGTACAACAGAATGTATGGATGGGGTCTTGCCCCCTTTCGCCAACCCACTTGGACAGTCATGGGCCCCAGGAAAAACTGAGTAGAAGTGTGATTTGCCCTTTTGGAGTGGGCCAAGGGTTTCTCGCAAGGACCCTATGCACGTCACGGGGCCTTTGGGATTGGTGGCATTGGTCCCACAGTACCAGAGGCTCTGGACCAGGTCTAGGTTCTCCTGGAGCTACTCTAGTCCAGCAAGAGCCATCCTCCCCTGGCACCCCACCCTGCCCCTGGGCTGGGGGGCAGGAGTGCCACCTTCCTGGAAGGTGTGGTTGGGGTTGAGCTGCTGGTACTTTGTGGAGTTCAGCTGACAAGGGTGCCGGCTTGCAGGAGCTCAGCGCTCATTTCCTCAGGTTCTCTCCTTCCTCAACCACTAGCGCCCCGAGCTCCCTAAGGGCTGGGCGCCTCAGGGTTGCAGTTGGAAAGCCCTGGCCGGCTGCGGATGAATCCTCTGCTCTGGCAGCTTGTGAGCTCCTCCCCCAGGCAAATTTCTCTCTGTCTCAGCCTCAGTTTGCTCATTTACAGAAGGAGGAGGTAAGACCCACTGCTGGTGGTGTAATGTTAATGAGAACCTGTGGAAAACAGCACAGCCTCTGGCCCCTGTTTTATGCTCAGTAGATGTCAATTCTTTGCTATTTTAAGATTTTCCCAGCCTGTGTACAAAATTTTGTAAGTTTAATGGCCAAACATGTTTATACTGTGTAGTTGTAGACACGGTTGGAAATCCTTTTCCTGGGCTGCAAGTCACCAGTTTCTCTAAGTATTGGCTATTACCGACTCATATCTGCTACCTGGTTATCTGGGGAACTGCCTTCCGCTGAAACAGAAGCCACTTCACCTGGGAGGCAACTACATTACAACACCTTGTAATGCTGCCAGTGGTTAATAGCACTGTATTGCATATTTGAAAGTTGCTAAAAGAGTCATTGTCTAACGGTTCTGTAGGTCAGAGGCATGGGTGCAGAGTTTCACAAGGTCAAAATCAAAGGTGTTGGCTGGGCTGCATTTCTTTCTGGAGGTTCTGGGGATGAACCTACTTGCAAGTTCATTCAAGTTGTTGGTCGCACTCACTTCCTTGTGGTGGTGGTACAACTGAGGTCAGGTTTCCCTGCTGGCTGTCAGCTGGGGTCCCGTCTTGGCTCCTAGAAGTCACCCACATTCTTCCTTTCTTCCTTATGCTTTCTATGTGGCCCCCTCCACTTTTGGGAGTTGAGTCCCTTTCATGCTTTGAATCTCTCTGAATTCCTCTGCTGTCACATATCTTTCGACCCCAGCAAGTGGAGAAAGTTCTCTGCTTTTAAGGGCTAGTGTGATTAGATGGCCCCCCTGCCCCCATAATCCAGGATAAGCTCCCTATTTTCAGGTCTGTAACCTAAATTACATCTTCCAAGTCCCTTTTGTCATGCCAGGGAACATGTTTACAAGCGCCAGGGAGGACAGAGTGGACACCTTTGGAGAGCCATTATCCTGCCTCCCACTATGGTAGAATTTACACATGCTGAGCCATGCCTGAGGGCTTTTCAGGGGACGGTGGGGACTGCATGGAAAGAACAAGCCATGGAGGCCGACCACATGCCAGGAGCAGTGAGAACAACCTCTCTTGGGGTGTAAGCCGGCCAGTTTCTTCCAGATGATGAGCTATGTGTGCAAGCTCTTGGACAGAGTAAGACTATCTGAACGGGAGTAAGGCAGCCCCAGAGCCCCGACCTGGGAGGTGTGGAAAATGCACTGCCACTCACCTCAGCGAAATTGCTGTTGGAGCATCTCTACGCTTCCTGTGTGTGCTTTTTCTCAGTGTTTAACAGTGCAGAGGCTGGGCACCTTCAATAAATAACTTTTATTTAATATTATGTATTTGTTGCACAAAGTTCATCAGAAGTCAGAAGATAAATGCAACACCTAACACCCAGACAGAACAACTATAGATGCTCTGGCTTTGTAAGATGCCTTTAAAACTTAGCAATATATCCACTTAACTTCCCGTGTCTATTAATATTCTTCCTCAATGTTATTTTTAATGGATACGTAGTTCTCTATTGTATGGATGGCACTATGGTTTATTTAACGAATCCCCCAATGTTGACATTTGGCTTGCTCCCAAGTGGTTTAGCTGTCATAAACAACCCTGACACGGACACAACAAGGGCTTTTTTGATGGACATGTTGAACAGGATGTCATCCAACTTTGAGCCGCAGTGCAGAGGGGGCCTGTGGACAGTCACAACTGTTAGAGTGAATGGCCTCTCCCGGATTTCTTCATCTGGGCCTCTCGGTGGCACCCGTGTGTGTTATTAGTTGCTAACTTTGTCCAGCTGCTCCAGAGCGCTCCAGGTGGGGTCTCCTGAGGTACAAAGAAAAGGTGTTGGTGCTGTGGCACAAGAGGGGGCATCAGGGCAGCAGCTGGGGGCTGCGCCCCAATCCTGACCCATTTAATCTCTGCAAGTGGTCTCTAGAAGCTGCATTTTCAGGAATCAATGTAGGCACATCTATTGTTCTAGATCAAGGCTTCCTGTGTATAATACTTAGCCCCATGGAACGCCAGGAAGGTTCTTATAAGTTACTCACTGATCGTCCTTTAATTTTTGCAGTTTAAACAACCCTGCAGTGGATACTGATGCAGGTGGTCCACAGATATGAATTGGTCAAGAATGTTCTAGAAAAAGAATGGGACCACTCTAGGCCAGGTTCTGTGTTCACGGGCTACTCTGAGAGCATTTCCAGGATTGGAGTGAGCCTTTATGAGTTCTGGGTGGGTCGGTGGTCTTCATGCAGTCAGAGACGGGGAAGGCAATGAGGAAGGGCCCAAACAAGGTGGGCTCTGTGTCAGAGAAACATTTCAGTTGAGCCTTGAGTTGTGGCAGCTTAAAGAGAACTAAAGGCATCTTAGAGGAGTGGGACTGAGGGATAAGCATCTTAGAGGCCAAAGCCAGAGATGCAGTGTGAGGGGTAGGAGACCACAGAGAAGGGTGGCAGGACAGAGGAGATGTGATAATGTGAAAGAAATGCACACACACCCAGTGTGCTCATGGTGTGCCAAGGGCTCTCCCCACCTCCTTTCCTGTTCACCATGATGCTCTGGGCTGAGTACATGCCCTCTTACATGTGGGAAGATGATGGCTCACAAAAGTTAACCAACTGTCATTCAAAATAAGTACAGAAGTCAGGATTTCATCCCAGGACCATATAGTTCCAGAGCTCAGACAACCACACATGTAATTATAACTTTGCAAACAGTTGTAAGAACTAAAAAGGAAAACTAGGCTCTGTAAGAAAAAAGGAGGGACTGTTAATGTAAACTGGAACATCAGGAAAGGCCTCTGTAGGTACATGAGATTTAGCTGGGACTTGAAGGGTGGTTAGGAAATAGCCAAGCTTAAGTGTGGGGAAGAATGTTCCAGAACTGTGCATCCAAAGGAACTTTGTAATGATGGGAGTGTGATACATCTGTACTGCGCAATGAACCATGAGGCACATGTGACTATGGAGCACTAGAAATGTGTCCACTGTGACTTGAGGAACTAAATTTTCAAATCAATTACAATTAATTTAGATGTATATATGTAAAAAGCCATGTGTGGCTAGTGGCCATTGAATCAGCACAGCTCTAGAAAAAAGGGAAAGTTGATGCAAAGGACCTAAGCTCAAGAATGGTTTGACAGCTTCCAGGAGCCTGAAGTGTTGGGGTACAAGGAGTAAAGAGAAGCAGGGTTCAGGGTATGCAGGCACATGCAGGAGGCATGAGGGGTTTTCAGTGTTACTGCAGTTTTGTTGAAGGTTTTTGAGAAGAGAAGTAACTTGGTCGATTTTATGTTTTAAGAAGATCACTCTGCACTGTGGCAAAAGGGTCATAAGGGGTGAAAGTGGGAGAAGAGAAAACGAGGAGGAGGAGATGGTGGCAGTTCAGCCTAGAGTGGGAACTGTGGGAATGATGAGTAGTTGGATTTGTGGTATTTTCAGGTAGAACATGGTTTTAAAGAGACAGGGTCCAGTTCCTTAGACCTGTGTTGTCTAGTATGGTAACCACTAGCCTCTTATAGTTACTTAAATTTAAATTAATTAAAATGAAATGAAATACAAAATGTTGCTTGCCAGCACTAGGTACATTTCAAGGGCTTTATGGCCACGTGGGGCTACTGGATGCCACTATTTCGCCACATAGGGTCAGTGAGCATTTCCATCATTAGAGAGACTTCTACTGGACATCGCTAAGATCACTCAGATCCAGAAGAGATCAAGAGGTCATCAAGTCCAACACCCTCATTTTAGAGATGATGTCCCGCAGGATGCTCAGCTGATGTTGCTAGAGTGACATCTGCACCAGCCTCTCAGCTGGCAGCCTCCCGCACCCACGTGCTCTGTAAGCATCATTGGTGGAAACACCAGCTTTCCAGAGAGCTCTGCTTCCAGAGCAGGGGCAGCATAGTCCTCGCTTTCCCCAAGCTTTTGTCTGCATGGTGTGGATGGGAGCAGAGGAAAAGGGCAGCAGGATGGCGTGATGACCCCATTTGACGGAAGGTTAAACTGAGCCGCTGGCAGTGACTGAGTAAGCAAAGGCACCCAGAAGGCTCAGGTCCTATTCTGACTTAGACCTTTGAGTAATTCCAAAACTGCCAGGAGAAGGAAGGGTGAGATAAAAACAACAAAAGGGGGAGAAGGGAACCCCCCTTATTATTTCCCATTATTATTTCCAGCCAGCATGGCCCAGCACCAGAGCTCAAGGGTTGTGTCTTCAGTCTTTCTGCAGAAAATAACGCCCTGCCTTCTGAACACCACACACCACACAGACAGTCCCAGTGTGTCATTCAGTCCCGTCTTCTCACAGCCTCTCCAAAGGCACACCAAAGATGTGGGTGCCAAAGAAGTACAACCAGCTCATATTTTACGCACAAGTCTAGACCCCAAGTAGGCCTTGTTTCCAGAGAAGCGAAAAGAGAAACAAAACAGAAAAGAAAACCCTGAGTTAGCAGAACTTCCTGGTGGCCTGGCAGTTCTGGGAACAGTGAAGTGAGTTCACAGGAAGTAGGTGAAAACGAAAAGAAAAAGCCTTGTTTTTGGCCCCTCTGAGCCTCTGGTTATGGGGAGCTTCACTTCAGATGAGTCAGATGGAGGACGGAAGGGGAAGCTGCCCGAGGGGCAGGCCTGGGACGGAGGCAAATGCACAGGGAGGACAGCAGACCTCCAAGGGTATGTGACCCCTTACGCCCCTGGCTTGCTAGACCTGGGACAGACTTCACTGTGGACAGTGGCAGGGGTTTCTCCCCACCTCCCCCTCCCCCAACTCAGGCTGTTTGGGGGCCCAGCCCATGGGAGACCACCACATTCTGCTGCCGTGGATGCAGGGTGACTGTACAGCCTTCCAGCAGTGCCTGCTGCCCCTTGCCGCCTTGGACTGCCGAAAGATGACCCATGACTGTGGTGTCCTTATATGCCATCTCCCTCGGTCAGTGCTTGGGTGACCATCTCTTACGAGGGTTTCATTAACACTCGAACAAGGCAAAGACAGCTACTGTGAGTTGAGCACTGCCTGTGCGCTGGGCTCTGTGCTGGGTGCTTCCCGTGCATTAGCTCAACCAAACATCACAATGCCCTCTAAGACTATGTTATCCCCACTTTACCAATGAAGAAGACGAGGCTCAGAGAAATTACAGTAACCATATGATCCAGCAATGACCCTCTTTAATATTTACTCAAATGTTTGAGGACTTATGTCCACACAGAACCCTTCACATTGTCATTTATAGCAGCTTTGTAATTGCCATAACTTGGAAGCAGAAGCAACCAAGATGTCCTTCAGTAGGTGGATGGATAAACTGTGGCACATCCAGACAATGGAGTATTTTTTGATGCTAAAAAGACATGAGTTATTATGAAAAGACATGGTAGAAACTTTAATGTATATTACTAAGTGGAAGAAGCCAATCTGATAAGACTGCATATTGTGTAATTCCAACTACATGACATTCTGGAAAAGGCAAAACAATAGAGACAATACAAAGATCAGTGGCTGCCAGCCATTAGGGAGAGGGAGAAATGAATGGTCAGAGCACAGAGGATTCTAGGGCAATGAAACTATCATGTTGGTACTATAATGGTGCATACATGTCATTTATACATTTATCAAAACCCATAGGATGTGCAACACCAAGAGTCAATCCTAATGTGAACTATGGACTTGGGATGATGCTAATATGTCAGTGTAGGTTCATTGATTGTGCCTAATGCACTGTTCTGTTGGGGGAGGCTATGGGCAGGGGGTGGAGTAGACGGGACTCTGTAACTCCCGTCTAACTTTGCTGTGAACCTAACTGTTCTAAATAATAAAGTCCATATTAAAAAAAAGTTTCAGTGCCCGTCCAAGGTCCCAGCTCTAGTAAACAGTGGAACTGGGCTCTGTAATTCCAAATATGATGTTCTTCATCTTCACTCCATCCCATGTCCCTGTAGTCTTTCCTACCTCACAAATACTTTTGTTTTTAATCTCCTGCTGGTTGTGGATGAAGCTTGCAACAGGAACAGAGAGGCCATTTAGAAACACTGGGAGTGTTAAAATTCCCTTCTCTCTGTTCCTCTAAAGGCTGATGACACTGCTTCTCCTTCCCTACAAGCTGAGAACTTGCCTGACTTAAATCTTGACCATGTGTGGGGCTCCCCTTCCTTTTGGATCCCTTTCTTCTCTTCACTTCTGGGCCACAACCCCTTCCCTGTTCTCTCCTATGAAAGATGGAGGGTGCAGCCAATGTCTGTCTGTCTGCCATTTGGCACCTGTCTTTCCTGACCAATGTCCACACTCTGGCCCACTGATTTCACTGCTCTATGAAGGGGAAACATGTGAGTTAGTAAAATGTTGAGCAAACAGCCACCATGTTGTATGAAACAACTCAAAACTTAAGGCAATAACCTTAGGGCCACCAATGTGGAGTTGAGCAGGTTGTGCACTGCCCAAGGGTACCTGTGGAGAGGGTGAGTGGTGAGTGGGGTCTGGAGAGAGACCTTGTTATCTTCACCAAGCTAGATCCCCTCAGCCCAGGGGGACATCTCTATGAACACCGAAGTGCCAAGTGACCTCAAGAGAGGTAATAATCACTGTTCTTAATCAGCATCCTTGTTATTTTTATTCCTAGGTACTACTTGATGCAACATGGAAAGAGGCTGAGCTTGGCAGTCAAGGCCCTGAGTTTAATCTGACTTCTCCAATTACAAAAGGTAAAAAGCTTTGTTAAGTCTCTTGGCCTCAATATACTAATCCCCAAATGCTTCAAATATGTATTTTCATTAATGCTCATTTTTTAAAAGTGGAAAAAGAATTGTAAGGAAGGCAAAGCATGGGTGACCATTCCTATTTAACAGAGAAAAAGTTAAGTGGTTTGCTCATGGCCACCCAGTGAGTAAGTGGGAGGGAAAGGATGGAACCTGGGTTTTCCCTGTTGGTTCCAGTGTCTGTGCACACACCTGGGGTGTCACCCCTCCATATATGGATACGATATTCACAGCACTCTGACGTCATTACCTGAGTCTCAGAAGGCATCAGATGAGGAAAACAGTGGATGTCTTTAGGGTGGGTCATTACTGATGTGTGGTTTATCCAGCACTGGGGGATGAGTGTTCAGAATTAACCACAAATACAGTGAACACAATTCATTAGCCATTAGCTAAGTGATACTTTTATTTTTGCATAGCCCTTTGCAGTTTAAATGCATTTCCAAATATAATATTTAAAGACCTCATTTGATCCCCATGACTCAGGGAGTAGGCAAGGCAGTTCCAAGGGAGGGTGGGGCTGTGCAGGGGAGTGAGCGGGCCTGCTGAAGCTCAACCTGCCGAGGGCCAGAAGCTCAGGGTAAACTCAGGCTTCCACGGCCGCCTTTCTGTGGGCTGTGTACTCCCAACCCTCTTCCGAGTCTCATTCCCCCCAACACACAGCCCAGCAGTGGGGTATAGACTTGGACGTCAGCCTGCTGCTCCCTAGGATACGAACTTTCCTTAGCACCTCAGCCTGTCTCCAGGGACAGCTCAACCCTCTTCAAACCCAGGCCTCTCCTTGGGGTGCTGAAGAGGCAGGGAAGGGCCTGGCAGTCAGAGTTGTGGAGGAACCATTAGGGAAGAAAATGCACCAACGTTCCCAGTTGGTGACATCAGTCGACTTTTCTGTTTGCTATTTCACGTGACTTTTCAGCTACAAGGACAAACACATAGACCTTAGTCAGGTTTCTTTCTAAGCAAGAATTAACAGGCCTCCTGTATCATTTTCTTCTAGGGCCTTCCAGGCTCCAGAGACACTTCTGCTTCTGGCTTTCCTTACTGTAGCCCCTCAGAGCAGAGGCGCCGGGCCCCAGCTGGAGACTGCCGCCCGGCCTCACCTCCGTCTTCTAGGGCCTGTGCTTGGCGGCCCAGGGCCCGCGGCCCCACCCTCAGGCTCTGCCGAGGAAGGCGGCCTTCCAAGGCTCCAGGTATTTTTAATCACGGAGTGTTTATAGATCTGGAATGGCGCAGGGCTCAGTGGGGGCTCTGCAGCTACTTTTTTCTTTTTCTTGGACAGTCAGCTAGGTGGGAATTCCAGGCTGTGTGTATTTATGGAAGGCCATGGCGGTCCTGAGAGAGGAGTGATATGCTGACCTGCATTCTGGTGAGCTCCTGGGAGCCTACAGGCTTCTCCCTCCCCTCCTCTGAGCCTGGTGCCCCAAACCCAGGACACTGTCCAGGGAGGATGACTGAGCTGGGCAAGGAAGAGGGGAACTCGGCAGCAGAGCCTCTCGAAGGCCTGGCTTCTAATCTGGGTTGTCACCCACCACTGCCCCTGCCCCGTCTGCAGGTAATTCCAGAACATCTCCTGTGGGCAGGCTGTGCGTTCTTCAACCTGGGGAATTTGCTAATCTCTGGGTTCACTTCGGGAAGGAACTGAGAGACAGAGATGGCAACAGGGCCGCTGGTGCATGGGAGCACCCAGACACAAAGCGAATAATTATTCCTGGCTGACATCAGCAGCCCACTGCTGACTGTGTGAGCTGCTTTCCTTCCAGCCCCACCTGTGGGTCTGGCAGCCCCCAAAGAAATAGCGATGAGTAGCTGCATGGGTCTTAGATGCTGGTCGGCACGTGGCTGACCACCACCTCCCCACTGTTCTTAGGTCTTCTAGGTATTATCGGTCTGGGTACAACCAAGATCTTTTACCCACTAATCCCGCTGTTGCAGACAGGTGTGAAAAGCACAGATAGCAGACATCATGGGGTGCTGATTTAATTACTACTCTTCAGAGCAGTCAGTTTGGGTCTGGAAAGCTCCTAAAGGCAGGTCTGTCTGTGAAACAAGAGCAGACATTGTGAGTTTTAAATAGGCAGCTGACAGCCCACGGCTGACGGTGATGTCAGGCCCACCAGCTGGGCGGACTCCACCCCTGGCAGGCTCACTGTTCTTCCTTGCCTCAGGCTCAGGCCTCTGTGTGAGGATGAGCCCAGGGCTGGTGAGGAGGCTGCGGCCAGGACAGGTAGGACAAGGCAGGGATTCCCCATCAGAGGGGGCTGAGCCATGCGTTCCAGTGCCCAAAAGTTGTGGGTCCTTCTCATTTATCCACTCAACAAACATTTATTAAGCACCTTCTGCTTGCCAAACACTACTCTTCCCTGGGGACATGATGGTGAATGGTGAACCTCAAGGTGACTGCTCAGATACCCTGTCTTCGCAAAACCTTGTTCTCCGGTGCACCTCCACTGGTGCCTTAATATGACCAGGAGTTCACGGAGCAGGGGAAGGCTGTATGCCACAAAGCTTCCTTCAGCATCACACAAAGTTTGGGGTGCCCCAGACCTGAGCTGACTCCAGTGTTGGCCCTGGAGGAACCCATTGAATAAATTTATCCTCAAGCAAATCTTGGCTGCCTCAGAGGAACCCAGATGGCCTTTCGTGTGTGTGTGTGTGTGTGTGTGTGTGTGTGTGTGTGTGTGTGTGTGTGTGTGGTGTCCATGCATTAGGGTAATTCCATTTGTGTTTAAGCTAGAGGGAGTGCCTCGTTCCATTTGTGTTTTGTTTTAATCCTAAATTGGGATTATTTTATTTGTCTTGATTAAATTCAAAGCCTTGCTTTTGTTTTCTTTTTATAATGCTAGTATAAATTTATTTAAAAAATTTTTATTGAGATATAATTGACACATAGCATTATATTAGTTCAGGTATGCAACATACTGATTCAATATATGCACATATCGAGAAACTCAAGCACAATATGTCTCAACACCCATCACCACACATAGCTACAAATCTATTTTTTTGGCCCAGATGGCCATTTCTGATATCATGTGTTTCATTGGGGAAGGACAAGCCTTTTTTTATCTGTACGGACTGGCTATTATTTCAGATATTTTCAGGAGTATGGGAGGAAAATCATGGGCAACTGAGGTCATTTCTCAGGGCGTTTGCGTCGAATGAACTGAGAGGAGTAGTGGCCCAACCATGTTTATTTGAGCTATTCTGAGACTGCAAGATCAAGTTCAAGGCCTTTGTCTTCGCTCTGGGGCCACCATGCTCCCACACACACCACCAGTCCACCTCAGCTTCCATCCAAGCAAGTGTCGGAGAGCCACACTGTCTCCCCATGGCCTGTTCTGAGCATGCTTGACTTCCTTCAGCCCTGATGGCATTGTTCTCGCCTCCTGAAACCATCAGTCTGGTATGGCTGAGCAGTGAAGAACTATGAAATAAGAATATTTTTAGCAGTAAACAGATTCAGACTGGGCACTTGAACATGGAAGGATCAAATGACTGAATCCTTTCCTCTGTGATTATCTGTTTACTATCCCATTTCCTCCCATCGCATGCTTTTATTAAAGCTAGTATCGCAGGCCCTCTCTGTGTCAGGCACTATGTTGACATGAATTATTTCATTTAATCTTCAAAACAGTCTTATAAAGAACCATCAAGAAACCTTATTTTATAGCAGAGGGAGTTGAAGATTTGAAAGGAAGGAAGTGGGATCCCCCACCTAGTCACAGGGTTTGACCTCCATGGTCTGACCTCAGAACTCCTGCTCTCAAACACTGTGATGTGGCCCCTCCGGGCCGGGTGATGCTGGTGTCATACTTGTCTCATTCATGGTCATGGCCAAGGTTTGTCCTTGAACCTGTCATTCCATTCATTCAGGAAGGTGGCAGATATCTTCTTGCCTCATGTTTACAAGACCTAGGGCTCCACCTCTCCACACCAAAGGGTGAAATCTGCCTACATGTATAACTCAGAGGTCCCATGGAAGTCACTTGCCTCTCCTAGGTCCACCATCCTAGATGCCTGCAGAGGGGACTGCAGAGATGGGTGGGAGGGTGTCACCTGTAACCACCCATGGAGTCCTGCCCCAGGGCTCGCTCTCTGCTTGATTTTAGGCAAGTTACTAATCTCTTTAAGCCTCAATTTTCCTCACCTGTGACATACAAGTTCAATGAGAAGCTATCTCAGAGTGCCATTGCTGGATTATATGAGGTAGCTCACAATAGGCATGAGCAGAGCCTGATATAAATAAGCACTTACTAATCATTATGTATTATAGGTCCAAGTCTGTTACCTACAATTCTGAAGTCAAAAAGCTCTGAAAATTGTGTGGTTGATGTCAAAACTCATTTGGAAGCAAAAACCTATCCTGAAGTGGCATACAGCTATGTTTAGAAATACTAATGAAGTTCTGCTCTGGACCTTCTGGGGTTGTTACACGATACATTGTACATGCACCATATTACCTTTCTAATATCTGAAGAATTCTGAATTCTGAAATGCATCTGGTCCCTAGAATTTAGGATAAGGATTGTGAACCTATATTACTTTTAAGAGCAGAGTCAGTATGTCCCCTGACTGGCTTTCAATAGCAATGACTATCAACTCTAAACTCAGAACAAAAACCCTGGAAGGTATGGAATTAATTCTCTTTTCTGCTAGAGAAATCACAGATTGCTATTAAAGGCAGAAAAGAACTAGAGGTAGAGAAGTCAATTGAGACATATTTTCAAATATATTTCTTCCTTCTTTGGCTCATGTGATCACTGGGAACTTTCCATTGGGATCTGGCCCTGGATGAGAACAATTTTTAATGAGCATTTCAAATCCCAGATCCCAGGACACCGTGGTCCATGGTCACTTTCTGCTGGTCCACGTTTTGCTAGATGGGGCTGGGAAAGGAGAGCAGGGCAGTCATCCTCTCTCAAGGGATCTACTGAGGATCTCTCAAGTATTCACTGAGGATACAAGATATGCACACTTAAATGAAGTAGTAATATATTAGAGGATTATATTAGGTTAGAATATATTAGAAGATTATAAAATAAATGTTCAAGAAAATAACGGGGCAGGTATGCATTTTAGGAGTTCAGAAAAGGAACCGCAGTGGTGGGAGAGCTAATCTAAGGCCAGCTAACTCTTAGAGAGAAGAGCTAGCTACAGGCAATGCAGAGGGGAAGGGGAAGTGACAGTGGAGTGGAGAGAGAAGCAGGGACTTTGGAATTCAGTCCACACCCAACAGGTTCTGGTATGTGGCTTGAAAAATCTGCCTAACTTTTCTGGGCCTCAGTCTCCTCACTGCTAATGTGGAGGCAGTTATCTCTCTCTCTGACTATAATTATTATAACTATTAAATAAAATAGCATATGTAAAGTGCTGCCAGAATCCCCTTTATTTCTTGGTGACATCCTCCCAAGTTCGGCTCACAATCTTAGCTCTCATTGACTCCACGATACCTATGTCTGACAAGAGTGAGCAGATCAAGAAACAAATTATCATTCAAGCCCCTCAAATCTCCTCTTCCCCCAGAGCAGCATTTGCCAGCTCTCTACCATGCAGCCCCTTGCATCACTCTAACTAAGCTACTTCTCCATCCAGCAGTGGAGAGAGGAAGTCAGCCTTCCCATGGAACTTGCCCTCAAGTCAGAGATGTTTTTTCTCAGATCTCATTTTTATCTTCTGCTTAGAACCTTTTGGCCTCTTGACACACAGCACCACCGTGTGGGAAGGTTCTTGATAGATGGTGATTGTCCTGATACTTTGGTTCCATTGTCCAACCTCAACAGGTCATACAAGTACCAGAACCATAGATATCCTACATATCACCTAGGGGAGAGGCTAAGGGGAAACAAAAAGGAGCAGAGGCTATCATGGTGCAAAAGCTGGGTGAGAGAAGGCTCTGCCATATGTAACTCAGAAGGAAAGGGGAGGAGCTAATTATCAGAGCCAAGTATGCACCAGAGCCCACCGCACTGCAGGGAGCTCAAGAAACTGTCTCAGTTCTGCTGGGAACCATCAGCGGCCCAATATAAAACACCTAGGGGAGCTAGTATGTCTAAGGTTTGGGGCAAATGGACACTTATAGTCATAGTGGCAGCAGTTTGGTAACATTGCCGTCGTCATCGTCCACTTTTATGGAGGATCAGAGTTCGTGAAGATCATCTGCAGCAGGCTGTGGTCAGGAACAGCCAGGGCAGCAGGGCGGGCAGGCTGACTAGGGCAGAGGGGATGGGCTCCAGTTCAGATGTAGACTGGAAGCCTTCGAACAGCAGCTGAGCCTTCCTCTCTGGTCACAGAAGTGTCACTGTCATTGTTGCGAGAGCAAACATCATGATTGGAATGGTGTGCAGGGGGCCCTGTGGTGACGCGAGTGTGAATGCTTATACGAGGAAGGGAAAGGAGTCAGGGAGACGGACAGGAGTGAAAAGGAAGGGATGGGTCCCCAGGATATTTTTGTTTTGTTTTAAAATTATCTTTAGTATTATTTTATCAACTTTTTTTATTTGATTAATTGAGGTAGAAGTCATAGCATAAAATTAACCATTTTAGCATGAACTATCCAGTGGCATTTAGAACATTCATAATGTTGTGGGACATTTTTCCCATTCCAAGACCATTCATCCCTTTGAAGTAAAACCTCCTACCCATTAAACAGGCCCTTCCCATGCCTTGCTCCCTCCAGCCCTTGGTAACTACCAACTGTCTTCTGTCTCTATGGATTTCTCTCTTTTGGATATTGCATATCAATAGAATTCTATAATACGTGACCTTTTGTGTTTGGCTTTTTTCACTTAGCATGTTTTTGAGATCCATCCATACTGCAGCAGATAATCAGTATTTCATTCCTCTTATGGCCTGAATAATATTCCATGGTGTGGACATAGCAGAATCTCTTTATCCATTTATCCATTAATGGACATTTGGGCTGTTCCACATTTTGGCTGTTCCACCCCAGTGAAATTTTAACGATGACTTTGAAGATGTGTCTTTATGTGTCCTCTGCTTGGATGCGAGATATATTTCAGAGGCTAGGTTCCCAATTTCAGTTGCTGGTAAGCCAGGATACAGACATCAGTAGGCAGAAGGGGCTAAAGACTGGATGAGCCTTATCATAGGGAAATAGCCCCGATTCAGCTCAGGAGGCCTCGGAGAGACAGTGTGGTCTGGTGGGGAACATCCTAGGTTGGAATCAGAAGATTGATATTTAAGTGATGGCTCTAAACCTCAGCCACCTCATTTCTCAAAAGGGTTTGTGATCGCTGCTTGCCTTCCTCACAGAGCTGTTAAGAGGCTGACGGAGCTGTCATACGTGGGGGGTGCTTCCAAGCAGTCAAGGATCACACATTTGTGCTATGATTATCATTTCCCTGTTAGAAGACATGCAAAGTGACACTTCTGACTCTCCATCAGGATACTTTTTTGTGTTAGTCACAGTGCATTATTTGCACGTATTAGAAAATGAAGATCTTCAGAAGGCTGCTGGGTAGCCCACAGAATTGGAGAAATGAATAATCAGGCTCGAAAAGAGAGGGGCTGGACAAGGTCTGGAGGCCCAGCAGTCTGGGGTTGACTGGGGTGAATAAGTGAAGGTCATTTTTCTATCTTTGCATCACTCCAGTCTAGCTTCCAAATCCCAGGAGGAGGACTGATGGATTAGGGGAGGGCAAGAATCCTTGATTGACAGTTCTTTCAGGCCTGCACACTGTGGGGAGTAGGTGATTCCCAAAATGGAAATGAGGGAGCTGTTAACAGAAGAGGAAGTAGATGCTGGGAGGCCCCAGAACCTCAAATGTACACTAGAGAGAACTCTTTAAACTGTTTATGCAGTAGCAAGCACACTGGGTCTGCTAAGCCAAAGAATCTGGGGCTACCTTAGAAGCAGAGCACAAGTGGGAGTGATTAGGGATTTGGGGTGAAGGCTGGAGCCTGGCACTGGCACATTCCCCCTGCAACCTGCTGCCCTTGAACAACCTGCTGCCCTTGAACTCCATGCGTGAGGTCCCACAACTCTGCCTGAGAAGTCTGGATGAGTCTTCAGGGCACCAGTAGAAGCTTTTCTAAAGCCAGCCGAGGTCTTCGATATATGTAGGAAATTATTAATCACAGCCTGAGATTCTTCTTGGTATGTGCTGTCTTTACACTTTAAAAATAAATAAATGTGAGTGGAGGCCCATCCAGCCCCTCCCTTCTTTAATCATCCATGTCGGAAGTAGTTGGTAACCCCCACTGTCCATGCCCCCCAATATAGGTTGCCCTGCTGCCTGGAAAACAGGAATTTCTTATCAGATCAACAGGAAATTCTATTTTTACTTGATGTCAAGATTAAGAATAGCACAGGGAGAGAGAGGCACTCCCATACCCAAGTCGGCACCAACTCCACCCCCACCGAGGCACTCCCCTCCCACACTGGGGCTCCCAGGTTTGCTCCCGTGTTCGCCCTGTGTGCCTGGCCCCAGAGGGTTCACCCAGACAAAGCTCTGAGGGACAAACAGCTCTGACACCCCAGCTTGGTTCTCCATCTAATGCTAGGTGACAGTGCTGCCATGAGGGCCGTATATATATGGCTGTAGAAGGGCGCTGCTCACAGCTGCTCTGGAGACATTCATGAAGATGCTGAGACAGCCCTGGCAAGCAGCACTCTAAGCTACCTAAGTGCCCTGGCCAAGAGGGGCCCGTAAGCCAGAGAACCCCTTTCCCAGAAGCAGTTAGGAGAATGGCACTGATCTGCTGAGAGAAGCAAGCCCTGGCAGCAACAAGGAAGGAAAGCCAAAGTTTACTGAAACCTGACTGTGTGCCAAGTACTTACTAGCAGGGCCAGGCTGTTTGATCTTCCCAGCAGCCAGCAAAGGAAAGTATCTTCAGCACCACCCAGCATCTCCCTCATTTTACAGAGGAGAGAGCAGAGGCTCTGAGAGGTCCTGGGGACTGGAGTCTGGGTCAGCTTGATTCCAGGGCTTGTGTTCTTTTCTCTTTACCACCAATATTTTGTTCAACATCTTGCTGCAGGTCAGAAGCAAAACAGCAGACCCAGTGGCCTCTAGTGTAGGCGCTGTCCTTTGGGTGAGGGACAGCCTTCCAGGACTCCTTTCTCCTGGCAGGAGTGTCTGTCTGTATAGCAGGGCAGCTGCATCCGCTCGGCTTTACTGTAGCACAAATTACTGCCTCATTCAGAGAGCAGTAAGAAGTTCCCTCTGTGCCTGGTGTACTTGAACTTGAAAGCCACATGACTCCTTGTAAGTCTGCAGATGTGCCCTCAGCCTTATGTCCAGGATTTGTATATACCCATACCTTGTTGGCTTGCTGAGTGTTATTTGCGTTTGGTTCTGACTTAGTCATTGTTAATGGTACAACTAAAAGTATGTTGCAGAGCACTTGGGCTTTAACCCTGCCTCTGAAACTAGGATCTTGGTATGATTTACTTCTCATCTCAGTGAATGAATTTCCTCATCTATAGAAAGAAGATGCATAACTTGACCTGTGTCTCAGTGCAGAAGCCAAGTGGCTACTAAGCACTTGACATGTGACTAGGTCAAATTGGGATGTGCTATAAATGTAAAAT
This sequence comes from Manis javanica, assembly GCF_040802235.1. Classification (NCBI taxonomy): domain Eukaryota; kingdom Metazoa; phylum Chordata; class Mammalia; order Pholidota; family Manidae; genus Manis; species Manis javanica. The sequence goes on from NC_133156.1 coordinate 218,078,789, forward strand.
ACACACTGGATTTTGAAGACAGCTTAAAAAATGTCAACTTTCTCTCATTGATAGTAATTACATTGATAATATTTTGGGTTGTAACAGGTTAAACTGCATATATTATTAAATTAATTTCACCTGGCTGTTTCATTCTACTAATGCAGCTATTAGAACATTTAGGGTATCTATGTGACTTGTATTATGTCTCTCCAGACAGGTTGGACTAGCCCTTCTGGTTCCTCTCCATTTTTGGTCCTGTTGGTTAACTTGTCCAGGCTTAATTGGAGGGTTCTCGGTGGCCACAGGGACGCCTGCCTCTGGCTGCTTTTCAGTCACTTGCTCTAGTGTCCCTCCCAGAGCTGGCCCAGAATGGAAATGGGAAGTCCGAACTGCCCATGTCCTTGTGAAGCAGCATCTGTGCCAAAACATTAGCTCTGAAAGGAGCTGCACCAGGCCATGGCCTGTCCTCTCTGCCCCTGACATGGGGAAGGTCACCTATATTCTGAGATCCTAATTGCTCTGGGGTTGACCATCCCCTTAAGAATGCCAGGCATGTGGCTAATGACTAAGGAGCAGCCTCAACTTTTGACAGGAGTTAAAACTGAAGTCCAGGAGTAGGAGATGGTCTGCCACATTTTAAGACCATGATAAGTGTCTTAACTTCTAAAGAATTGGCTCTTTTCAAGCAGAGGCAGCCTAAGGAAAGGAGATCAAAAGGCAAAGAAAAAGGACTTCATAGAGTGTTCTGGGAAGATCCCAATGACCTGATTAAAAGGCTGACAGCTCTTAGAATACTCAAGAATTGGGGTGTGATAAGAAAAAAGCAAAAGAAACAAATGCACACACAAGCAAGCATACACTCTCACCGTAAGAGTGTACTCTACTGCCAGAATCCGAGCACGTTTGTGGAGTCAGCTAAGGATTGTGAATGTTAATTCAACAAGCAGAGTCAAGCATAAACTCTTACCTATGGGTGGCCATGTGATGAACTAAGAGATGTGAAGTGTGACTCACGACTGGGTCAGTGCACAGAGTCTGGCCTTTGCCTCACCTGAGGAAATCTATGCCTGCGAAACTGCTAGCTGATCATCAGCACATCCTGAGTGCCTACTCTGTGCAGGGCAGCGTAAAGAGCTCTGTGGGTATATAGCAAGATAGCCTAGAAGAGATTTGTGTCCCACATTCTCCTTCTAGGGAACTTGAGGCCTGTGAGCAGGACTGACTTGCCCAGGGCCACAAAGCTGTTGTGGAGGGTGGGGGCTGAGATCGCACACTCCTGTTCTAGGTCCTTGTCTCAAGGATCCTACAGGAGGGTGCATGGGAGGAGTGTTAGCCTGGATGTTAGGGGAGCTTGGTTCTAGACTTGAGTTACTACCAATGATGTGACCTTGGGCAAGTCAGTTTACTTCCTCTAAGCCTTGGTTTCCTCATGGGAAGCAGGGGATGGAAGTCAATAGCCTCTGAGGTCTCAGTTAGGATGAGCTCAGTTTGGCTTTGATTATAAACAACATCCAAATCTCAGAGACTTAAGCAGCAGACTTAATTTCCTACTCACACTGCACGAACATAGCAGGTCTGCAGGGACTCAGGCTGATGGAGACTCCACCTTGATACATTTCATGGGGAAGAAAATGTGGCAAAGGATACAGTAGCTTTTAAAGCTTCTGCCCAAAAATGACACATGTCATTCTCACTTTTATTTTATTGGCCAAAGCAAGTCACAAGGTATCTACCCCATGCCCAGAAGGAGAGGAGACTGAAAGTATCTGACAGCAGCCCTACCAGCCGTGCAGGGCTTACTTTGTGCAAAACAGCTGTGTGGGGCAGTGGGCGTGGGAGAACTTGCTCTGAGTGGACTTGGTGGGAAGACTTCATGGAAGAGGCAGAGGTTAGGGACCATTGGCCTAGAAGGGGTGGCAGGAGCCGGCACAGGGCTTTGGCAATGCACAAAGAATGCTGACTTAATGGGGGACTGCCCAGGTAGGTTGAAGCATACGTACATGAGGGGAGGAATAGTAAGGGAGAAATCTGAGGCTGGATCATGTAGGGCTTTGAGTGCCAGGAGAAGGGGCGTGTGCCTTATTTGCTAGGCCCTGTAGTGTCCGAGCAGGTTTGTGAACTTACGAAGCAGTGTGCGTGGACAGCAGCTCTAGAGAAGGGGCGGTAAGAACAGAATGGGGGAGACTAGGTAGGAGGCCACAGCTATCCTGGGGGCTGCAGGTAGGTGATAAGCCTGGAGACCCCAAGGCTTTATTCTGGGATGGGAGCTGCAGGGGAAGTAGAACAAAGGCAAGGGAGACTACCTGTGACAGAACCCGGCCCAGTCTTTGTGCCCTAGACAAATAGCTTCCGGTTGGTGACTGTCGCTGGTGTACAGTAGGAAGAGAGAGGAATGAAGATAAGCAGGAAGCTTTGAGTTTGGATGACTGGAAAAAAGGGATGGCATCTATGGAAAGAAGGAAGTCAGGATGGGGCCCTGGTCTGGAGTGAGGAGGTGGGGAGATACCCTCATTTCTAGAGATAAACAGGGGAGTTTCTGTTCCCTCCTCCAGGTGAGGGAGCCCATGCAGAGCCAAGAACAGTTGTGGAGTTTGCAGCTGGGCACAGGCCATCCTCCTGGGGGTGAAATTCCAGGCCAGTGTCCCTGGGACCTCCAGGACAGGCCCTTGAGCTGGACAGCCTGTGCGCTCTGAGCATGTGCAGATGCCCCAGAGAGGCAGGGTGATTTGTTTGGAAGCTGCCTGGAGCTGCCTCAAGAGGTTCATGCTTCTTGGGCACCTGGGGCCTTCTCAGGAGGGACAAGAGGAACAGGCATGGGTGAAGTCTGGTGCCAAACAGAAGGGGGATCCCCTGTGTCAGCTGTTTTCTTACACTCCCGACTGGTCATTTTGTGTATTTTGCCCAAATCTCCACTTGCCGTTTCTAAAGCTGTTGCAATTGTCCTGAGTTAATCTAGAAAAGATGTTAACACCCCCTCTCAGCCCCTGCTGCTTACTATCATCTAAGGCTCTGAATATGATTATTTAAAGTAATAATGAAAAGCAAAACAGGAAATTCTTATCCATGTAGGCAGGAAATTCTTCAGCTGCATGGAAGGTGCTGCCCTGGGGGTTTGTGCCCTCCAGGAACTGGTGGAAGTGATTTATGGTCCAAGATGGCGCCAGTCCTTCCTCAACCCACCTCGTGGAAGAGGGAGGGATAAGCTGGATCCTGGGAAGCAGGACCTGCATTATCTTGGAATGTGCATTTCTGTTGATAACATATTCATTGTCTCCACTCCTAAGTTATGCTTCTGTTTTCATCTTGCTCTGGAATGGGAAGTACCAAATTCAGGCAAAGGAAGGTGTTCCATTTCAAGTTGGATAAGTTTAATTCTTCGGGGTGTATTATTTTATGTAGAATCCTAGGTCATAGAGCTTAGGGGACAAGGTTCACATTCATTCAGGACACATGAGTTCCACATGTTATGAGAGACCCTTTATCTTCTCTAATTATGGGTAGATATTTTCTCCATCTCACAAATGTGAAAGCTGAGGCTTGCCAAGGTCAGACAACCTGGTCCAAGTCACATGAGTGCCAATGCTGGGGACCAGACTAAAGAACGTTTTTAATGTTCTCCAAGCCTCCTGAGGGCCCATGCCAAGTCAGCTTTGCTTGCCTCTGTGTCCCCAGATCCTGGCAGAATGCCCCAAATATAGCAGGTTTAATTTTAAAAAAAGAGAGTTATTTAATGAAAGCATTAAGGTACAGAGGAGGCTGATTATCTGAGGTTTGATGCAATGGCCTATGACTAGGATCCCTTGTTCTGTTTCCACAAGGTCTTTGATTATATCTAGTATTCACAGTGCCAAAGAGGCCACATGTTATTAAAATGTAGAAGGATGGTTGATTTATATCAAGAGCTAGTATTTCCAGCTGAAACTGTCCTGCCCCCCCTCAAATACCCATGTTGAAGTCCCAGCCCCCAGTATCTTCAAACGTGAATATATTTGGAGATATGGTTTTAAGAAGGTGATTAAGGTTAAATGAGATCATCAGGGTGGGCAATAATTCAGTATGACTGGTGTCCTTATAAAAGGCCATCAGGACACAGGCATGCCCAGAGGAAAGGCCATGTGAAGACACATGGACAATTCAAGCCACAGAGAAAGGCCTCAGAAGAAACTAACCCTGCTGAGTGTTTGATGTTAGACTTCTAGCCTCCAGGATTGTGAGGAAATCCATTTCTGTGGTACTTTATTATGGCAGCCCTAGCAAATTAATACAGCTAGTCTCTCTGGACAAATGAATGAATGAGTGGGTGAATGTGGGGTTGTTTCAGTCAGACTGTGGAGAACCTAGAACCAGGACCTGTTGGGCACGGTCCTCCTGTTGGCTGCTTGCACTTTCCTTCCTGCACTCTCTTGGACTCTGCAGCAGGGCTAGGCCAGTGCTGAACGTGGCCTGCAGCTCACCTCCAGCTGAGGATCATGAGCACAGCTGTGTTTGAACCTGTCTCCTCCACAGACCCTCATGCCACCCCTCAAAATCAGCTTGCCCATGTGTTGCTTGCAGTCAGAAAAGTTGGACGCCAGCAACAGGGCTGTCATAAACTGGCAGTCCCTTCCCCTCTCTGGTTTCTTCGTCTGTATTTGTTTGGCTGGCAAAACTTTTGTTTTTTACTGAGTTTTAAATGCCTCCATTCTAATGGACATGTGTTCTGCAGCTCAGCATAGTCAACATGCCTATTGGCTTCCACCTGTCCGCTTTTCTCCTTCACATTTATGTTTGAATCTCTTCTGGCCCCCACAGCCTCCATATCTGTGATCCTAGGAGAGGTTAGCGTGCAGTTTACCTGAGCTCGGCAGCCTGTTTAGGGGGACTCTCACGACAAGGGCAGTTCCCTCACTGTGAGGCCTCCTCTCTGGCTGGTGCGTCACACCTGGTGTCCAGCCAGCTGGTCTGTCTTCACCCTCTTTGACCTTGGGACTGCTCACCCTTGTTTTTATTCCTAGGTTATCAGTGACTCCTGATTGTTTTAGGTTCTCCACAGGCCTGACTGACCTTAGCAAACCCATATTCACCCATTCATTCATTCATTCATTCATTCATTCATTCATTCATTCATTCATCCAATAAACATTTATTGCTGGCTTTCCAGTATGTCTTTTTAACTCATTGTTAACTCTAGTGCTGCTAGCTTCTTAATAGTGTGTCTAAGAGTTAACAGTTTTTGTTTATCCCTTATAATTTAATTAGGCAGACCCCAGGAGGTGGACGTTATACACCCATTTTGCAGATGAGGAGATGGAGGCTTAGCAGCTTCAATTACTTGCCCAGAGTCACATGGCTGATAGCCCCAGAGTCAGCAGCCATTTCCTGATCTGTTCCATCTTTACAAGACACCTTGTTTGCTTCTAACCCCTGAGAGACATAAAAGGGAGAGGTTTGTCAGCTTTGGAGAATTTCCTAAACTCCAGGAAAGGATGCCCTGAAAAGGATTTGTGTGCCTAAACCTGCTCCTGTGACTCCATTGTTGAAAGAAGGAAACCCAGGATGGGGAGGTGGGTGAGATCTAGTGTCAAAGAGGGATCTGAGGATGTGGCCCAGCAAGAATGTGGCCAGACAGGAGCAGGAGAGGGTTGGGGGACATTCTAGTAAGGATACGCCTGTTGCAGGCCTGAGCACCTCCTCCCCATGTTGCATGGGGAGGATGTTCTGATCCAGGGCAGAGGCCCGGCCTGGGGCCTGAGCTCTAAAGAATTTTATTTGCCAGAGGCTGAGGACTAACGGAGTGAAAGCATGACCTTGAGTTAGAGGGCAGAGGGCTAGGGCCGTGGCCAGAAGGCTCTAGACAGCTGGAGCGAGCTCACCAAGAGCATAAAATGAGGAGCAGCAGGAGAGACCAAGACTTCCGCCCTGTGCCAGGCTAACTGGGCAGCTGAGCGTGTGTCCATAATTCATAAACCCAAATGTTCTTTGTGCATCAAGATGCTTCTCAGTGGAATAAAAATTGTTGTATAGAAACCATTCATCCTCCTCCTCCAAGTTAGCCTTTCTACCTCTTCCAGGAGCTCCGTCCTCACACTGTCTCCTTTGCAAATGTAGGATGACAAACTTGTTCCAGTTTGCTTAGGACTTTACCAGTTTTAACTGAAAATTCCACATCCCAGAGAACTACTCAGTTATGGGCAGACCAGCTCACCCTGATGATCTCTCCCTCCTCTGGCTCCTTCCTGACCTGCCAATATGACTCCTCTTTGTCAAACACCCTGCTTCCCCTTGAGTTCCTAGTCCATCCTTTTTCGTCTGTGGGTCGCTGAATTTCTACCAGATGCCGTCCATCATCTCACTATATCCCCTCTCCTTCCAGATGACTCCTGAACCCTTCCCTGTCCGACTTCTCCAGGCCTCCTTCCTGATCACTGGGTTCTGGGATCACATTTTCTCCTTCTGGCTCTGAAGCTGCTGCTTCCCAGTCTCAGGGCTGGGGAGTGGCTGCCCCCTCTGCTGTCTCTGCCTGTTTGGGGCACCTCCCAAGGCTCAGGTTGTGGTCCTGTGCTCTCACTGATCTGCACTTACGCCTCCAGAGTCCAGCAGGCAATGCAATCCATGGGGCAGAATGAGTAAGGACAGGGAGAACCAGAGAGCATGTGCTCCATCCAGAGAGGATTTCAGGAGTCGGCATCCTTGGTTTGAGTACACAGCTTTTGAAGCTCAGCTGTTATACGAAGTAAGGAGAAGGAGCTTGTGATCCAACCTGGGAGTAGAATATTTCCACCCAAAAGCATAAGGGTAAATCTGCATCTACCTTAGGCAAGGAGTCGATTCTCAAAGTGTTTTTGGAAATATCCCATCTTTGACTTGAGAAAAGAGGGTTTTTTTTCCAATTAAAAAAATTTTTAATTGAATTTTTTATTGAGGCACATACAATAAAATTTACAAATCTTAGTGTATAGCTCAGTGTATTTTGACATGTATAAACACTCATGTAACCATTACCCAGATTAAGATATCAAAGATTCTCGCTAATTTTGTGGGGAGAGAAGGCCTTTTGTTCTTGCATTGAACATTCACCTGACTTTGTACCCTGTCACCTTCCAAGTGGTAAACAAGTTCCTAATCACAAGGTTCTCACAGTATAGTTGGGACCTTGATGGGACAGGTGAGAACCAGTTAGTCCAGTCCTGGGAGCATTGTTCTCATGGAAAGCAATCCTCCTAGTTTATACAAGGCTTCACTCATTGCAGGCTTATTCCTCTTTCCACTGAAATTAAGGGACAGAGTGTGGCGATATACTGGATGCATGATGGCCAGCAGATAGTGACCAGATAGGTCACAAGAAACTTCAGTCATGAACAAGGTCAGTAGCTTAAATATTTAAGCATTTTTAGCATCCAGTGTCACAAGTCTAGAAAGGACTTTGAAGAATAATTTGTCTGTTCTTCTGGTCTCCAGTGGAGCTGAATGTAAATAATTTCAGATTTTCTATATGCTAGTTCTTATTTCCCTGAAGAATTTGTACCCTTTGCTCTTTTTCTTTAAAAAATCCTTCATTCTTTTATTAAGCATTTTTTGATGTTTTTAAAGGCTATATAGTTGGATAGAAAACAAGTAGAAGATACATCTATATCCTTGAAAAATCCTCTGTTAGAGATAAGACAAGGTACAGGTAAGAGCAGCAGCCCCCCAAAGGGCTTCCCATTGCTGATCCCAGCACTGCAGCTCAGTGGATGTTGCCTCGGGCAAGGGACTTAAGCCCCATCTAAGTCTTACTTTTTTTTCTTTTCTGCCAAATAGGGGCCATAATAATAGTGTTTACCTTACAAGGTTGTTCTGAGATCCAAGTGAAGTGTGTGTGAGCAGCCTAGCCCTGTTTATAGTAAGCCTCCAGTAAGTACTCAGCGGATGTTAGCACTCATGAACGACTTGAATTCTTACAAAGTTCTGGTGTAGAAGCATCAGTACCTTTATTTTACAGGTGAAGAACACCACTCTTCAGTCACCCAGGGCTAATCCATGGTAGATCTGGCCTTCCAGCTTAGGCCTGCTGACTCTCTAGAGTAAGCACGAGCGTCTGGGTGACTCTGCCTCCCCTGCACAGGGAACTGTTGTCCCAGTAATCCAGGAGCTTCTGGAAAGCAAAGTAGAACGCTTCTGTGCTCAGGGAGGGAATTTCACCACTGGTCTGAAAGTAAGCAATGCTTGTAGAAGTTGCGGTTATGTGAGGTCCGTGGGTGTCTGGTGGACGCAGGGGAGCCTCCAATGGGGAAAAGAGGTTGAAGATGAACGGTTGACAGAAGAAGAAGACACAGGCTTGCCTTCCAAGCTTTGGCCTTGTCACCATCTGCCTGTCTCATTTCAGAGGACAGAAGAGGCATAAGCACTGTGCATGGGAGGGCCAGAGGGCTGCTCTAATGCCAGGCTGATCCTCAGGTTCCCTGGTGCTGGTGTGACCCGTATGGCCATGCGAGGCTGGAGGCGTCTCTGACTCCAGCCACCCAGGACTCCATGCACTGCGTTTGTGTCAGTTTGTCCAGCACTGAAACCCAGCAGGGCCCCTGGTTAGTCTAGGCAGTTTGGGAGGAAACAACAGGGAGAGGCAGCTCAAGCCTGCCCTCAGGTAGCTTCCATTCTGATGGACAGACAAAATAAAGACCCTTGAGACCCTTAGTGAGCAGCTCAGTGTCCTGTGCTGGATTTGTGGGGCTCTCAGGTTCAGGGAAGGGAGAGGTCACTGTGCATTTGTGACCAGGGCTGAAAAGAGGAGAAAGCAGGGACACCCAGAGCAGGCTCCTTCCCTCACTGCCTCTGTGAGAGCATGTTGACAGCACCACCAGGAGGAGAGGGCGCAGAGCCATGACTTTGCCTGAGCTCTGCAAAGGGGGGAGGAAGAGGAGCCATTGTACTAGCAGCTCCCCATGCTAAGCCTATCACACACATTGTCTTGCTTTATTCCCATGAAAACCCTGTGACAGTGGGCCTCATTATCTGTATTTTACAGATGAGGTTTAAAGAACGGTTCGGTTACCTGCCTGGATGTACTGCCGAGGCTCTGGTAATGGGCTTTGTGGCAGGGTAGGAAGGTTCCAGTAAACAGGGTAGGAAGGTGTTTCACACAGCTGTTCTCAGCTACCCTCCAAAGCTGTTGTACCACTAGAGAAACAGGACAAGGTTATCAGCACAGACACACACACACACACACACACACACACACACACACACACACACACACGGATGCTAAAGCCCTGGAGACCCTGCAGTGCTCCCATTACAGACTTGGGCAAAAAATGTTGGATCAGGGTCAGCTGGCTCTGCAGCCTTCAGGCAGTGGGAAGAACGAGGAATGACATTGGAAGGATTATCTTACTTTTCCTGTGCGTTTAATTAATGCTCACAGAGAAAGGGAGTGGTCTGAAATTCATTGCCACACCCACCACGGTCCCAAATCTGCCTTTTTTGTTTAAAAAAAGAAGTGACCAAGTGACCGTGGTTTGAGACACATGAATGATACATTTAGTTTTTCAAGGGAAGTTTTATTTTTGAATATTATATAGTTGACTTTTTTTTATACTTATCTGGAGAGTTGCATTTCCTGAGTTGCAAAAAAAAAAAGAAAAATTCTTTCCTTTCTCATGACTTATCTCCTTTTCTTTCAATAAGAAGTCATCTTGGGACATTTTTTTTCCATGCCTGGATCAAATGAGACCAATGACAAAGGGAAATGATGGGACAAGATGATCTCAAAGCTTGGCCGTGGTGGGAGGCAGGCCTTCAATAAAAGAGCTGAAATGGGTGCTAAGAAGGGGCTACAGGGACAAGGGAAACCAGGTGCCCCCAGGTAAGTGGCAGTTGTCAAGATAAAGACAGTGCAGATAATTAATTAAATGATCATCTATTTAAATATTTCTTTATTCTAAACCCAAATTCCCCAAACTGGAAACTCAAACAACCCCTCACAATACTTGGCAGCCAATGATTTAATTTTGTTTGAGTGAGGTAGGGAATATGGAGCCAGAGGGCCCCCCACCTCCCACACTCACCCCAGAGCTCATGCAGGACAGTATTTCCTTCTCCTCTGCATGGATATGAGCTGCCAGGCACAGCAGCTGTAGTTTGCTCCTTCCTCCTTCCCTTCTGCCCTTCTCTCCTCTCTTCTCTTCTCCTCTTCTCTGCTTTGTGCTGCTCCCTCCCTTCCTCCCTTCCTTCCTCCCTTCCTCCCTTCCTTCCTTCCTTCCTTCCTTCCTTCCTTCCTTCCTTCCTTCCTTCCTTCCTTCCTTTCTTCCTTCCTTCCTTCCATCCATTCAACATCATTCATTCTGATCTTCTTTCATATCCTACAAGTCTGCACTTAGAAAAAAAAAAAACCCATCCTTATCACCAGAACTTACATATGAGTTGTAGAAAAGTCTCGGTCTCTGTATGCAGTCATTCTGGGCTGCTGCCTAAGGCTGCACCTTCATCAGTTGCGTTCTAAGGAAGTGTCCCTCCTTCTGATGCTTGAAAAGCCCTGGCTGGAGCTGCAACCCAGGAAAGGATGCTTTCTTCCTCACCTGCTGCTCTCTGTCTCTCTCTGAGCTATGGCGTGTTCCAGAATGGGAGGGATTTGCTTTTGGTGAGAATATTACAGATTGAGAATGATTTGGAAAATGGTCTCATTCTTCACAGAATAAGAGTTCTGTGGTCCTTCTTTTCATTCACTAATAAATAACTCTGGCTGGAGCTGCCTGGGGTACAACTCAAGAACCATGTTTGGCTTTTCCTACATGTTTCATGACTCCAGCTTCTCCCAGTATTTCAAAGTGGCCTGCTAGGTAGGGTCTGGTGCCACATGGCACTTATTTTCTGGCAAGGCCCCTCCACCTATTTGCATGGTCAACTAACTGGTCCCCACGAGGCTACCCTCTGATTAGATTCATCACCAAGCAATTGGCTGTTCAGTTATGCCACCCAGTATTTATCAAGCAGCTCCGATTTGCAAAACCCTCTATTGCAGGTTGGGTCCCCTGGGAAGCAGACTCTGAGATGGAGTTCAGCACGCAGGAAGTTTATGAAAGAGTGCTCTTGGGTGTAACACTTGGAAGGGGAGGGGCAGGAAACAGGTTAGGCAGAGGAAGCAGTGGGCTGCTGTGCAGTCACGAGGGCTCAGGCTGACTCTGCAGAGAGTTCTAAAGCTGGGGTGGCCCCTCAGAACTGTTCCAGGCTGGGGAAGTGGGCCAGGCCTTCTGGTCCCTCACTGACTACTCACTGGATACAGCTGCCCCCTTGGAAGAGGGTGTGGCATTGAGGGAGGCAGACCTCCGTAGCTGAGGACTATATCTGAAGTCGAGGGCAGGCTGCTGTCAGTACTCGCTGCAGCTGGGGAAATAAGCACCCCAAGACAATTAAGGCAGTCTGGCAAGGATTCCTGGGCTGTGCTAAGCACACTCTATGCCCTTAAGTTGCTGATTATCTGGATGGTGGAATGGAATAAGAATGCAAATGACAGTGCTAAAAGGTGGAAGCAGGCAGGTGGAGACCCCAAAACCTAGGGGTTTGCAGTTGGGAGGGGATGGTGATAGAAGTTGAGAAATCAAATTTGTTCAGGGAGATTATTTGAATGGGGTCTTGGAAAATTGGCTTGCAGACTTTTGCCATTATCGTAGCCTCATTGAAATCCTCGGTATGCAAAATGGGGCTTTTCTTACACAGCCCACTAGACCCAGAGTCCAAACTAGACATTAAGTCAGTCCCTGGGGTCTGAGAAGTGACATCTGGCCAAGAGCTGCTGCTCAGAGTCAGTTTGCTTATTTTCTCTGCATCTCAAAAAGTTCCAGGAAATGTTGCTGAAGAGTTCAGGGCTGCCGTTATCTCAGGCCTCACGTCCTGTGGCCGCGGGACACACCAGGGTATCAAGAGGACAAGCTGCATCTGCCTGGGAGCCTGGACAGTTGACTTCCCTGCAGTGAGAGATACATTTTCATTCCATGGCATGTTCCTGAGGAGTAAGATTTTCTGGAATGAGGGGAATTACCTTGTACTGCCAAGAAAGCTGTGGTGGCATTTAGGAAGCAGATAGGATCCAGAGGGAAAGCCTGTATAAGAGCAGGTGCCTGTGAGGAAGCGTGTGCCAGTGCCTGCCTGATCCGGAATTTCTTGTCTTCTCTGCCAGGAACCTTTCCCACTTGGCTCCTACCAGATGCCTACCCATGACTAGAGTCATGGCCATGACATTGAACCCACAGACACACATGCAGACTCTTGGTTTCTCAGATCAGCACAGCAAGATCCAGCTTCAGGGGATGGAGCAGACATGGATGATGAGACGGCATATGTGTGGGGGAGTGGGGGGTGGGGGGTGCACACATTGCTGGCCCAGAGAGGACAGATGCCCGGTCAGAGGTCAGGTGATCCTCTGGCATCCTGGGATAGGGGCAGGAAGGAGAGCAGGAGAAAGAGGGATGGGAGGGGAAGTGGCCTGTAAAAAAGGCCACCTGGACCAAAGTCAGATTTCATCAGTGTCACCATTATGCTGGTGAGTTTGAGATTCTCTCAGAAGGTGAACCAAAACCCACTGCCACCCCAAGATGGGATTGGGAGGTGATGGAATCACCTCTTCTCTACACTGATCTGACCTTGCTAATTCCTTAGCCTCTTGTTTTACACACAGATTAAGAAATGTGATGAAAAGATACTGGCTGGCAGAAAAACAGACTTCACCTTACACAATAGTATGGTCTGAAACTTTGTGAATGAAGATAATGCTTGCTATACAGGTTGTGCATTCAATATACTGGAGGATCTGCTATTACCTATGAATTTCTTAGGTGGTCTGCCTTGGAGCCAGGCTGTGGTGTCACCACTGTGCTCCCCCTCCAACCCCAGCTCACCCCAGTGAGTCCATTGCCCCCCATCAGCACCAGATCATGGTGGCTGAGAGGCCAGGCAGGACTCAGGGCTGTGCATTTACCTGAACGGCAGTGGACCAGGGCCTGCAGGTACCACAGATAGTCCCTGGCCCCCAGGCCCCTCTCAAGTATTCAGACATGGTAAGCATTGCTCTTTCCTCCCTTGGCCATTCTCTTCTCTTTCTGTGCCTTTACAGGCTTGGTTGCTGTCCTTCCTTCCTGCTGATGGGATTTTCTCCTCTTCTGAACGATGCCTCTTCCAGCATATGCCAGTAGACTCACATGTGCACTGCATGTATGATCTTGGTGAAATTTCCCATCTCTTGTCTCTTTGTATCCTCACAATATCTCCAAAAGATTGAAATGATCCCCACTTAAGGGAAAAATAAATGGAGATAGAGAGGCTACACGGCTTGTCCTGATGCTGGAATCCAGGCAGCTAATACCTCTGTCCATGCACTTCCCCTGCTCTTCTCTGTGTGATGGTGTGTAGGATACTGTTCCACCCGGGCCCAACCTCGGGCCTGGTTGCAACCATCATGCTTCAGTGTCATTCTCAGAGAAGGGGGGAGGAACTGCCCCTCACGACATCCAGAAGGAGATAGAATTCTATTTTTAACATTTCCTTATTTTATAGTCTTAGGTTCTAAGTGCACACATTCATACCCTCTGTGTTTTGGAAAAGGATTATTACTTTGAAAATTCCATAGCCATTATTCTTCTGGAAAGCCCTTCCACACCCACTCCTCCTCACTTATCCAGCAAGAAACCACTTCAACATATGCTCCCAATGCACACACACACAAACGCATACACACACTCATGCACATGCCCCCCAGGAAGCCTCCCCTGCTTCAACCCTATTTCCCTCTGCACATCTCAGTAGTGTGTGGGCACCATGGATATGTAGGCAAGCTCCAGATGGCATATGGCTATTTATAATGCTGTTTACTACCTCATCTGGTCTCACAAACAAGACCTCCAGCTTTCTGAGCATAGAAAGCAAGCTGTAAAACTAGTATTAGCTGCTAGGTCTGCTTTTGGCATGATCTGCATCAGCGAACTCTCCTTAGAGTTTATGTGGTTGGCAGGACCTAAACCTGAACCTGGCTGCAAGGGAGTCTGGGAATTATAGTTTTTCTCTTACAACTTATCAATTGTAGTGTTTTCTAAACACGTTCTGTTTAGCTGTAGGGAGACAAATGCCCAGTGTCTATATTATTGCAGAAAGCAGATAAGTCTGACCCCAGTGTTGGACTCCATTAGTACACAGTTCTCCAGTTTAAAGAGTAAAGTTGAAGGCTGAGGATCTGGGTCATTGCAGGCTTTGGCTCAGACACTAAAGGTGTTTGGGAAAATCACCCATTTCAGAGTGACCCAGGGACCCACTTGCTCCCACATACATTCCTGGCGAGTCAGGAAAAGCAGAATGTGGCCAACTGAACACATGTTTCTGCAGAGAAGTGACATGTTGCTTACACTCGTAATTCACCAGCCAAAGCAAGTCACGCAGCTCACCTAGCATCACGGGGGGCAGAAAGCTCAGTCCTCCCCTGTGCCCGAAGGACTGGAGAATCGCAGTGTGGTGAGGGGCACCAATCACCTCCAGTGGGTGAGTGAGGGGATAGCCATGCTCTCAAGCCAAGCCTCACTCTCACCTTTCCCTCATCTCTCCAGCTGGGATAAGTTACAGTCCTCTATTACCATTTTTCTTTTTCTCCAGGCACTGAAAATTTCAACTTTAAAGATACTGATAAAATTTTTGCTGGAAAATGGCTTGTGAAAAGCCAGCACAGTCCCCAGAGGCAAAATTCTCATCATGCTTTTCCTCAAATACATCTGTGGCTCTCAGTCTGTCCTACTTTTGTGGGCTGGGAATGCTGTGTGTTTACTTTTGTATAAAAACACTGTCTGCCTTCCTTGGATTAGAGGGAGGTGATGAAGAGCACAAAAGGCAGACCCAGGGTCAGCTCCAGGGTCTCACTCGCACCCCGGCTTCCTCTGACCACCTGCTCCCCAGTCGGAAGCCATTTTTGACTCAGGAGCCCCACACTGTGCCCACCCAGGTCCCATCGTGGCCCCGTGTGGTACTATCGATGTTCGTGTAAATGCTTCACTTCCCCTACCAGGCTGTGAGCTCTCTGAGCGTAGGAACTTGAACTGGTTCATCTATAATTGTTCCTACTACACAGATGGCATTTATTAAGTATTGGTGAGTAGCTCAACGAATGTATCCCTATCTTCACCTTAGTGTTTTTTCTGTAGGAGGTTCTCGATGTTTTCTAAGTTAAAGAAACGATGGTTGGATGGATAGATGGACAGACAGACAGGTTAAAGAATAAAGAATTAAATAAGTATAGAGACCAGTTAACATCTCTTAGGGACAAGAAGTAAGCCTGTTCTGCCCAGATAACTGCGCTGATTTGGGCCAGTGAACACATCAGTGTGGGCTCTTGGATTTCGGTTGTGGGGCTGACTCAGGGCGACCTCTCACCTCCCTGCATACTGAGGTCCAGGCCCCGCTATGGCTGTGCCGGGACAGTGGTGCAGGGACTGCTCTTCCTATCTGGTGATTTCCGTGGCCTGGGCTGAGTAGTATGGGAGAAAGGGCAACAAGGCAGTGAGGTCTCTAGGGATTCTCACCTGCAAGGCCGCCACGACATGTCTCTGCTTTTCACATTAGTTGTTTACCAGGCTGAAGCATGAGATGTCCGCAGGACCCAAGGCCTGCAAGAGGTCAGTAGCCCAAGGCAGCAAGAGCCAAAGGGCCAGCCCCGGAGAAAGTGTCCTTCAAATGCTTGCTCACCTGCTGCTGGGAGCCTCAAGCACCATTTCTTCTTTCTTGGGAGATGGGACAAGTGCTGGCACAGAATGCCCGTGCCTCACAGATCTCTCTGGGGTAGGGGCTTGAAGAAGGAGGGAAGAGAGACAGCGAGATTAGGGCAGGAGGGTGGTGCATGTGTCCAAGTGGCAGTGGGGTGACGGGGCAAACACACACCCTGCTACCTTCTAAAATAAAGACAGAAGCTTCACCTCCCTCTGTGGGCTCCCTCCCACTTCTCTTACAGCAGAAGAAAGGCGCAGAGCTTTGGAATAGTCCCTCTGCTGGGCAAGTTGCTCCAGTTAGAGGAGGTTAGACCTCTTTGCCTTGGCTTCCTCTGCCCTTTATTTTATAAGAGAAACGTGGGGGTGTGGAAGGAAGCGCAAAGGCTTGAGGACCATCTCCATAGCAGAGTGGCCAGGAGCCATGTTCTCACTGGGTCAGCCTGGATATCACTGGGCTTGGAGATGATCAGGCCAGCGGGGCCCTGTGTGTGGGTACTGGCTGTGGGCAACCCAATCCTGTGCCAGAAATGCCACCAGGAACTCCAGGGAGGAACGCAGCCCTCCCTGGGAAAGACACTCCACGGCCAAGTGGGTACCAAAGGATAATAAGTGTGCTATATTAACATGAATACTAATGACGAATGTACTGCAGTAGTAAGCACATCATAGATACATAGAACATTCTCTGTATAGTCTGAACATAGATATAAAATAAGTTATACTCATTTTTCTTTCCATCACAGTAGGAGCATAGCATACAAAGTGACTGGCTCAGGGGCCACAAAGCAAGCTGAGGGAGAGACCATGGAGGGTGAAGAATGTTGAAAACAGTGGGGCTTTGCCAAGGTTGCCGCAACCGCCGGGGGTCTTGCAAGAACAAGTCAGTCCTCTCAAGTTCGCCTCCTGAGCATCAGCACGAGGCCCCTTTTGATAGGAGTCAGGGGCTGCATTCGAGCTGAGATGATTCACGCTGCTGGGTGGAGGCTGATAGGGACAGGCGCGCCCACTCTCCCACTGGTGCTGTTGGACGTCTACAGTTTTAGGAACATGGGGTCCACAGCCAGATGGCACAGTTTGTTTCTGTGATGTGACAGATGGCCAGACTGATGGCCCCACCAAATGCTGGCTGGCCCTTTTCCCTCGTCAGCCTGCTCTGGGGGGCTGTGCAGGGCCCTCACACTCGGCTTGTTTTCCGTGGTTTGTTGTCAGCCAGCAAGGCTGGGCTCCTGCCCATCGTCACAGCAGAGGCAAAAGTTGGAGGCCCCAGCTCTGAATCCTCTACCCATTACATGTGACCCCTGTGACTTTGAGAAGGTCACCTAAACTCCTCTGAGTGTCAGGCTCCTCAACTGCAAAGGGGGGGCACTAACACGTCCTTCCTTGAGGGATGGTGAGGATAATGTGGGATAATGTATATAAAGTGCCTAACACAGCTCCTGATGCACAGGAGGGGCTTGTAAATGTGAGTTGAGTCTGAGCATCCAAACATCAGAGGCCAAGTGAAAAAATCAGGAGTCTCACAAAATCTGTGGAATAAAACTCCCTCGACTGGCTTGGAGTGGAGGACAACAGAACAGTGTCTTTGCTTTCTTTCCCCCCGACTTTTCTCTTCTCTCTCTGAATCTGGGATTCTTTGAAATGAAATTCTATCAGGGCTCAAGGTTTGCCGTGGCAGACAGAGCCTGAGCATGGGAAAGAACAGAGCTCAGGGCCATGTCTCTTCATGTCTGGGACCTGGGACCCCGAGGATGCTTCCTTCCTTCCCTCCCCGCAGCGGCCCGCCTTCCCCCACACCTGGTCCCAGAGCAGATTTCCTCTTAGGAAGCCAGAGATGGGAAGAAAGCACAGAAAACAAAGTGAATTGCCTACTAAATGAAAGCCTTCTCCATCTGCTCCAAGTCTGGGGAATCTGGAGAGGGTGGGCCATCTGTGGCGAGCAAACTGCCTCTGTGGATCAGAAGGCAGATCTCTAGGTAGCGGCAGTGGATGGAAAGGGGGCTGGAGACCTAGGCTTGAAACCTGGAGCTCTAGAAGTACTCCTGTGCTTCTACCAAGGCTGAGAACTTGGAGATGTGTCCAGAGATCAGCCTGGAAACCTGGGGGTCACTGTCCCTTCAAATCTTCAGTGTAGGTTTCAAGATCTGCATGCGTGTGTGTGTGTGTGTGTGTGTGTGTGTGTGTGTGTGCACATGTGCATGTGTAATTGCCTCTCCCATCTTCTCTAACACTGACCTGCCCCTTCTCTAACCTCCCCCTTCCCCTCATCACTCGGCAGCTTTCCTCTTGGATGGGGGCAAGAGGTGGGCAGGCAGCTCGTTGGGCAGCTCATGCCCTTCCAGCTTGACCTTAATGAGGTGGTTGGCCAGTGCGAACTCCTCGTCATCCAGCATGCCATCTTTGTCGATGTCAGCCAGCTTCCAAATCTTGCCTAGCACACTATTGGGCAGCTTGGAGCGCACCATCTCCTTCTTGGCATTGGCACCTGTGATCTTGCCATCCACTGGCGACAGGGTGTAGAAGATCTCATCGTACATGGGCTTGTCCCTAGCAACCACCCACTCAGCATCATCGATGCCCTCCCCAGCCCCCTCCCCATAGCCGTGCCCAAAGGGGCCATGCAGAGTGCCCTCGAATGCTCCGCCCTTCACCATCTGGACGGGCCGCTGGGTCTCCTCCTGGCGCACCAGCACCATGAGCTGGGCGATGTCATGGGCCAGCATGTCATCCACCACATCCAGCAGCTTGCATTTCAGTGGCTGGAATTTGCTAAAGTCCTGGGCCTGCAACTGGTCCTGGGGAGAAGGAGAGAAAAGCAGGTGAGGAGAGATGGTAATGGAAGGAGATCCTTCTCTTTGTTGAGGAGGCTGCCTTCTACTAATACTGAAATGTTCACAGCCCTTTGGCCTGGAGGCTAAGGTGAGCCACACTGTGAACTAATACAAACTATGAGAGAGGAGGAGATAGGAGGAAAAATTTCTCTTGGTGGAATTTTTCAGGAGAGAGTAGAACAGTTGCAGGGGCCAGGAAAGAAAGGCAAATTTAACAAAGGGTTTGATCCATTTATTTGGATTCACTTTGTTGTTCTAGAAAGCCAATAATTAAATCTCTCTGTTAGTTTTGGCTGTTGAACAATGAGTGGTTCTCGAATGCTATGCCCCTCTGAGACTGAGGCATATGGGTCCTAAGGGTTATACTTGAATACACTGCAGGTGTTTTCACTATATTGGCCTGTCAGCTCCCTAGTGCCTTTCAGAGGGAAGGAATCACATTTTATTCTGCATAGGAAAGGAAAAACTGGGACATAGGCAATAAAAAACAAATCATGATACATGATAGAAGTCAAGGGTCATCCCCAAAACAGTGGGTCTTAATCAGGATGCTCATGAGAATTCCGTAGGGAGAGTTTTCCATTATCCGGGTTCTGACTCAGGCACGGTCAGGCATGCCCATTTTGTACAAGCTCCCCTCCTTGCCTTCCCATGACACCTATTCCACATGGTAAAAGAAATATGTTCCACTTTGCATGTCTTTGTGTCTGTGAAAGGTCCTGAGTCTAGAACACGAAGCTTCATCTCGGCCCCTGTAGTGACATGGTGAGAGCTTTCCACTCTTGCCCTGGCTCTGGCCACAGCTCTCGGGACACTGGCCAGTGACCAGTGCATGGGGGAAGGTCTCAGGGACAAGAATACTGAGTTCACTCAAGAAAAATTCAGAAAACACCCACAGCTACATTTTAAGAGCTAGTGTCAGATTGGGCATTTCTCACATTCCTTCCAGGACAGGGCTGAACCAGGGCGGCGGGCGCGGGGAGAGGGGGTGTGGAGTGCAGGAGGAGACAAGCTTTCGCTCCTGTCAGGGTGTAACCTCCCGGGGAACCTAGCATCTCTCCCAGTCTGTACACATCGAGATGTGCTTGGTGGGCTCCCAAGTAGGTACTCTTATATCTTGAGGGGGCACAGGGGTGCTCCCACTGCCCCTCCCTGCACATCCCCCAGGAGGGCTGTTTACATTACTGATTCAACATTCCTACCAACAGCACCTAACTGACTGGCAGACAAACAAGGTGAAATCGTGAATGTTCTGAAAGGGTTCCTCACATTAAAAAGGGGTCATATGGTTCCTTCCCAATGTCATCTTCCCAGAAGTGGGCTTACAGACCATTAAATTCTTAACAGAAAGAGAAACTGAAAGCTGAAGTATTCCAAGCCACAACTGATTGAGAAACCCAAATTACATTAAAAGTAATTCTGAAATTAGTGACTGGCTCATGGCAGGTGGTGATGGGAATGCGTGGATCCATGAGCAAAGGCTTACTCTGAAGGTATTTTATTTTTATTTTTATTTTACCACATAGGAAACTAAAAATGCCTATTTGGGACTATAATGATGCTCTGAAATCCCAGTCTGAAGCAAGAAACTGGTTCCCAAGCTAAAGATCAAAATCAGCAACAATAACAAAAACAATATCACTACTACATCTGCTGCTGTTTTTTTCTCTTATTTTATAAGTCTTAAGAAATTTTTTTAATTGAAGTATAGTTGGTATAATATTATAATGCTTTTAGGTGTACACTATATCCCTAATTCTTCAAACCTTTTTATTTTTAAATCATTATAGAATCACGAGAAGTTGCAAAAGTTGTACAGAGAGGTAGGTCCCTTGTGCCCATCACCCAGCCCGTCACCACTGGTGACGTCTAACCTAACTTGCTACTGTATTTTAAGGGCATAGTCTGTGCCAGGCTCTGTGCTAAATGCCTTGCAAATTTCTCTCATTGATGCTCTGGACATCCATCTAAGGTGGGTGCTTCTGGAACGTCAGTGTATAGATGGAGACAGAGGCTTAGAGAAGATCTGGTCAGTGTGGTATGGCGGTCTCTTGCTCAGACTGTAGGGACTGCTCTGGGCATTTCTAATAACAGCTTATGTGAACACTATATGCAGAAAACTGCAGGCAATTAACTGCAAAGGTGAATTACCTTTGAAACCTTTGTTCATCTGTAAAGGGAGGATCAAAACATCTTCCTCAGTGGACTGCTTTGGGGAGTAACATGAGAAACCATGTGCAGTGGTCCCTGGCCCAAGAGAGGGGCTCACAGTGTGCCCCAAAGACGTCAAGGTTCTGTGCGGACCTGTGCTTCTCCCTGGCTTGTGTCCCAGATCACTCCCAAGAGGGAGCTCAGAAGTAAATGTAAGAGGTAATGGGCAAGGACAGCCCTTGTCAGGTGGCTTGTCCCATTTCACATCACATGGTGGGGATTCTAAGCCTGTGGTGGCTGTGACCGGGGAAGGTCATAAACTGAAGGTATCAGACCCCGAACATCATGTAACACCCCTGCCCACTGGGAGCACCGGGGCTCTGTGTTTCTTCCCAGGCCTGGCTATGACCCCTGTTGGGCCAGTGACAGACCAGCAGGGAGGACAGATCTGGGGCCATCTTCCTGCCTTCTGGATTTGGGCTGAGTTTCCATCTGGGCATCCAAGAGTTGCTCCTTCAAACTCAGGCTGCTTGGCCCGCTCTTGTGACATTGGCCTTTGTCCTGGAGCCCCAGACCCTGCTTACCTGCATCCTCTTCAGGTTGGGAAAGTCCCCGGGTGAGATCTGGTGCTCCCGCTCGATCCGGCTGTAGATCTCCCCCAGGTTGTTCACCAGCTCCTTCTTCTTGTTATCCTTCCCGAACACTGAGGGCATCTCCTTCTTCAGAGAGCTGATGATGTAGGCGTGGACCTGGGTAACAGGAGCCAGGAGAAACCTTCAGATCAAGATTCATTCCTTCCCTCTGGGGCGGCTCTCACCCCCTCCTCCCACACATCCCTCCTCCTCCTGCTCCCACCCCTCTCTGCCGTCCCGTGCTCACATTGCCTGCAGTGCCCAGCTGTTTTTCTGTATCACCTAGAAAGGGAAAGGTGAGACTGTGGGGAGGTTAAGGTCAAGGCAGTAACAGGGATACAGGAATGGTAACACTGGTGATGAGGACGAGGAGGAGGAGAATAGCAGCACCTCATCTACACTGGGCCCTTCTGAGGATGCCGGGCACTGTGGTTCTCAGTGCTGGGACTTCTACATTCTTTGTTCTAGTTTATCTTCCAACCCTTTCATTTTATAGGTGTGGAAACAGGCACAGAGAGACCAAGGACCTTGCTGGGCTTGGGATCACACAGTTAGCAGAGGCGGGCTCCCGCCTCACCTGACGCCAGGGCCTGTCATCGCAACCCCCACACTGTCCTGCTCCCCAGAAGTGGCACAGCTGATGCTCAGGATGCAGTGGCTGTGGGACATTCTTCTGTGGGCAGGCAAGTGCTCAGGACCTCAGGCAGCAGCCCTCAGCTCTTGCAGCTGAACCTTCTACCCAAACCCCTGGCCCTACCCATGCTGCCCTCTTCTCTGGGGGCAGCCTCACCTTGGCCAGCCTGGCCCTCTTGATGAGATCATTGAGCTTGCGCAGAGCAGCGTTTCGGGGCAGACTCTGGATATCTCTGAACAGGTCCTGCTCTTCAGCCTCAAAGAGCTTCCGGTTGTCAGGGATGAGAAGCGGGTGGGACCAGAAGGAGCCGATGTAGACCCGGATCACCTCAGGGGTGTTTACGATCTTCCCCAGGGACCACATGAGGGCCCCATACACCCGCATCAGCTGCTGCGTCTCGATCTGGTCGGCCTTGTTCAGCACCACCCGCATCTTGTCCTCATGGTTCTTCAGGGCCTTGATGACTTCTGAGAACTCATCAGAGATGTCCAGCTTGTGGGCGTCAAAGAGCAGGATGATGCGGTCCACCCGCTCGGCGAACCACTCAAGGACAGCCGCAAAGTCGTACCCTGCCACAAAGGGACAGTCAGAGAGAGGGGCCTCGGGGCATAAGGCAGAGGTTGGGGAGAGGCAGCCAGGTGCCGGAGAAGTAACACGGTCTTAGGAGTCAGATCTGGCTTCAAATCCTGGCTCCTTTACATTTTTACTGTTTGGCCTTGAGCAAATTACTCAGTGTCTCTGAGTCTATTTTTTCATCTATAAATGGGCCTATAAGAGTGTCTAGTTAGTAGAATTATAAGGATTAAATACACTCAGAGGCCAGCAGATAAGAGCTGCTTGGTAAATACTAGTTATTATTAACATTATTCCCATTTAGTCTTTTCATTCAAATAAAGGGACCCTCTCCATTAGGGAACAGGGCCCAGGAAAGGGCTTCAAGGGCCTGGTTCTGCCCAGTAACAAAAGAGGCCTTGTCAGTGCTGCCTAGGGATGGTCTAAGCCAGCCTGCCTACAGGAGGCAGCTGCTGGGGCATGGTACCCAGCTCCCTCACCCCAAAGGCACCCTCTGAAGTAGGCAGGCACACAGGTACAGGCATGTGGTCGGGGGCCCCAGAGGCCCCTAGATGTGTGCATGCCCAGCTCCAGTGAGGGTGCCAGAGACAGGCCAGGCATGTGAGAATCAGCCTAGACCCACCAAGGCCCCCACCCCCAGGGAAGCTTGTAGATGAGAGTTGACCCTTGTGCCTACTTGCTGGATTCTTCCTGGGAGCTGATGATAATGTGCTGAAAAGCCACTGGGCAGGGAATCCGGAGACAGAGTTCCCACTCTAGTTCTGTGACCCAGGCAAGGTTTTTGCCTGCTGTGGCCCTGCTGGGCTCACTTTTACAGGCAGGAGTCCGCTGGGGGTGCTATGAGCACTGGCCCGAGGGGCTGCTTTTCTAGGGTGGGGTCTGGGGGAATTTCCAGCTAAGAAGCAGCCAGGAAATGCGGTTGCCAAGTGGGAAGACATGGAGGCTTCTGGAGCCCTCCCACTTCCGCTGCATCCTTGCTGCTTCCCACTAATGAGCCCTGGACAGGGCACATCCTGTCACTTCCAGGAACTGCCTCCGTACCCTTCTGCTGCCTGCCCTGGTACATCTTCATCCTGAGCTAAGTGCTGGCCCGGGACCTCCTGGGCTCAGGTTCCTGCGTGTCTGCTGCTTCCCCTCTTCCCCCAAGACACCCACCCCCGTGTCCAGCCAGAGGGGCCACACCCTGAGCAAGGACCACACTTTGCCCAGCTCTGGCCTGGGGCCTGAGGGCTCTAGGGAAAGCCTGAGGCCTGGGGAACCTTTAGAAACAGCTTGCTTTCCCAAATGTGGCCCACCTGGGCTATTAGCCAGAGATGGCTCTGTGCAGATTTGTTAACGGTGCCCTTTTGTTCTGCTGAGACACAGCCCTATGCCTGGCATGAGGCTTGGTGAACAGAACATGGACTGGATGTCAGACTCTACATGCTGTCTGCAGGACTGTGTGTGGGGGCCCCCGTTCTGCCTTGGGCTGGCTGGAGGAAGGGAGGAACTGCCACATCTGTGCTGCAGCCAAACCCTGAGCTCTGAGGGTCCCAGGCAAGGTGCCATACAAAAGCTCGTTCAGTTCTGTGTGCACGTTTGTGTGTGGGTGGATGTGCAGGTGTATATGTGTGTAGGCATAAACTGGAACTACCGGTTCCTCTGGCTGATTTTGAGGAAGGATGGGGAGGTCCCTGCATGCTGGAGCCTTTACCTGAGGGTGTCTGATGCCTGGCCCACCTGCTCCCCACCATTTTTCTTGGTCTCCTTGGGGTGCTGAGGGCAACATCACCACAGAACGGGGCCACAGTGCCGGCAGCCAGGCTCCCAGCTCTTGTTTTTATCACAGGTTACTTTTGCCTACAGTTGCATTTACAGTCTGGACTCAGGATGGCAGAGAACAAACTGGCCTGAGTAGCCACTCATGAGGTCATCTCTTCTCCCAGAGGTGGGGTGGGACCTGGTGCTTAGTGTGGGGTAGGAGGGGCTAGGAAGCGTAGGCAGGAAATCCAAGCACCCAGTTTGTGTGGGCAGCCACTGAGGGCCAAAGACGAAGGGAGGAAAGAAGGAAGAGGAATAGGAAAAGAATGGACTAGGACAGGAGCTGAGGAAGGCAGGAGTCCTGGAAGCAGGCCTGCCACACACACTTGCATAGGTTGTGCACTGCACAACTGAAGGGAAGCCATTCTCAGATTACCCTGGGGTTGTGTAATGCATGGCCCTGGCTGGCAGATAAAGGGCAAAGGGAGTTAGTTCACTGTGATCTGGGCCCAGAGCTGATGTCTGTTTTCCATTACCATCTGTGGTTCTCTCAAGAGCAAGTGATGGGTATGATTACCTCTTGTTAAACATGGGGATACTAAGGCTGAGAGAGACAATGTAACTCTAAAACCCAAGGCTCTGAACAGCCAGTTGGGCACCCTTGAAAACCTCAGAGGCTGGAGTCCTCTCTGGACCCACTGTCAGGGCTGCATTGCCCTGTAGATACATGTGCCACCTCTGCCCCAACCCCCAGGTGGTTCCGATCCAAGTCTGGGCTCTCCTGAGCCTTCCCTGAGGAGACACAGGCTAAATCTCCTTTAGGCCTAAACTCAAGATGAGCCCAGATGGAACCCTGGGGGCTTTGTGTGTCTGTGGGGAGGGGGCTTAGGTAGAGACCCACTAGGAGAGAGTGTTTAGGGAAACAAAAGCAAGACAGTCCCCCAAGCTGTACCTGCACAGGGCTCTGGGCTGGGTACCAGGGTGCTCGCAAAGGCTGGAAGGGGCAGGCAGACACCCCCTTCCCAGGGCCCTGCCTTCCATGGCTGCAGAGCTCCCTGCTCAGCCCCTGCACCACCACACAGCCCAGAGTTAGGGAGCCTGGGGTCCAGGCTCCCAGATCCTTCACAGGGGAACTTCCATCATTGTCCCACTTATGTGGACAGGCTGTCACGTACAGGAAGTGTTGGCTCAGTTTCCAAGGCCTCTCTGACCTGCTGCTCTTTCCCATCTTCTTCCCAGGTTTTACCTCCTCGGTGAAATGGGAGGGAGGAAGGGGCCCGGCTCTCCTGCTGGAGTCCCTGTCCACCCCCAGCCAGGGCCGGCTGTACCCACTCACACGGCCGCAGCAGACTGAAAAGGGCTGAGCCTGGTTCTGCCATTCATAGAGACCTGCCTTCTTTAGAGAGAAGCTGGAGCAACTCTGGGGAGTGCTGGACAGCAGCCCTGTTTGGGTACTAGCAGCCTGCACCTGGGCCAGCATCAGTACCCGGGCCCCATGAGGGCAGCCTCAGGAGCACCGGTCTGCCGCCTGTGAGGTGACGGGCTCTGCCTGCAGGGTCCTGGGGTTGAATGGGTGCCGGCCTGGGTAGGCCATGCTCCTGGTAGAGAAGTTTCTGGCCCCCACCCCACCCCAGTGGTGCAGACATCCCTCAGGGCAGGTAGTGTGCCTGCCCGGCTGGGTACAGAGCACAGAGGGCCAAGGCTCACACGGGAGGGACAGACAGTCACCTAAGGTCGGTTCGGCAGAGAGCTGGGGCTGCTGCCCAGAGAACTCCTGTCAGTCCGAAGCTACTCTTCCCGGAGGCTCCGTTACTGGGCTGGGTGTGGCTTTATCTGCTCCTCTTGCCAGAGGTACAGCACAGGACACAGAAAGGGCAGGGGGGTTGCTCAGGGCGCACGGTACAATGTGGCAGCAGAGGCTGGGGGTAGGGAGCCAGAAGCAGTAATTTTGAGCCTTGTACAGCATCAGTCTAGCATTTTAGTACTTCTTTTAATCTTCAAACAACCCCTAAGGTTTGTTTTGGTAGAATTATTTCCCCCTACTTTACAGATGAACCAACTGAAGCAAAGAAACCTGGCGAAGCTCTCTCTGCTAGCAAGAGTCAGAGGCAGTCCTCGAACTCTGATAGTCTGGCTCCGGAGCTCCTCTCCTACCCACCATGCCCAGCTACCTCCCTTCATGAGCAGGTAGCCCATATCTGGAGTGAACGGTTTTCAGAGTGCTTTCATGTACCCACCCACTCCCACTGTTATGCGCCAGAGCATGCTGCCATCCTCCTGTTGTTGGGAGCAGTTCTGTGCACGCATTTGCCTTCCCTGCAGAGCTGCCAGATGCCTGAGGCAGGGGCTGCTGGAACCTCAGAAGCAAACAAGGGCCTGGCGCACAGTAATGCCTCTTGAGGAATGAATAAACCTGATGAGCCAGTGCCAGTCCTACCAGGGGCCTCGCTTACCTCGGCTGATCCTCTGCTTCTCTCCGGAGAGGATTCCTGGTGTGTCGATGATGCTGATGCTCTCCAGCACGGGGTTGGGCAGCTGGGCACACACGAACCTGCATGGGGTGGGAGGAAACGCGCGGGGGGGCTGCTGACTTCTCTTGCCTCTCACACACCCTGGTGTCAGCTGCCGGCCAACCTTCCCTGCCCTGGGGCAGAAGTTCAGAAGCCTGGCGCCTTTCTGTTCAGACTCCTAGGCTCCAGACCAGACTCAGCCCCAGCAGTGGGTCTAGGACCTGTCCTTTGAGGAAGCTCCGTGGGTGATCCTGAGGAGCCGTGGTCCTATGTTTGAGAACCCCTGCTGCCAAGGACACCAAGATGTCCAGACCCGGATCCCTGACCCCAAGGCACACAGTCTGATGGGAAGAGGAGGCATGTACACGGGCAGCCACAGTGAGCGCTGTGGGACCAGCACCCTGAGGGCTGTCGGGTGAAGGGCTGGCGAGGTCCGAAGTGGAGAGATGGCTTCCAGGGGGTGGCTTCCTGGAGGAGGCAGCAGGGCTGGCCTTGATAAGTGGGTCACATGACCCAGGAACATATATTGGTATGCTGAAGGGTCATCCAAATACCAAACATAACCGTCGGGATAGCAGTCAAGACTCATTCAAAGAAATGTTTTTAGTGTTATATTTAAATCTCAAAACATAAATTGTTAAACCTTAGATCCTTCTTATTTCCAGCCTTCTCTCTTATGTGCCATTTTTGGTGGAAGCCAAGAAATGTCCTACTATCCCAGGTCCACTGAGCCTCTGCTACCCAGTGAGAGGGCTGCAGAGATGCTGGTTAGGTGAGGAGCAAGGGACACATGGAAGAAGTGAAAGAGGGGGCAAGGGAAGGCTTCCAGAGGAGGCGGCACTTGAACCATGATTTCAACAGATGACCAGCATTTGCCAAGCCAACAGGTGCCGGCGGGAAGCCAGACTGCATGTGTGTGTGGTGGAGAGAAGCCGCATTCCAGACGGAGATAAGGGCTCACAAGGGACAAGCAGTGCTGTGGGCTGAAAGGTGTCCCCCAAAGATATCTGTTGAAGCCCTAATCCCCAGGAGCTCAGATGTGATGGTCTTACCTGGAAATAGGTTCGTTGTAGATGCAATTAGTAGATGAGGTCAAACTGGAGTAGGGTGGGCCTCTAAGCCCGTCTGACTTGTAAGACGGGAGAGCCCCTTGAGGAGTCACAGATGCACGCACATGAGGGGAGGTGGCCATGAGATACGGGGGCAGGCCCCCAAGCCAGACGAGCCAGGAACCCCTGGGGTGACTGGAAGCTGAGCGAGCTGAGGGAGGCCCTCCTCTTGGGGCTCCCATGGGAGCATGGCCCTGCGAACACGCTGACCACAGACCCTGCCTCCCCTCCAGAACTATGGGACAATCGTTTTGTGTTGTTGTAAGTCTCCCTGTGGTAGCTGGTTATGGCAGCCCCGGGAGATGACCTCAAGCAGGACAAATGCAGCAGGACAATGAGGGAGGGAGGGAGATAGGATGGCCCACCCCAGGGGGCACACATCACTCAGGTGCCAGCAGGAAGGCTGGAGTGGCCAGAGATGGTGCTGGTCAGGGTGGCAGGGGCCCTGAAAGCCACATTAAAAAAATTCAGATTTTATAATGAGGGCAGTAGAAACCCATTGGAATGTTTTAAGCAAAAGAGTGACTCCATTAGATATGGTGGTTGTCAGCATGTCCAGCTCGGTTTGACAAATATTTATGAAGTGCCTGCTATGTGCCTGGCACTGGCTAGGTAATGGGGCTTGAAGAGTGAGTGACACACCTCCTGTCCTATTGATGCCCATGGTTTCCATTGTGCATAAGACCCAGCCACATGCTGGTCCTGGGGCCCAGCGGTATATCCCAGTATTCTAAGGCAAGGCCACCTTTTGCTGAGCAGCAGGTGGTTGTTTGCGTGGGGCTGCAGCCATAGCTGTGGTGTCACCCAGGCTAGTGTGTGGGGTGAGAAGGGCTGGGACTGAGGAAGGGCTTGACTGATGGTGACAGCAGGTCACAGGAGCCAGAGAAAAAGAGGACCAGGGAACACTGGAAAGGGCCCAGCCAGGGAGGCAGGGTCAAGGAGCAGAGAGGCGATGGTAGTTGAAAAAGACAAACACCAAAGAGAGGTGGGTAAGGGAAGGATGGGAAGTGCCCACTGCTTATGATCACTAGGAGGTCACGGTGGCCTTCACACCACAGCTATTCCCCAGGTTGGGCAACAGGAAGAAGTCAGGGGGTGAAGCCAAGAAACGTGGCTATGAAAGGAAAACAAGAATGGTGAGAGTGAATAGGGCCTGCTGTCGGGTTTCAAGAGGAGACATTCCCTGTGGAGCGGGGAGCCAAGGAGGGTGACGCCATCAGGAGAGGGACTGATCGGTGGTGTGAGTCCCTGAGAAGCTGGCCCCCAAGCTCAGCCCAGGGGAAGGGAGGCATTGGACCTTGAGGAGAAAGAGAAGATGGCTTCTGGGGAGAAGGAGACGAGGACAGAGGCAAACGAACTCAGTTCATGGACAGATTAAAAAAACCCAAGTACATGGAATCCAGGGACACTGATTGATATTTTCCCTGGAGTAGGAAGTAAGATCATCTGCCGAAAGAGAAGGCTGAGGTGAGTGGAAAGGCCCTGGAACACCCTGGAGAAGGGGTGGGGCAATGGAGGGATGTGATGTAGGACCCCTGGCGGGTGGCACCCAGATGGGAGCAGACGTCTGGGTGCAGCCACCAGCTGGTGGTGCTGGGAGGGGGCTTCCCCTGCTCCCTGCTGACCTTCCAGTGGGCAGCAGCCCATCTGAACGGCTGTCATCTCCGCTGTTGAGCACTTCCAGAGAGCACAGGCCTCATGGTGCCATGTATATTCTGTCACAGGCTTCCTGCATTAAGCCACATTCTTTGATTCCTCCTGCTTGGTTTTGTTTGTTTTTCAGTTTTCTCTCCCTGGAATGTCCTTTTTTTCTTTTTTTTCACCCTTTCAGTATCATTTCACTCATCACTAAACACCCACATCAAGTGCCAACTTTTCCACAAAGGCCACATCCATCCTCCTGCCTTGGAGGAGGTTAATTACTATTAGCCTATTTTACAGATGGGTCAAGTGAGACACAAAGAAGTTAGGTCATTTAAGATCTGGGGTGGTATTTGGTAGGTTCTGAATGCAGGTCTGGCTGCTGAAGCCTACAGTGTTTACCCTAAATACCTCCCATACACATGCAAAATTGTGGTGTGGATCTGTATAATTAGTGTGATCAGGAAACCAGCCTTCATTCTAGTTAAACAGAATAATAATGGAAAGGGCTGGGTCAGCCTGCCAAGCATTCCTTAGAGCTTTCTCCAGTGAACTTGACACAATGACCCTCATGTCTGCAGGCTGAAACTCGTCCCAGGGAAGGGGAGGTGTTCTGTGCAAGGTCACATAGTGAGTTCACTAGGAGAGTCAGTGCTCAAACTCAGGGCTTCACCTTAAGCCCAGGGTTCCTTCCGCCCAGTAAGAACAATGTCCAGGAACAGAGGAACCTTCCTCTGCCTCCTTCCAGTTGGATGCATGTCCTTTCTGTGCTATAGACAAAAGCTGGGAGCTACACAGAGCAGCCTCTCTGCTTTTCTTGGAGGGAGGTGTAAATTGGGGGATGTGACTTCACTCGTACCCTTCCCTTTTCCTTGTTCAGGAGGAATCAGCCTGGTGTTTGCAGTTCCCACACCCCTCATCAGTGGGGACTGCCTCAGTTACATTCTCAGCAAGAAAGGGACAAAAGAGAGACTCTAGGTATGGAAAAGGCACCGAGGCTCGCAGGACCCCACCGTGTCCTTTACTTCTCATAACTCCGAGAACAGAGAACTCTGCACTCACCGGTTCAAGAAGGCATTGCCAAAGGCGTTCAGTTTCCTGAAGGGTTTCTTAGGATCCACCACCAGGGCATTCCCAGGGATGATGCCCTCCACCTCCCCCTGCATCACGGCAATGAAGGAGTCAGTGGTGGGCTCAGGCCCAATCCGCATGCCTGGGAAATCCTGTTCCAGTAGGTACCTGCAGGAGAGAGCACAGTCATCACACATAGCTCCTGTTGCAGATCAACATGACACGCCTACTCCGGGCAGACCATGATGTGGCTCGTGGCAGAGGGCAGGTCCAGACCAGTGAGATTTCATGGTGGAAGAGAGATTTTCACAGCCTAGAATCCAAAGACCTTTATGGGGGAGCTGGGATTTCAGATGAATTTAAAATATCAAATCTGTCCTTCCTGGTGCTTAGCTTTTTCTCTCCCTGAATCAGGAGTGGTGGGAAAAAGCGAGATTTGGGCTCAGGCAGAAAGCATGAGATGAAACTGATTCCTTCGGAGAGTATTGCAGACTTTACAACTGCACTTAGCCTGCTGAAGCACTGGCTCAAAGTCATGGTCAGAACTAGGCTGTGCATAGACTCTGCTGACTTTCCACAGGTCCTTATTTATTTATCCAGTTTGTCAGCCATTTAATATAAAAACAGCTCATCCACAATACAGTGTGAAGGGTGCATGATGAAAAGTGAGTGAGTCCCCATCCCATCCTGGACCTATGGTCCCACTCCCTAGCCATGTACTAGGCCATGACCTGAGGTGGCATGTGCCTCTCTTTGCTCCTCTCCAGGCCTGGGAAGTGACAGCCCGAGGCCACCACCCCTCTGCACAGACCCTTTAGAAGTTCAGGAGCAAAGGTAATGTGGGGCCAGAGAATGAAGAGAACAGCATGTAAGGACAACAGACCCTTTGGGAGGCACGCAGAACAGCTCTGAGTCCAAAGAGCATGAGGCCAGTCTGAGGGGAGGAACTCTTAATTGCCTTCGATTGGGACTGGCTCAAGGAGAGTCCCAAGGGTGACTTCCAAGACCATGGTGGGCAAGGAGCTCAGGAATGTGCTGACCAAAAAGCACAGACTCATGGCATGAGAGCTCACCACGTGCTGAGAACCTCCTCTTAAATCTGGAGGGCCCACATGCTCAGAGTGAAAAGCCCAAGAGCCCATGGGGGAAAAGATGTCAAGAGAGAGGCTGTAAGTTGGAGAGGGAACCTGGAGACCCAGGCCAGTGGTCCTCAGTCCAGCTCACGTCGGAGCTGCTGAGGAGCTCTGCCTAACGGTGCCTGGGCCCTCCACCCAGAGGTTCTGACAGCTCTCTCAAGGTGTGGCCCTAGTCATCAGTCAGTCTGTGTAGGAGGTCCCCCATTTATTCTAGGGGGGCAGCCAGGTTGACACCCTGCTCTAGACCAGTCCTCTCATTTTGCTGCTGAAATCACTGGCACTCAGTAGCATTTCCATATGCCAGGCATCACGTGAATCACTTCGAGAACATTAACCCCTTTGGGCCTCACAGCAGCCCTGTAGCTAGGTACTGAGGAAACTGAGGCACAGAAAGGTTACCTGCTCTTCCCCACGTTAAACAGCTAGTCATGGAGCTGGAACCCAAAGCTATACCAGTCTAACACCAAATCCCTCGCTGTCCAACTGAGGCAGTTCCTACCAGAGAGCTGCTCAGGGCCCACAGAAGGTCACGGCAGAGCTGAGACTGCAGGCCACGTCTCCAGGGCCCAAGCTCTCCACCCACCCCTGCCTCCCCAAGGCAGGCCTGGAGCAGCGGCCCTGCTCTGCCCGGAGGCTCCCTGGGGCTTCTCCTGGCTCAGCCATAGCTGTCTTGTGCTTTCAGGAAGCGCTCTCACCTCTTGGTTTGCTCTGCGGTCCAGGGCAGTGTAAGTCGGGTTGCCATGGACCCCCTCTCCCAGGGACCAGCCTAGGAGTGCCTCCCAGGAGCTGCGGCTGCCAGAGGCAACCCCTGAGAGCCCACATGGAGGGTTTCAGGTTGCCATGAGAAGCCCCTCATCTTCCTCCAGGATCCCAGCCCAATAATCTAGGTGCAAATGCAGGATTTCCGCCCGCCAGAGGACTGTTTGAAAGCTGGCACTTGGATCGTGGAGGGGATAAATCACAATGGCTGCACACTTGGACAGCACTTCCTGCTCTCTAGCGCCTTTTCCGTCAGGGCCTCAGGGGAGAGGCAGTGAATCTCAGTGGACTTGGGCCAGCAGACCTGATTTCTCTAACCATGAGGTATGTGTCCTTCAGAAGGCATTTGACTTCTGCGAACCTCAGGACCTTCCTCTGTAATAGGGAAAGAAGTAATAGCTCTGATTCGTCAGGCACCTTTGATGTGCCTGACACTACCCTAAACTCTCCTGGATTATCTCATTTTGTCTGCACATCTCTCTGATTCTTATGAGTACTGTGATCCTTATCAAATGGGCCTAACAAGAAAACCCACCCTCATAGGATGGTCTGAGGCTTCAATTAGTTGCAGATCTTAAGCACCTAAACTAGTACTGGGCACCTAGATCACCATCCCATTGTAGAGGAGACAAAGGTTATGCAATCAGTGAATGGCAGAGTTAGGATTTGAACTCCTAAAAGATATCCTGGCACCTGAGTTGGAGAATTCATGCTCCTCACCACTGCATTCACTATCTCCTTTCCTGCCATAGGTCTCCCTTGACCAAGAAATGCAAAAAGGCTGAGCCCCAGATGGGACTAGAATAAGGAGTGGCACAAGAAGTCCACAAAGGAATATCGTTTGGCAGGAGGCTGGCCAGAGGCCAGGTCTTGGGGGAAAGGCTAGGGCCTTTAGGGCCCACAAACCCAGGAATGTACTCATCTCCATAAACATCTGCCCTTAGAGTTCACAGCCTCCGTGAGTGGGATGTGGTATGCAAAAGCTGCTGCTGTCAGGTGACTGGAGCAGGCCCCAGGCCCACTGGCTCTGCAAGGACATTCTTGGAACTTGAAGCAGTTTCATGAGAACCAACACTGAGCCAGAGCAACCCCATGCATTCTGGCCTGTGTTTGTGGAGCATCTGTCCCCATGAGTGCTTGGGTGAGAAGCCCTAAGTGGGCCCCGCAGGGCTGTGGCAAGTGTGAAGTCTGAGGCAGGAGGAGGGTGGGGTCACCACCAAAGGCTTTAGGGATGGCTGAAATAGAGAAGCAGGGAAAGAAACGATTCTGTGGCAGCCTTGAGAATGCCCAGCTTGAATGGGGCTAAAGGTCAGTGATGAGGTGTCTTCCTGACACAGGTGTCTCAGCTTCCATCCCGGAGAGATGCGGTGCGGTGTACCAGCAGTGGACAAAGGGTGATGCTTCCCAGCATAACAGGGGCCACTTTCCAGGATGTTCTGGAGCCACAGCCCTGAGGCTGAGCAAGGTCCTGAAGGCTGGGCCTTCTGCTGCCCTGGCATCTAGGCTAAGCCCACATGACCCCAAATTTGCTGACCACACATGGGTCTGGAGAAACACAAAGTGCAATGAAGCCACCAGCTAAGCTAGTCCAGGGATGCAGTCAGGCCAAGTAGAGAACCCAGGGCTGGGTAAATTCTCAGGGACATTTGGATCTGGCTTGCAGCACTGGGTGCCCCCTTAACAAAGCCACTACTGTGCCCAGAAAGGAAACCCTATTAAAGATCTCATCACTGCCTCTCTATGGGGAATGATACAGATTGCCTCTGTTCCAGGCTAAAACATTCCCACAGCAGTGTAAAAAAGGAAAAGTTAATTCAAGCCTGGGTGAGAACAGCTTTGGTGGACACAAAGGAGGAGGGATAGGCAGGCTGAGCACCCGTTGGGTGGCAGGTGTTGTACAGGGACCTTTACCCAAGTATGCCACCTAGTTGGTCCTAGGAGGACTGTGGGGATGGCAGCATTGTTTCAGTTTCTTAGTTAAGTGAATTGAGATAGAGGTTGCCTAAGTTTCAGGCCAAATAAAAATACTCAGAGACTGTAAGAGCTGAAGAGATTTTAGTGTCCCCTTCCCTTGCCATCCATCCAATGCAAAGTAAATAAATACTGAACCATAAACTAGTAAGGAAGTCCAATGCAATTCAGATTTTCCCCACAACTACTTTTCTTCATATTTTCTTAAGCAAATTGTTTCCTAACATCTTCCTTATTTTTTTGGTGTCCTGCTTGGCTGGCAATCTAAGCATGTGGCCTGCTTTACTGGTGACCTCAGCACCCCAGGTAAGGCATGGAGCCAAGAATCTTAACTCAGTCTGCCTCCAAGTACCCATCTCTGCAGCAGTGGGGCCAGACCTGAGGCTGCTGCTGGGATGGCATCCAAGGCAGGGAAGAGGGGCCAGGTTCACAGAGAGTGTCTCCGGAGGCCTTGGGCTATGCCCT
Source organism: Manis javanica (assembly GCF_040802235.1). Taxonomy (NCBI): domain Eukaryota; kingdom Metazoa; phylum Chordata; class Mammalia; order Pholidota; family Manidae; genus Manis; species Manis javanica. Next base: position 218,113,683 of record NC_133156.1, read on the forward strand.
CTGCCGCAGCTTGGTGGAGGGATGTGCCTTCACGGCCGCTGCTCCATTGCTGATATGACCTTGGACAAGTTGCTTGAGAGCCACTGCCTCAGTTTCCCCTGTGTTTAAAATGGGGATAATACCTGGTTTCTAAGTAGTTCAGAATGAAGATTTTGAGATGATACACATGAATTTGGGAAAAGCAAAGTCTCTACCAGACATGTTTCCATATTGGCAGAGATAATAGAGAAAACAACACCTCGTTGTTGCCTGTAAGTACTCAGTGCATTTCTACCTACTCCATATCCAGTTGCAGTGCCTCCTCTATGAGACCTTAACTGATTAATTCTCACCTACATCTCATTCCTGAAGTTCTCATTCTCTTCCCTGAAAATCACATAGCTCTTAACTTGCAGACTTGTAAAGGCAAATACCACTTTCTGCCTTGCATTACAGGTATTTGTGTTATATACCCATATCTTTGGTGTCTCTCAGCCTTGGGTACTTCAGCTTGGAAATGAGGTCAAGACAATAATACCGGTCCTGTTGGCCTCACGAGGTTCTAGGGAGCCCACAGAGCAGCCCACACACATAAACTGACACAGTAAAGGGAGACCTGATGGCTGAGTTGAGGTCTGAGTCAGCTCTGTGCTCCACTGTCCCTGCACACAGCAGCCTCCGCCATGGGATGAGGTGACCCCAGCACAAAGGGGACCAGTGGTCAGACTGTCACGCCTGCCCAGTCCACTCCCCGGCACTGCCCACAGAGTTCAGCCTCATGCTCCTCCTCTGGCCCTTCATGGTGGAGGCAAGATCCCCTCAGCCCCTCTGCTATGGGAGGTCCCGAGGGCCAGCCTCTAAGCCTGTAGGGAGAGAATCAGCTAGAAAGAGGGGAGCCCAAGCGCAGTGCCTAGAACATAGGTGGCACTACATTGGATCTTTCCCCTCCTAATCCTGAGGCAACCCTATGAGACAGTTTACTGTTCATGTGTCAGAAAACTGAGGTTCAGAAAGGTTAGACCTTCCTAGCAAGGCCTCTTGGCTGGTGCCGGTGGAGCCTGGATTCTGCTGAGCTGGCCTGCGTGCTTCCCATGCCTTGTTCTGCCACCAGTGGGGACTGGAGGGAGCCCTTTCTCCAGATGTCCTTCTCCTCCCAGTAAATGCTTCCCCTGCCGACCCTCACACACTGACTTTCAAGGCAGAGCTGAAGCTGGACCTGGGACAGGTGGACCCATGTCCTCTGGCCTAGGCCTGTTTGCTCCCTTGAGTAACACACAGGCCTTGTAAGAGGAGGGTGCATTTTCACACAGTCCCACTTGGGGACAGCAGATCAGAGCCCTGAAAGGAAATGGGCATCCACTAACTTCAGAGGGAGGACAGGAGAGGTGTAGCAGGGACTGTGGCTTACAGGATGGACCTTGCAGAGGTCAGTGGGTCTACTGGGAAAGGTGGCCCCTTTCTCTAGCCCCTCAGCTTTCCAGAGACTCCTCTTTCCTGGGACTGGGGAGGCTGTAATGCTGGGGGCTGAGGCCTGGCAGTCGGGGATGCCAGGGTGTGATGACAGCGCATGCAACCACAGGCAAATGCTGACTCACCTTCAGCGGAGGATGCACAGCCCCTTGAAGAAGTGGGGCGGGGGGTGTCAAAAGGGGCCACAGAGTAGTGTCCCCGCTGTCCCCTGCCCCAGCAGCCCCCCATGTGCTCGTACACTAGAGTCCAAGTCACATTATAGAAGGGCCACACAATGCTCAGGACCAGCTCAGACCTCCCTGTGGAGACGCAGGCCGCCCCGGGCCCAACGCCCAATTGCCAGATCCTCTACTTTAGCTTGACTGTGGTCCAGTGAGGCCTCCCTTCCAGCTCAGAATTCTCAGGCCTTCCTCAACCCGTGGAGCAGCCAGCTAGTCACCTCCATGCTCAGGGGGCCAAATGGAGCAAGGCAGGAGGGAATCGAGGCTGCTTGCCAGCAAGAGGAAGAGAGAAGGGAGCAGACAGCAGAGGCAGGAGGAAGAGCTGCCAGGGCCAGAGGGACACAGCGCTTCTGTACTGGGAAGAGGCAGCCTGTGTTGGAGGGAGCAGTCACCAGGCCAATTTATTGTTTATTTTATTACTCTGGGTTACTGGGCCTTAGGCCAGGGAAGTTATTTCAGGCAGAGATCATAGCACATTAATTAGTTATTAGAAGCATGTCTTTCTCGGCATGTTCTTCCTGAGACAAGAAATAGACTCTGTGGCAAGTACATATAACTGAAAGTGGATGGGCACTCAGAAGGCAAAAGGCCAAAGGCCTGGGAGTCAAGAGGCAACTCTTTGTTTCCAAAGGAAAGGCCTCTCACAGGTCCAGGCCAGGGGCAGCAATGGGAATCACTGTGCTTAAGGCAAGAAGCAGGGATGCAAGAGGACGTAGAGGAAAAGCATGCTGAGATCTGCACCTGGACGCACTCAGCAGCACCAAAGGGAGCCTTCGTCGCTTTGGGGAAAGGCTTTTGTATCAACATACCCTCTTGAAAAGCAATTCAGAAATGTGACTCTTAATACTAATACTGAAAAGTAAAAAAAATGTTTTAAATACCAAAGCTGTGCAACCTTTGGTCTAGTGATTTCACTTCTGGGAATCTCTGGGAAAACAGTCTAGTATGTGGGAAAATGGTATGCACAGAGGTATTCAGAGTGATGCTACAGCAGCAAAACATTTAGAAACAACCTAAAACATTCAAAGGAAGTAGGTTGGTTAAATGAATAATTGCATATACATACAGTGAAATATGCAGCTCTTAAAAAATAATGCTTACAAAGATTTTTAAATTTACACAGGAAATGCTCATGCTCTAAGGGAAATACAAAATTACATTATGACATCTCAACTGGGTTAAAAATATCTAAGCGTGCCAGAGAGATAAATGTATGTATATTATATTGAAAATGGTTTCCCCTGAGTAGTGGGATTATGGGTGATTTTTCTCTTCTTCCTCAAATTTATTTTTGTCTGCATTTTCTGATTTGGAAAAAAAAAAAATTTCAGTGGATTTAATAAGGAGGAAGGAAAATTTGTAATTTGGTTATGGAAGGCTTCCCTGTGCAACCACCCCTCCAACCCTGCTGGCAGACTCTTCCTCATGGGGAGACAGCTTTTGATGCATGAGCTAAATTCAGTTACTGGCATGAGTGGGGAGGAAGAACTCTTGTACTTGGAGGATAAGAAAGAAGAGGGAGCTGCCTTTCCCAGCCTTCCTGTCTCTCTCAGATAAGGAATAGTCTATGGCAACTCGATTCTGCCACTTTCTTAGACCCAGTTAACAGCTAGCATGACTCAGGCACAGCCAGGAGAGTGTCTTAGACAGGAGGCATTAAACCTGCCTGCCGCTCCAGATCTTGCCCCTAGGGACACTCGCCTTTCCCCATTTCCCCTCCGGTAGCTGAGACCCCAGGCAAGGCCCCAGGAAGCTAAGGCAGGGTTTTAAGTTCTTGCACAACAGGAAGGAGGAGCTCTAAGTACTACTGTTTATAACCAAGGTGTGCCCAGAGGCCAGGGAAGGCATGAGAGGGCAGCAACTATCTGTAAATGGCTTGCACTTCCCATGGGACGTAAACCAGGCCAGGTGGATGACATGGATTACAAAGCAACCTTGTACAGAATACCTAGGTAGCTCTGAAGTGCCTTTGGCAACAATGGGTGTTTAATAAAACAAAAGAGATGGATTTTCCCCCCATCTTGGACCCCCAAGATTGTATGTAAATTTGGAAGATATCTGCATTTTTCTAAAGATAGGTTCACAACTTTCATCAGACTTTCAAAGGAGGCCTTGAACTTTTTAAGGGCCTTTGTAGTTCCAACAATATAAAATAATCCAAGAGCCAGCAGGCCTCTGGCCCTCTGGTACTAAACTTCTTCAGAAGTCACTCAACCTCTCAAAGCTGCTCAGCCCAAGGATGTCCACCCCACAGGGGCAAACTGGATCTGGTGCTCTATTCAGACAGGACCTGTTAGCCTGGTGCTTGCACTGCTTCCAGAAGGCTTGTGTTATAACCTTAGCAGAAAAACAGTAACTAGACTGCTATCTTTTCTGCCCTCCTTGCCAAACAAAGTCTAATGCTTTGCATGTTGCAGGTGCTGAAATAGTCGCTGAAGGGAAACGAGAGCACAACTGCTTTGAAACTTGGAGGAGATGAGCACTACTGGCTTTGGGGACTCCGCTCCCATCAATGCACAGTAGGAGCCTGACTCTACACAGCAGGCACAGGCACCCTCAGCTTGCAATGGTGCTACCTGAGGCCAAGGAAATGCCCTTGAGGGCTCTATGGGTAGAGGACTGAAGAGAAAGAAGCCTGTCCTCCAAAGGTAGGAAGGATTCTCATCACTCTGTGGACAATATATGGACATCTCTGAATGTAAGGTGCACAAATTGACTTCTTGAGGATCCCTCTAGCCCCAGAATTCTGAAATTCAAGGGAATGGATGATTCAACCTCAAAGTTACAGGCTTTTAGCCAAGCATCTCCTTCCATGAAGTTAGGACCAGCATCCTAGGCGGCCTCCTTCGATTCTCTTGCCAAAAGGCCAGATGAGACCATTGCCAATATCCCTTCCACCTCTTAAAGACATTAATATTATTACTGGGCCATTAAGATCAAACAAGGGCAAAGGAAAAAGCACTCCACTTTTGGACACTGCTTCTGTCCAAACTCCAAGAGTGTAGGAGCTCTGTCCAGAAAAGGAAACTGGTAAGAGGACAAGTGGAATGACCAGGCAGAAGAGCACAGGATCCCCAGCCCATGTCCTCAGCTGCAACTGTAAAGCCCCTATGTGAGTGGCTGAGTCCTTTAAAAGGCAAGGGAAGTGGTTCTGTCCATGTGGCAGGTCCCTAAAAAGTGGGGGTGTAAGACACCCACACCAGCATAAGGAGCTTTCTCACTTGTGCCTCCCAGGCCTCAGTTTCATCCTCCATAAAATGGGGAGAGTAAGGATGGATCTGAACTTTACCACTTCAAACTGACCACTGAGCTAAGTACAGTGGAGAGGCACTAGGCAGGACAGGGCGGGAGACCAGCAATGAAATTGCCGGGTAAGCTTTGGGCACATGCAGACAAGGATTTCTTCCGAGCCTTCAACTGAAGACTCCCCATTTGTCCAAGGGCAGGAGGGGACACTGGGAGTGGATGGGGGGCCTCAGCTCTGGAAGGCGGGGTGGGCTGCGGGGGCCGGCTCACCTGATGAAGGTGGTCTTCCCAGTGGAGTACTGGCCCACCAGTAGGACCATGGGCTTGTTGTCGAAGTCGGCATCCTCCAGGGCGGGCGAGTGAAACTCGTGGAAGCGGTAATGCTCTTCCAGCGGCAGCAGCTTGCCCTTGTAGAGTTTCTTGAGCCCTTCGCTCACCGTCTGGAAGACCTCGGGGTCCTTCCTCCGGCGGTCGTCGGAACCCAGCCAGCTGAACATCGCGGCCCCCGCTCGCCCCCCGCGCGCAGTCCCGGCGCCGTGGGCTCCTGGGGAAGGCGCCCCGCAGGGCTGACCCTTCGGGCTCCGAGCTGCGCCGCCGCCTCACCCGAGCGCGGGGCTCAGCCGCACCATGGCCGGGGTGCGCGGCTCGAGATCCCTAGGGCGATGGCGCGCGGCGGGGAAGGCGCTCTGTCCAAGCTCCTGGGACCAAGTCCAGCTCCTGCCTCATCCAGCAACCAAGGCCGGAGGGAGGGCAAATATAATGTGGCTGGGCAGGAGAGTTGCGATCTTGGAAATGGAAGTCAAACCTGCAATTAAACTGCCAGATGCCGGGTCCGATGCCGGCGTCCCGGATCTCCCTGCAGACCGCCCCTCCCTGCTCGGGCCCGAGTGCACTGAGGGGATGCTTTGGCACCGCTCCTGCCAGGCCGCGGCTCTGGGGAGGTGGTGGCGCTGCCCAGCCCGCGGACAGCTCAGCATCCGTAGCCGCAGCCCACAGCCCCAGGCGCCGGTTTAAATGCCAGCCGTGCAGGAAGCGGGCTCGCGGAGGAAGTCCCCGAGTACTGGCAAGGCCGGGCCGGCCGGCCAGTGGCAACGAGGAGAAGCTGATCAGGGCGCCGCCATGAGTGTGGGCAGGAGCTTCCCTGGGGACCCGCAACCGCTGCCTGGGAAGACAGGGATGCTGAGCTGAGTCCTGCGGGGACACGCCGGTATTTCATTCCAGGCCTCTAAAGGTTTGGTTTGGGAACAGCGCCCTCTCAGGGACAATTTCGAAGACAGATTCTACCTGCTCCACACTTCCTGGTTTTGAATAGACTTTCCTTTGATACTGAGTTCAATTTCTTAAGAAGACAGGTACTGCAGTACTTGGGAATATTTTCCCTAGGGCATGGAAAAAAGAGTCCAATATCAGGCTATACAAAATGACTGAAACTGCCATTACCCAAACTTTTTGCTAGTTCTAGGGCGAAGTCAAAACCATTCCCATTCATTTATTCATTCATTCATTCATCCAAGTGTTCATTCCTTCTAATAAAACAGGCAAAACCCTCACAGAATACTCAATTTTGGAGACCATAGATACAGAAGTGATAGCAAAGAAGAGCACATACAGACTCTCTTCCAGGAATTGCACTCCAGGTAGGCTTCAAAGAGGAGATGTGAACAGAGAGGGCCATGGGTACACAGGGGAGGTATTCCTTTTGTTTGGATAACTGGATTAAGGCTGTACAAAAAGCATGACAATGAGCTAGATCTTAAGCAATGAATCTACAGAGGGGAGGAAGACATTCCAGGTATAGTAAAGGGCATTTGCAAAGGATGGGATCATGGAAAAACTTGGTGTGGTGAAGACAGAGTAAAGGGCTTCACTAACTATTACAGGGCTCCAGAGGGTGGAAGGGCATGATGGAGGCCAGGTGAAACAAGCTTTGCCAAAACAGGAATAGGATAAGGAACCAATAATAATGTTATTACTGATAATTGTTGACATTAACTAAGTGCAGAGGCCTGGGCTACGTTCTCAGCAAGCACTGTTTTGTTTAACCTTCCCAGCAGCATATTGAGGCAGATCATATTTTCAGTGTCACACCAAGGAGAATGAGGGTGAGAGCTGTTGTCAAGGTGTAGGCAAGAAGGGGGGGGGCGTGCACTGTAGAGAATTTAAATACAATAATCAAAACAAGTCCAAGTAAATCTGCTTTATGTTAGCATCATTCTAAACAGGGTCAGTGACAAAACACGCCTTCCTGCCGAGTCGGATGGCTCCTGTATGCTCCCTTCAGCAGATGAGGAAACAGTGGGATGCTGGGCCAGGTGGGACCACCAATGCTGGTAGCAGTTTGGGGGAGGGACAGGAGGAGCAAAAGAAGCTGGAGGCTGAGAGACCCGCTAGGCAACTGCTCAAAAAAATGTAAGAGACAGTGGTAATCAGAATGGCAAAAGGTTGTACTCCAGAGATTCTCTTATGGCATAGAACTGACAGATCTTGGTAACCAATAAAAGAGAGGAAACGGAGGTAAGGCAGAGACTAGGATGATTCTGAATCTACCGTAGCAGACAGTAGGTTGGCAGAAGTGGTGGTAGGATGGTAGGAAACACTGGTCGACCAATCAGGGTCATCAGGAAGAGAGCAGATTTGGTACATAAAGAGGATGTGTTCAGTCTGAAGCATGTGACGGTCAAAGCGCCTGCAGGAGCATCAAGTGGAGGAGTGAGGGGGCACTTGCAGGGATTTGGGTGGGATTTCAGAGGTGGATGCTGGCTAAAATCTCCTTAATTACAGCTCATATCTCCCGACTCCTTCCTCGATGCTCAGAGCTGACTTCGCGTTTCTGAGCTCTCTGAATCCTCAGTTGAGAAACCACTCAGCTTAATACCCCACCTTTGGTGTTTCAGTGTTTCTGTTATCTGGGGCCTAGGAGCACAAAAGGCAACATTCAGAATAACAACTCCCTGTGGGGAGGGAATGGAGTAATCAGAACAGATGCCTGCCTTCCTAGTGGAGCAGGGCCTACAGGCCCATGCTGTGCTGGGTGTAGAGTTACAGAAGGTGGTGAAAAGGTATTACAATGCATAAAACTAACAAAAGAGCATCCAAAATATATAATTAACCTGTATATCTATAAGAAAAAGACAAACTTTCCAATGGGAAAAAAAACTGGCAAAAGACACAGAAATTCCTTTTACAAAAGAGGCCACATGAGTGTCTTATTGATATAAGAAAAGATGTTAAATCTCATGACTAGACTTGGGGAGGTCTTGGTCTGTCTGGAGGATAAGCCAAGATGACCAGTGCTGGGAGAAATCAGGGGGCTCCATTCTGGAAATATTTCAGTATTTTAGTAACCAATACAGTCATGGTATTGTGTACCACTGGATGTTAGCCCTGAATATATTGAGTGCCTGTTGACACAATTAACTAGCTCTCAGTTCTGAAGAGCTGGAAATCTAAAGAAAAAGGAACCAAGGAATAATGCAGCATCTGTATATACTAGCAATAGTTATAGAAGGGAATTTAAAAACAGACTCCAAAAAAACAAAAAACCCAGGGATAAATCTAACAAATGATGTGCAAGATCTTTATATATGTAAAGTGATTAAAACTTCATGGAGTGACATTAGAGAAGTTCTAAGTAAAAAGGAGAGTCATACCATATTCAGTTACAGAGACAGTCCATATTGCAAAGATGTGAATTCTTTACAACATAGTTGCTAGAGTCAATAATTGATTGTTTAAATTAAAATCCAAATAAGGTTTTCCATGGAAATTAATAAGGTAATTCTCAAATTTATATAGAATAATAGTCCAAGAATATCTAAGCTATTTCCAAGAGGAAAGAAGAGAAGGAGAAAAGGAGAAGAAGGAGGAGAAAAAGAAGATAACAGCAATAGTGACAACTAAGGGAAAGGAATGTGCCCTAGTGGACGTCATTATGAAGGTGCAGTGTTAGGATAGTGTGGTTTTGGCACAGAGAAAGACCAATAGGACAGTGACATAGTAAAATAGCTAAAAAAAGTGGAAACCTGAAGTCATAATAGAGATCACATATATATTACTACAAGGTCAAGAGGAATTCTTTCAACAACACAGCAAAAGTACAGACTGCAAATGAGAAGATTAATAAATTTGCCAATGGTTAACTTAAGCACTATTGTTCAACTAAAGACATAAAAGAGAGTGAAAAGATTTTTATAGAAAACCTCATTAGTAAGTAGAGAGAAATGGCAGACCACAATTAGGTAACACTTGATATCCACCAAAATGGCCAAAAATAAAAAACAGTTGGATGACACCGAGTGGTAGTGAGAATGTGGGACAATGGGAAACTTCACACATTGCTGGTGGATATGTCAACTGACACGAACACAGGAAACAATTTGACATTACCTAGCAAAGCTGTGTGTGTGTCCTCCACCCTACAGTTCCAGTCCTAGGTGCCATCTAGACAAACTCTTGCACGTGTACATGGGGAGATAGATACAGATATATAGCATTCAGTAAACAGTAAACCATAATAAGGGGGAAATAAAACTCCCCCTTGATGAATGAAAACTGCACACAAGGAAAGGAAAGTCTGGAATAAAAAGAAGGAGATTAGGAAATTATGCTCAGGAAGCTTATAAACAGAAAGGAGATGAATCCAACTGGATTCAGGAGTTGCTTTGTGCATTCATATCACAGCTGCCACATCTACTTAATTGCTAGGACATGTGTCTGTCATATACAGCAGCTCTAGTGGCAGAAAGGTAGTTTTACCTCTAGGTGTACCAGGAGCAGAGCTAAACAGAGAAGTCCAACATCACAAAAGTCCAACATCACTCCAACCTGGAAGCCCACACCGTGGAGGCGGTGGTGTATGTCTTGGTTTTATTAAAATGCCTGCTGATAAACCCCACAACTCAGTTTTGTCTCTAAGAATGTCATTTCCCAAAGGCAAGGCATTTGTAACAAGATGTGAGCTATACTTAGGAAACCTCCCCATTCCCACCTTCATCCTCAATCTCTGCTTTCTCACCACTTGCATTTCTAGAGGGTGGGCATTGCCCTTGTAGCATCTTATCCCATAACAAAGTGAAGATACGGATGTTTCCCAGAGAGGGCCACTCAAGCACGGAGAGGTTGAAAGCTTTGCCTGCATGGGTGTCCTCTATGAACTGTCTGTCATTCTACTACTTCCCCTTAATCCATGAAAGGTGTGAGGCAGTTTACCAAAATCTCTTGAATTCTAAAAAATACTCTAACCTCTGAGGCAATGGATAGGAGGGGATGGCCAGGTGGGTGATGTGGTGACAGTGTCAGTGGGAGATGTACTCACCCAGTGCTTCTAGAGGTTAGGGGCATGTGTGGCTGAGAGCTTCCTGATCAAAGCAAAAGCAAAAGCAAAAACAAAAACAAATTATTGGTTCTGAGCCCAAGTACATCAATCTGCCCCTGCACACAGTACCTTGATTGTGCCATCCCGCTAAACAACCTCCCTTGTCAGAAAGGTGACAAAGCAGTGAAACACCAAAAGTATAAGAATCAGAGAGGAAGGACCCTGGAGCCAGCACAAATCCTAAGCATCTTTCCTGGGTGGTAAACCTTGTCTGAGTCCCACTAAGGGAGCTGGAGGAAGCTCCTTGAGGGGGAAGGCTAAATCCTAAATCCTAGCTCAGGGCTGGGGCGGCCCCCAAACTTGGCTCATTACTGAAGTGGTTCTTGATGAACAGAGAGACTAGAAATTAAAGTGCCAGCAGTTGGCCACTGATTATAAAACAATAAGGCCATGACCATCACAAAATGTGTAAGAGCAGAGGGAACCCCATAAAAACAAGATAGGAATGGGCATTATTTAAAAATACAATAGTAGAAGTTGCACCCTGCTCGTGTCTTTAAAAGTCTGCTACTCAGAAGTTACCTTTTGCTTTTTCTCTATTTTCACATTTGTTGGGAGAATGAAAGTTCCTATGGCCAGGATCCTCACCTGACCCTAAACTACTTGATGATGTAATTGGCCTGCTGCTAGGCTAACACTTCTGCACCCATTGGCAAAAAGCTATTATTGACTGAGTCACTATATAAAGAGCCCCACCAGTGCTCTGGATGGAGGTGGAGATGGAGGTGGATAACAGACCTGCAGATTGCTGGATGCAGAGGTGATTCTAGTGCTCAGCCTATTGCTGTGAGAATAAAACCAGGTATAAATCCTTTTACACCAAGAATATTCCATTGTCATTTCTTGGTCTCACAGGAACCATAGTGAACTTGCCTGGGGCTGAAACCCTTTGTAATTTTGTTTATAGGATATAAAATTTTACTTGCTGAAGTTTAAACTTGTTTCATAGCAAAAGCTATTGCTTTTATTCTTTATGATTTCTTCTGTTAGTACAGTAAACTTAGAAAGAGTTCCCCTGCTTGGAAATTTGAAAATTTCTTTTCTTGAAATTGTTCTGTAGTTTGAAATTTTTATATATAACTTTTAAATTCATCATCATCATCTTTTTTTTGTATACAGTTGTAAGGTAGTGATGTAGTCAGAATCATCTCCAGATTCCTTACCAGTTCTCTGTTGAATGATCTTCCATTCTCTTTTATTTGTCAAGTCTTGTTAAATTATTATAATTATTGGAGAATATAAGCTCTATTTCAGAATTATCAGTTCTGTCTCAGTGAGCAATTGCCTATTTTTAGTTACATGCCATTAAAATTACTGTAATCTTATGATACATTTTAATGTCTGCTGTGAATATCCACCCTCTCTTACTTATATATTTTAAACATTTCTTAGATATTCTCACTTTCTTTTTCTTGTTGTATTCCTCCTCCTCTCTCTTTCTTTCTCAATCTATTGTTTCTTCTAATAGAAAAGTAATTTTGCTTGTCTTTTTCCTGTGCATATATAGGCACTTATCATCTCTTCTTTTTCCTCCATCAACATCATATCATGAGTATTTCACATATCCTAGAAAATGACTCAGTGAGTAAATTGGAATGAATGCTAATAGTCAACTTTATGGAAATTCTATAATTTAATTAAGCATACTCAATGATGGGCATATAAATCATTTGCAGAATTATTGGCAGTAATAACAAAAGCTTGGTTTCAGGGTTATTTGTTCTATTTCAGTGATCATCAACAAAAAAGGTGAATATCTGTATGTAAATCTTCATCCATGGTTTTACTTACTTAGTATGTCTTTTATAAATGGAATTATTGGGAACATTAATGCTTTTGATACTTATCACCAAATTGCTTTCCAGAAGAGGTACATCAACTTATATCCCCATTACAATGATATCAGAGTTTTTAAGGGGCAGGATTACCTTTAGGACTGTATTTTATTAATTTAAAATATTCACCAAATTGGAAAGTAGAAAAATTATGTCTCTCATTTTTAAAAATTTGTGTGTGTATGTATATATATATATATATATGTATATAATTACAAAAAGTTTGAAATTTTTCATTTCTTTATTAATCACGTTTCTTCTATGACTGTCTATTTTTGTTTATCCTTCATTTTTCTAAAAAACATTTCATCTTTTTCTCATTGTTTTGAAAAGAGCTCCTTATTTTTACAGCAAGGACATTAATCATTTGTATGTTAATTCATCCAGATTAATTTTAAAGTAATTTTGTCAATGACTTCTCCTTGTCTTTTCCTTCCTCCTGAAACCAGGATCACTGGGATTTAAAAAAAATCAGAATCTCAATAAAACCATTAACTAATTTTAGTGTTAGTATCTTCTTAATATTTAATCTTTCCATCCAAGATGGTATGATTTCCCATGTATTCAAATATCTTTTACATCTTATGAATTTTTTATAGTTCCCCTCAAATAAGTCAAAAACATTTCCTTTAAAGATCATTGCTGTTTTATATTTTTATTATTATGAATGAGATATTTCTATTATGGTAGCTTCTAACTTCTTATTGTTATATGTAGGAATGCCATTACTTTCAAACTTTTTTATGTATAACTATTTACTTAGCATTAACAGGGTGATTTTTAGTTCATTCTCAGGTTTTCTAGTTATATGAGGATCGTCAACTAGTGTTTCTCCTTTTTATTAACACTATTTTGGTTCATAATTATATTTCATATTTTGGTCAGACTTTTCAGAACACAATGTTGAAAATACAAGAGGAACATTCTTCTTTTGTTCCTGATTTCAAAGCTATTCTGATGCCTTTCTGGATTCTTCTTTCTTTCACCCCCTTGGCTTGGGAGCTGTGATCTCTTTCAACACTTATTTTTTCCTTCTAGTCAGATAAAAGATATCCTATCAAAACAATGCATGTACTATGTAGAATCCTCTCAAGTTTAGCAGATTATATATTTGTGTATATATTGAATCCCACATACTTAATTACATATATATGTTATATACTCTGAGTGGTGTTTTTTAGGAGCCTGGGTAGATGGTGATGCCATAAATAGAAATTGAGACCACAGGAGGAGCCATAGCTTTGGGAGTTATCTACTGATAGCCACCAGGATACTGAAGCACTGTCCCAGTATGTTCACAAAGGGTTTTTCTTTTACAGCTTGGGACAGAATTCACATGTAGAGACAAGAAATCTAATTGACAACAAATTCAATGTGAGTTAACATTGAGATGCAGTTGCCAAAAATAATGATAAGGTTCTAGCTGTATGAAGACAAACATAAGAAATGATGACTATCAGTGTTGACCGAGGACCTGAAACATGGCAGGCATTGTGCTAGGTATTCCCAAATAGATTACTCATTTCATTTTCACAACCACAGTTCAAACTCATTAATTCTCCCAGGGAAAGAAACTGAAGCTTAGTTACTAAGATGAGGCAGAGCAAGGGACATCGCACAGTTTTTATGATGTGTAGGCTCTTAACTGATTGACACACCCCAGATGAGGCCTTTGTGGTCCATTTAACAATGAGGGAAACAGCCACTACCTGTGTTGTGAATAAGGAACTGAAATTTTAAAAGTCATATTTGAAGGGCTGTCACATGGGAGGGAAAAAAAACTATGGATATAGGGTGAGTCAAAAACCATCAATCTCCTATCATGCTGTTACCCACCTGCAAATTTTAATTACCTGTGCATGCAGATAACCTTAAACATTCATATCTCCAGCCTCGGAGCTCCCTGGATAACCCATAGGCAATGCACACTCAGTCCCAGGGGTTAAGAGATTCCAAAGACCTCTCAGTAAAACCTCTAAATTCAATCATTATGGAATAATCATAGTTATTCATTTAATAAAATGTGTTGAGTGCTTAGCATGTACCAGCTACTGGACTAAACGTTTTGTGTTTATTACCAAATGGATAGTTGAACTCCTCCGCTAATCTTACAAAGTGCATGTGATTCTATTTTGTGGATGGCAAAAATGAGGCCCTCAGAGATAAGTTACTAACTCAAGGCTATCCAGCTTCTAAGAGGTAGAGTTGGGCTCAAACTCCAGGTTTATCTGGCTCCAAGGTAAGTTTTTTCTAGGATACAACGTCCACGATTCCAGAAAGGGCAGATCAAAGTAAAACACACCACGCATTGGGGAGGCCCAGATGTGAAGGCCCTCTAGGTGACCAATATTTTCAGAGCCGCTGCCTCATTCTCAAAAGCCTAGACTCAAAAGTTATGAGATTATGCTTCTCAGTTAAAGGCATGTTTGCCCTTTTATGCTTTGAAAGGCACACATAAACCCTCCATGGTACTGTAGGAGGAAATCCTGTTTCGACAGAAATCCCCGCCATGTGCCTGTTGAAAACTTCAGCTCATTACAACTCCGTTAAAAACATGTTGTTTTCTGGATATCCAGATACCTCTTATTTTAAGGAACTGCAAAGTTGCCAATGGCTAAATTGTTTACAGACCCTGAAGCCCACGTGCTAGACACATCCCTTGAGATGGCCAGGCCTGACAGAACTCTCAGGAATTGGAGCTGCTCTCCCAGCACCTCTGTTGGAGTCATCACGCTGGTGGGCTGCTGCTGACCTCAGGATGCTTTCCATCTCCTTGTGGGATCTTCTGTGTGTTAGGTACTGTATCTTACTGGATTTTGTACCCCTGGGATTAAAATGCTTTATTTACCATCAAGACTTTTTTCCTAACAGAAATCTTGCCCCTGTCTCTTGGAAGGAAATACAGAAGAAACTCCAGTATTCTGTGTTGTCTCTAGCAGCCAGTTTTCCCTGTCATGAGCGTCATAATGGCAAACAAACTTCCTGCCAAGAAAGATAGACTAGGTCACAAGTCAAAAGGAAAATAAATAAACCAAAACAGACAGGTAAATAGAGGTGAATTGCAAGATACTTGGGGGGAAATGATGTCAGGAACAAAGGATCAGGAAGAAGAATGGTTAGGAAACACATTCTGTAGTTGTGTATTAGTCTGGACAAGTTTAATAATGCCAAGAACACAAGAACAGAGGCAGCAAACAAGAGATGTACACTATGAGACTTTGAAAGGAAAAAGTCTAGACAACATTTTGGTCAGGGAACCAGATTAGGAGCTAAAAAAGAAATGAAAAAAACTGATCATACCATAGACCTTTTTTGTTTTCTCTCTTTGCAACAGGTTTTGTTTGAAGTAATAGTCAAGAACTTCATAATTGTGTGATTGTGGGTATACCAGGAAGGCCCATCATGCCAAAAGGATCTCCTCAGAGGCTGATTGTTCATAGATGAGGTTCTATGCTTCTAGATCTGCATTTCATAATTGAATTGCTGGCCCTGGACTTAGTATTAGATCAGAGAGGGTGGAGTAGAGAAGACAGTGACCAGAATGGAGGGCAATGGAGGGAGGGATCTTCTGCTTCCATTTAACTTCCATTTACCCAAAATTTAGTGACCAACTCTGCTCCAAGACTGGGGAAATATCTAGAGCCCAAATTAGATATCTTGTAAGTCCTTGAAGTCTTTTTCAATAACTTTGCTTGTTTGACTTTCTATGACCGGGCATGGAAATGCATTGTCTTGCATCTTAATGCACTAAGGGCTGCCTGACTAGGACCCCATTTCCTCTGAGACCCATGTCAGCCTTACCTCTGCCACCTTTGTAGGAATCCAGCTGCACTCTGTGGCCAGGTCACCATGGCTATTTTGGACCCTCTCCGATGCTCCCTGCCTGCCTGGAGCCTGACCTTCCTGTATTTCTGTATCTCTTCACACTCCTGTCCCAGATCACCACACACTGTGTCCCTGATATGCGTGGCTCCTTGTGCACCCCAAACCCTTCTCAGATATAGTGCTCCTTGTCAATTTTTAGATTATGGCTTAGAAATAAATGTCCTTGAAATTCTAATGAGTTAATAACTTAAAGACACTGTCCTTTTGAAAAAAAATTGCTTGTCTTTTTATTTCCAAGCTTCACAGGGAATTTCTTAAAGAATACTTTCTTATGACATCCTGAAAATATTTTGCATGTGAAGGAATTAATAACTTCAGTCTTAGCATTTACTTTGGAGATGACTTTTACTTTATGAACTTGGAGAAGACTTTTAATTTATGAACTAGCTCACAAAGCCTGTTTTTATTATGTTGGTTTTTGGATAAATTTCTAATGCTTGAAGGTTATATATGGAACCATCAATTTTTCCTTTCATTTTTCTGAACTTGATGTTGTCCTTTCTCCCACTCAGAAATCAAAGCCCTTCTCTTCACCTTGTTAGGTCCTAGTTTTGGAAACATACAAGCAATCAAACAAAAATCAAGCAGGCAATGGTACAACCTGTCAATTGACTTTATGACGTTTTGGTGCCACCAGAACTACCAGGCCTTTAAATTCCTTCTCTGGGACTGCCAGAAGTAACCTTTGCCAAAGCAGTCATATCTCATTATTTTTTTATTTTACCCTTATATCTTCAACAAAAGGAATCAGTGCAAGGAGTGTTTAGAGCTTATCCACAAGTATTTCAGTGTCTTTCCCATTCACTATTGTGTTGGACACCTAACAGTTTTACTTGTTTTTAACTAAGTTACATACATGAATGAACATATGTGAGCAGTTATTATTAACTATACTTGGCACCTTCACTTATTCCTCATCTGGACTTTTTTTACTTATTATTTCACTTCTTGAAATTCCAACAGTTGGGGATTCACTTGGGTAAGGTGTTTTCTATTTTCAACAAATGCAAACACCCACAATAAAGTTAAGGATTTGAGAACTCTTCACACATTGATGAGAACTAGTTCAATCAGACTGCTTTCCAACACCCTGGAGGAATGAGAATTTGGGTTGGGGAAAAAGGAAGGTGATCTTTGGGGAGTGCACTTAGGTCTGTGGGAAGAGCAAGCCTGTGCAGGTGTAGAGAGGAGAGTGCCAGGAAGTGGGGCACTCACCCTCCAAATGGGTAAGAAGGTGACAGGGACAAACTTGCCTTTCTTTCAATGTTTGCTCAAGGCAGGTCCAAACAGAGTCATAGGATGTGGTAACAGAAAGCTGACAGATGATGGAGTACAACCTGAATCTATATTTCTTGACTCTTGCACCAGTGCCCCTTCTCCAATATTCTGCTGCACAGCACAGGCAAGGAAACATCTCTTCCCTCCATTGGATTTTCTTCTAGGACCCAGAACTCCAGTAAGTGCGCAGGTCCCGCTGCGCAGGAGCTCCGTAGGCCACTGAAGCCCTCAGGGAACCTCACCACTCCTTACCACTTCTTGTTTCCACAGGAGAATGAATTATTGGTCATAAACCATTAATTTTGCCAAACCACTGTTGGCGCACAGCCCACTCCTGGGTCCTGGACTGCCTGTGTGTGTGAAGGTAAGACTCATCTCCATTTGGACCTGACTTCATGACCTTCCTCTACAGAATGCAGATCTGTCCTGAGTGAGAAACAGAAGCCTGGGGAGAGGACATAAAACCTTTGAAATACCAAAAGGCTCAGGGCTGGTGTGAGAGGCCAGTGAGCCTCCCTGGCCATTGTTCCCTTCACCCAGGACATAATTCTCAGGTGTTGTCAAAGGAGGAAATAACCACTGAGCATCACCCCCTGCATCTGGAAGGCCCTGCTAATCCTCCACACAATTTTGGTTTAAGCCCAGTGATGACCATCATCTAACCCAGTCCCACAAAGGGTGAGCCCAGCCCTGTGTGTGCGGTGGAGCGGTGGACCCAAGAAGGAGAGGCAGCCCCAGACACAGGCCCTGAACCAGTGACCAATGTGAGGGGAGGTGAGTACCAGGATGAGGAGATGAAAAAGAGAAAGTCACCTCTGAAGATAGCTCAGGGGTCAAAATAACAACCATCTTCTGCAGGATGTTAACAGAGCCCTGTGGTTTTTATACAGCATTTTCACATTCATGATGTGATGTGAACCTCATCATGCTCAAGTTAGAGGCAAATTATTATTCTGATTTTTCAGAAGAGAACGTTGCTTCATTAAACAGGGTTTTATTCCCAGTCTTTTGATTCCCAAATCCATGACTGCTGTTACCTGCACACCTTCAGACTAAATAACGTGAGGAGGGGTGGCTGTTTAAATGTGAGGCGGGGGCAAGGATTCAAAAGGCTCTGAACTCAGGAGGCAAGCTTTGGATTCGACTTAGTGACAGGGAGATGTGGTTTCTGGATGAATATGATGGAAAGTTAGTGGACTGTGGTGCACCTGGGACTTTGTCCCATCTCTGCTCCTTATCAGCAGCAATGATCTTTGTCAAGTTCCTGCTCTGGGTCTCAGTTTCCTTTCTGTAAAATAGGGATAATAGTACTACTTCATGAAGTTGTGAAGATCCAATGAGATTCTGTATGCAATGCACTAAGCAGTGTACCTGGCATGCCATAGGTGCTCAAAAAATGTTGGCTATTGTCTTCATCTGCTCCAGCTGCCATAACAAAACACCATAGCCCAGGTGGCTTATGCACCAGAAATTCATTTTCTCACTGTTCTGGAGGCTGACGGTCCCAGATCAAGGTCTGGCGGGGCCAGGTTCTGGTGAGGGTACTCCTCCTGGAATGTAGACAGCCACATAACAATTAATCAGGTGAGTGAGATGAGAGTCACACAACAGACCAAGTTGTGAGAGGCTGGAGTCAGGGCAAAGGCCACTGCAGAGATGCAGGTAGGAACGGAGAGGAGAGAGGAGTTCTGCAGGTCAGGATGCGTACGGAGCACCTCCTGGTGCCAGACATTGCTCTACGTCCTGGGCATCCACGGTGTGTAAGTGCGGAGTCAGGCAAGCTAGAATGACTGAATGGTTGTGATAAAAATCTGAGCGGTGGAGTGGGAGCCTAGGAGAGGGGTCCTGGCAGAGCCGGGAAATCCTCACAAAAGAGCAGCCATGGGAGTGCCAGGAAATGCTTTGAAGGAAGGATAGCGAGTGCAAAATAAAAGGAAACAATCAATAGGGGCCAACCTAGCTATGAGTGGCCAAGACCTGAAGACACAAATGAGGGCTCAGGAAGTAGGTTTGGGTGGGGAGAGGGCGATCTCTCCATAGCACAAAGGAGTCACAACGGGCAGGAATCATCCCTAAGAGCTGCCTCAGACTCTTAAAACGACAAAATAATAATTGCATTACTTCTTGCAGTCAAATAATGTTTTAATACATGTCTCTGAACACCCTCCCTAATCCGGAAGGAGAAGATGACTAATTCTCTTGTTAGGGCATTCCTGGAATGAGTTCTGTGTGGGGGGAGGTCAAAGAAAATAACTGGATCTGTACAATGCCACCTCAAAGCCCTGGGTGCGCCCCTCCCTTCCAGAGAAACGTGAGACCCAGCCAAGGCTCTGGGAGAGGGGAACTCAGGCTCTCAGCCAAGCACCTGTGTGTAGAAAATACCGTCTATAAGGCTGGTCTAGGTCAGCGGGCTTGGGACTGCGTTGGGGCTAGAGTCCGTCCATTTGATAAAGAAGCAAGATCTTCTGTACAGGTAAGTTTCTTTAGCTTCAAGGGTGGGTCCAGTTTAGCCCAGAGCCCCTCGGGGTCCCTGCAGGGGATCTGGGTTCAGAGGGTGAGAGAAAGGTGATTGCCTCTCCTCATTTGAACTTTGCAGGTCAGAGTGAATATGGAGAGGGCCCTGGAGACCTAAATTTTGTTCTCAGCTTTGCCATGGCTAATGAACATGGCTTTGAGGAATAGACTTCAGCCTTTTGGCCCCAGTCTCCTCTTTAAAATAAGGGGGTCTTTGAGCCTGGGTGATCTCTGAGGTCCTTACAGCTCTGATTTCTATCAATGGTCATTTCTCCAAGTTACTGATGCTGCTAGGTGCTGTCATTTCTTGGGGCTCAGACCAGGGGGCCTCTGAGCCTCTTCGACTGTGGAAGAGGTCTGGAGGTGGCTGTTTCGTGCCTGGGGCCTTGTGGGACCCTGATACTCCAGGAGGCAGACTGTTTTCTGGGTGCTAATAGGCAATGAAGCTGGTCTGACTTCTGTGAAATCAGGCATGAAGAAGACACTAATGCTGATGCTTACATTCTGGGAGAATGAAATAGTCTCTGAAGGAAACCAGAATATGCTTCCTTGACATAAAAATTATTTACAGCTGAAGGCAATTTTTTGCCTAAAGGCAGGAATTAAACTCTTTCATTGGAGACAGATTCTCATC
Organism: Manis javanica; assembly: GCF_040802235.1. NCBI lineage: Eukaryota > Metazoa > Chordata > Mammalia > Pholidota > Manidae > Manis > Manis javanica. The sequence goes on from NC_133156.1 coordinate 218,134,119, forward strand.
AGCCCAGAGAAGGTGCTAGAAGACTCTGAGGACCAATCTTGTTAAACTCACCCTTATATTCCTAGTTAAGGCAGATAAGGACTACTTATTTCCAGAGGGACTAGCCCTAGCCCAGACCTTTGTCTTATCAATTATTCAAAAATGTATTGCTTCTTTGTCAAAACAGTATGAAAGCTTCCTGCTCTGGCCATTTTTTCAGATGATTCTCTTACAAAGACTCCCACCTCTGTGTAAAAAGTCATTATAATTTGTGTGCTTTTCTCCTGTTAATCTGTCTTTATCAGTTTAATTTTCAGACCCAGCCATGAGCCAAAGGGGTGTGCCAAGCTCAGTCCTGTAGGGCCTCACAGGCTGAGAGCCCACTGGAGCTGCTCAGTCTCCCATGTACACAGCAGTGCTGGAAAGGGTGATCGGCAAGTTCCCTTTAGCCCAATACTTGGTTTTACGTAATGGGTGGTCTCAGGATCTGGCCTCCACACAGGCCAAGTGCGTGTCCCCAAGCCCAGGGAATGCTGTATCCACCACATGGCAACTCAAAGTGCACACTCACACTCAGGGGGTGTCTAGGGGTGTCTGCATTTCTACAGAGATCTATGGCTGTGCAGTGTCCCACGGAAACAGGTGGAGATGGGCAGCTGGGAGGGGGTACAGAGTTCTACCAGCCAAGTGTTTGCATCTCCAAATAGGCATGCAGTCAGCCCACAGGACTGCCTGCATCACCAGGCAGGGGGCTTCCTGCCTCTCCTTCCCCAGTCTACTCCAAGGTTCAGGCTCCCTTTGCAGGCTGACCTTGATTTTACCTTGTTCTCCAGGGCCCTTTGCCCAGGGTCTCACAATACCTCCCTGGAAAGGAGCCCTAAAGCCAGATTGGATGAGAAAGGGGTGCTGTTAAGAAGGCCCCCGAAAGCAAGCCTCAACCAACATCAGTGCTCAGGGATGTGATCAGGACAGAGGAGCAACCACATGCTTGACAGTTCACAAAAGGTTTTCACATCCTGTATCTAATTTCAGCTTTCCACCAGGCGGGACGGTCAGGCTGTATCATTATTTACATTTTACCAGTGAAAAAAAGTCCATCCATTCAGTCAGTCAGCAAACATTTATCAAGCATCTGTTTATTCAAGATGCAATGCCAGGCTCAGTGAATCCAGAAAAAGTTACATACCATGCTTGTCTTCAGTAGCTCATGGTTGAGCCACGTTCTTCATTGTTTCCTAAAGGCAGACGGCTGCTCTCATAGATGAAGATGAGTGCTTGTGGACTTCTGTGAAAAATAACATCTAAATGTAGGTGTAACAGAGTAGTAAAAACTTTCTAGATCCTTTCAAATGATTAATTCTGCTGTTGGGAAGGAAAAATTTCCCTTTGCTTTTCAAGGTTCTTTTAGCTGGTCTGCAAATTAAATTAACATGAGACATATTAACAGGAGAAAATTAAATTTAATTACATACATATGAGGGCTCCATGAGAGTCTGAGGCCCAAAGGCTGTCTGGCAGTTGAGACGTATACACCATCCAGAGCCAAGAAGATGAGGGTAGGGGTCTGGCACTTCAAAGGGAGGGAAGGTAATTCACAGGAAGATGAAAAAGAGTAAATGCTTGGTAAATGTTTGCTGGACCATACAGAAACATACAGAGAGGAATTTTAAGAAACAGACTTTACTAGGTTCCTCCCTGTCTACCAAACCTAGTGTATATTATACTGTAGTTATCTATGGTGATAGTGCCCTCCCTGTAACAGGTCCTCTATCTAAATTCTTTTAGGCAGTTAGGGGGAAGGCAGAAAAGAAAACTTCTGGGGTCTTCTTAAAAATAATTAGCCTAAAATAATCCACATGCTAAAGAGACATATTTTGGGGTGGTGCACTTTGCTCTCCTACATTGCAAAAGGATTTCCTCTTTTAGGAATAGTTCATGATCTCCTTATAGAGATGTGGGTTTTCCTATTCATAATCAGTACCCACAAAACCACTTGAAAACTGCCCAAGAATGTCTGATGTCACCACATGTAAAAAATGAATTAGAGATGAGACTAGCAGAGAGAACTGGCAAGACATATCTTCAAGTCTTTTTGAGACATGAATTCACTGTAAATATTAAGAATCTGAAAAAAAATTCAATGTATCAATTAGAGATAAAATTCTGTTGCATTCAAATAAATTCTTAATGATGGACTCAGTTAACCACATTTTATTCTGTGAATTCCTGCATGGAGGTTACACCTGTGCCTAGCACCATGCAGCAACACGTGTCTGATTTAGTAATTAAAGGAAACTTAGGCCTGCAGAGGGCCAGCCAGTAAATATTTTAAGCTTGTTGGCTGTATAATTTCTGTTGCAACTATTTAACTCTGCTGTTGTATGTTGCAAAAGCTGCCATAGACAGCACATAACAAGTAAATGTGTCTGTGTTTCAATAGAACTTTATTCACAAAAAATAGTAGTGGGCCAGGTTTGCCAACTCTTGCTTTAGACTAAAGTTTTCTCAAGCCATGTCACATTATCTCTTTTGAGTCCTGAGAGTACACACAGTATGTGTCATCTTCATTTTACCAGCAAGGAAATGACATCCGAGAGGATAAAGGGTCTGCCCACAGTCACAGGGTAAAAGGGGGCAAACCTAGCCACCTCCTGGGTTTTCTAATTCCAAATCTATTGCTCACGACCACTCCACTGCCTATATGTAACACAAAAGAAGTACAGTCCCTGCCCAAGATAAACCAGGCAGGGCTGACAGTCCTGTTCTTTTGTTCCAACTGCCAAGAGCATGGAATTAATCATTTTCAATCTGATGCGTTTTATCATGCAGACAGAGCCTTTGTATGAGGAGCCTAGGCTTCTTTTCCCCTTTTACCTCAGACAACTTAGTGGGTTGTGGCAAGATGCCAAAGTTCTCTGGAAATCAATCATCCCCTAGGAGGATTCTGCAAGTCTGTAGCACCTGTGAGCAAGGATGCACTTCTTTTTTCTCTTGGTTCCTTTCCAGACCTCTGCCTGTACCCTGGTAGGTGGCTCAGGGGCCAGAGGTATATGTCCAGCCTGGGCATGGGGTCTTGCATATAGTAGTGCTCAGTAAACATCTGAATGAACTGCACATCCGGGCAGGGACTCAAGGTACAGGACAGACTTGGGTGTCTTACCAGGTGATGCTCCGCAATGCTTATCAGCCAGTTAGCACCCAAAGGCCTCCTCTGGACCCTGAGCACCAGGGATATCCCCCATCCCTTGCACCTAACAGCTCTAGAGAAGACAAGCTTAGCCAATATGGAAAAAGTGGAGAGTGAGGTTCTGATTTTCTGTTTGCTGAGTACAAATGAATGCGGACGTGAGGATCATGGCAGAGGAGCCTAGCACCCTCTAGAGGCACAGGTCGCATGCCTTCAGGCTGCTCACTCTGAAGCCTTGCACCCTGGGTAGCTTTTTCCTATTGGTGTGCCTAGTCTTATTTCGTGGCCTGCTGATCACTTACAATAGTTAAAGTGAATTTCTAAACATAACTAAGACCCATCTGGCCCTTTTCAGAGAGCTGTGGCAATCTGGGAATGAGCCATTTCATCCACAGCTTGTAACTCACATATAGAAGATGTGCAAGAACTGCCAACTGCCCGCTAAGAACAGCGCTCCACACACCAATTGCTCATCTTTAAATAACTATTCCTAAGGCACCTTAAGGAGTGTCTGGATCCAGATGTGGTGTACTTGTTCAACGAAGTCATCACCATCCAGACTCCTAGTATGTAGCTTTTTCTTAATGGTCCCAACATAGCTGCTCCATCTCCAGGCGTCACATCTGCTTTCCAGACAGAGGAAAGGGGGAAAGTCAAAAGCAGTTCCAACCTTTTTTTGACAGAACCTGTAATTTTTACTGGGAAAGTCACAGCTAGTAGACTTTTACCTTCACCTTAGTGGCTGGCTATACATTGTGTGGCCAACTTGTCCTGTAAGAAGCACCAGGAAATCAAGTTTTGCAACTAGGTGATCAAAACTGGGATTCTATTAATAAGAAAAAGGGGTGAATGGGTAGTTACAGGTGACTGTTAGTATTTTCCACAATATATGTGTGATTTTTTTTTAACATTACTAAAAATGTCGTCAAGGAAGGAGTTAGTTTTGAAGAGAGTGTAGGAAGAAAGCTAGAGATACGGGGAGACAGAGGAAGACATGAGCTGGAGGAAGGGCATGTGGGAGCATGGAGGTGGCAGCAGGCAGGCCCTGCAGGGTGACAGAAGGGGAAGCTACTGCTCCCTCCTGGTCTGGCACATGGACCCTCGAGCCCAGTGAACTGAGCTTCAGCTTCCTGCTTCTCCCTCCCTGCCTCCCCACTAAGCAGAAATGGCTTTGTGACATTGATGCAGCCAGGGGCCCAGGACCTAGCCCTGAGGCTAGAGAGAGCCCTCCTTTCACTCAGGCCTTCACTGTGGGGGCCTTAGGCGCTGGAGTGGATGCTCAGGGCCCCCCACTCCTGGGCTAAGAACCAATCAGGTGTTACAACCTTCTTCTCACGTTCTTCCCATTTTCCTCCTCTCTGTGGGGTGGCAAAGCATAAACAGAGTAAACCAGTGTCAGCCCTCCATTTCAGGAGCAACAGACGCCATCCAGGAAGGCCCCTGGGGCCCGTGTCCACACCTTGCCATGTCTCTGTGGCCATCTTTCCGAGGCAGATGGAAGCTGGGGTGGAAGGACTCAATGTGAGGTCTGTGGCTCCCCAGACAGGACAAGGAGACCCTGTGGGAAAGGTGAGTAAGGGATGGCTGCCTCTTTGGAGACAAGAGTTTCCAGGCCACCCTGCAGCTCCGCTGGCGGTGGGCCCCTGCTGCGGAAGCTGCCGCCTGGCCTGCAGTGAGGAGGCCTCCATTCAGGGCCCAGGGAGGAGACCTCCCAACACCACACATGCAGTGTGCCAACCCAGGCCTGCCTTCCAATGGCTCCGCCTCTCAGATACCAGGTCTTACTCACTGCCATCGGACCCTGTGTGAAGGGACCTGGGTGAGTCTCCACATTCTCGATTTTCATTTGGAGAAAACGAGGGCTGATCCTCAGAGGGGTCTAAGATGCAGCTCATCCTCAGGCCCTGCCTGGAAACACACAGAGCAGCTGCAGCCAAAAATATATCAAGGGGCTGCCTAGCTTCATCTGCAATGTCAAGGCAACTGGAGTCATGGCCAATTCCATCTGCCAGAGAGGCAAATTTTAATGTGTCTTTACCACCCGACCCCCAAATCAGTCTCATGAAACATGTAAATTAAGAAGCTATTAATCACTTTATAAAAGTATTCTTTGCTTCACAAAACACACCCACAATTCTTCTAAAAGGCAACTTAATATGTCCTAATGCAATCCAGCTCCCCCAGAGTGCCAGAGTGGGCCCACACGTTAGATTCCTGGAACACAGCAAGTAAACAAAGTGGCATCTGACCCGGGCCATAAATCCTCTGCCTTCCTATCCCCTATGCAGCCATCACTATCGAAGCCTGCAGCCTCAGACTTGTGTCCCTACTGTGTGTAAAACTCCCAAGGGGGCCTCCGAAGGTAGATGGCAGCCAAGGTTCTACTTCTCACAGAAACACTTGGGAGCTGCTGACACAGAGTCTGTCGCACACCCAGCCTTGGGGGAACTGTGCCCGTGCAAAAGCAAGGGGGTTTAGTGCTTGCCGTGGAGCAGAGACCACCTGGCTTACTACTTCCACCCCAGCGCACATCTCAGCAGGAAAGCCCGAGAGTCCATCGCATTGGGAGATGGAGCTGGGGCAAGGAAGGAAGAGCAGGGAAAGAATAAGGACAGTGGAAGGGGGTCGAGGAGAAATGAGAAAACCCTCTAAAAGAGGTGCTTCTATTTTTACCAGAAACTCCAAGAAAAGCAATTATGGTACAAGTGCTGTTTCTCAATATCTTCGCAGAGCTCTCCAGGCCTCTGACGTACATGGGCTACAAGAAGGAATGAGAAAAACTACAGACAGAATCTGTATGCCAGATTTTCTGGGATAGCCTTGATTTCACATATATTCTGTATCTATGTCCCCTTAAGTCCAGTTTTGGGGTGGGTATGAGGAACTGTGTTCACTGTAGCTCCGGGAGCTTCTCGGTCAGGACAGTTTGGTCCCTGCAGGAGCTGCACAGCAATCCGCAGTTCTATTCTGGCAAGGCCAAAAGGCTGGGTCTGTGCCTGAGAGTGGTAGGTAAGCCTGCACATCCCCTGGGGATACACACCCGGCACCTATGAGCCTGGCCCAGCAAAGGCAGAGTGGGGTGGGAAGGGGAATCGAGAAAGCCCAACAGGCGATTGGCTCCCCTGAACACCTTGACGTGCTGTTTCCTTTTCTGGGAAAATGGTAACAACTGGTCTTCTGAGGATGTGTGGGGCCACCAACCCTAGCCTGATGATAATCCTTTTACCAGTTCACAGGTCTGTGTTTCATCTTGGGAAAACATGCTCATCTACTTTACTAGTGTAATGAGTCCTTTCTGGCACGCCAATCACTAAATGCCTCAGGGCAGAGTCCAAGCAGGCCTATCCTCGACTCAGCTTTCTCTTTGGGGAAAACCCTTGGCCACACAGGAGGCACAAGTGTCATCATGCTCGTTGCACAGACAGGGCAATGGAGTCTAGGAGGGCTGAGGTCTTCCCAGAAGAACCTGTATCAGTACAGAGGCAGGACTCTGACAAGCTTGGATGTGTTTGGGTCCAAGTTCCTGAGGAAGGGGCACTTGGGAGCTAAAAGCTAGCCTAGGAATAGGGCTCAGTTCTCGTTGTTAAGTTTGAAAACCAGTCAATGTTCCCCATCACCACTCCCGTCACTCTGCTCACTCACAATCTTTCTCCCCAGTATGTAATTCCCTTCTCCTTTCCTAGCTACCAGCTGGAGAGGGTAGCAACTGGTGCCAGGCGTTTCTTGCATGCAGTAAGTCCTCAGTGAGTTCACGCAGATGTTTGTTGACTGTGCACGCATGTGCAGTACATCCATGCAGAAACTGTGTGCTCTCTGGCTCAGGTGGCTGCTGGTTTTTGGTTGCTTTGCAAGCTTTGACTTTGCACCAGGTCATCCTGAGCTGAATGGTGCCCCTTACTCAGAGTTTCACTGAGAAATCTGCTGGCATTTTCTGGTTCTGTGCGGGTATCCTCCTGTTGCCCCAGCCTGGAGGAGGCCCTGGGAAAGAAAGTTCTTGGAAGATTCGTTCTTTGCCTGCAGGGCTGAGCATCTTCGTGGCAGCCTTCACTCACCAGTGAGCACCCTCTCCTTCCAGTTCTTCCATTTGGAAAGTGGGTTCCCATGGTGATAGATGACCGATTGCCTGTCAGTCAGGCTGGCCAGCTGGTCTTTGTCTCCTCCACCTACAAGAACGTACTCTGGGGAGCTCTTCTGGAAAAGGCCTATGCTAAGTAAGATAAACACTCAAAATCTTTCCCTTCCCATCCCCACTCTGTCTCTCTGTCTCATCAGTGTTAAGGGAGGGCATGAGGAGGCAGGCATATTTTATGAAGTGAGACACTGAAGCATGACCCAGTGAATGAAGAAGTGACATATCCACAGACTCTTACGTAGAGGTCCCCCCATCTGAACAAGCATTGCCTCCCCCAATGGATGGAGTCATTTAATGGGGATAGAAACTCTGCATATATATTTTCTCCTTTGTCCCTGGGATGAGAGAAAGGAGCAGCAGACACATGTCAGAGAGTAACCAAGTAGGAGGTTCTCTAGACTCACGGGACCTGCCCAGGCTGCAGAATAAATGTCCCCTCCCCGGCCCTCCCATGTTTGCTCCTTCCTTGGGTGGGCTTGGACACAGAGGAATACAGATGGTGTACAGAGAGGGCGCTAACAGCGATTTGGGGTCCACCACATGCAGGGCACTCTATCAGCACAGCTGGTCTTCACTGTCTAATTTATCAACAACCAACAACACAGAACTAGAGTAGGAAGCCCTGGTTTCAGCCCTGCCTCCACTAACGACCACCGTGTCACCTCACACGATGAATTAGCAGCTCTGAGTCTGAGTCTGTCTTCTGTAAAGTGAGGGGATGTGGGGGCAATTACTGCAGAATGGCACCCTGACTCAAAGCCTTGAATGAGACTGTGGGTGCTGAAAATTTCTGACAATTGTAGGGAAATGGTGAGGGTCTCTCCTACCCATCCCCCATAAACCTTGCTCCAGCCAAACAGGTCCCCACGACTCCTGAATAGGCCATACATGCAGAGGACTGGCAGGAACTCTCTTGTCTCTGCAGAAGGAGAAGGTGCTGGAGAATGGGCTGGTAAACAGCCATACCTACATGCTCACAGGAATCAGGAAGGTGGGTGGAATTGGCCCCTCTGTTTGCTTTCAGCCTCTTCTCTCTCTACCAGGGTTTCTCACCAGGCCTTGCTCATCTTGGTGAATGTTATTATCTGTGTCTGGTTGAGGAGGTAAATTCTCTGGTGGGTCTTCCAGAGCCTGCCAAAGAAGGTGGTGGCTCCCTTTACCTCTGTATCTGTTTTCTGGGGTGAAGTGGTGGGTCCAATCTCTGCCACCTCTAGTGCACCATTCCCAGCTCACCTGTGCAGCCTCAGCCAGTAGGCCATCTAGCCCAGCTATGTCTCACGACCCTTTCTGGAGCCCCACGTCACCCTGAGCTGTTGCTGATGTCCTTTATGTCTGCGTCTTCCCTCCCAGATGTGTTTCATTCTCACATGCTCCTATTCAACAACCTCCCAGTTTCCTTCCATTGCTATACATCTTCTGAGCTCTAATAGGCATTAAGAGAAACTAAATCAGACAGGGACCTTGCCTACAATGCGCTTATAGTCAAATGTGGAGACAAACATATTTAAAGCAATAAGGAAGCAAAGTAGAAACTGAGAGAAGAAAGCATAGGTGAAAGGCTTCGAGTTCAGAGGTAAGAGAGAAGACATTCCTCTGCTTGGATTGGAGGGAAGTCAGAAAAGGCTTTATGGAGGAGGTAACATTGAGTTGGCCCTGAAAGAAGGATAGGTTTGGGTGAGGGCAGAAGGACATTACTGGTGGAGGGAACAGCATGTGAAAAGCATGGGGATAAGAAATCGGCAGGGTCAATCTTAAAGAACTTCTGATATTCTCTAGAGAGGCTGACTTCTCCAAAGTCTTCCAATTCCCTTTAACTCTGTTTCAAATGTCTTGAGTTCAACTCACCCTTGACTTCTTCCTCCTAGAGCTCCATCAATCATGCTTGTGTGTGTGCCAAGAACTTTTAATTTAACAAATTTATATTTTGTTAATATTTATATGTCTCTATTTATATTTTCAGTATTTATTTAACAAAATTTAGTGCTTAGTGCTGTGTACTGTCCTAACTGCTGTACAAATGTTAACTCAATCTTCATAACAATCGTGTGAGCAGGTGTATGTGCCTTTGGGCTGCCATAACAAAACACAACAGCAGACATTTATTCTTTCACAGTTCTGAAGGACAGAAGTCTGAAATCAAGGCGTCATGAGGGCCTCTGCACACTTGCCGCATGGACACATGTCTGAGGCTCTAGGGGAGAATCCTCCCTTGTGTCTTCCAGCTGTGGTGGTCCCAGCATCCTTCAGGTACAGAGCTCCAGTCTTTGTCTCCAACTTTACATGGCCTTCTTCTCTGTCTTTTCCCTTTCTTTTCTCTTCTCTTCTCATTGGATTTAGGATCCATCCTAATCCAGGGTGATTTCATATCTAGATCCTTAACTTAATTACATCTGCAAAGACCCTTTTTTACAAATAGGATCACATTGACAGGTTCTGCATTGACGTTGTATTTGCAGGGGGAGGGGGAGGGACACCATTCAACCCTTTACAGTACTGTGACTATCAGTTTTATTTTACAGATGAAGAAACAGATACAGAGAGGTTAAGTAACTTTCCCTAGGTCTCACAACTAGTAAATAGCAGAGCCATTTTCTCCTCTACTAGTTCTCAGGACCTTTACTCTTCCATTTCAAGGTCTCCTCTGCAGGCATGAATCTCACTCAGATATCTGCAACATTTGCACTTGACACTCAGCCCAGCCACCTAAACTGCTTCTCATTCTGTGCAGGTGACCTGCAACCATGGACTTGAATATCTAGTCAAGCTGCAGAATCCCTGGGGCAAAGCAGAATAGAAAGGAGACTGGAGTGACAGGTACTTCTGAGACAGGCTGGCAGGATGAGGAAGTGGGGTGGGTGAGGCCTGCAGAGAAGGTGGCCATCTGCACATAAATTCAAAGATTTTCTTTCTTTGGCTCTCGGATGGACCAGGAAAGCTTTCAGATTGTGAAGGTGAATCTGTCACATTTATGAGGTGTTTAATGATATATACATTGTTTTCTCATTCATTGTAATAATTAAAGCCCATGTTTATTAAGAACTTGCCAGCGATGTGCTAAACCCTTTGAATTTTTATCATCTCATTTGAACATGTTATTATAAGGTAGGTAGTTTCATCCCCATTTTAATGATGAAGAAACTGATGCTTAAGTGAATTCCTTGAGGTCGCACAGCATGACTCAACCAAGGTCTTTGAGGTCCAGTCCAGTGTTTTTCCCCAGCTCTGTGTATTCTTGGGCTTGTTGAGTCAAAAGTAGACAGATCCTAACTGGCTCCTATGTTCTGGTTTACATTTAGTGACCCCTGGATACTTGGTCCTGGAGATGATCAGGGGGTAAGCCTAGCCTAGCCTAGCCTTAGCCTGAATTTGAGAACTAAATGCATGGACTAGGCCTAATCTAGCTTAGCCTAGCCTAGCCTTAGCCTGAACTTGAGAACTAAATGCATGGACTAGGCCTAGCCTAGCCTAGCACCTAAAGGCAACCATAGAAGGATGCAGGCTTTACAGGCTACAGCCTGGCTAAAGGGCAGGGGTGGAACGGGAGACCAAGTGTTAAAGTCCTTTTTCCTCTTGCTGTGGAGATCTATAATGTTTAAGCCTGTATAATACTTCAGAGTACACAGATGTATCCACATATACATCATCACTTCATCACTTTTATAGATAAAAAAATGAAGGCTCTGAAAAATAAGTTGAATTTTACTCCTGATACAATGTGCTGCACTTTATTTATTATACATTAATAAAGAGAACTGTCTTTATTAATTCTGGAATTAATAGAAATCCAAAATAAGGGGCTTGGAACATAATTAATGGGAACAGAGTCTATGTGGTAAAATGGCATCCAAATATACATATATATATATAAAATATATATAAATTTTAAAGTGTTATAAAAATATAGCATCATAATGGTGGTAGTGGTGGTTTCATAGAAGAACAAGTACTTGCATCAGAGATAGGTGATGGGTTAAATTCGTTTTGTTACCTGTGTGATCTTAGGCAAGTCTTCTTGACGTCTCTGAGCCAGAGGTGTGATGAGGATTAAATAAAATGATGGACTTTTATTTCACAGTGTCTAATCTGCTGTTAATCCCATCTGGCATCTTTTTCATTTGAGATATCTTATTTCCTAACTAGAGATTCCATTTAAGCATATCTTCCACTTCTCCCTCATTGTGTCCATAGTTCCCTTTACATGCTTGAGGATATGGAGTATATTTATAGTAGCCTTTTAAATGCCATTATCTGCTAGTTCCATCATCTCTTTAATTTCAAAGTCTGTTTCTACTGACTGTTTTTATTCCTGGTCATGAATCATACTTTCTGCTTCTTATGTCTAGTAGTTTCTTACTGGGTGGTGGACATTGTCAATTTAAGTTAATGACTGCTGAATTTCACTGTATTCCTTTAAAGAACATTGTTTTGTTTTGTTTTGTATTTTTTCTGGCAGGCGTTTAAGTTAGGGATTATTTTTGTACTTTGAAGTTTTGTTTTAAAGCATTTTTAGGACAGAACTAGAGACACCTTTATTTTAGGGATAATTTGGCCCCATTATTAAGGTATAGATCCTGTGGAATCCCCATGTATTCCGTAAGGTCTTTTAACTCTGGCTAGTGGGAATTAAAATAATTCCCAGTCCTCTGTCAGCTCTGGAATTGTTCTGGGTATAGTCTAATCTTGTGGGGTTTCACTTTATATATGCACAGATCTGGTTTTGGCCAAAGATGCAAGGGAACCCCTATGAAGTTCTCTGAATCTCCTTCTTATGTATCTCCCTCCTTCCAGGCACTCTCCCCAGAAAATTCTAGCTGTTTTGGCCTCTTGAACTCTGGACTCTGTCTCCTCCACCCAGAAAGATGGCCAGGTTTTTGTTGGGTTCCACTTCCCTGTGTCACTGTCCAGGGAATTAGTTTTAGATAGTAGTGTGGGCAATGTTAGGATGCACTTCATTTATTTCCTTTCTCTTGGGACCATTCCTGTGCTGCCTGCTGTCTAATATCTGAAAACTGTTGTTTCTTATATTTTGACACATTTTGAGTTGTTTATGGTAGGGAAGTGATACAGGAAAACCTTGTTCCCTAACTGCCAAAAATTAAAGTCCAAATTCTGGGGCTTGGAACATAAGCAATACCAATGTAGGTTCAAATGCTAGTTCTGATGTTGAATGGCTTTGTGAGGTCAGGGAAGTGACTTCATCTCTTTTTTTTAATATTATTAAAGTACCATTGATACACAATCTTATGATGGTTTCACATGCACAACATAGTGGTTCAACATTCACCCATATCATCAAGTCTTCACCCCTTCCATTATGGTCAACTTAATCTCTTTTACCTCAGTTTCCTAATCTCTAAAATATCAATAAAAACCCCCACCTTGCAAAGTTGTTGTTAGCCTTTTATGAGGTAGTATATGTACATCAAGAGCCTAGTCCAAAGCTTGGTTCATAGTGAGTAATGAATTCATGTTACAAGTTGCTTTTATAATACAGGATGTGAGATATCTTGTCTGAAAAGCAGCATAAAAATAAGAATAAATAATGACACTATAGACCATTTACTAAAAAAAATTCTCTCATGTCCTCTATTATCCTCCTTATTCCTCCTGAAAACATCTCTTTTCTGTTTCAGCTCAAGTGCCTGGAAGCTACTGAGCCTCAATGAGAAGATAATGCTGCTGAGAAAAAATAATGTTGGAAAGTTCTAGTATTTGATTCAGGGACTTGGGACAAATGACCTGGCTTACATCTAGACATCCACCCACCAACTGTTTATTGGTTACCTCGTGTATGTTAGGCACCACTTATCCAGAGATCAAGAGGATCTCTTTAGGGGCTCCCAATCTGTCAGGGCACAGGCCCTGCAAACACACAGCCACGGTTTCTGAGGTGAAAAGTGACCTCTGGCAGGAAGCTCAGTAGACGCTCAAGCAGAGTGTAGGGGTAGCTGCCGCTCCTCTCTGACTTCCACTTCGTCTCTGTGTCACTCAGTACACTCAGTTCCAAGGCCTTCCTGTGCCCTCCAGAGAAAAATAGCACTATTCCCACCCACCCCAAAGCCACTCACCTTTTTTTATGAAAGGCCCCCAAGGTGCCCTAAGCTGGTGCTCATTCTAGGTGTCTAACACGAGCCCCATCTGTTCCCCTTTCCTTTTGCTGTTCACCCTATTAACTTCCACCCCTTTCCCATGGGCTGCTGTTCTCCCATTACTCATCCTTTCCAGACTGACACCACCTTCTGTCTTTTGATGTGGTCTCTGAATTCAAGAATGCTGCAGATACTATTATTTCCACTTTACAGTTAAGTAAACTGAGCATCAGGCCATTCAGTTAGCATGCCTTGGTTCACAAAGTTAGTACAGGTAAAGGGTTTTTATCAATTAATGATTGAGAACTGACTTAATGTAATTTTTATTGAACATTTATATACAATTGACTAGTTGTGAAGGCCTCCATTCAGCTTTATCACCGCAATCAGCAAAGCAGGAGCATTTCCCTTAGGCAGCTGCGGGAGGATGCTTTGAGCCACAGGCAGGGTTTCTCTGCAGCTTCTCCTCCCCAAGAGGAAATCCCACACTGACGTAACCAGCCTCCCTCCCGTGGTGCAAGGCCAGCTGAGCCCTGCACTAGGGCATGAAGGCCGGGCCCTGCCCTGGCAGGATGCTTCATCCTGGTCTCCCCTTTGGTCCTGGTGCCTAAATGGCGTGCTGTTCCCTCTTCTCCACAGGATGACATTGCAGGACTTCAAAGCACATTTCATGCCTCTGGTCATCTGTAAACTGCTCCCAGGCTTGCTGAGTCAGGAGATGGGCCAGAAATGGGCTACACCATGGAGGCGGGGAGGGGGCAGAGGGACAGTGCCCCTGGTAGCTGGATGAAGGTGCCCGAAGTGAGCACCCGTGCAGCAGCTGGGGCTCTTGGGTCGAAATGGCCGCCTTTCTGGGAAGGGTGGGCATGTAGATGGTTGTGCAGCTCGCACCCAGCACGGGGGTGCAAAGGGTGGGGGTGAGGGTGCCTTGCAACTGAGCTGGGGGCTCTGGCCCTGGGCTGCATCTGAATCAGCACCAGAAGGTCACAGGCACTCATGCATGGACAAAGGACAGGTTAAGACTTTCCTTGGTTTTAGAATGAGGCCATTTATATGCTGAGGTGACCACCCCTAAAGGCAGGATTGAAATAATAATTTTATTGTATGTGTCAGGCCCTCCTTCCCTAGAGCAGGTCATCAGTTACAGGAGACAAACATGTCTAAATTCTCAAAATGGAGAGGTTTGGTGACTGTCCCTTTCTCCGCGATGGAAGGAAAGACCTGTGGGGCATGACCTCAGTGGGCCAGGGCACCCTTAGCTCCAGCTTCCCCTCCTCCCACGGTATCCCCCCACCCCCCACTAAGCTGCTCTTAAGCTAAGGCTTGGTCACATTAAAGTCCAAATCCCCATTATGGACACATTCTTCTCATTTAGTTAATATAGTCACAGTAAACATTTATGGGGCACAAAGCCTGCGCTGGGTAGAGGGGCTATGGCAGTGAAAATAACTCTCAGTCCGTGTGGCCCTAGAAGAATCTGGGAAGGAGGAATGGGGTGGGAGGGGGAATAGAGTTGAGGCTGAGACCCCCAAGTCTGTCCATATGGAAGTCCAGGTGGGAATCCTGGGACAGGTGCCCTGGGTCTGTGCTGTTCTCAGTGGTTTGGGGAGTGAGATGCTAGGGGAGCTGGGCACCCATCTTACTTGCTGCGTTCTGCTCCAGACACATTTTTGGGAGAACCTGCAGTTCTTGCTACCCATTTGGAGGCCCCAAGAAGGCAGGAGGTCCCTGGTGCCCTGCAGTGTGCTGGTGTCCCTGCTCCAGAAGCCCAGGCACAGGCCCTGCAACCAGAAGCCTCCCTTGCCATTGGCTTCTACCTTCTTGGGGTAG
This sequence comes from Manis javanica, assembly GCF_040802235.1. NCBI lineage: Eukaryota > Metazoa > Chordata > Mammalia > Pholidota > Manidae > Manis > Manis javanica. The sequence continues at coordinate 218,149,336 of NC_133156.1, forward strand.
GTGGGCCTCACCCGGGGTCTCCAACTGCTAGTTATCCTTTCTTTCTGTTTCCTGTCCTCTGCACCTTCCATCTCTACCCAAAGACCTAGGTGCAAATCTAGGCTCTGTCCCTTAGATCAAACCACTTCTTTGCACCTGGGCATCAGTTCTTTATCTGGGTAATGAAGACAATGGTATTTATGCAAAAGGTGGAATAACAGAAGATCGTGTGGAGGGTGTTTGTCATTGTGCCTGTCACATACAATCAGTGTTGGTTTCCTTTTCCTTTCCCCAAACACCAAGGCAGCTGTCCTGTACCTTCTCCAGAGTTCCCAGTGGTGGATTAAAATGTCACTGACCAGGATAGCAAGTCTCAGGGGAGGGGAGGGCTCCCTGGGGAAGAGTCTTCTCCTCTGTGAGCCTCCATTAGCATTTGTGCTTCTCATAGAACTGGATTCACTGCCTAATGCAGTTTCTCTCTCTCTCTTTTTTTTTTTTTTCAGATGAGCAAGGTGAGTCCGCACTTGACCAGCTGGCCTTCATTTGGAGTGATGTCATATGTGGCCAAGCCACCGTGAGATTCAGTTGGCCTGTAGCAACCGTATGCCAGCTGCCCACATGTGTGGCAGGAAAGGGCACTTGCTATTCTTTTTATCCAGAGACCTCAGGAAATCCTGCTGCTGCGTCTGAGGAAGGTCTCTGAGTCTGGTGGAAAACCAATGAAGTTCAGAATTTATTAAATCCCTACATAAGTACTTAGGGCTAACATTGAAGACTGTCCCAGCATAGGAAGGATGATAAATCACAACCTTGCCTGACTTATGAAGCCCATAATAACATAGATCATAGCATATGGGGCATCAGGAGGCCATGTAGCCGACCTCTTTGGGGACAAGGGACAAAGCCTTGGGAAAAGGGACAGAAATACAGGTACTCTGTATGTCAACTATAGTGGCAATCTAGTGGGGTAAATCAAGAAGGTCTGAGGTAGCCCAGTCTCTGAAAGGTGGCAGCTATTATTTTATTACTCAAAAAAAAGTGGAGTGAAAAAGTTTTCCTCAGACTGGACTGAATCAAATCAAGTAAAAGGGTTTTTATAAAGGAACCACTTGGCTTTGGGTGTCTTGGATCAGTTTTGTTTTTTTCTCTCATGTGGGGACACTGAGTACTCCCAAAGTTACCTGTTAATCTAAAAATAAAAATGTATTCATATTGTGCCTATTTCTAAATAGAATTTGAGTCAGCCTACAATAAAATTGTAAACAGAACAAAATTATAAGCCATTAAAAAATTTTTTTTAGGTAATAGGTAACTTCTAAGGCATATGGGTTGTTCAGATGAAGGGGGGCTATTATCAACTAGCAGGCTCAGGCACCCCTACTGTGGGCAGGTGAGTCAATATACACACACCCCAGTCAAACTTATTATTTTGCTTTTGATTGTTTTGACATGGCAGCCCTTCAATGCTTAGAATCCATTTCTCATTTTTTTTCCATCATGTTTTGGCCATAGGTGGTTTGACTTGATTTCAGACCACACGGTCATGTCAGACTCTTGAGTCTTAACATATTTAAGTAAGAGTAGAGATGGGCAGGGGGAAGAGGGGCATGCAGGGCACAGGGCTTGGCATGAGCAAAGACATGGAGATGAGAAACCATTACAGGCAGTGTGCTGTGCCACACAGCCAGACCCGAGGGAGGAAGGGGGTGAGGCATGAGAGCTGGGCAGGTCCACGTGGCACAGCAGCTAAGGAACTTGGAGGGTAAGTTCCCAGGGGAGGGAGAATATGGGCTTAACTTTCCCAAGATGATTTCCAAGAAGCAAGTCTGTCTCTTGTTTTCTCTGAGTGAAACTGACACAGTCCAGTGTTGTCTTCTCTAAGGTAAGTGTCAGGTGGGATGCTGCATGTCTGGGACTGTTTACAAAGCCAGGGGGGTGGATCTCACCCCTCACGTTCAGGGCTCAGTGGGGAGGTCTGCAGAGCTGTGGGCTTGACTCTATGACATGCATGTTACATTATCTATTGTGCCCTAAGAGGCCCCAGGTGCTGCTATTTTTACAGTGATAAAACTGCCCTCTGGTCACATCCTTGTCATTGAGGGCCCAAAACACCAGGTGTATGAGTTACACCCTTTCTTTTTCTGCTCCTTTCTGCCTTGTGTTCAAGCAAACTCATGGATGTTAGTGGCCTGGGAGCCCCAAGACATTAGTGTGCATGAGCATCCATTTCTCCAGGTGAACAACTGAGTCTATGCCTGTTTCTCTAGGAAACAGACCAAAATGAAGGGTAGGATGAATTCTTCACCCAACTCTTGGAAAAGGCAAATGGACCAGGTGTGGTAGTGTGAGCAGTGGGCAGAAGGTCTGAGGTAGCAGAAGGTCTGAGGGGCCGAAGTGAGGCATCTCCTTCTGCGAAGGTGTGTTTGCATCTGCCTGACCCTGTGTGTAAACTGTGATTTAAGGCTGCCTATTCCCAAAATTGCCACTTTCTTTTCAAGTCCTCAAGCTTTTAGATGAATGAGTGGAGCTGTGATCCCAAGAGGATTCCTGTAAGATGTGTATCTGTTCTTGGAGGCTACACTGATTAGTCATAGGAGAAACAACTTTAATCTTTAATCCCCAAGAAAATGGGATATAGCAGAGCCGAGAATCAGTGCAGGGAGTATGGCAATGGGAAGCCCTGCAGGCCTGGGGACAGGCCATCTGAGAGAAGGCCAGGAAGAAAGACCCCTTGGGTGGTCATCTGGGGAGGGGAGGCAACTGGTGGAGGGCACTGCTGAGGAGGAGGGCCCGGGGCTACACACCTGTCCCCTTGAGCTCTTTCCTTGGGCTGACCTGGATCAGGAGGCCAGCAGTGTGAGTGCAGGGGCTGGGGGCCACTTTGTCCCTAAACTGCAATGAAATACATTCAGGAATAGGACAAGAAAGACACTGGAAATCTGGAGTTTGGCATCTGAGTGATCCTTAAAACTGTAAGAGCATGAGCTCCTTGTGTTAGTAACCCTTGGATTTAATTCACAAGTTGCCTACCCTGCTGCCTTCTTTCATATTCGCCCCCTAGTATTTCACTCAGTGTAGCTAGAGAGTACGTCAGAATCTTACATGTATTGTTTGTAAAATGTTTCCTCCACAGTAGGGCTTTCAAACATTTTCTACTGCAGTTATTTTATCAAATGAAATCGCATAGAGAAACCCAATATACATAAAATAGATAAAACTTGTACATTATGCATATGTATCTTTCATAAGTTCTAATTTATGATACTTGCATTTCATTAATATATTCTTACAGTTAAATGTTTATGTAAAGAGTTGCTTCTGATGAACTCTAAAATTGAAATCTGGAGTCTTGTCTGAGGATGTCTCATTAAGATGAAACCAAATTGTTTGCTGAACTTCTGAAGCATTGTTATAGAACCCAGTTTGAGAATCGGTTAGACTCTCTGCTCTTTCATCTACTTTTAATTAAAATTTTTTGTTATTGAAGTATACTTAGTATAGAGTATTATTTTAGTGTCAGGTGTACAACATAACGATTCAAGACTATATATATACATAATGAAACTCTGACCACATTAAGTGTAGTCACCATATGTCACCACATAGAACTATTGCAATATTATTGACTATTTTCCCTATGGTGTACTTTCCATTCCTGTGACTTATTTATTTTATAATTGAAAGTTTATACCTATTTATCCCTTTCATCTATTTCATCTATCTCCTACCCTCTTCTCCTATGATCAGTTTGTTCTCTGTATCTATGAGTCTACTTCTGTTTGTTTATTTTTTAGATTGCACGTATAAGTGAAATCATATGGTATTTGTGTTTCTCTGTCTGACTAATTTCACTTAGTGTAATACCTTGTAGGTACATCCATGTTGTTGCAAATGGCAAGATTTCTTTCTTTTTTATGGCTGAGTAATATTCCATTGTATATATGTACCACATCTTCTTCATAAATTCATCTATGGACACAGGTTGCTTCCATACCTTGGCTATTATAAATAATACTGCAATAAAATAGGGATGCATATCTTTCTGAATTAATGTTTTTGTTTTCTTTGGGTAAATATACAGAAGTAGAATTACAGATCATATGGTATTTCTATTTTTGAACTTTTTGAGGAACTTCCATGCTGCTTTCTACAGTGTCTGCACCAGTTTACATTCCCACCAACAGTACATGAGTGTTCCACATCCTCAACAACTCCTGTTATTTCTTGTTTTTTTTTTGATACTTGCCATTCTGACTGGTGTGAGATAATATCTCATGCTGGTTTTGATTTGCATTTCCCTGATGATTGGTGATGTTGAGCATCTTTTCGTTTGTCTGTTGGCCATCCCTATGTCTTCTTTGGGAAAATGTCCATCCAGGTCCTCTGCCCATTTTTTTATTGGGCTATTTGTGGGTTTTTTTGGTGTTGAGTTGTATGAGTTCTTTATATATTTTGGGTACTAGCCCATTATTGGCTATCTCATTTGCATATATACTCTCATTTATTAGTATAGTTTATAAGTTCCCTGCCCTGCAAAGGTGCTCTGAAGTTGGCACCCAGTTATAAGCCACTGTAAAAGTTCTTGTGAAATCCCAGATTTAATTACATGTTTAGTCACATTCCTGTGTGCAACATAACAGTGTCACTTCTTCTGCTCAGAAATGGCATAGTGCCATGCCTAGCAGATGCTGGAGAGGATGTTCCCAGCCTGCTGTAGCCGTGGCCCTTCTTCCTCAAATGGGTTCTTCGGTAATGATGATTTTCTCCTTCCACTCTGCTCTGCTTCAGTATCCAGAAATAAATGCAGTCCAACTGCAGAAGTTCCTGAACCACATGACCTGGCCAAGTGAGTATTTTCGTCATCCTGTCGGGCTCAAGGGACTCAGCTTTTCTAAATTTGGGTCTGTTCTCTTTCTCCTGGTGAGATGTGTGAGTTACTGGGGCTGTTCCCCCAAGAATCTGTGTCCTGCACCAGGGTGGGCCATGTGGTCTGACAAAGCAGTTGAGGAATTTACACAGGTTAGAAAATAGCTCTTTTTTTTGCTTAATTTGGGTATGTAGAGATATATGTTAATGGAAATGAAGATTTCTGCTATTTTACTAGTGTAAGAAGAACAGGTGAGCACTTCTTCCTTGGCATATAAATTCCATGTGGAAGAACTGCATCCATTTCCTCAACCTGGCAAGTAAATATTAAGGAATGACTATCCTATGGGGGAGCTTTCTGATGATTTCATATTAAACTGATCAGCCTATAAAAATCTGGAAGGAGGGAGCACATCACCCAGGGAGACTGCAAATGAGTAGCATGGATGCCTTCATAGGAAGCATGGGGTAAATTATTAGGAAAACTTTAAGTCCAAAAAAATTTATATGTATATTTCAAGTGAGAAGAATATTTCTCCAGAGAGGAGAACAAACTTCAAAATGAAAAAATTAAACCAAACAATTAAAGGGTATTTGCTGCCTAAAATATGTGATTAATTCTCCTTTATATGAAGCCAAGACTTCAAATCCAAATAAATTACAGTCCAGTGTATTGTATAACTCGGGGCTTGAAGTAATTTTTGGATGGTTTCTTGAAGCCACATTTGGGTATCATATACAATCCAGAAGGAGAGACTTTAGACTAATTATAGAATGTAAGAAAACCCCTACCACCTGAAAAAAACTCTAGGGAAACTATCTAGAAGAGATGGCTTACGCACATTTGGAATGTTCTAAATGCCTTGATCATGAGTATGCAAAAGAATGTATGGCTAGATTGTTTTCACTGGGTCCTGTGAGGGAGTTTCTGGATTGATAGAACTACTATTGATTTTAGCCAAGCATTTGGGAAAGTATCCCATGAAAAATGGTGATATGTGCACTGAAAAGTAGCAATATGAGATGTATTTGTAAGTCTTACCACCATTCCCTAGTCATATAAATATAAAGCCAGAAGGATAATTCTGTTACAGATGAGAGTCTTTTGGTCCCCTTCACTTCCTTGGCTTTTATCAATGATTAAGAAGAACACATGGAATGTAAGCTTATCAGACCTGCAGATGGCACAAAGCTGGGAGGAATCATTAATATAATTGACAGCAGAATTGAAATTCAGAATGTTCACAGCAAGCTATGCCCAGACCAAAAAGATGAAACAGGTCAGATAAGCTGCCTTTTCATTATTTAAAAAAAAATTGGTTACACAAGTTCCCAAAAGAAGAGACCCGTTTTTGTGGCAGTTTATGTGAAAGATATCTGTTTAATTTAGTTGACGTAGAGCTTAACATGAGCTCACAGTTTCAAGTTGCTGCTCAATAAACTAATCCAAGTCCAGTCTGTGTTTAATAGAAACATTTAGTTTTGTGTTTTTGAAATTGTATTCCAAGCAACAGTAGAGACTAAGAGGTTTTAGTAAGTGTTCCATGAAATAAAAAGGTCACATTCTATGGTCAATTGTGCTTGGGAAACTCGGTGTTAAGAAAAATTCTACTCCTTAGTATCTGTCCTATGCTAAAATGCATGGAGAATGGAGAAAAGGGACTCAAGATACAAAGCATTTCAAATTTATTTGAACTCAAAACCCATTTGCTGCAGAAAATCTCCCTTGGAACATAATTTGGGAAATGCAGCCTGAAATTTTTGGAAGTGATTGACCCATTGTACTCTGCTTAATCAAATTGTATCTGACGGAGTGCATTCCAGTCTCAGTTTCCACATTTTAGAGGGATGCTGGACAAGAATAGGTCGAGAAGGAGGTGCTGAGGGTTTAGAAATTGTGTTTGGGATTGGGGGAGGTGTCACAATGGAGACATATGCCTCTTTGTGCTTCCCTGGAGGCAGAACTTGGACTAGTGACTGAACTTTACAGGAGGCTCCTTGGGAGTTAACGTAGGTTTCTGCTGACCAAAACTATCCACCCGTGTGAAAACGTGAGCACCCATTATGCAAGACCGTCTGTCAAATATCTGCCAATTTGGGCAGAGCTTGAACGAGCTGATCTCAGATCTCCATTCAGGTTTGATGGTCTGGTACTCTGAGAGATGCCTGTGTCCTAGGCACCCAGCCATGTTCATCTGATCCTTTGTATAAGCAAAGCCAGGCTGTAATCAGGTATTCTCTACAGGCTTTACTGTGCTCCTTGGGTGTAGGAATCGTGACCAAGACTTCTCTCTCTCTACCGTCCTGCGTTCTCATTCTCCCCCAACCACACACACACACACACACACACACACACACTTTTCTGTTTCACTGCAGTTCCGGGGGGTGCACAGCCTCTCTTCAGCCTGGATACCTGCGGGAGGATCCAGGCCCGGCTGGATGTATCTTTTCAGGTCTGCGGGAGGATGCCGGCTGCCGGAGGAGATCTTGGCTCTGAGCCAGGCTGCGTGGGTTTTGGTCCCAGCCCCAGCACGCACTGGGTGTGTGGCCCCAGACAAGCCACTCAGCCGCCTTGTGCCTCCAAGGCTCATGGGCAGCACGGAGACAGTATCAAACCTGCTCTGTAGGGTGGGTGTAAGAACACAAATGGGAGAACCCAGCTAAAGAGATTAGGACAAAAACTGCCATCAGTGATCGGTATTAGATATTAATAACAATAATCCTACTTCCTGATGGTGGGGATAGGCAGCTGCCGGGCAGTGATTAGTAACAATTCTCCAGGGTACAAGAAGCTTTTACAAGGGTCTCAGGGTCCTCAGCTTTACATTCAGTGATGGGGCATTGGTGGCCCAAGTGTACGGATCAGGAAAGTAGACCTCAGAAAGTTAGTTAATGACATGCCACAACTCACCTTGCCTGGTTCTTGACCCTGCAATTTTTCTAGCAAAACCTCTGCCTTTCTAAGTGAACCATTTAATCAAAGTTTGATTATCCATACAACAGGGGGCACATAGAATGAATAGTGTGAGGGGCCTGCAAATACAAAAATGGTCTTTGCAGAAACTTTGCAGAGGGTCTGGGTGGCCTGGGATGGTGGTCAGGTGTACAGGCATTGAAGAAGTCCCAGCCTTGTCACCAGTTGTATGAGCTTGCGCACGATCATACTCTTTGAGCCCTTGTTTCACCATCCATAAGAGATAGGGTAACACCTACCTGACCTACAAGGTGAGAATGGAGTACCATAGGTCAAGTGTGTAACTCAGTGCTAGACTGACTGTAAGGGCTCAAGTAGAACATGGTGAGTGCTGGCATTTTGACCCAGTCTCTCTGATACAGTGGTGTTTGGACATGAGCTACAAGGCCAACCATTAAGCTTTTAACTTCTCATGAAATGACTAAATATAAGAGGCATCCTTAGCCACCCTGTGTCTGACTCCCTCCAGAAACTTGTCTTTACAATAATGAAAAAAAAAAAGGGTTGCTGCTTTTGATTTAAGTCACCTGAAATTGGCCATGTCAGAGTATCCTGCTTCACCTGATGGTGGCTGTTGTCATTGCCATCACTGCTGGCAGCACTTGCTCCAGGGCCACTGTGTTCTGGCTCATTCCCCTTTCCTAGCAAGGGCGAGGGAGCCCTGCGCCCGACTGGCCAGCCAGGGGAGGCCACCTAGGGACATCAGACATAGAATAGGGCTGTCCACAAATTGCACACCACCACATGGAGAGCCAGTCACTGCTGTCAGAGGTGTGGATGAAACTTCCATGGTGGCTTTGACCTTAATCCTCCTATCAGCTTCATTCATCACGTACCCTGAGCATCCTGGATTTCAAGGACCCGTAGAGGCAGTTGATGCTCTATCAGGTAAGAACAAGTCTTAGCCACACCTCCTTGCAGGATGGTGCAGAAATGGCCATTCTGCAAAGCTACACAAGCTGCTTCTCTCCCTTTCAGCCCTTTACATCCAGCCATTCACCCCGCCTTCTCCAATCTCCCTTCAGTGAGTCCTCCTGCTCTCTCTCCCAAGCCCAGAGAGCCCGTTGCCACAGCCTCCTGAATTTCTAAAGCACACATCTGCTCACGTCGCTTCCTTACTAAAAGCTTTTTGAGACTCCCCATGGTCTTCAGATAAAGTCCAAACCTCTTAGTGTGGCATTTACAGTTCATATATCGGATCCTTTCTACTCTTCCGATCATTGCTCACAATTCTCCATGTCTCCTGAGTCATAAAGTTGGAAGCCTTTCAAAGTTTGCATCATGTGCTTAAATTAAGCACATTTTCCCATACCCAGACTGTCTAGGCTCCATAACAGAAAGACTGCTCCTTTTCTCAGAAGCCTTAATAAGAAATGGGAGAGGTAGTCAGATCCTGGAGTGGACCATCCGCCGAGTTCCTGTCCTGGCAGCAAACCCTGCTGGTTGGATTCTCACACCTGCCAGCAGCGCTCTGCACGACGGACACAGACACGGAGGGGCTGTCAGGTGGTGCTTGGGAATGCCTGGCTTCCTCAGCCTGTGGTGTGGGTTCTCCACAGGAGGTGTTCCATAAGCAGGACAGTAGCCAGTCAGTATACCTGAACAGGACCCAGCTGTGGGCTGCCGTGGGGGATGCAGGTAAGCTCAGGAGGAGCAGGTGCTGGAGGACCCACACTCACCAGTCAGGGAGGGGAGGGGAGGTGTGAATTCTGAAGTAATTGTAATGTACAAAGTTACTCCCCAAGTTCAGAGGCCCAAAGATGTGGATCTGCAAATAACAGAAACATTTATTGTTATTATGACTATGATTGTAGCTATCATAACCGAGATGGAATACCCAGGTACTTATTTAATCTTCATCAGCACCCTGTTATAATCCACTCTTTACGGAGGAAGAAATAAGAGCTCAGAGAAGTCAGGTGACCTTCCTGGAGTTTAAATCCAGAACTGCTGGGCTGAAAAGCAGATGCTCTGGACCACTAAGCACACTGCCTCCTGCCTGGAAGGCCAGTGACTCACCTGATAAAAGAGTTTTCATGCTGGTTGCCTAAAGAGGCAGGAATGGGGAGTGGAGATAAAATCAGTGGACTAAATGATTAAACAATTCATAATGAACCCATGAAGGAAGAGCCCCATGTCCTGGAAGTGGAGGGACAATATAAGGGGCCCCAGGTGGCAGGGGAGCTGGACATGAGGCCCCAGCCCCTACAGCAGGAACCTGTGTTCCATGCCGGAGTCCTGCTCAGAGATGACACCTGCCAGCTGATGCTTATCTGCTATGGCGGCCCCAACCTCTGGAAGGACTTGGTCAGCTTTGTGCACTAGGTGCTGAGTGTGGAGAGCAGGGAGGGTGAGCTGCTGGGCAGAAGGAAGAGCCAGGGCTCCCTCTGCACTCTTCGTGGACTGCCTGCCTGTCCCCGTTCACAGCGGCCAGAGCAGAAACAGCAGCCCAGGGAGTGATGGGGATGCTGGCTCTGGGCCTATGAGCAGGGCTGCATCTACCCAAACCAGTTTATGTCCTGCCTGTCCCAGATGCAAATGTTTGAGGCAGCTCACTTGTAAGCGTGGCTGCATTTGGCTTCACAGAGGCTGAAATCGGGTTCCTAAGGTCAGGGGATATATGGGGGCAACTAGTTCACAAGGTTTCCAAAACACATCAGCTGTGATCCTTTATGCTGTGTTTCACAGATGTCTTCCAAAATTAACCCAAGATGGCAAAGATATCTACCTCCAGAAGCCAGAGGTAAGCCTTTCCCCATGGGGTTGCCTCACATCATTTTAGGTAGGTATGGCCACTACAGGTCCAGGCCCGTGTGAAGGAGAAAGGCTCTGGGGACCTTTCATTCTACTGAGTTTGGGATGTAGCACTGCATTCATTGCATTCATTCATCAAACATTTACTGAGCACCCACGTATAAAGGGAACGGGAGACTGACTCAGTGTACCTAGTGCCTGTGACTGCAATAATGCCTTGTGACACAACTTCAGTAGTGACAACAGCACCATTTTATTTAGTTCCCCAGCCACATGGCTGGGAGTCAGTGGGTTTGGCTGGCTGGCTTGTGGTCTGTGGGTGAGCTGGATGCTTTGCTGGGGTCCCTTCACTGAGGAATCTCTGGCCAGGTTTGCCCTTCTCAGGAAAATGGCAGAAGCACAGGGGAGGAAGCTTAAACACCCAAGGCCTCCAAGCCTGAGCACACCATGCCTTACAACTCATTCTGTCGTCCAAAGCAAGTCACATGGCCAAACCCATGGGGGAAGAGCCTCCTCCTCTGTCATGAAAGGGACTTCAAAGTCACTTGCAGAGGGCGTGGACACAGAGTGGTGAAGAGCTGGGCCAGCAATGAACTCCAGCACAGAGAGTAATAGGAGAGCTGCTCTAGATAGGGTGCTCCACACAGGCCGTTCTGGAGGAGGTGACTGCAGTTGAAACCTCAAAGAGAAGAAGGAGCCAGGCAGGCAGAGTGGGGTGCAGGGAAGGCTGAGGCTAGGCTAGAGGGAACAATGCATGCAATCCTGGCTAGAGTATAGACAATGATGAAATTTGCTCAAGCTGAGTCTGAAAAGGTCAGGGTCCAATCAGAGGCCAGAAGTAAGCTTCATTTCAAGAGCTGACCTAGCCTTCCCCATATGGGCAGGGATTCTAGCCTTGTCTGTGTGCCCTCTTCCAGAATCTCATACAGCACTTTGCCTGTAGTGGGTGCTTGACAAGTGCATGTTGAGAGAATGAAGTGCTATGCCAAGGAGAAGGCAAATCTGTATCTGATGCTGATTGTCTTCTCTGATCATTCAGACTGCACGGATTTACTGAGTACCTGTTAGGTGCCGGACATGGTGCTAGGTGGTATTCTCTGAAAGACACTGGAGTCTGGAGTGAAATCATCTGCTCTTTCTTTGTAAAACACATCCTCTGTTAGGGCTGCTTAGAACGGGCCTAGCAAAAGCTGGGGTTTCTTCCTTGACCTCAAATGTCTATTACATGGGATATCTTTCTAAGCTATAGGGTCCCTCAGCATGTGTCTCCCCTCAGTCACTCCTGTATTTGAGTGTGAAGGTGGAATTCAGCAGGAGGGGCAATGGTTAGAACCTTCTGAGCCCATCCTCGTCTCAGACCCCCAAACTCCTCTCCTGATCCCAAGAAATCCTTGCATAATGCAGGCTCAGAGGAGAGCAGGGCAGCATGAGTGGGCTGTGAAGCAGGATGGCCCACAGCCTGAGCAGGCTCCCACAATGCAACACACTCTTGTGGGAAGAGAACTGCACTGTGCGACCACAGGCAAATCACATTAAATCTCTGGGCCTCAGCTTCCCTACAGTGAAATGAGTTACCCAGCGCCGACCATCTCCGGTTCCATGAGGAAGAGATCCTCGGGCCCATCCAAAGAGGTCTGCAGGGAGTGTCAGCTAACCTGTTGGAATTTCACTCGGAGGTTTTCTGACTCCATTGGTAGCCTCACCATTATCACCTTCATCATCACCATCATCAGTAGCATCGTTCTGATGGAACTGTCCTGGGGAGTGGTTTCTCCCTGTGTGAGTTAGAGGGACTGTTCATCACGCCCACATAAAGACGCCAGACAAATGGGTTCATAAATGTAAACATGTAGAATGTGCTGTAATGGATTTCTGCTACTCAGTCCGCACACCTGCACACTGCTGCCATGAGCATGCCAGACTGAATTCATGGCAAAAAATTGCCCTGAGAATTGAATACAGAATCAGCCTGTATCTTGGCTATCATCATTCACAGGCACCACGAGAAGTCAAGGTTGATTTATATTTCAGGTAGATTTATACTTAATACCACATGGTGTGGTCCCTCTGGCTAAACCACCCATTAATGTCCTGTCTCCAGGACTCCTCCAGAGTGAGGGGACGAGGCCCTGAGTCCTGTGTCAGGCTCTGGAACTTGGTGACTGGGAAATGAGGCACCCTTAACTGAATGTCACAAGGGGCTTTGAACGGACCATAATCTGCTCCCCATTGTGTTCAGTGGCTGATGATAACTCTGTGCTCCTGGGCCTTGCCTGCTGTCCCTGAGGATGCCTCATGTGGTCCAGAGGTAGCCATTGGTGAGACTCCACCCACGACCTGCTCTTCAGGACTGTGCCTCCTGTCACCACCTCAGCCGGGAAGATCTCTCTTCTGCAGGGCTTCCCTTTGGATGGCCAGCAAGTAAAAAGGGAAGTCAGGTAGCAATGACCACCTTGGGTTTGTAAAGACCAGCTGTCCTTCTTTGTGGCCAGAACCTTGTCACAAGCAGAAATGTTCTCTGATGTGGCCTAAGCAATCTGATTCCAGAGTTGCTATCTTAACCTCTGTACGATACTGCCTGCATGGCTGTCCAGTTTTAATAACCTTAGATGTGCAAAGTTTCACCACATTTGGGGTAAGAGTCTGGGTTGCAAGATATAAAGGGGGAATGATACGTCTTTAAAGGTGTGCCAGCATCTATACACTGTGGGAGGCATAGGCTAAATTTCAAATGTTTGAGGGTGGGGTGGGGAATATGTTGATCTTTCAAGAACACAGAAGGTAAGCAAATTGGCAGAGCCCAGGTGGGGTGGGCTGGCACTGGCATCGAGGTCTCTGAGTGGTCTTCTGCTGACAGTAGCTCCAGATGATTGGATGGGGGAGAGGGACTAATGGATTTAAAACATCTGAGTTCTCAGTCCAGAAGCCCTCTGTGTACCTACTTCAAATAAGAACAACAAATCCATGCTATATTGTGAAGTTAATCAGAGGAAAGTTGGTATTACCTGATTTTTTGAACTACTGTGTTACTTCACTTTTGTGGCATCCCGCCCTGCCACCCCAGAACCCAGGTAGAAAGGCAAAATAAGGCCAGTTCCCAAAGCTCATGCATTTTGCTTATAGGTTAACAATTCAGAACCATTCGTTGAAATTCTGTTTATTCTTAATTTACAAACTGTTTTCCAAATCCATAGAAAACTAAAGGAGGGAGCTGAATGGTGGGATAAAAGGGGTAGAAGTAAAGAAAATTTATAAGGCATGTAGGAGAAGGAGGAGTTGTCTCAAAGCATGGCTTAAGGACATAGAGAAGTATTTTATGTAGAAAAAACTTCTGGCTAATATAAATGAAGTGTATTACAAATAAGATGTAAAATGGTTTGAAACAAAGTTCCAGATACATGTGGTATTACCCATTTATAAATGATGATCATGTATTTATAGTTTTTAAAAAATTTTTGTCTGTTTACTTATTAGTATCTCTGTCTTCAAATTCTGCCATTGTAAATATTTGATTTTATTAAATAGTTATTGCTTTGGTCCATGAAGGCAATTCTGGCGGTATCTCGGGTGGTGGGAATGTGGTACCATTACCCTGTTCATGCTTGTGTGGTGGTTTGGCTTGGTGTACAGGGAATCTAGAGTGAAATTAATTAAGTCAGATAAGGTATCTCCTCTAGCTTCTCGGTACTCTGAACTGCCTCCTGTGTCACTCATGTGTTACCCTCCCTCACCTGAGTCTGTGTATCACCATGGCAACTCAGAGATGCCCTGTACCCTGATGAGACCATCCCACCCAATTCTCTCCCATACCCAAAGCTGAGTACTGGAGATCAAGGCCAGAACTATTTCTCCACTCAAATATCCCCTTCCCACCTTCTGTCACTCCAGGACATGGGAGGCAAGTCAAGATCTGGGACAGGATGTACTGAACAAAGGTCAGGATGAAGTCAAGCTGAAGATCTGAGAGGTGGACAGCGATTCCTGGGAGTTGAAAGCCACAGTTTATCTTGACCAGGGCAAATGGAATGTGGGACTACTGGACATCGAGCAGAGGAGGAGCAAGGAATCAGCCTTCAGGTGCCAAGACAGGGGAGATCAGAGAGCCCAGAAGGTTGGATTGTCCACAAGTCCCACCTAAGGAGGCCAAGCAAACCAGGTGAGCACCTTGCTAAGCTTTCAAAATCTCAGGGGGAAAAAAAGGGACTTTGGTAAAAGAAAAGGACAATACAAGAGGGGACTGAAATATTATCTTTCCTTTATCCCTTTTCTCTTTCCCTTCTCTCATGCTGTGTATAAAAACTCAGTCAACAAATAGAGCCTTCCAGATTCCAGTTGGGGCCTGGGGCGGGGCAGGCAGCAGCAACTGGAAATAGCACACTGATTTAGAGAAATGATTTTAGCCTCCAGGATTTTCAGTCTGATATTTCCCCACTGAAATATATGTATTTATATTTATAATGTAAAAAAAGGATGATATTAGTTTCGTGGGTCATGGGTAGGTAAAAGTGGGCCAGTGGGCCTGACTTTGCGGGGGAGCAAGCTGTGTGTCCAGCTCTCGGGGAGCTCTGGGAAGATGGCCATTGAGGGTTGTGACCCCTGTCCTGAGTTACCATGTCTTTTTTAGCGCTCTGAGGACAGAGGTGGTACAAATCCAACAGGAATGAAAGCGAGGCAAGGTTGGGAAGGAACATTCTAGCTGTGTGACATTGGACCTCAGTTTACTTATTTATAACATGGAGCCCAGAATGTCCACATTACTGGGTCATTATGGATATTAAATAATGCTAGCATGTTACAGGCACCCAATAAATAAAGCTCCTCTTTTATCCTTGAACAGTTTACAACTAGTATTATTTATATACATTTTTGTTTTTAAAGAACACAGTGACTCATAGTGACAGCTCTTCTGAAACACCCAAGGGTTCACACTCCATTTCTCCTTTCCCCCTCTTGCTCCACATCTCTCTGACCAAATCTAGCCATTTCTTTGAAGTGTGGTCTCTGGAGTACTGCTCCAACGTCAGGGACTCAGCTCCGGGACCTCAGAGAAGGTGCCCATTTCATTATTAAAGCCCTGCCCCTTGCTTGCCTCAAACCCTAGAGGCAGAGGAAATTTACTTATCAGAGCCCAAGCTGTCAAATAGGAGTTTTCTGGACCACAGACCAAGCAACTTCTGAAGACTGCATCCTGTCCAGCAGTTGTTCCAGAAACTCTGCTCTGCAACTCAGATGTGACCTGGAGCTGACCTGACACTAACAGTGGGAAGGCATGGGAGTTGCACAGTCTCGAACACATACTCTCTCCATTAGACCTCAGTCCTTGCTGTGGCGCTCTGTTTGGATCAGCTCGGCTGGCCAGCACATGGTGCTCCAGAGGCCCTGCATGGTGAGGCCAGTTGGGCAGTGAGCTTTCATCTCATCCACCTGCCCATTCATCCAGTGTGAAAACATTTCCCCATCCAGTGAAAGACACGTGTCAGCCTTCTACAATGGGTCAGGCACCATGCTCGGCACTGGGAACATGGAGTCACAGTGGCTTACTGGGATAACAGATGACTGGCAGGTGGCCTAGCACTGTGGTGAGGATGCAGAGAGCACTGTGAAGACCCAGGGAAGAGGTGTCCAGCCCAACCTGAGAGGGCTGGGGGAGGAAGCTTCTTGGGAGATGATGCTGAGCCATCTTAAAGGAAAGAAGCACTTGGCAAGAAAATACAGGGAGAACAGCAAAGTTCCAGGCTGACTGTGCTGCACATAGGGAAACGATGCAGAAGTGAGGAATGGAACTGTGTGTTTGGGAAATAGCCCTGCAGGCTCTGTCATGGTGTCCAGCTCCTCGCCTGGGGGCCGAGGCTTCCCCCAAGGACTGCACAGCTGCTCATCAGCCACTCAAGCCCTTCCTCTGCGCCAAAGCTAGGATGTCAGCAGGCTGCAGACAATGACCTTGGAATCAGAACCTTCAAATCCTGCCTTAGTTTAGGGGAACTTGGTGTAATTTCTTCATTTTCTGAATCTCTACAGCCTCATCAGTAAAATGGTAAGAACAATACTTCCCTCATAGGGTGACTCTCGTAAGTGACATACCAGAGGTTCTGGCACTTGGCAATGCACTTGAAAAACGTGCATTTTCTACCTGATTTAATCTGACTTTTAACCTGATAACCTGATTTCCCTGGAGGAGCAGGTGTGGCATGTACTGAAGCTGCGCTAGCACTAGATGGCGCTCTGTCCCCGTGCTCGGGCTCCTTCAGGGTGCAGGACGATGCGGGACCGCAGGCAACAGCTTCAGCCCTGAGGCTGGGAAACCGGCTGATTTAGTGCCGGGTCAGCCTGATTCAGCTCAGAAGGCTGGCTTTAGCCCCTCATGGACTCACTTTCCTTGTCATGTCTCTTTCTTTCTGCCTAGTTTTAAATTGATGCACTGTACTTTAAACAGCTTATTCTTTTCTGAAAAAAGCAAACTACATTTTTAAGCCCTCGTTGTAAACCTGTCTCCTTGAGGGATACAGTGCCCCCACCTGCTCACTCTGGAGCCCCAGTGCCTAGCTTAGTGCCTAGCTCACATTTAGGATTTACTGGATGAATGAACCATTTTTGAAGCCGTTCATTCATTCATTCTCCATCTCTTGACACTCCAGGGACATGGGCACCCTTTTCCCTGATACTTTCAGAATTCATCGTCCCAGAAGGATTAACCAGCTGGGCCCAGTTCCAGCGCCTTTAGGTTTCAGGTTGAAGTGGCAGAGGAAGCTCTGTGGGCATTCGGGAGGAGGCCTGCTTGGTGATCCCTCATCTCCCGTCTAAGCCTCAGCTTGCCCAGCGTCTCCTGCCTGCAGAAGGCAATGAGGCCAGAAGTCCTGCAGCCCCCACTCTCCCTGGGGGTGGGGTTGGAGGGTGGAAGGAGCAGGCCTGACCTTTCAGGGGGTCTGTGCGTCTTTTGTTTTCCTGAAAAGCTGTCCATACGCCTTAGATGGGTTCCCTAACTTCTCAATTCAACTGTTTAAAAATTATGTCTGCAGTTGGAGGAGATTGAATTGTATAACTTCTAAATCTTAAATCTGCCTCTGGCTGGAGATAACAAATTTGCCAAGAGCACAGGCTGGCCTTAGAAAGGATGCCAGCTTGAGTCCAGCTCCGCTGCTCACTGGTGTAGGCTACCTTTGGCAAGTCACCAATGTTCACTCCTGTGGTCCAGAGGAGGTGGTGTAGATCATGTGTGATCATACATGCAAGTTGCTTAAGCTCAGAGCCAGGCCCCAGCCCTGGCTTTGTCCCCTTTACAGCCACTTTGACCTACAGGAGGAGCCTGCCTCTACCTTACAATGGCCCCAGGACTCTTCAAGGGGAGAAGCAAGGTGGTTTCTGAACCAGAGGCCACAGGGCATGGATTCCTGAAAACCAAGCTTCAGTTCTGCTTGGAGAATATATGTTTGGAGGTTTTCATGCAAAGGGTTCATTTCCCAGATTCATTTTAATTTTGTCCAAATGAAAGGATCAAACTGATTGTTGTCTTCTGTTTTGACTTCCCATTGACCTCACATCAAGTCTCCCCCAAGAGGGAGCGTCACCAAGCCTGATGTCCCCCTCCCTCAGCCATCGGATGGGTTTGTTCGTCAGCAGTATTGGTGAGAAGCAGCCTCACTGCATCCACACAGCCGTAGCAGCTCACGGTCAGGCAGGGAGGGGGGGTCCAGCTGTGGGCCCTGGCTGGCCCCTTCCACTCTTTCAGCCTTGGTGTTGCACACAGTAGGGCCCCGCAGCAAGGCTGGCCCGGGCACCAACGGTCACTTCCATTTTGTGTGGTCAGGGGTCCCTGGGTGCAGCTCAGATGGTTGACTCACAAAGACCTTTTCCTGATAGGGCATCCTTGGCCGAGTGTTTACGGCCAAGCAAATCACCGTGTGCAGACATTCCTCTCCACAAACACACCTGCCTCTGGGTGATGCATGAGCTTCTGGAGGGTGGGGCAGGCAGGCCTCCCGTGGACTCTAGAAGGTGTGCACATGTGTTAGGTTTACAGGCATTGCCTGGAAATGTCCGGTGAGAGTGCTGCTCAGGCCTGCTCACTGCCGCAGACCTCTTCCCTTTGTGAGTGAGTGTGTGTGTGTTTGGTGTCTGACACCAGGCTTCCAGAAGTGATGGCTCAGATCAGACCAGGCCAGGCTCTGAGGCTCAGGGGCTGGGAGGAGAGGTCTGAATTCTACAAGTTGTGCTCTGAAAGTTGGGAGTCTTTAAAGAGAGTGAAAATGATCCAGGGGGCAGGCTGGTGAAATAAGAAACACAAGTAACCAGAAGCCAAATGACCTGAGCTTATGTCCCTTCTGCTGCCAACTGGGTGTGTGATTGTGTAGCCTTAGGAAAGCCATTTACACCTACAAAGTATACCTGTCTGAGTGCTGGTGTACCCATTTTTCTGATTTGGGGTAGTAATTCCTGCCTCACAGGATGGTGGCAGAGATTAAATAAAATTGTGAGAGTGGCAGAGCTTTGCAAATTGTAAAGTGGGGTTCACAGTTGGGGGTTACTGTTCTAGGGGACAGACCAGGCATCATGTGCATTTGCTGGATTATTTGAAAATATTTGATTCTGCTCTACAAAATAAGAAAAACAAGCAAGTGAGGACAGATCAAATGAAGTGTAGAAGCAAATGTTTGAGAGAGTGGTTAGATAGGAAGAAAGTGAACCTGTGTGTCAACATAGATAGGAAGGGATGAAGGAGCTGAGCAGGTGCTGGATATTCCGGATTCACACTAAATATACATGAAGCACCTGATGTACTGAGTATTCAGGGTACATCAAACACACACGAGGCCCAGAAGACAGTCTTCAGTGAGCCGCCCTCTGGTCTCATTCTAACCCTAGAAATGCAGTGAGAGCTAAGGCTTTCCACTGACCAGCTGGTAAACTACAGCTGGCCAGCCACCTGGCCCTGCGTCTCTCTGCTAGGGCATCTGTGTGCTGGGCCCTGGCAACTTCTGTCTTTTGGGCTCTTTGCTCAGGCCTCAGCTCCAGTGCTTGTGACAGCACCATCAGCAAACAGGGCTGGGGTGGCGCAGGGATGGTCACACGAGTGTTGCATGACTCAGGATTCAGTAGTGTGGTCCTTCCATGCCCTCCCACTATATTCTAAGTGCATTAAGTACCCCATCTTTCTCCCCTTGCTTTCTGCTGTGTTTTAAATTGATTAAATCAACCACATGATCTGAGCCTCTTGCTTTGGTCTGCAAGCTCGTCTGTCTGGTGAGGGGAACAACTCGCTGGTAGTGGAGCTGCGGGCTACACTGAAGCAAGGTAATTTCCCTCGTGCCCCCTGGGCCAGAACAGGGGAGTGGGCTGGGGTGGGAGGACTGCGGGCCTCATACTGCTAGCTTGGCTGCTGAGATGGGGGTGCTGGGTCTATGTGTGTGGAGGGCAGAGGGGCCCCTCGGGGCCCCTCCCCACCAGCCCCCATCAGGTGGACCTGCTTCTGCTCAGTGCTCTGCCTAAGACCGCACACTGTGCACAGTCTCCCAGGGGCCCTGCTGCTCTCTCCACTTGTCCTGAAAGGACAGACAGGGAAGTGATTTGGGCAGCCACCTGCCAGAATCTCATGCTCTTCTCTTCTGCCTGACCTGTGTTCCAGGCACACTCTCACCATTGCCTTCCTGTAGCCCGTTCCCAAAGTCATCCACCAGAGGCTGCGTGGCAGAGCACAGGAACAACTGGGTCAGAGCCCAGCCTCTCACATACTAGCTGTGGGATTTAAGCAAGTCACCTGAACTTGCCTTGGCTTCTTCATTAGTGAAAATGGCACCTGACCGGGTGCTAGGAACAGCTGGTGTTTATTGAATAAGCCCAGGCACGTATAAGACAGGCAGTCCTTTGTTTTATTTTACTTTACCTCACTTTGTTTTATTATTTACATACTTCTTTGTTTAAAAAAACACGCACACAGGTGTAGACTAGGTCTTAGCAAACGGAGATGAAAATGCAGCTCCTGTTCTTAAGGAGGTTGCAGTCTGGCTGGAGAAAAATGCAAGAAAGTCAGTCCAGGGTCGTGTGAGGAGCTCAAAGACATATCCAGGGAAAGGGTGACGATTCAGGAGAAGGAACAACATGGGAAAGACAAGCATCAGGAAGCGGGACAAGCGGTGCTAATGACAAGTGATTGGAGCAGGATGTACAGGGTTTTGGAGAGATTGTTCTAGTAGTTTAGTGGGGGACAGACTGGCAGAGGTAGAAATGGGAGGAAGTTCAGAGACTAAGTGACCAAAGTCCATGGGAAGTGGCGGGTCTTCAGGACTTAACTCTCCTGGGCCCCCTCCTCCTCGGGCTGCTTAGAGTCCTCAAGGCCCTGACGGGTCAGGCCCAGTGCCAGCCCCTCCCTCACTGCTGCAGAACGGGCCACTCTGGGAAGCGAGGGAGGGAGGAGGCTGTGCCGTCCCACCTCGCGCCATCAGAGACCCAGACAGTCCGGGCTGCCGGTGTGAAGGGACAAGGGCGGCTGTGGGTCGGGGTGTCGAGGAGGCCTTCCCAAGCCCCGCCGCCCTGCACAGGCCGTCCTCAGCGAGGTAGGGGAACAAGGGGAAGGAAGAGGCCTCATGGACGACGCGACAACTGCTCTCCTGCCCTGGCTCTCCCTGCTCAGCCAGAAAGGCACTCCTGTTCCACACATCTTGGGAGACACCCCATAAACAAAGCCCTAGAAGCAAATGGGGCACTTGGCGAATGAGACAGGCACCCCCCTACTCACCCCACACACACACCCTAACCCGCTCAGATACACACCATGCAATTCCAGGCCCTCTGGGAAGATGCTTTAAAAATCCCTTTTTATGAACGATGGAATCTCATGAACATCAGGGGCTCTTGGACACAGGGCTTCCTTTCCAGGGGATGGTTTTTTGGAGGAAACCGTCTCACTGTAGGAGGGTCAACCTGAGTCCAGTCAGGAGAGAGAAACCACATAGCAACTTGAACAGGAAAGTTCCATATAAAGACTTTTTAACTGTAACAGGGGATTGGGTAGTAAAAGGTAATGAGAGAGCTAAACTGTGCATCAGTAGTAGATTTAGGGCATCTGCTATCCCCAGGGCTGAAGTGGGGCCACCAGGGGAGAGCCTCCCTGGCCCGCCCAGGCCCGACCCAGACCTTGACGGAGAGCACACGTCTAGGGCTCCTGACTGGCAGGGAAGTCACTGTGGCGCCCCATGGAAATCTGCCCTCAGATGCCCAGGAAAGCCGCTCACGGAAGGGGTCCTCCGCTTTAAACAGCTCCCTTTAGGTGCACTTTCATCACACAGAGTGTTGAAAATCATTTTTACTCTTTCATCAAAGACACTCTTGAATGAAATTAGTATTTTCCCCCCTGTTAGCAAGTGTGGGGCAGTGAAGACCATGGTGCCAGTGTGCAGATCAGCACGAGTGGGCTGGCTCATGCTAAGGCACCAGCGGTTCACCCACCATTGCTTCTGCGCTGTCAGTGTGAGCGGCAACACCATGAAAAAGAACAAAAACAGCTGACTGCTATTATTCAAAGAGTTTTGACTCCAAGGGGCCCCTGACAAGATCCACAAACCACCGGGGCAGAACTGCTGAGTTAAGCCCCTAGACTAGGAAGTAGGGTCAAAATTCAAACCCTAGACTCCAGGCTGCAAACCCTGTGCTCTTTCCACCAAAACTACTGGAGGTCCCAATAAATAGCATCTCTCTTCCTTGTCTAGATTCTTAATAAGCTGAGCAATAAAATAATGCTAAAGTCCAAATATCATTTTTGTAGTCGATAGAGACCAGTTGGAGGATGTAGCATTAGGTCTGTCAACCATGTGGGCTTGATAATACCAAACCCAGTGTGCCCTGCAGCTCTAGGTCCCAGAAACAGGCTGGGGGAGAGGAGAGAGGAGAGGGTAGTGGGAGGACTGCCCAAGACTGCTGAACAAGGGCTGTCTGCGGCTGCCCACCCCAGATGGCACAGGGCAGAACTGAGCAGAGCCTAGTCAGTCACTCCTAAATCAGGCAAGTCTCTTGACCCTCATAAGGCAGGGAGAGACCCAGTTTAGATGCTTACAGCCCTCACATTCCACATGTGAGATGTCACTTCATGTGTGTATTTTCATTCTACCCAGCCAAAGGCTATCTCTGTGTAGCCAGTTCCCGGGGTTTCTCATCATTTCTTGGATTTGCTCAGCACCCCCTTGCAACTTTCTATGTCATAGACTAAAAGTAATCAGATGCTTTTTTAGACAGATAAAGCATGTTAGAAGTCCCTTTATTAAGAGGCAGTGGGAGGTGAGGAAGAGAGCAAGCTGGCCTCTGGCCGGGTCTCTGGGGGTCTGTGCTGTGAGGGGACCTTCCCAGCTCCAGGCTCAGCCTGTCAGAAACCCCCAGGTAAGGGGTGTTAGCCATTGAGCGTGTTGTGTTTTCTTGGTCCTTGGCTTCTCAGAGGAAATAATTCAATCAAGAGACAGACTGTTCATTGTAAGCAGCAGGAGTTTAGTAAGCAGGGTGAAAGTATACTCTTGAGAAAGGTGGAGAGTGGGCTGTCTGGAAACCAGAAACAGCGTCGCTGTTAGGGGTAAGGTTGGTTTTTTAAATGGTGGGAAGTCCCTCCCCACTTCTTCTGTCACTTAATTGACATGTTAATGGCCGCTTTCAGGGTACATGACCTTCTTTCTGGTGCACAAGCGCTTACCTATAAGTACCTAAGTGAAAACCCATGGGAGAGTAGGGGAGAGGGAAACCAAATGTAAATTAGTTATAATTATGGTATAATGAACCCTGAGGTAGCTCCAGTCACCTTCTGGGTCTTAGTGTGCCCACAGCCAAGCTGTGTGGGGGAGCTTTTTGCAGCTTGTTTGGCCCTGATAAGACAGGAGACTAAACCATAAACAGGACAGGTGTTGGGCGTGTCCTGCCATCTGGTGACAAGGGGGCAGGTGGAGAGGGGGGGGCGACCTTGTCCAGGAGAGGGCGGCATCCGCTCATGTCTGCCTACTGTGTGACAAGGTGCACAGAAGTGTCGAGTCTTCAGGCACCTGAGTCCCCACCAGTCATGCTTATGTGCCTGTAATGGGTCCTGGGACTTCCATCGATTGTCAGTGGAGGCCGCCTATTTAGAGTTACCGATGCTTATGTCCGCTTTCCAAGAAGAGCCACCTCTGGGTACCTGGAAAAGCAAACAAATCGTTAGATGGCTAAACAGACATAAAGCCCAGGGAGAGAGAGGAGCAGCACAGCCCTTTCTAGTGATTAAATATTTGTAGTGCCAGATGTGCTCTCTTCTTGTCCCCCTGGACGGCCCCCCTCAGCAATGGCGAGCTCTGCTTTCTGGCTGCACCGCAATCAGCTGTCAGTGACTTTCATGCATCTGTGCTTGGGTGTCACCACCTTCTTCACTGGAACACATGGAGCTGTCATGGCACTGCATGCTGTCCGAGTTCCCATATCACTTTATGTTGATAGTGTTTTTGCATGGCTGCTTTCCTGAATGTGCAGGGAGGGCCCCTAATTCCCCGGTGGGTGCCCTCCTAGTCACTCCCCAGCCCAATTTGCCCCTGGGGAGATTTCCTTTTAGATCGTTGATCCCCATCAGGAGTGTGGGTTCCCGTGAGGCCTGATCAAAGAATTCTCTGTCATCTGACCTGAAAGTACATTTGTTGGTTTATTTAACAATAACTGCTGCCTTTAATGTTGCTAGAAGCCCAGCGTGCTTATATCATTTTCCTTTTAGCTGAAAACAATATAAAGTATGCAGGGAACTTAAGTAGAGCTAACCTTTCAGTTTAAGAGTTTGGAATATTGAAACTGAACACTTTTCCTTGCTTACAAAGAATTTTAAAAAAGCACGAACAGCTACATGTTAATAGGCATTTAAGAGCTAATCTTTATCAGAAACAAAGGACTTAAAGCCCAGGTCTTCAAGTATGAATTCCCCTCTTAAACCCCACATTTATGAAGTTTCATCTGTTAGTTCCCTTTAGTTTGGTTTCTTCATTGCTTGCAGGAGCTCTCCCTATTAAAGCCCAGTCATAAGGAGAATGGTCTTTAAAGAGTTTGCTCCCAAACTGAGGCTCTTAACTTGTTTTCTTGGAGTTGATGCTCAGTGCTCGCGTAGTTACCATGCTGCAGGGTACCTGGCTAACTCCTTACTGGGCCCTTCAATCAGAATCACCAGGGTCCCGCAGGTCACCTTCTTGGCTTTAAAGCATGGCACTTTCACGGCATGTCATGTTGTTCAAGTTTACAGATGATTTCGTGTTGGTTGCATTTTAGAGTGGCTGCTTCCCTCTGCAGGGAAGCACTTAACTCACCACTGAAGTCTGAAATTCTGGGCCAAGACATGAAAATCCAGCTTTCACAAAATCTCACATTTTCACAAAAAATCACTAACATGATTCTGATTTATGCAATGACCATGCTTCAGAACCCACCAACTCCTATTTGTCAGGTTTCATTTGTCCCATCCCTCACCAATGTGGGCTCTGGCCACAGTTTCCAGACTCACACAACATACCTATCAGCTGAGCACAAACAGGTCTGACCTCTGGCACCATGGAAAATGCCAGCAGTGATACATCTCCATGTCCCTCCCCCTGTGCCGCCCTCTCAGACCTGCACTTTCTCCAGACTTCCCAACTTAAAGAGGATCTGTAGATGCCGGATCTGATCTGTTGGCAACTCATGTGCCATGCCAAAAAGAGGGAGAAGTGAGTGTTTGGTTTACTGGCACTGGCATACACATTAATTTAAGGGTCTTCATCTGCTTTGGTAGGTAAATTATACACTTACCCATGAATAACCACGTCTGTTATGCAAATTGGTTTCTGTCTGCTGCTCTGTTGAGAATAATGTTCCATAATTACAACAGATATTTACTTAAGTGCAAATCAGCTTTCTTACCACCTTCTCCATTTGAAAGAGGCCTCCAGCTGCTGCAGGAGCCGGTGTGTCTGGCAGGGCTGGAGGGCGCCGCTTTTGCGAGGCGGTCTGAGTTTGCAGGTCCTGGGGCAGAGGAGGATCCAAGTGCCTTCAGCCAGCGAGTGGGGATTGGCTTCTCTTCACTAAGATGTTGAAGAAACAAGTTACATGGAGCAAACGGAAAAGAATTAAGCCCTAACATGTATGGTCTGTTGAGGATTGACCAGGAAGTATTCAGCAGGGAGGAAACTGGTGTGGCCTGAAGAATTCTGAGATGGCTTCCCTGGGCTTGGGAAGGTGGGAAGACTTTCTGGAGAGGCCTCAGGTGGGAAGGCATTCCAGGCCCAGAGCGGACGCTGGAGAAAGGATCAAACATAATCTGGCCTGTCTGGGTGGGTGAGGTGGGCCACCCAGCCTGGAAGTAACTCATGTGTCTGAGCCACTATTCTGGCCTGCATCTTGGCAGGTTCACTTAGCTGCTAACAGCAGAAAGGTACATAGGAGTATCTCCATATTGGGAAACTGAGGCACAGAGCAGTTACAGTGGATTCCCTAAGTTTACAAAGCCAGGAAGGACAAGGTTGGAAAGGGGGCAGGATCAGAAGACAAGGAAGTTCTAGAATTCCAGGTAACTGAGACATGACTCTGTAAGCTCTTGATCTCTGGTGATGTGCAGGCAACGCAGGGAGGATAGATCAGGTTAGAGGTGTGGCTGGGGAGTGGGGGCAGTGGCCAGACTTTCTTTCCTGGATCTCTCGTCTTCCCTCCGTAAAGTGTCTTTTTCACCTTGACTTTGTAAATTTCCTAGTAAGAATATTACCCATATTTTTATTTTCCATCTTTCATAGGTAAGGAAAATGAGACCAAGAAAAAGTGTGTCACTAGCTGTTTCATCTTTCTTACTAGTTTATCACAGAGTGCTGACCCTCTTGGGACATGGTCTCATCACCCTTAGCAATAATTAATAATCATATCAGTATAATAGGAAATCTATCCAGATGTTCCATACTTACTTCCTAGAATACCTGATATAATACAGTCCTCATCTTCAAGCAGCTCCCATTCCAATGTGGAAGAATTCAGTTTTAACTGGGCAGGGGCATAGGAAAGCTACTGGATCACATGCCGAAGAGCCATTCTTTATTTACCTGGCCACCATCTTGGTGGGAAAGCATCAGAAATTTGAAAGATTGAGTATTCCAAAGATACTTTGTACAAGTTACACAAAGAGAGGCTGCTAACAGATAAAACTAAAATGTGGTCTGTATGAACTACTGAAATAGTGTTGAAATATAGTATCGCTTCCCTCCTTCTCCATTATGTAGTAGATGGAGGGCAGATGAAAACAGAAAGGAAGGAAGACCAAATCAGCTATGGGAAAATAAAAGAGTAATACTTTCTCTGCACAGTAGTGAATAATGTCAGTAACTTTGTGGCCTTATCACATGAGCACAGGGAGTTTCATGGAAGGAGTGATTTCTGCATTATTCATTCATGCATGTACTCCTGAGTGTTTATTGAGCACCTGCTCTATGCCATGTGCAAGGCTGTATTTTCAGAGATGAACAGACCCAGTCTTGTTCTCCATGATTCACAGTCTACTTAAAGAGATCCAGATATTCAGGGAATTAAAATTAGCTGATGAGGGGTAAGTGTAAGGGTTACACAAGTCCAAGGAAGGTCCATAATCCAGAATCTGGAAAGGCTTCCAGGTGAAGGTGATATCTACTCAACATGCTCCGGCCACACTGGTCTTGCAGTTGCAGATTCCTCCCCATTTCAGGGCATTTTCACTTATTGTTCCCTCTACATCAAATGCTAATCCCTCTCTTTTTGACTGTCTACTCCTATACACCTGCAGGTCTTGGCATAAGCACCACTTTCTTAGACATGGTTCCCCTGACTTCATTCCCCCCAAATCTAATGATGATTCCTGTATTATTCTTTTTTCTTACCACCCTATTCCCTTCCTTTACAACACAAATATTTGTATCTATGTGAATCTTTAAATAACTATTTTTCCCACTAGCATATAAGCTCTTCAAGGTAGACTTTCCTCTACTGGGTATATAATAGCTTCCGCCACACAAAGGGCACTCAATAGATATTGGTAGGACACATGAATGAAATTACCCAACAAAGGCAAGAAATCCTTTGAATCTCAGTTTCTGCAATTGCAATAGGATTTATGTACCTACTCCATAGGGTTTCTGTAGTGTGGTTGGAAGAGCAATGTTCCCCAAAGATTTTTACATCCTATTACCTGGAACCTGTGGCTATGTTACCTTATATGGCAAAAGGGACTTTGCAGATGTGACTAAATTAAAGATCTTGAGATGAGACGATCACCCTGGATTATCCAGATGGGTCCAGTGTGTAATCACAGAGAGACAGGTGGTCAGAGGGATAGAAGGTGATGTGGTAACAGAAGCAGAGAGAGACTTGAAGATATTTTGTGGCTGGCCTCAAAGATGGAGGAAGGGGCCACAGGCTAAAGACTGCAAGTTGCAAGAGGCAAGAAAGAGATTCTCCCCTGGGTCGTTCAGAAGGAACCACCCCTGCTGACACAGTGGCTCAGCCCCATTAGACACATTTTGGACTTCAGACTTCTAGAACTGTATGAGAAAAAAATTGTTATTTTAAGCCTCTAAATTTGTAGTGCCTTGTTACAGCAGCAATAAGCAACTAATACATGTAGGGATCAGGTAAGATAATGTGCGTCAAGACTCTTGGGAAGACACAAAGCTGGGATCATTATTAGTTTATGACAGCTCACCCCTTGTTTATTCCATTTCTGTGCGGTACTGTCTAAGTTCCAGCTACCATAATGAGGAAAGATGCTTGAATAATAGCCCTACACCTCAAGGAAGAGTATTTTTTCATAGTTTATAATTGCCATAGAGCTTGAAAATCTTCCAGGTCTTATAGTTCTTAATTATGCTCTCATGCATATGCATCAATTACCCACATGCTCCTACCTAGCTTGTTACTGCAAAGATATTTTAAAAAATAAATTTGGAACGGTTTCCTCTGTATAAACCTCCCTCTGAAAATATCCTATGAAGTATTTCACCTCCACTGCAATAATCTGCTCCAGTTGGGACACGCTTGCCAATCTTCCCTGCACGACAGAATTAAACCCCCATTCTTGTCTGCAGCAGGCTCAGTGCCTGCTTATTCTACCTGGCAATTCTCTCCTCAGAACTCCCGGTGGCTTCATTGCAGATTTGTTCTCTGGGTTTGTGTCTGCTTTGCTGGGTACAGTCTGCAATCTGGGAAGGACCAGGGAGTGCCTGACCCAGGAGGTTATATTTAAGTGGCAGTGGAGGAGGAAGAAAGGGTGTTTATATTTCTGCCTGCTGTTTCTCCTTGTTGAAAGTGGCTCTGCAGGGTCTGTACTTCTGGCCCGCTGAATTCCAGCAGAGTCTCAGTGCTAGAGAGGCAGTTTTATCTGCAAATCAATGATTTTGCCAAATGATAGTATTCAAATTCTCCAGGTGGCCCGCCTGGTGACTTTCAGTCCCACCCGACTCAGTTTGCCAATCCTCAAGTCGATTTTCTTCTTTCCTGCCCCCCCGCCACTTCCTTCCCTTCCTCTGGGCCTGACTGTTCCTCCTGTCCTAGAGATGCCCGTGGAACTGCAGCTGCTGCTCGCTGCTGGGAAAAGCACAGGTCTTCGTGGGACATTTTCATCAAATGGACTGATGTCATTCTGTTGCTGAGCAAAAAAGGTGGTGGTCTGCCTGAGTTTTTGACTGTTAGACTGAACTTTAAAAAATGTCTTTTGTGAAAGAGGAGATCTCACCTTTGGAACCTCATTTTATAACATGTTGTATCATTAGGTAAACCCCTTACCTTCTCTGCATCTTGGTTTCCTTATCTGTGAAGTGGAGATAATAACATAAACCTGATGGTGTCACTGGGAGGATTAAATGAATTAATAGGTAAAGTGTTTGTCATGTGTAGAACACAGTTTCTTAGAAAATACCATGTTCCCTCCTCTGCCCCCTCACTCTATTTTCATGCTTGAGATGCATATACACTACCTGGTGAGTTTGCTTTAAAGGAGATTCTGCATCTCTCTAAGATGCAGAAAGTCAGATTCAGCTGGTCTTGGGAGAAGCCTCCAAATGTGTACTTTGAGCAAGCTGCCTTGGTGACATTGATGCAAGCGGTCTTCAGACTCTGCTTTTAGAGACTGCTCCTTGGGGGCTTCTGAAGATGGTGAGCTTGGGCCATAAGCAACTTAAGGGCAGCACATGTGTGGTGTCAATTTGGGTATAATCACAATGCCTGTTAAGAGGAGACACCCAATACACATCAGCCAATATTAGATGAATACTCTGTGCATCTTCAATATCCATTGATTGACTTTTTCATGTTTTACTTCTCACTGGCAAATTAGGAAGCTATTTATAAAGTACATTCATGCAATAACCCATCTGATCCCTGAAACATATTCCCAGGGACATCTGAATCCTCATTCTCTTCCATGCCAGCATGTCCTAACCCACCTTTCAATAAGCCCCAGTTCAGAGCCATGATCTCTGTGATGCCTTCCCACTAGAGCTAACTCTACTTTCCTCTTCAACTGGTTTCTCTGCCATTTAAAATAGGTTAACTTATATAGATTATGTATGTATATTTATCATCAGATTGCATGATAGTTTTCCCCCTAATATCTCTGCAGTCCATCCCCTTCTACCACTGACCCAGTCCCAGCTCCAGCATCTTGCTTGTTTTTACTACATTAGCTTCTTGTTTGGTCTGTCCATACCATTCTGTCCCCTTCCAAACTGTTTTCATCTTTGTAGTCAAAGGGAGTCTTTGAACACAGGAGTCTGATAATATCTCTCTGCAACCCTTACTTACCCACCTGCCACTTAAAATCCTTCCATGGCCCTGCTTGCTTTGCTATTGGGATAAAGGCCAAAGTTTTGAACATGACCTCAAAATCTCTCTGAGGTCTAGCTGTCCCCTTGCCTTTCCAGTCTCATTGTGTATTATCATCCCCTCACTCAGGTCTTCTTCTGTTCCTTTAATGCAACATGCTGCCACTGGCCACTGGTCCTTTGCACATGCAGGTTCCTCTGCCTGGAGTTCTTTTCTCATCCTGCCCCTTGGCCTAGGTATCTTAGTTTTTAACACTGAGTGCAAATCTCGTATCTTCAGGAAAGCCTCTGATTAAGCCCTCCCTGAAGCAAATCCAGATGAAATTCCTTTGTTCTATGATCTCCTGAAACTCTGGTCCTTCTCTCATTGTTCTCATCTTACTTTATGATTACATAACAGTAGTACAGATACTTGATTACTGTTTGTCTCCACAAAAGCAGGGACTTGTCTGTCTTGTTCACCCATGTCTCCTTTACCTTAGAGGGTAAGACTTGACACATACTACGTGCTCAGTATATGTTTGGAATGAATGAAAGAGTTGATGCATGGATGAGGAATGTCTGTTTTACTTTGAATAGGTGCTATAGTTTTGAACTCACTCAAAAAGCACCTGGTTAAGTGCTTTTTTCATCAAATCCTAGGGATCAGAATTAAATCTCTAGGGTCCAAATTGAAAAATTTGTGAAAACTGGTTCATGGCTCAATTTGGACTCAGGGACTTGGCTGACTGATTGTGTCACAACTAACTTCATGAAGTTTAAGTTCTCAGATTCTCTAAGGAAGTAGATTTTGCTGATAACTTACAGAACAGTCTTTGGTTAACCAGATGGTTAAAGAGTAATATGTCCATGTGTGTTTTGGAGACAAATGTTTTTCCTTGAACAAGAAAGTGACTACTATGGCTGGATAATGGGAGTGTGGGTGGATGAGAGTTGAAATAGAAGGTAAAGAATCTCTGGACTGAGCTCATAAGCCATCATATGCTCTATTGCATAAGGTGCACCGTATGATGGTGTACCATCATATCCCCCCATCTGCAACTGAACCTAGGAATATTGTGCCAGAGTAAATGTGGCTGAGGGTAGGTGATGGGAAAGTAAAGGCCATGGTCAGAAAAAGGATGCTCAAAAGGCGTAAAGAAAATATGGAAGAATGAAGAGTTGGGTTGAATGAAGGGCAGCAGTGCACAGAAACTACAAGAAGTAAAAAGGCTCAGGAAAATCTCATCCCAGAAGCTGCAGTCAAACTAGATTGGGGTTCCTGGCCCCACCCAAATCTTCCTGCACTGGCAATTGCTCCCAGCCCAGACTGAGGAGGTTGGCCAAGGCAGTCATGACTGTAGCCTGCAACTGCTCTCGCCCCTTGCCTGTCATACAATTGTTTGGTCTAGAGCAGTTTCCTGAGCAAAGATGAGCCATCAGATCTCTCTCTCTTGAAACTTGGAAGTGGAATAGTGAGAGACTAAGAGAGTTGTTTGTCAGAACTTGAGCCCAAAGTGTATATGGAGAATGGGGGTCAGAATCCACTTCAGTGCAGGCCAGAGCTGAAGTTGCAGGAGCAGACACTACGAGTGAGGAAGCAGGTGTGCAGAGAGGAGAAGATAGCACGAGTTGGAGAGAGGCAGAGATGCAAGGCTGTGTCAGAGAGAATCAGAGACAATGGCTGCTGCTCCAGGCAATGCCCATACTTAGCTCCTCTTTCCAAGAGGCCTGGCTGGCTTAGGTGACTGTGAGCTCTGTATCTTTTCAATAAACTCTCCTTTAAAAGGACTGGCTTAAGTGGGTCTCTCTCCATTTTTTGTATTCAAACAAAATGTGAGGAGCAATTAGTGACTGAGCAGGTAGTGGAGCAAACGGTTTCAGCTTGAATTTGAGATGTGTAAAAAGAAGGGAGCTGCAAACAGAGCCCCAGAAGAAACAAGCTGGAAGCATCACACTTGTCTGTAACTAAGCTTGAAAGTCTTGGGTTTGTGTTCACAGCTCACCTCCTCTGTTACTCACACTTGAGTGGAGGGAATTTTCCTGACTGGGTATCTGACCTCGCTCGCATGAGCTAGGCTAATGGCCTGCTGTGACAGAAGCCTTGAGACTGAGGCCAAAAGTGGAGAGTCTTCTCTGTTGCTTTGGGAGATAGATGGTAGTGGAAATAATGGGCAGAGACAGAAATGGTCTAGCTTTTCCTTCTTGCCCTCCAGAAGCAGCCTGGCCTGGCAGAGGCCTTATAGTCCCTTCCCTACTCTTCTAGATTATTTCTCAAGTATTAGCACCATGCTGATGCTCTGGTAAAATCACACTGGCTGTTATTCCCTTGGATGGTGTCTCAGCCACCAGCTCTAAATGCCTTCAGATGTTCAAGTCAGCAGACTAAGCACCCTCCTCAGTGGCCTAGGTGTTGTCAGCTAGTCGGCAGGTGTTTATTGAGCATCCCCTGAGTGCCCAGCTCTGCACCAGGTGCTCTGAGCCCTTGGCTTATATGTATGAAGGTAACTGTTAATCGACCACTAGATGTGCCGTTCTGTAGGAGGGGTTCTGATGCTTTGGTGAGCATTGCCAGGGCAACCAGACCACAAGTCTGTTAACTAATTAATACTGCAGTCATCACACCTAACTCCAGCTTGGGGGAAGAGGAAACTGGTTGGAATGATTTTCTTCTTTGAGAGGGGTGGGTGAGAGAGACGCAGAGTTTCATAGCAAAGTAGAGGTCTATTCCATTTTAAAGCTAACTGGGAAAAGACACAGAACTGGTGTGGGAGAAGTTACAGATAAAAACAGTTCAGCTCATAACCAAGTAGATGAACAGCAGGAAAACAGTTGGAGGTTTTCTTAGGAGAGGAGGAAACCACGGTGTGAAGGGTCTGTCAAGGGAGAAGTTCAGTTGCTGAGCTGGGTTTGGGTCGCATGTAAGAACCAGCTTTCTGTGCAGGGCCCCTGGGAAGATCCATTTGGAGGGCTTTTATAGCAACAGTTGGGAACTCATGAAGGAAGATACGTACATGTGTATTTTGCACAATTTTTGTTTTGTTTAATTTTGTGTGTGTATTTAATAACAAAAGCTAATTAGCAAAGGTCCAAGTTCCTCAATGGAAACACAAAGTTGAAACAAAGACTGTGCATATACTGGATTTTTACACAGGGATGCAAGTCTTTCCTTCCTTCTTGCCAGCTGCTTTTTTTGTGCTTTGGGCCCCATTATGCAACCAAGGGTGTTTGGACATAAAGTGGATTCCTCAGGAATCCTTTGTAGACTGGTTTGAGCCAATTAGACTCTTTGTTCAAGAATTTCACTAAGGAACTTAATTAGCCAATAATTAGGAGCTCTATTAGGGTGGGGTGGGGCCATGGAGACCTGAGCTAGGCAGTCATCATCTTCCACAAGCAGCCAGAAGCAGAGAGCAAGACTGGGGAGAGGAGTGTCCACTCACTCATCAATTCTCCACTCAGTCAAAGCTCCTCCTCCAGCACCTTGTATGCATCATACCCTCTGCTGCGCACAGATGATGCAGTAGTGGCCCAAACAGGGTCTCTTTCCTCATTGAGTCTACATTTTAGTGAGGCAAGGGGGACAGAAAATGAACATATACTATACACTCAGGCAGTAATATGTGATATGAGGGAAAAGAAAGCCACTGAGGCCAGGGGGGCTGATGGGATTGAGAGTCTGCTATTTTAGCTAAGGAGGACAGGAGAGATAAGGTAAGAGGGGACTACCATGTGGCCATTGAGGGGGAAATAATGAAGCAGGTGTCTGAGAGGATTAGGGGCAAGGCATCATGTGACTGTAGAGAAAGGGAGAGAGGAATTTCTTTGAGAGTGGGCTCTCCTTACTGACCTTGGGTTCTGTGAGATACCTCCCTATACATCTAATGAATTACCCCTTTTACTTAAGCCTGTTTGAGTGGTTTTCCTTTTCTTGCAGTTAACAGATTTCAGTCATCTACAAATCCACAAAGTGAGTCTACAGCAGTTGTAAGGTATTTAGGATTTCTGTCCAGGCTCCCTAGTTAGAGCTTGTGACTCTCTCTCTCCCCCTGGAGGCAATGACCTTAAGGTGCAGGGGCTTACAGAGGGGCCGAACCCAACTGGTCTGTGAGCGTAACAGATGTCAAGAGATGACTCTGCCACTGTTTCTAATTCCAGCTTTAACAAGCTTTGAAAATGAAAGGAATTATATTCTTGAAATCATTAAAAGAATATTTATTGTGCCAAGATAGTTCTATTTCATTAGGATGTCTGGGGGAAACTTAGAGATATTAGTTGTGATTTCATACAGTTCATACGGATCACTCTTGACAGCTCTGAGTGATTCTACATCAACCCCCAGGGTATGGCTTATGTCTGTCCATCTGATCTTACTGGAGCTGAAGAACCAACCAATAAATGGGATCTCTCTAGAACTGAATGAGTCCCCAAAGCACACAAATATCGAAACTTCAAAAAGGAATATAAGGAACGCTATATAGCCTGAAGCTATGACTGCTGCTGGCCGTGTGTTCAAGGAAAATAATATTTTTGAGTACTCTGAGGCCAGACTACTGAACATATGTTATCTCCTTCTATCCGTAAGGAATTAACCTTATTCTAGAGATGGGGAAACTGAACTGCAGAGATTAAGTACCTTGCCAGATCATTCAAATTCTTAGTTGTAACTACAGATGATTGCTCTGGCTGATAAAGCAGAAACAGAATATTAAAAAGATTTTGGGAATCTCACCAATAACCGGGGCTCAGCTTCCAGAGGTATGCCTAACACTGCACTGCAGAACTGGTCTGGTGAACAAATCACTGCCACCTTACAGAGTAGCGGATGCCAGTATTTGCACTGCTGTCATGTCTGTGCAGGCACTCAGCTCGCCTGCTTGTGCTATGGCTGCTAGCACCATGACTATCTTTTATACTCCAAAATTCAACCTTTCAGTTGTCACTACTTCCATTTCTCTCTGACCCTTCTCTCTGGTCTTGTGAGCGTACATATAAAAATTTGGCAAAGGGATTTTGGGAGAGCATTAACCTGTGCTCTAGCTGCAAGGGAGGCTTGGAAAGGAAGTGGCTAACATTTTTAACTCCTGAGAGAGGTGTTTAAGTCCATCATAAGGGGAGAATGCCCCTAAAATAGAAAGCAGTTCAGATGTAGGCAGCCAAATGAGAGATGGCAATATGACATATTCTCTGAGGGGTGGAGCTGGCACTCAATTTCCAGAGCCCCCTACCTCACATTCCCTCTTATAGGGCTGCCCATCAAATGGAAGGAGGTGCTCACTTTAAAAAAATCATTGAACAAATATAGTGTCAAGTATTTTCACCATGTCACTAGTTTGTGTGGGGGGTACACTGGTGCAAAAGACATGGTTCTTGTCCTCAAGGTGATAGCTTATCTAGCCATTGTCACATGGTCATGAGCAGTGATAATGGATGATTAATGTATTGACTACCTTCTGTACCAGGTGCTTGGTATCCATCATCTCTAAATGCTGACAACAGCCCTGAAAGGAGATATTTGTAATATCATTTTCTTTTTTCAGATGATGCCTCTGGCACTCAGAAAGGCTGCAAAACATGTCCATGTTATACAGTTAAGAATTAGCAAATCCCAGGCTAGAACTGGAGGTTTGTCTGACCTTGGGCACACTGGGGGACAGACAGATGCAGTAGCTTGACAGAAGTCTACAGCTGACGGCAGAGCCAGGATTAGAAGAGAGGCCTCTGGCTCCAGCACCCATGAACCTAAGCACTAAGCTAACCTGGTGCCATGCCTGCTGTGTGTGCCTCACACCATGTGTAGGCTGGCCTGCCCTTCTTACCTTCATTGTTCTGAATGCCTCTTCTTCAGACTTGAGGTTTTAAAACTTGTCCTTTCCAGGTCCATCTTTTTGAGGGATGGTGGCCACCTCAGCTGATTCCAGAGAGAGGGGTGTGGTGTCATTAAATCAGACCATGCAGAGACCCCCTGAGGGCAGGCTAAGGAGAGAATCAGGGCCTCGGCTATCAGGTTTTGAAGGCTGCTTCCTGGTCTCACTCTCCGTGAGGAGGGCTCATTCCCAGAGTGTGTGACTCCTTTGGGACAGAAGGCTCGAGATTTTCACTCCCTTCTGTGAGACTGCTGGGCTTTGTGACCTCAGGCCAGTCACCCTGACCGCTGGCACACTCCTTCCCTGAAGGACATGGACCGGCTGCTGGTGGTGATTGACTTCCTGATGAGGGAGAAGGAATTCTGAAGAAGGGGCATGCCCAG
Organism: Manis javanica; assembly: GCF_040802235.1. Taxonomy (NCBI): domain Eukaryota; kingdom Metazoa; phylum Chordata; class Mammalia; order Pholidota; family Manidae; genus Manis; species Manis javanica. The sequence goes on from NC_133156.1 coordinate 218,185,922, forward strand.
AGCCCCTGATGGGGGTGCAAGAATGACACTGTGAGGGCACGCCTCCCAGCCAGGCGGGTCTGGCAGCACTGAGGGTAAGGAGGTTCTGAAAGAGGCCACAGAGCAGAGAGAGACAGAGACAGAACGAGAGGAGTTGGCCCTTTGCTCCACATCTTTCTTTCCCACCTTCCAGCATGGCTCAGGGTCCACCATGGCTATCTAGCCTTAGTTTTCCAGTTGCCTCTACATGTGCACATGGTCTGTATATAAGTGCTCAGACATTATTATTTTTGTACTAACATCACTGGCCCATTTCCACTCAGTTCTTGTAAATGGGATCCCATACCATCTCCCTGCCCCTAGCACTCTCTCTCTCTCTCTCTCTCTCTGTCACACACACATACACCCCCCCCCCACACACACCAGTGAAAACCTCAGAGCCATTTGCTTCCCCCTAGAGATTGCTTAGTCTTTGAGAGTCTGAAAAGAAAAACCCAGCAGCCATCAAAGATTTTAATTATTTATTTTTAATTACACAAGCAGTGCATGAGTATGTTCTAGTTGTAAAAAATTCACACAACACATATACAATTAAAGTCTCCCCCAGGTGAGGAATTTTAAACATTTCTGGTGCTCACCCTGTCAGATTGCATCTCTGCCATGGACCAGTCCTGGGGAATGTTGGTGAACCTGGCAGTTATAGGGAAGGATGGGGAAGCTGGGGTCACTTGTAAAATGAAATGGGGGCTGTGAGCTGAATGTATCCTCTTTTTTTAGAAGCTCTTGACTTTGCCAGAAATGCCCCCTTAGATTTTTGTGGTTTTCTTTTAGAGTGGGGAAGAGGGGGCAGGGGTTCCTGTGCCTCTGTAGGGGTTTGCCTTTTTCTTTAACACATGCCTCCTCAAGGCAGCCAGCATGAGATTCACATACACAGCATTCTGGCCCACTGGCTTCTTTCCAGAGGGCCACCTTCCCAACTTGGACAGAAGAAAGAGAATCTTTCTCACACATGCCCAGGTCCATCTGACTTACTGAAGGAGTTTCTCAATATTCTCAATATTGGCTCATGCCCTCCTTGAGCTTAAGGGACCTGGCCATATGTGGCCATAGCAGGTGGGAAGATTTTTGTCAAATTCATCTATTTCTGAACAACATTCTATTAGTGGATAGTTCCCTATGACTCAATAAACTTCTGTATAAATTTGCAGCAGAACCAAAAGACAAATAAAGAGTTTCGGAGGAGAATTTGGAAATGCATTGAATTGAAGAAGGATGGAAGCAGAAGGGATCTTACAAACTACCAATTTAGTTCTTCCTTTTACAGGTGAAGACATCAAGACCAGAGAAGTTGGGTCCAATGCCCTGAGCCACATAGACACACTGAGAGACAGAGCGAGGCTTCCAGAGTCTGGTTCCAGACTCCCAGCTCAGTGCTCTGTCCGTTACCCCAGAGCTGGAATCCAAGCTGCCACGGTGATCCACCCACAGGACCTGGGCGAGTCACAGCAATTCTTGGCCCCAGTTTCCTCCTTGCCCCTATTTACCTTAGAGAAGCACTGTTGAGAGCATCGGATGAGATAACTATTAAGTGCCAGGCAAATTTCCAAGGAATTTTCAAGTACCAAAACTGAACTGTGTTTCAGTCACACGGAAGACAAGCCTTCTTAATTAGGCAGTCATCCACAGTAGCGCTTCTCAAAGCAGCAGCATCACCTACCTGAATAAACACTTACGGGACTCTGGCCAGGAAGCTTTGCTTTTTTGTTTTGGTTTGTCTTTTTAAGTTCCCTAGAAACCTGATTGTGGACTGAGCATTCTATGAGGAAGTTATTTTTAATTCAGGTAGGTGTGATAATGGGGTTGTGATTATGTACAAGATGTTATTAATTTGGGGGAATGAGTGTTCAAGTATTTCTGAGTTACTTAGGGTTATTATTTAGGTGTATGTATTGTTTATGTATCATGATGTCTGTAATTTACTTTTTAATGGTTCAACAATTACAGATGAACACATATGTACACACACATATATGAAAAAAGGTTAACAATTTTTGGATCTAGGGGTTGGTATATTATTGTTCTATGTGTGGCTGTTGAGAAGACCATTATTCTTTGTCTCTGACAATTTTTACAATAGAATGACTAGTAAAATAAATTCTCCAGGTGATTCAGATTCTTTCTAATGGTTTGAGAACCATTTAGGTGGTGAGTGACCAATGACAGCGTGTGAGTGGAAAAATCTTTTTAATCCCCACCTTGGTCTTGCCAGAACTCTTGCCACTTCCCTCAGCAGTACTGGTGAGGGTCTACTTGCTTTGTTTGCCTGTCTTGAGTCTCTAAGACCAAAATATTGACATAATAGACCCTTTTCTCATTTCCAGGCAGGCCTAGAGGTGACACCGGCACACCTCGAAGATACTGATTAGACCAGTGGTTCCCAAACATGGGTGCCAAGAAACCTCACCCATAGGATTTCAGTAGGCTAGGGGTAAGGCACAGTCATCTGATTTAACAGCAGTCAGAGGTAATTCTAATGCACGTCTATGTTTAACAGCCATATTTTGGGTCATGATGGCCACAAAGCCAAGGTCATAGGTTTGTTTTCCATCTTAAGGGCTATTTAGCTTTGCATGAAGAAAAGCTGTGTTCCTTTAGGACATCCTGAACACCATCCTGCTCTACCATTTTTAAGTAGGGTTCCTGGTGGAAATAAGAAGAAAAAAAATGCAGTCACTGTTATTTCTAACACTTCTGGAAATTCTCACCCACTGTAAGGGAGGACTGGGCAGCCCCTTCCTGTAGCTTTGGTTTCTACAGCAGGAACTAGCAGGGTCTATCCCCGGCTCCCCATGAAGCAGTTTCCCTTGTTATGTAATGTGTCTTTGCAGCTTAAACCTTTAATTAACCAGAGGTGTCATCAGGAAAAGTTTGCCAAGGAAGGAGAGGCCTGGTTTAATTAAAAAGATCTTTAATAGTTATTAAGGAAATCAATTTGGAATTCAGGCCTGAGAGCAGTGATAGGGGAAGAAATCACTGTGAGGAACTTGGCCATCTCTTGCGTTAATGGATTTTAACCCTTTGATCTCCATTGCTTCAAAATCCCTGGGGCAGTAGTGCAGAGGCTGGAGAAGCAATGCTTATCACTCATCATTTTTGAATCTCCATTTCAGATCCAAGAGGCAGGTCTGCCTTATATATGAGGAGCCTAACCTTTCTGGAATGCAGTTATCCTGGCAATCGAAGGAAATAGGAAACCTTTATAAATTGAAAATCTCCTACCTCATAAGTATAAGCTGTTTTTATTTTTTCCCGAAGAGATGCATTATTTCTCCCTGAGGATTTGTGCTTGGACTGTACATCAGGCTTCTTTCCATTACCTCTCAAACCTGCCTTCTTCGGATCAAGCCAGAAAGAGGGATTTGGATCTTTGGAGCACAAGAGAAATATTATTTTCACTTGTCTCATGAAAATGATGACACAAAAGGTGAAATAGCCAGAGGATGGGCAAAATAAATTGCGTGGGGAAAATAAATTGCAAAAGAGAAGGAGTTTTTATTTTAAAAAACAGCATTCTGCCAACAGGGGATGATATTAATATCATCCCTCTGATGTAGCCCAGTTGAGTTCAAATGCTAAAAGCACTTTTCAAATAATCTGTTTAATTAATATTTGGTTAGCACTTAAAGACACTGAAGACAGGTGGAGATTTGGCTACAAAAATGACTTTTGTTGCAATGTAAGTAGGAAAGGCGCCTCTACCTGGGCCTCACACCATTCCTCAAAGGAAATGCAGCAGAAGAGAGGCCAGATCCATTAACACTTCACACTTTGTTGAAGAGCTGGAAACAGGCCTTATATTTATTTATATTTGTCACAGCAAATTGCCCAGAATCTGTGCTCACAATGAATTGGTTGATTGCTTTGCTGATTACTTGGAAACTTCTGGGCTTAGTAGCCATGCAAAATGTCTCCGCTCCCAGTTTCATCTGGTCTGTTAAACCTAGTGAAAGATGTCACTTGAAGAACTGGGGCATTCTGAGAAGTTGTGTTAAAACCCAAGTTTTACTAATAAACTTGTTTTCTTGCTTGTAGGTAGATCATTTAGCTTCTCTGGGCTCCACTTTCTGAGCACTTTCCTCAATTACAAAATAAGGATCTTTGAACTTTGGTTTCCAAGGCCCCTTTTGACCTTAATATAGTCTGATCCACTGTTTCCCCTCTGTCTTAGCTGAGTATATCTGTCCTAAGTCAATAGACTGATGGTACACAGAAAATTTCAGTGCTTATTAAAACATTTGTAGCCGACCTACAGGTCTTAAGTGGCAAGAAGCAGGCTGGTTCCAGAGAGCAGACCTGTTTAATTTAGTCCACCTGATTTTTTTTCAGGGGGGGGGAGGGTGGGAATTGAATTAATTAACAACAGTCAAAATACAGGAGGTTTCACATAGTTATCCGGACTTCTGTTTCTGTTGAGAAGTTGGATAACCTTGGCACTGCTTTATCTGTACTGGCCATGACCAGTTGGAACTGCTTCCTTACAGGTCCTACATGGATCGTGCCACTCTAGGCTGTGGCCTCAACAAGAACTTTGAATGTTACTCCTCCATTATCAGTGGGTTTACACTGTTGTCCCGACTCTCGATCCCATTTTACTCATTCATGTTACTTTTATGGCCTGAGTAGGTATGTGGGTGTGAGAGACAGAGATGATTGGAGGGATAGTTAAGGTCTGATGTCAGGAACCCCTGCCCTCTGAAGAGAGATCTGTGTCAGGAATTTGGCTGCTCTCTGGGACCTGTGAATTGCAAGATGGGTAAAAACGCCTTCAGTTGGGTGGGTGGGATCAGATGGCCATTGACTGATGTGGGCAACACAATTATTTCCTATTTAAAGCTAGCTCAATTTGTCTACATAGTTTCTTCTTTGAATAAATGTCTCAAATGTCATTCACTCAGAATAGTGCCCACATGAACACTTAGGCTATCCCAAACTCAGCACACACACAAAATGACTTTAACAGCAAAGACCCACATTTTTATTCACCTAAGAAAATCAATCTTCCTTTTAGCAATATCATTGGAAGTCCTCCTGGTCATTAGAGAGGCCATCTAATTTATTGTCTGAAGTAGGAATTGCTTAAAAGTCAAAGGGGGCACTATTAATAATTATGCCAGGAAAATAGACCAGGGCTGTCCCCAGCAAACTGGGGCACATGGTCACTCTGCTCAATATGTCACATCCACTAATGATTTGATTACAAAATCTTCCATTGGCCTCTGAAGGTTTTCCTGGGAACCAGATTTGTCCCATTTCCACCTGTGCAGCATGCTTGGCTCCGCTCGCTGTTGGAAGTTCCTGCTGGATGGGAAAGGACACAGCACGGTTCTGTTCCTTCCAGGATTTGAGATCTCCTGCCTCCTTCTAACTTTCACTGATGCCTCTAGGCTTAAGCCTACTAAGAAAGACTGTCTTTGACAGTCATAGATGATGCAGATGGGTGTCTGAAATTTGGGACCTGGGAAGCAAATGACATCTGTCTTTGGATCCTTCCATTTCTTCTTCTGTTTGCGTTCTTCTCTTTCACAGACCTTTCAAGATAATTCAGATTAAAGACTTTCCCCCTACTTTTTTCTTTAATCTAATTGGGTCACCTCTCCATGCTAGAAATTTGCATTTTCTCCTGGGGAGTCTATGGCTCAGGCCACTGCAGTACACCACCCCTGATGGTCAAACCACTTTCCACAACCAGCAAAGACATATCATTGCAGCAATAGTAAGTTTTACATTTAGCACTGGGGCATGGGGCAAGGAACAAAGAAAGTTTGGGGGCATTTCAAACGATGCAAGAGATGAAAGAAAGAAGCAGGCTTTTGAAATGCAAAGATACAAATCCCTTTCCAGGAAGCAAATTATACAGTGGTACAGAAGAAAAAAAAGGAGGAAGGGTTAAAGGTAGTGGGATAGTGAAAGGAGTTGTTTAATGGATAGAGAAAGATCCAGAAAGGTGACTCTCAGATCCCTTAGATAAAGCCACCCACCTACTCATCAAAGATGAGAAAAAGCCAGCTGCCTTTATTCTTTTGACAAAAATGTGCCAGTGTGGCAGAGAGAGGAGGTAAGAAGATTGGTAATAGCTCATTCTCATTTACCATGCAGCCTGAACGATTCTATCCCTCACTTTATAAAAAGGCCTTGCAGGAGACTTGGGACACGTGGTGTTGACAGAATCTACAGTGACAAGGAAAAGGGAGGGGAACACAGAGGAAAAGGGGGCTGATGTAATATTTGCAGGTGAAGAACTTGAAGAGAGCAGACTGCAGGGGTTGGCCCCAGACCTGTCTGTGTGAGTATGGGATAGAGAGGCATGTTTGAATTCTTAATGCCATTCTGTTAGCTGCCAGGGCCCTGTGCCAGTGCTGGGCCAGCCTGTGGGCACCTCATCTCATTGCTGTGCTGCAATCTGCCCTGCTACTGGTCACCTCTCCCTATGGCCCAGAAGGGCAAAGACCTCAGTAGAAAGCCATTTGGGCTTCTGTGGGTGAAATCTCATTAGGTTGGCACAGATGGCACCTCCCAGGTGGTGACAGGTCTGCAAAGCATGCAGATGGAAAACACACTCACACACACACCTTCTCTCAAGTCACACAGTGGGCAGGGAAGAGGGATGTGGAATCTGATCCGAAAAGAACAAAAGCTGCTGCCTCTGCAGTGAGCTGAGAGTGACAGGAGGACAGCTAAAGGAAACCACAAGTGTGAAAACCCACAGCAGAAGCCGCCTGAGAGCATATGCATCGGACTTCACAGCTTCCTCCTGTTTCCAGCTTACATTTGCTCCATATGCTGGTTTACACAGCTTTCCAGGCCATAATGGGTTTTATTCCATAGTTTTTATACTAACATGAATGACTCACATCTGCTCCAATGCCCAATTTACTCTAATGTCTTCGGCTGTGAGGCGAGAACAGCTTACAGAGAACTTGCCAACGACAGGAGAGGCAAGAAGAGTCCTGATTCAGGGAGGAGGAAGGTGAGAACCAGTGTGTGAGAGCCAAGAGGGCTCTGATGGGGCGTGGCATTATGGATGGGAAACCGAGACCCAGAGAAATGAGGAACTTGTTCAAGAATATCAAGACTAGGGAGATAGATCCATTTTAGGGCACCAGATATCCCTAATTCAGAACATACTTATTTTTCTTATTTCCTGCTGTGGAGAAAGTGAAGGTTCCTCTGGCCCTGGTCAGCCAGCTCACTACACATGTGTGGGCACTACATTGTTACTGACTGTATATAAAGAGCTCCGCCCAGTGCTCTGGGTGACACAGTGGCATGGCTACAAGGCTGCAGGAGTGCAGAGACAAGACTGGAGTGGTGGCAGCACCGAGGACAGAGACTGAGATGACTGTGGGGTAGAGGGACCCAGAGGCAGAGACTGGCTTGCTGCATGCAGACTCGCTCTGAGTGGATGGGATTCTAGTGATTCACCTGCCACTGTGGAAGTAAAGTTGGGTATAACCCTTTCACCCCAAGAATGTTCCATTGTCATTCCTCGGTCTCACTGAATCCATAGTGAACTTGTCCAGGGCTGAAACCCACTGGCAAGACACCTGCCATGTTAATCCTTTTGCTAGGAGCTTTTCCTTCCCATAGAGGTTGAGATGAGAGAAAACTAACTTGGATTCATCTCCAGTGATAGCTAATCCCCCACTGGGATCAACTGTGCTCTGCATTACTTAATTTGGTTATTAAAGTTTTAAATATCTGCCAGAGTGAAGGGGGCCCCTGGATAGTTAGACTACATCCTGGGAATAACCTACAATGCTGAGTCCTGCATGGAGACTCACTTGGCTTCAAGATGTGTGAAATCCCACCTGAAATGGATTTCAATCCTAATGACAGTTACTGGTTTGACAACCCAGACTAATATGCCTTTTGGCTATATTAGGTGGTAAAACTTGGCAAAACTAGGTTCCCTTAACAGCTTGCAAAGGCCCACTGAATCTTCTCCACTTGAGCGGAGGACAAAATGGTGATTCAAGAAGCAAGCACTTGGAAGGCAATCTCTGCTCTCCCAGGCCCTGCAGGCCCTGCATGGAGCTGCCATGGGAAAGTCAGGGCCTTGGTTTCCTCAGACGCCAAACAGAATGAGCACCTCAGCCCATCGGCGGCAGACAGTGTGGTGCTGCACCATCTCTGAAGCTTGGTGGTGGTGTTGTGTAACTGTCTGCCATCTGTTCCTCAGACACAGCATCACAAAGCACTGAGCAATGGACTACGGAGCTGCTGCTCCTGCCTGGAGCTGACAGCATCTCAGCGGCTGGCCTGGGGTTCCCGTGCAGAGCACCCTGCAGGCCCAAGCCTGCAGGTCCAGGGTGAGGCTCCTGGAAGAGGTCTAGGGAGCTCAAGATGCTGCAGGGATGGGTTGTCTTCTCCCCCTGCCTGTCTTGTAATGGTGATCCACCTGGACCATTGCCTGGCCAAAGTGTGGACTGGGGAACCTACTGCAACCATCCAGTGTGTAGGGTTCTAATAAGAGCAAATCCAGGACCACCAGCTAAGGATCTTTGTGATAGTCTGAGAGCTCAGCTGAATCTTGAGATGGGCTCGTATGAGTGCACAGCTTTTCTGGGTTATTTGATTTCCACCTCTTTTCTCAACTGAAAACTTATACTTATCTACAGCCCGGCCAAGAACTTGTTGGGGCTTTGAGGCAGGACTGCCCCATGGCTGAAAGACAAGGCACCAAACACAGGAGGCTTTCAGCAGATTCCTCCACCTCTGACACCACTTCCTGGGGGCTCCACCTTACTAGAGAATGAATTTTGGAGCCCTGCTTTACACCTGCCCCACTTCTAGTGGGCTATGGGGCTGCCCCTATGCTGAGCTCGGTTGGGGAGAGGCAGGGAGGATGGTGGCTACATCATGCTCACCTCCTGAAGCAACTTGGTGAGATGAACATCCCTCCAACTAAGGCCCCAGAGATGAAAATGGTTCACTTTCTGCAGACACCCTTCCCCAGGCAAAGCAAGGGGTTTTACTTCCCCTCTTTGAGCAATCAAATGATCAGATAACCACCAGCACCTTGCATTCAGCTTTCACAACTTGTTAGAGGAGGTATTAATCATCCTTATTTTGCAGATGAAGAATCTAAGGCTGGAGAAGGTAAAGGATGTGCCCAAGATACACATAGTGTGGCTGACCCAGGAACCCCTAGTCCAGAAATACACCATTATTCCAGCCCAGCTGAGGCCTACATAGGATGCCAACTCAGACTTTGCTTTATGGTTAGATCCAAGTAGTTTTAATCTGCAAGGGGGTGGAAGCTGTACTTTCCAAAGACATTTGAGAAAAGAGCTTTTGAAAGATAACCCTTGGCACCCAGGATCCCCCTGCCAAGGTTCTTTCCAAGAACCCCATGTGGCTGGACCAACTTTGGCCCCAGTTTCATGCAAGCACAGAGCCCTGATGCTTTAAAGGAGAGAAAACCCTTAAGATAATTGCGACTTAATTTTTAAAAGGACTTCTTTAAAGTTAAATTTAGACCAGCTCAGTGCTCCATTAAGCAGAAAAAGTTGCCAGGCACCTGCAGGCAGACACTGAAACACCCTGGGGAGCTCTGGCTGAACTCTGCTTTAGTCTTGAACCTCCATGAGAGAGAACCGCGGCCGGGGCAGCAGCCAGGCAAGAGTCCCAGGGTTGCAGCGCTGGCTCCCGGAAGGCGGGTGCATTGAGGACGGGACCCGGGTGTAAGCGCCACGTGCAGCCCCCGCTGTGAGCGGGAAAGCCCTCTCAGGCATAGCTCCGCCGGGCGCCGGCTGGCTCTTAGTCCCAGCTTGTAGCTGGGGTGGGGGCCTCGCAGATGCACTGTTCCCGCCCCGCCCCGCCCCAACCCAGGATGGCTTGGGAGCGGCGCCCAGGGCTCCGCGCAGGCGGCCCCGGAGCAGCACCGTGCACCTCGGTCGGCGGGAGGCGGTAGCGCCCCCTCTTAAGAGTGCAGGTTGGTCCCGCCAGGGCTCCCTCGGAGTCGGTCTGTCTGTCGGGTCCACCCTCAGCTTCGCTCCCTCCTCTCCGCTTTTGTGTTGCTCCCGGGGTGCCGGGCACAGCCTCGGATTCCTCCCTCCTGGCAGCTCGAGTCAGTTCTCGCGGCGGTGGCCGGCAAGGCGGCGGCGACGGCTCGGGGACTATCTCGGCTATCACCGCGCTTCTCTGGCTGGAGCGGGCGTCCAGCTTGGCTGTCCTTCGGCCCCTCCCTGCCGTGCCTCGGGGCGCCCTGCGGCCCCCCTCCCCCCTCGCTGCTCTCCAAGTGGGCGGGGCGCCTAGAAGGATCCTGCCTCCCCTCCACCTGGATCTTAGGGCTCCGCGCCCCGGAGCCAGGCGCTCTCCGCGTCTCCTGCCCCGCCAACCCCGACCGCCAGGGGGTGCCACAGGGGCGGAGTGCCGCGGAGACCAGGCAAAGGGGACCATGCGGCGCCTGACACGCCGCTTGGCGCTGCCGATCGTCGGCGTGCTCTGGATCACCGTGCTGCTGTTCTTCTGGGTAACCAAGAAGAAGTTAGATGTGCCGCCGGGACCTGAAGTGCAGACCCCCAAGGTACGGGGTTTGGCGGCGCGCCGGGCGCGGGGCAGTGTTGGGCAGGAGGGCGCGCAGTTCGCGCGCCGGGTGTGCGGGCTCGCGGGAAGCCAGGGCGGGAGTCTGTCTGCGAGCAGGTAACTGGGCGCCGGGTGCGTCTACAGTGTGATCCTTCAGGATTGAGAAAAGCTGGGAGGCATCTCCGAGCCGCGATGTGGGCAAGCGGGAGTGCGTGTGGGTGGTGGGCGCGCTCGCGGGCAGAGCGGGGCTCTCAACTTGGGCAGCGCGCCAGGGTCCCGGGGCGGAGGGGGCTCTGCAGCCGAGCAGCTCAGGCGGTGTTGGTCCCCGGACTCCGCGGGACAGTCGTGGGTGGTTAGGTCGGGTGGCGGGGCCGGCCGGTGCAGGCACCCGTGAGAAGTCTGGTGGTTGCGCTGACCTGCTTCCTTCCCGCAGCTGCCAGGCCCGGCAGCGGGAGGCCGGCGGCTTGAGCGCGCCGCGCGCGCGTGTGCATCGCGGGCGAGCGCCCTGCAGCCTCCCGGGCGGCTGCAGGCCCACCCGGCCTGTCGCCTCCCTTGCTTTATAATTGTCCCCGAGCTTTTCAACTGCCCTGGAAGTTGAATGTATCCTGAACACCACTAAAGAGCCTGTAAAAACAGACGCCTTGGTTTTGGTGGTTAGTTGGGGGAATGAGAATCCAAGTGGCTTTTCCAACTCCTGGCCCTTGTGTTCATCTGGGCTGAGCCAGAAGGTTCTCCCCACAGGCTCACTCTTACCTTTAATTCAGAGCCCCCACCCCCGGGGTTCCTCAGTCTCCTCTTCCACAGACAAGGCCATGGGGCACAGAAGGAGGCGTCTGAGGGTTTCCTGAACAGCTAGGCAACATTTATGAATTGGGTCCCAAGCAGTCCTCCAGGGCCTGGGAAAAAGCCCTCGGGGAGCTTATGGTCCAAAGCAGGAGACTGGCAAGAGAGGGGAGAGTGGAGAGAGGGGAGTCTCTCCAGTAGGTTCAGCACAGAGTAGGTGCCAGGCGTGTCCTGGGTGCTTCTTCCTAAGTAGTTGTTTAAGTTGGGTGGTATCATAGATTAAGGAATAGGTTCAGTGTTGAAGTACATTGCCTTAAGTCACTCCCAGTTGGAACTCACACCTCTGATACTCAGAATCTTTCACTATATAAGGTGCCTCTCAAATCCCTTTAACTGAGTCTTCTGGCACTGAGGTTTTGTGGCCTTGCCAGTGCTCAGCTGAGTTCCATAAGCATTAATTGGCGGTCTGCTGTGTGCCAGGCAGGGTGCTGCATGCTGTGGGTACAGCAATGCAGAACTCACTCTCTGGAAGTGGAGGGTTTGCTCGTGAATGGAGCAGGATTCAGTGGGCTCTGAGGGCCAGCAGGGCTCAGTGCCCTGGGTGTCATGGGAGCCTGGGGGCTTCTTGGTGGAGGAGGACATAATAGAGCTGAGTTTGAGAAGGATGAATAGGACGTTTGCCAGCAGGTAGGGAGGGCATTTCAGGTAGAGGTTAACTGCACCACACAGGCTCAGGAATGGCAAAGCACAGTGTGTGAGTTTGGCAGAATTTGAGCACAAAGCATGTGGCTAATGGGAAGGATGAGACGGGGAGGTATGTAAGGATCATGTTCCATAGGACCTTTTGGTTGCTAGGGGTCCTTGGAGGAGGACCAAGCAGGGGAGAGACCACATCAGACTGGTGGTGACTTCAAACAGCCCTTAGAGCACCAGATCAATTTTCTGACCCCAGTCCTACTCCTAGATCTGGAGAGTTTTCTTCTATTCCCTTAGGTGGTTCTGCTCTCCTGATGCAGTTAATGATGTCTGCAGGGACCTGAACTTTCTGTTTTGCTTGAACCTCATTATCTTAAGCTTACTTATTCTTAGTTTACACCAGGGAGCTGGGACAGGAGATCTCTTCCTCCTTTGTGCACTCTGTGCTTCTTTCTTACCTGCTTCTTCTCAGCTTGGCGTGTGCTGAATACACATTTACTGAAGGCAGCTGTATGTCAGACTTTGTGCTAGGTTTGGGGGCTGCTACAATGAGTACACTATATCCCTGCCCTTTGTGGTATGGAACAGGGGGATCTTACAAGTTCCTGGTTGAGGCAGAATTACAAACAAATGAATAATGGGGTGGGGTGGAGGGAGTGGTCTTAATATTGGAAGTCTGGATATCGTGCTATGCAGTCATGAAGAGGGGTAGGGTTTTCTATTTTGGCCACTTGCTCTTTGTCTTAATATCTTATGCTTCCTTTCCCCTGTTTTCTGTATCCTTTATAACCATGAATTTTATAGATTTTTTACATCATGATACTTTTTATTTTTAGGTGCCCTCTTTTTGCTAGTCTATTTCTCCTTCCAGTTTTTTTCACCTGCAAGTATGACTGTGTGTCTACATATATGTGTTGTGTGCATTTGTGGATAAGCACCCCTCTGTATCTTAGTGTTCAAGTATCTGAGGAGAGAAGTGGAGAGACAAAGGAGAGGTCCCCTCTTAGCACCAGCACAGTTTAATTCCCATGACAGATCAATATAGGAAATTTGCATGGCTGGTCTGAAGGGGTGCTGTTGGTTTTCAAACCTGACTGCCTGTCAGAGTTATTTGGAGAGCTGGTTTGACTTATATGTTTTGGGGTTTATTGCAGAGATTATAATTCTGTGGGTTTGGGAGAAGGTCCTAGAATCAGTATCTTGTAAGTGCTCCGTGTGAGTGTGAATTAGCCTGTTGATGGATGGCTTTTGGGAGCTGGATGAAGAATATCAAGTCTTGATTTTTTTGTGATTTGGTCGGCCCCGTGTAAATATGGCCAAATACCATTCTTCTTGAGTTCCTCATGGACCAAGCGTGTATGAGCGTGTGCGTTTGTGTGAAATAACAGTAACTAGTATTTGTATGGTGCTTTGTAAATTCACAACTTCTATTTCACGTAGGCTAGCTCATTTGGCCTTTACCACAACCACCTAAGGCAGATAATACTTTTCCGCAGATGAGACTGAGTAACGAAATTACGCAATTGGCCCAAGAACACATGGCTGTTATTGAGCTGCGGTGTCAGGGACAACAATGGAATGGAATGGGACCACCCTCTGCTGTGTGGCTGGCCTGGGTCTGCCCTTGCAGGGCTAGGGTGGGGTTAGGGATGGCACAACTGGACAGAGCCCACCCTGGTGGGGAGAGGCCATGGGAGGTTGGCCCAGTGGTAGCAGGTGGTTGGAGCCTCATTGGATTAGTAACCAGGCGGGAGGGCAGAGATTGTTTTCTCAACAGTAGGAATTTGGGTCTTGTAGGGCAAATACTCAGGTTCTGAATGGGCTCAGTGTCCTAGGTTTTCCTAGGGAGCGCTCGTGTCTAGTCAAGGGCCAAGCTCTGTCTTGGGCACATCAGAGCCTTGGGGGAAGTTTTCATCCTGTCTCTGCTTGTTCCCAGTGTGGCAGAGGGAGTCAGTTTGTTTTCCAAAGCAAGAGCAGTGGGCTCCCTTCCCTTAAAAATAGGTGGAGAAATTGGGAATGGTGGAGAGATCAGAGAGGAGAGGGCTGTGGCCAGGTCTCCCTGTTGAGGGCCTGTCAGCTTTTAGTTTCCATTCAGCAAACTACTTTCACTGGGATCTGCAGTAAGTTCTGGGACCGGGCTCCTGGGCCCTTCTTCCTCTTCGGGAAACCTCATTCCCCTAGTCGTGGATCTCCAAGGTGGCCCTGATAATAGAGTCGAACCATGCCTGGTCACGGTCTGAGTAATAGAGACAAGGCATGCTACACTCCTGGTTTCTCTTTAAGTTTGACTTTTTAATGTTGATTCAATTCTTTTACCAGGTCCTCCACCCCTAAATTCAGCAAAGCTCTAATTCCTAATTGAAAATCTTGTAACAAGTTTGGTGTTTTAATTCAGTTTGTATTTTAGTGATAAATACTACACTCCTAAAAAGCACCTGAAAATTTTTCTCATTTTTTTTCTCTCTCTATCGTTTGTTTGCTGTTTGGGGAATTGTACAATAATTGACAGAATTAAAAAAAAATAAACCCAGGAAATTTGTATCTTATTTCCAAGAAATGAAATTTAGTCCAGGGGATTAGGATTTAGTAAAAGCAAAAGAATTTGAGGCCTGAGGGTACTTTTTGAGGAAGGTATTGGAAATGTAAAGGCTTGGAATAAAGTGCCTCAGGCCCATGTGAATGTACTAGAAATACAGCAAACACTATTAGAAAAGAGCTTGTCTTCCTGTAATATTTGCATACCACAAATGCTTTAAGTGTATGACACTGTTATTCTATTCCCCATTTAGGAGATAATTTCTCCCATTTATAAGAACTCATGCATTTGAGAGAGACCCTATTAATCTGCTGATGCTCCATGCATGAATCCTGGACCCTGTCCCAGGAATTTTGACCCTGGCCCTGCCAGAGGTGGCGCACTCTTGGCTGCTCATCCTGCCTTCCTCCGGTCTGTGCGGGCCCCTGTGCTGGGCGCTATGTTGTTCCCTCCTCTCAGGTTGCCCTGGAGCAGGCACAGGGGTGGTGGTGCCTGTAGTTCAGCTGCAGCTGCTCTGGGAGGCTGTGCAATACATATGTAACAAGTATTCAAGAAATAGACTGTTTTTGCTTTTCAGAGATCGACAGGTTTTTATTTTTTGAAACAAACAAACTCTGAGCTCCCATCCCATCAAGCTGGTGGGAATTTCAGAGAAATCCCTGGGTCGGGTTTGGCTTGCTGGGTAGTGTACGCTGTCCCAGCTTGCTTTCTCAGCCAGCCCTCTCCCCTGGGACCTACGGATCTGTTCCAGGGGCATCTCTTTGAGTCAGAATGGGGCACGCTCTCTCTCGCCCCCAAAATCCTTTTTCGCTTAAATGGCCTGGTGCTTTGGGAAACAAAATCCTCTCAAATGTTCCACAGAATGATACCTGCTCAAACAACGGAAGCCATGTCACAAGACTCTCCAGCCTGTCTAGAGACTCCCCCTTTTCAAGGTTGCTCCTCTGTTTGTATCATTTACAAGTGTTAATTTTCACTCATCAGAGGTCATTTATAAACTAAACAGGCACAGAATGAGGCTGCCATTAGCTGATACCTAAGGCCCAGGATTCCACACAACCTGGCTTATGCCTGCCTCCTTTCCCACACCTCTCCCATCCCAAATTTCCAAAATAGTCTTATCTGTTATCAGGCATCTGGGAATACATTTTGAAGAAATGTGTTGCTGTGCCCTTGTTTAGCTTCTAATGTATACAGTTTTGTCACTCTTCCAGAGCATCTCAAAGTCCCTGATGCATTTTTTTTTTGGAAAAAAATATGAATTAAAAAGCAGGGATAAATCCCCAGTTCCTCTTTCAGGGGGTGGTCTGTGAACCCTGACTCGGCTTGTGCACAATCCACCCCAGAGGACAGCATGATAGACCTGCCATCTGTTTGGGGACATGAGTCTGGACGTGCTGTGCCCTCTACAGCTGGCTGCTGACTCTTCTCAATTGCCTGCAGTGGCCCTGAGCTGTGGGGTCAGCCTTTCTCATTTGGACCTCAGAGACTCACACTGTTCACTTGGAGTCAAGAGATGGAGAGCCCAACCCTCTCCTGGAAGCTCCCTTCATTTCATAATCAAACGTGGTTTCCTTTTCACCTTCTGGCTTTTCTTATACATGTGGCAGCCCAGGTGTCTCTTTCTGCCACTGCCAGCGCCAGGGATAACTCAGATCCTCTCTTCTGGGCTCGGTCTCCTCCACTGTGAAATGGGAGCTGCATGCTACTCAGCAGCCCTGCCTGCCTCCCACTTGACTTGCCGCAGTCTGAGTTGTTTCAGGTTACTTGTGAGTAATTCTGAAGTGAGACCTCATGGCTATAAATAATTATACCATGCATACTCTGTGTCTATTACTTATCTTTTAATCATTTTACCAGAAACGCTAGATTAACCAAAAAATACATCAGTCTGCACATCCTCAGATGCTGAGAGAACACACACACACACACGGATGCTGGTACCCTGGGGAGTTCTGCAGAAGCTCCTGAAATTTGCTGGCTCTGGTATTTTGGTATATCAGAATAAATGGCCTGATGTGACCTTCTGGGGCAGCAGTCTTTGCTTTTGGCAGCAGCTGCTGCCATCACAGGACCTACACTAGGAAGCTGATAGGGAAGAGAGAAGAGATCTCTATGGTGTGAGCAATTTCTGTGCCACCGAGGGAGTCTTCTGCTTTGCTTCCCATCCTTCCCCACCTCCCTTCTCACTTTCTTCTTCTCTGTCTTAATATCTCCTGAATAGCTAGTGGGGCCTGAGCAAAGAGCCCCAGGGCACTTGGCAGGAGTCCCAGGAAGAAGTCAGGGGAGAGAGGAGCCTAGTGCTTCCCTGGAGGCTCCAACCAAGGTCAGGAGCAGCCTGCCGCTGCTGCTCTGGACAGAAAGTCAGTTTTTTCTGAAGGAGGGAAGTCACTTTGGGCTGCCCTGGGCCACCCTGAGCCATTATCCTCGGAAGCCCTTTTATCAGCAGGAGCCCTTATTGCAGCAATAAAAGGGCATCTGTCCCACTGCCTCCCAGACAATGCTGATTTCTAGTAGAGTCTCCTCTGCATACCATTTTTTGAAAACAAGATTAGGCACTTAAAAAAAATAATTAAATTCTCCTCAAGTCACTTGTCTTCTTAACTGTAAGCACTACAGAGATCTTTCAAGGAAATGCAGGGGAGAGCACCACACTCACATGTTCCTGCCATTGGATTTGAATGCTGAGGGGCAGGGAACAGGGCCCAGCTGCCTCCTTTCCAATGATCTTGTTGTTTAAACCCAATTTGCATCTCATTTTGGGCCAGGAGAGAGTGGGAAACATCTACAGGGCTGGTTTGATTGCCCCATCTTGACAAACTTTCTCCAAAGAGATTAACTGTCCCTTTTCTTTATCCTCACTAAGGTGTAGGAATTAGGATTGTCTTCCCTATGGTCCAGGCTGAAGATTTATGTAGCTTCTCTTGTTCCTCAGAGTACACTTTAATCATTCATTACCGGCCTCCCCCCAAGCCAGAGACTGGTCCAATCAATATTTATGTGCCCATCCCTCGCAGCTGCAACACGCAGGCATAATGGACGCCCAATTCCTTGATGGCCATTGAAAAATTAGCTGGCGCCTATATTTCAGGCTCATTGTTTTCTAGGATCTCGGAGATTAGGCCACGTGGTCCATGGATTAATTATGGCTACTCAGATAATTGACTGCTAATAGATGGCCAATTGATGGCTGCCAGATGGGTGCTGAATTGACTAAGGTCCTTAGGGTGGGCCAGTGGTCTTGATTAGGAGAGGAACTGGCTGAAAGGCTTGACTAATTAAAGGTGAATCAGGAATGGGAAGTTAGAAGGTAACTTCTTTCCTCCACCACGTCATGTGATGTTTTACAGTTTGCAAAGTGTTTTTATTCTCAAATGCCTTATTTAGTCTTCACTGCAACCCCGTGAGGTGGATGCTATTGTTATTCTCATTTTCTGAAATACGATGAGGCTGAGGTTATAAGAGGGAGGATTTCGGCAGGCTTGCCTGACCAGCAAGTGGCCTTGAACTCGCTCTTTTGATGGTGAAGCACATGCTGTTCCTGTGATGGCCATGCTCAACTTCTGGTTAGTTCCAGAGGAAATGAAACTACTTCAGAAAAGTGTATGTTGTATGTATATTTTCATAGGGACAAGAAGCTCATACTCTTGCCGAGCAGTGACTCCCTACCTCCGATTAAACCCCAGTGTTGCTCTTCTGCACAGGGAAGGGAACTCCACACAGAAGGGACCATGGCGCCATCTCTGGAGGGTTGCAGGGGGCTGGGAGGACTTTGGGTTTTCTCCAGGCTAGGTCAAGTTTACCTCATCTGCAGGCCTATGGAGACATTCCCCAGGACACTGCCTTGGGCTGTGGGCAGGTGCTGGGCCAGAGCAGCAGACTTGGGGTCTCCCAGCCCTTCAGTCCCACGGTCGGCACTGGCTCTGTCCTCTTGTGTGTGAGCCCATCCTCACCAGCCACATCCCTCCTGGCAGCAGGCAGCTGGACAGCAGGAAACGAGGCTCTGCTGTCATTCTTGAGGCTGCTCAACTCAGAAGTCAACATTATGCAATTAAGACAGACATTGTTGATTTGAATCCCTTTCATGATGAATATGGTCCTTAAACAATCAGAAGCAATTCCCCTCTAAGAGGAAAAATGTCATTTGAAAGAACCTAATACATCCTATTTGAAATGCAAGACCCATGTGTGGGGGCATGGCTCCACAGAAGCACCTTTAGAAGGCACAGCATCACCTGAGATCCTCCCTTCTGGAAGACAGAGGGCGCCCAGCTTGGGTTGTGCTCTTCAGCTGGGAAGGCCCATTGATGATTACTCAGTTTACCCAGGAGACAGACAGCTACTTCTACCCAGTACCAGGCTCAGCCTCTGTGTGACTGCTTTAGAGGTTGGGTGTGAGTTAATGGAGTTGCTGCCCATGCATATGTTTAAACTTACGAAAACATAAAATCAGGAGCTGCTAATGTCTTCTTGAATATTTTGTCTGCAATTTGGGTAAACTACTAGAGGACTCATGGTGGTGCTTTTGTTTCCTAGCCTGCATGACAAAGTCAGTCTCTACTCCAAGATCTCAAGCAGGAACAAGACTTTTACACTCTTGTCTGTTTCTATAGAGCATGGCAACATTGAAGTGGACCATGTTTTTAAAGCGTGTGCATGAAGTAAGAACAAAAAACAAGTAAACCTAGATAATGCTGGTATTTTCCTTTCCACTCAAGCCTTGATGGTTTTCTAGTCATTTGCTCAATTCTGGATCAGATCAACTCCCTGTAATTCTCCCTGCCTGTCTTCAAACTGAGATTATAATTTCTGCCCCAGGTTTAGCTTTTCTTTTAAACTGAGCATATAGTTTGGGAAACTTAAGGGTAGTATCTAGCAAAGCTGAATGTGTAATGTATACCTATGACCCTGCAATTGCGTTTCTAGCTATAAACCCAACAGAATGCATTCATATTTCAATGAATGTCATGTGCTTGAATTGGAGTCGGCACACTTTTGTGTAAAGGGCCAGATAGTATTTTTGTTTTTTTAGGTTTCTGTTGTAACTACTTGCCTCTGCTATTCTACAGTGAAAGACAGTATGTAAGCAAGTGGGTGTGACTGTGGTGCAATAAAAGTTTCTTAATGGACACTGAAATATTCTTCCCATCTCATGAAATATTACTCTTCTTTTAGTGTTATTTTCAAATATTTATAAATGGAAAATCCATTCTCAGTTTGCAGGGTGTGCTAAAACAGGTGAGAGGCAGGCCAGATTTGGTCTGCAGGCTGTGAGATTCTATTTATATAAAATACAAGAACAGGCAAAATTTATCTGTGGCGTGACCCTCTGTTGAAGTTCATGACTAGGAGGAGACTGGGGTAGGAGGGTGCATTTGGGAGAAATCGGAACTATTCAGTTTCTTGATCTGTGTGGTGGTTACCCGGGTGTGTTCACTTTGTGAAAATTCATCGTATGCATGTTCTTTTACGTTAGTATATTCCACTGCAGTGAAAGATTAAAAAAAAATCTGAACTGAATGTGTGGCTTCTGACTCAGGTTTAGCACCTCATTTGCGGGCAGAGAATAGCAGTTTTCATTCTTTTTATTAGCCTCTGGTTTCCATTTCCTGGATAAGAGAATTTTTGGAGAGAAGTCTTGATATGTCTTTCCATTTTCCCAAATCGCATTCCCTTTTATAGAGAGGGAAACATTTAACAACTGGTATGGGACAGGCACAGTCAACCAAGTCTGTGCTGAGTGTTAACCCTTTACTTGCTGGATCACAGGAAGATGGGGAGGATCCTCTGGGAATGGGTGCAGTGGGAGGCCTTCAGGGCATTGGGAAATGCAAGTAGGGCTTTGACTGGTACAGCTGCCCTGTAATGAATCTGGGCTGAAATCCACCTATGATTAGAGGTAAGAGCTAGAGGCTTGTTTGCAGAGAATGGAATTTTATGGCACAGGCTACTGGCCTGTAGAAAACTAGCTTCTCTCTCTTTTTTTGGGCATCCAGGGAAAAAGGCAAAGATGTAACAATCTGAGGCCCTAGTAAGTGCCAGGGGCTTCCTGTGTTAGTCATCTCTTCTTCATAACAACCCTGTGCGGTAGGCATTGCTGGCTTCATTTTCCAGATGAGGAACATCAAGATTTAGGGAAGCCATGACTTTCCCACTTTTGCTGCCCATAAGTGGAAGACCCAAATTTCAAACCAGATCTATTGGTGCCAGAGCTGCCTTCTCTCCACTTCACCACGCTCACCCCATGCTTCCCTCTTTCTCCTCACATACACGCCCAATCTGCTCTCTTGAAAGTGATGACTTGCATATATCTTTGCAGTAGCAACCAGCCCTTGTGCCTTTGTTCTGCTTCCCAGAATTACACACATCTTGTTTAGACCAGAAGCAGTTGAATGAAATAGTTTTCTACTAGAAGCTATCTCTTCCAGGGTAAGTCATTTTCAGACAGTATTCAAAGAGAAAACTTTATAGCATTTTCAAAGAGAAATATATTGTGCCTTTAACACCATTTGACAACCTTATGAACATTGCCTCCTACAGATGACTGGGAATGTTTCTGGTTTCAGGGCTAAACTTGAAAGAAGGAAGCCTCCAAGGGATCACATTCTTGAGAGTGTTGAGGTGCTTTAGGTACATGCCTCAGGACTGCTTAAAGAGGAGACAGGACTTGATCAACAGATGCAGAAAATGCATGGGTCATAGTGGATGGCTAAACACTCCTAGCAGCACTCCTCAGAGAGGAATAATCCCATATCTAGCATAATAGCACCAATTACTTGGTTGTTTGTGCTGAGGAGTTGAAAGCTATCATGTGCAGGGAAAATACTCAGCATGCAGCAGTAATTATGGATCAGCTGATAATAAAGGATACATTGGATTGACTGCTAATTAGATTATTTGCACTAAAAACAAATACCTATTAACTATAAATAAGCTGCATTTGGGATATTTTCTACTTTTTAAGACATATTCCTTTTTATAATGTGCAGTTTGCTTTCTTTTCTTTCTGTGCCAAGATTTACTATTTTCCCCAGTCAAACAAAAAGCATATTTGTTTATTGATCTATAATCAAGTCGTTTTCTTGTTTCCTGATGTCTCGAGGAAGTTAAGAGAGCTGATATGTATTGAGTGGCCCCTGTAAGGCCCTACCTGAAGTGTATGAGGTCTTCTCAGGGAGTAAGTCAGGGCTATTCCAGAGCATCATCTGGATCTTTCCTGTGGACACCATGCCTTTGTGAGGGGTAAGAGGTCACAGGGTTTTCCCTGAGAAATCAGCACTGTAGTTAATTGCCAAAGAAGTGATCTGGTTTCTTTTCTTGTGCCACTTTGAGGTATCGTCTTTGTTACCATGGATTTGAGGAGGGTGGGCTGGTATTTGGGTGCTGGGAGGTGCCTGTACTGCCCTCCCTTCCCAGCAGGTTGACCATCTTCCTGCAAGTACGCTGACTGTGTATTCCAGCAGTGTGAGAGTCCAGCCATCTTGCTTCCCAGGATGGGTATGAGTTCTTCGGGTAGGACCATCTGGAAGAGCCCTCAGGAGTTTGCTGGTTTGTCTGGAGAGAGAAGCTGGCTCCAGCAGGGCCAAGGGACAACTCTGACCATGGCCCTGATAACTGGTGCGAGTGACTGTCAGGTTTCCTGCTTGAAGTGCTAGAGGTGGAACTGGTTTGCGGCCACCTTTATATGCCGGGAGTCTATGCAGAAAGGAGAGGTTTCCATGAGGAGAGGGGCATGTGACAACCATTTGGGAGAAATGGTAGGTGCTTTATCTGTGTTAAGTCATTCGTTCTTTACAATCACCCCATGAGGTAGGGAGGCTGAGGGATTCAGCTGGTGCTTGCCAGTGCAGCCTTAGTGGGTATTTAAGGCTGGCACCTTTCTGATTAAACAGGGCCTGAGCCATACAGGCTTTAACATGTTCTTTTAAAAATATTATCTCTGGACGATGTATTGATGATCCTTATTTTGCTACTGAGGAACTTGAGGTTCATAATGGTCGAATAACTTGCCCAAGTCAACAGAGCTAATAAGTGGAGTTGCTGAGACAGGTCTGCTTGATGCTGGGCCTATGGCAGGGCATGATCGGGATGGTTGGCAAGTGAGAAAGGTGGGGGAGGGGGAGCTCCTTGAAGGACTTTCTTTAAGTGCCTAGCCTCTGTACGGGGACGGAGGGGGCAGTTCCCCTGCACCTGGCCAGGGGGCAGAGCTCATCAGTTCATCCGGGAAACGCCTGCACCTGGCCAGGGGGCAGAGCTCATCAGTTCATCCGGGAAACGCGTGTGGGGCACTGATGTGTGGGAGGCCCTGTGCAGGAGATGCCTGAGCCAGCGCTGTGCCCTGCGGGCCCAGGGTGGATTCTGAGGGGGCAGTGGAGTGTGCAGCCAGCCTCTCTGTTGGCCCCTGGCCACTTCTGCCTCTGGGTCCTCTTGGCTTTACATTTATGTATCTCTGGCAAGGCAGAATTGTGTCTCTAGGATGGTACTTATGTGAAAGGGAATCGCAGGATGGATGGAAGTCACAGTGGCGTGTGAGGCCGAGGGATGGAGAGAATCTTGACATGCGTTCATGGGATGAAGGTTTGAGAAGATCGCTGTTGAATTTCCTAGGTGTTACTCTGCAATGTTGAATTTCCTCCCCTCTTTGTGCCACTTTTCTCCTAGCTCAGAAAACTCTGGCTGGAGGTTAATCTTATTTGAGAAGCTGTTTCACTAAAACAGGAACCTGTTATTCTACAGGGCCTCTTATTAGGAGAAGGAGGATTTAGGACGGTCTTTTAAAGTCATATAAGTGATTGTTGAAGAAGTACATTTGCCAGGATCCACTTGTCCCCAAAGTGTCTGCTGTTTGACAAGCATAGCACTAGTGGAAGGATAATGGGAACGGAAAATCAGCTTCAGGATAGAAAATAGACTAACTGAGCAACCCCTCTAATTTAATCAGTGCTGGATGTCTGTTGTGGGTTCTATACTGTTTGGGGCACCTTAGACCAGGGTTAGCCCGTGGGCCCAATCCAGTCCTTTCCTCCTGCTGCTTATATATGGCCTGTGAGCTAAGAATGTTTTTTTTTTTCATTTTTTTAATGCTGAAAAATACTCAAAATAAAAACCCCCACAGTATTTTGTGACACATGAAAATTATATGAAATCCAAATTTCATATATTAAAGTTTTATGGGAAATCATGCTCATTCCTTTACATTTTGTCTGTGGCTGTTTTCATGCTACAATGGCAGAGTTGAATAGTTGTGATGGAGATTAGGTGGCCCACAAAGCCAGAATTTGTACTGGCCCTTTCTAGGAAAGTTTGCTCATCTCTGCCCTAGACCTCTTCTTCTTAAAGTGTGGCTCATAGGCAAGGGGTGTTGATGTCACCTGGAATTCTGTTAGAAATGCTGAATCTCAGGCCACTCCACACCTTCTCATCTGAAATATGCATCTTAACAAGATCCCTGAGGTGGTTTCTGCGCACTTAGAGTTTGAGAAGTGCTGCATTAGATGTAGATTAACTTTAACTCACAAAAAGCTTATATGAATCATGCTTCATAAACTGAGGTCTATCGTTGGTGCTGCATTTCCCTGTTTATGAAATTCGACTAGCTTCTAAACTCCCATTCCCCCAGCTGGACGGGTGGTCCTCCTTCTGCGTAATAGCCACACGAGGTTCCAGGAGGCTTCTGCCATCCCGGGGAGCACAGTAGAGCCCTGAAGCATCTGGGCCTTGTGGTCATGGCTGTACATCACTGACCAGGCCCTCAGCACTCTGCTGCTCTCAGGCTGGTAGATGCCTGTGATGCTGGGAGCCTGTGATGCTCAGGGTCCTGCATCCCTATGGCTATCACAAAGCCATTCCTTTTGGGCCTTGCTACCCTCTGGACACCTGCCACTTTCAGGACTGCCTGCCACCATTGTCTTTTCAAGTTGGAGGAATTCCCTTTTTCCATCATGTTCTAGGCTACTTATCCTTTCAGTGAACACCATCTTTTGCGTACCATCTTCCCGGAAGCAAGGGGGCATCAAGTCCCAGTTCTGTGCTGAGGTTAAGGGTTGGGGTGGGGCCAGGGTGGGAGTGAGTGGGTAGAATGCAGTGAGAACAAATCCAGGTGAGTATCCCAGTACACCATCCTACCACACCTATAGTAAGTTACAATGCAGTTGAGGTGGGACAGTCAACACTGTCTAGGACAGTAGCACATCTAGGATATTTTCCCATTAGAATGAGAGAGAAATTCTATGGGAATTTAGAGAAAGGGAGGTGGTATGGGTTGTAGGGGTGAGGGGGAGGTCTTCGCCTAGAGGGACCAGACATCAGTGGAAACCAGGAGCAGGCCACATTGTGGGAGAGTTTGAAAATAAAGCCATTTGCTTATTTTTGTCCTAAGATGCAAGTGTGTCTGAAAGTAAATATCTCCCCAGTTGGGAATATTATGCTCTGCTCACTGGGGACTTAGTTCAGTAAGTGTTTTGGGTTTAAGGATTTTAACTGTTCAGAGGTTGCTAATTGCTCTGAAAGTAGCTTGTCAGTGAAATTTGAACTTAGTGTTCTCTGATTCAGCGAGTTACAAGAAATACATATTTGGTCACTCATATTAAAACATGTATTTCCCAGGTACATTTGGTCGTCATCCACAGTTTCTGAAAACACTGCAGAGTCTTAAAGGTGAAATGGGTGTTTTGTCATGTTAATGAGAGACTTTTGGACCCCCACCCAAGGGCAGGCGCTGGAGGCTGTATCAGCCAATGGTCAGTGATTTTGTCTATTATGACTCTACAAAAACCCTCACAAAAAACCTTGAGAAGAACATTTTGCTGTCTCTCTGCTCTGTGCTGCTTTCTCTGCTCGGTTATGTCCTGCTTGGTCAGAGAGAGTTTCTAATGCTTGGGGAACCAGAAGGCCTCCACGTGCCACTGAGCCAGGCCCTGAGCTCCATGAGGACAGAAGCTCCTTTATTGGGAACCTTGCCCTGTGTCTCTCTTCATCTGGCTGTTAACTTGTATCCTTTATGGTATCCTTTATTAAACTGGTAAACATGTTTTCCTGAGTTCTGTGAGCTGCTCTAGCATATTAATTGAACCTAAGGGGGAGGTCGTGGGAATCTCCAATCTGTAGCCTGTAGGTCAGAAGCACAGGGAACTGCCACGGGCTTGCAATCGGCATCTGGCATCGGGGGTGGTGGGCAGTCTTGTAGGACAGAGCCCTTAGCCTGGGAATCTGGTGCTGTCTCCGGGCAGGCAGCATCAGAACTGAGTTGATTTCTTGGACACCCTGCTGGTGTTCGAGAATTGCTTGGTATTGTGTACGTGGGAAGACCCCCTCCCACATACTTAGGCACATTGAAATCAGGTCCGGGACCTGAATGGAGTTACACCACTATTACTGCTGTGTATAATATTGTTACTGTTATACATATGTGTAGGGAAAAAATACACCATTTCGTTTGGTGTTGGAAGAGTGGGAATTACATGTTCCTTTGCTTTTACCCATCGGGCCTAAATGAGATTTGCTGCACATGTTTTGTATTCCTCACCAAGGCTGATTCTGGCTTTTCTTGACCACCTGTCTTCATCTTTAATTCATGTAGCTGCTGTTAGAGAAATGCCCCATGGAGAAGTCATCTTACCTGTCTATATTCCCTTGAAAGAGGCCTTGGCAGGCTAGTGACCCATAGTCACTTAGAACAGTCATGTCTTCTGCTGGGCATCTGGTGTCCAGAAGACTGTCCATGAATCGAGAAGGGAAGACTGTCTATAACATACAAAGAGCTCTTATAATTGACAACAAAAGGTAAACAGCCCAGTGGAAAAATGGGCAGAGCATGTGAAAAGACACTTCACAGAAGAGCAGACCCTTAAGGGCAATAAACATGAGAACAAACGCAACCAATCTGGTAGTCAAAGGAATATAAAATTACAATAGAATTCCATTTCATACCCTTTAGATTGGTAAACTGAATATTACAACATTTATGCAGATTTTTTTCTTAATTGTTACACTGATGACATTGTTTATGGTATATATTGCAAAATAACTTTTTTGCTTATTGTATATAGTTAAATGTCTTTTTAGTAATAACTAATGAGTGTGCTTGCTGTCTTACTAAAAAGATCTTTCTGACTCCTAGGTTGTGTATAGAACATTCTAAATTCCCTTTTCTACATGACTTAAAAAAAAAAGCTCTTAAATTTTGAGTCTATCTGGAATTTTTATGTCTAATTTGAGGTAGGGATTCAACTCTATTCTTCTAAATGGATAGTCATTTGTGTCAATATCATTAATTAAATCAACCATCATTTCTTCCACAGACTGAAATACTACCTTTGCAATATATTTACTTTACATAAACACTGAGTTTTAGTTCTGGGAACTCTTTTCTCTTCTTTTGACCTATTTATCTCTTATTATGTCAATATCAGACTTTTTACTAGAATTTTCTTATTAAATGCAGTGGTTACTTCTTAATTAAGCAGTTGAGTTTTCTAGGTATAAAATCATATCATTATCAAAATGAGTTAAATTTATCTCTCCTTTTTGAATTTTATCTTGATTATTTTATTACCTTGTTTTGTCACATTCATGAGAACATTAAAATGAAGTACTGTGGCAATGTAGCACTCTTACTCTTTTTTTAAATTAAGGTATCATTGATATACACTCTTACGAAGGTTTCACAAGAAAAACAATGTGGTTACAACATTAACCCTTATTGAGTCCCCCCCATAGCCCATTGCAGTCACTGTCCATCAGTGTAGTAAAATGCCACAGGGTCCCTACTTGTCTTCTCTGTGCTACACTGCCTTCTCCGTGACCCCACACACACCATGTACAGCACTCTTTCTTGAGCTGATGCAATGGTTTTAGTGTTTCAGTACTTTTCACATCTATGAAATATTCTTTATCATATTTTTGTTTCCTTTTCCTGCTTTATGTCCAGTTTTTATTAGAGGTGGTTTTGGAATTGTATTTTGATTGAATCATATCATTTTTCTATTTTTTTGATGCAGTAAATTATTTTGATTTTCTTACTTTGAACCGTCCTTGCATTCCTAAAATAAACCCTGTATAGTTATAGTTTGTTTTTATTTATGTTGCTGGCTTTTATTGGCATTTATTTGGAATTTTAACATCTATATTCATGAATTAGATTTGATTTATAGTCTTTTTTGATACTCAGAGTTTAGATTTAAGAGTATATTACTTCTAGATTTAAGAGTATACTGCTTCTATAAGATGAATTGAGGAGTTTTTTTTCACACATGGCAACAGTTTAAATAATTTTGGCATATCTATTCTTTAATGGCCACATAAAGCTCGGCACTGAAATTATCTGGTCCTATTGACTTCTTCAGTGGTAGCCCTTGACTCAGTGGTAGCCTTTGAATACCTGTTTTTCAATCTAATCTGATAATGTTTCTGTTTTAATAGGAATATTTAGCATATCATAATAGTGAAATAATTGATGTATTATACATTCACTGTTTATATTGTATATTTACTTCCTTTATTTTTATCTTTCACCCTTTTATTATTTTCACTAGTTTAGCCAGTTACAGTTTCAACTCCTCTTTCCTTTTTTAACTTTGGATGTCTTACTATTCTATCAACATGGACTGTTACCTTCCTTTTTCAGGACATTGAAATGCATATTTCTATAAAAACAGGATATTAAAAAGTTTCCCTGACAAGATATTTGCTCACCTGTTTTTTATTAGCCAAATAAACAGACCTCTTAGGAGTACTTTTACTTCCTTACACTTTCTTATTGAAAATTGGACTTTAGACTTTAACACACTCCCCCTTCCTCTAGCTCTAATGTCTAGGTTTCGCTGAGATAATTTAACCTTTGCAGACATGTCACATTTTATTTTGTAGAGTACCTCTTCTTTTTCAAGTATTCTTGTCATTTACATTCCACCAGCCCAGCACTTGAATACTGTCTATTTAGATTTAACCTTGCAAATTGCAAAGTTCATCACTCACCATTGTTTTCTCTTCATCTAACCTATCTCTAGATTTCTGTTTTTCATTTTAATTTTTCGATCTGAGCATTTTCTTCAGGTGGGGTATATAAGTTATATTTTCTGTGAACCCTGGTAGAATATCCACAGATATTCTACCAAGGTGGACAGGTAGATACCAGCTGGCTGGCTGTGGAGGGTTTCACATTGTCTTCTAGGTTGTGCTTTTGTTGAGGGCAGGAATACTTGGTGACTAATTACTTTCCCTTTGTTCTTTCTGTTTAGGTTTTGTGAGATTTCCTCTTCCTTCTTGGAACTTAGGGACACACCTTGAGATGCGTCCTTTCATGTGCTCCCTTTGCAGACCCAGGTCTTTCTTTAAGGGAAAGTCTCTACTTTCATTTGTTTAATTATTGCCTATTCTTCATTTGTTCCCTTTTCTCCCTCAGGGGTTAGACCAACAAATCAGGCCTTCAGGATGGATCTGTTCTCTGAATACCTTTTTTGTGTCTGATATTTATGTTTTTGCTCTTCTGGTGGTAATTTTTTCTGTTTGATCTCCTGAAGGAAGCACGAATTCAGGTCTCCACAGCAGCTATCCCTGCCATCAATTCTTCTGATGGATTTTTAGTTTGAAAAATCATGATTTTTAGTTGCAGGAAGTCATGTGTATGGTATTGTAATGGAACGTCATTGTGTGCTGTTATTATTTTTGTTTGTATTACCCATCATCTCCTCTAGCAGCTCTGTTTCAACAGCCTCCCCTTCTGAGTGCTTTGTTCATTTATCTCTCTGGCTTCCAGTCCCCTTTGTGGGTGACTTTCCCCCATTTGTCTACTGGATGAGGCTTAGGGCCAGCTGTCCATCTGCCTTTGGGTAAGACCAGGAGAGTGGATGGTGTTGTGGTCTAGGCCTCTGTACTTTGGAGTGGTTCCACTTGGCAGGTGTCAGTTCCCAAAGACACCAGAAGAACCCTTAGAGCTACCCTGGCTCCAGGCAAGAGGATTATGCAGGCCTGTTCAGCTTCCAGCTCTTCCTGTGGGCCAGGGAGACAGGAGGCCCTGCCAGAGTGCTCATTCCCCCTGGAGCTGCCTTTCCCCCATTGGTCCATGTCACTCTGGGCCACACTGACCACTGAATTTGGGAGCTCTGATCTTGTTCCAGGCCTCAGCTACTATTTCTCAGTCTCTCTTTCAGTCCTGCATCCTCTTTCTCTGTTCAGCTCTGTAGGATGTGAGGTCTCTCTCAGACTCCAGGCCACACCTGTGTGCTGGCCTCAGTGGCTGCCAGGCTCAAGAGAGCAACTTGCAGTTGGACTGCAGTTGAAAGAGACAACTTCAGTTGTCAGCAGAGGTATGTTCAAGCCACAGTTGTCCAAAATTGCTTTGTCAGTTTCTAAATTTTCAATGGTGAATTTTCCAAGAAAATTCTCATTTAAAATGTAGGTTTTTTTGTAAAGCAATTAACTTGTGGTAGGAAGATGAGAAGATAGAGTCTTTGCATTAACTTTTGTGTGTCTTGCCACATTCTGGGAGATAGGTGTTGCTTTAGTTTTGAAAGAGTTTCTATTCATTGGGAAGTATTACTATGATTTTATAGTAGCTGCATATAATAACACTACTGGATAGGCCTAACTCATCTTGACTGAAGTTACTTCCTTCTGGGGTCATTTGGGGACTTCTAGGTTTAACCCATCACAAAGTAAGATTTCCAGAAGGACATGGTGATGAGACCATAACCAGAGAAAGGAGGGTTTGGTGTATGTAGCAGGAGGGTCAAAGTGAAGAACTTGGGGATGGCAAGAATGAGAAGGTTCGCAGTAAGATCGGGGACAGACTCAGTGGTATTCTGGGCTTGTGCCAATGACATTGACATTTGTTCCATAGAGTGGGCAGAGTGCCACGTGGTCCCTGAATGTTGGGAAATTAGTTAGTCAAGATGTTATCAGATGTCCTTTCAGATGAAAAGAACTGGAATGTGACCTGGGTCCTGAATGCTGGCCATTTTTCTCTGAAGACTATGACATATGACAAAGTTTAGCTCATGAGCAACTCAAGGAACCTCATCTTTTTCAAAATCTATTAGACATCTCCTCCATGCAAATATTATGTCTAGTGCTGTCCTGCACATCTCATTTCATCTCCACCCATTGCTTGATGGTGGCCAGCATTTTTCACATTTTACAATGGCAAATGAGACTGAGAAGCTGAGTGACTTACTCAAGGCCACATGTCCGTAAATGCCTATGAAACAGCTTTATGAGTTGATCAGTAGGTTACACTCTGATGTGATAGCATTGTTGAAAAGCATAGGTTTTTACCGAGAATTTTCTCAAACTGCTCAGAGTAAGAAAGCAACAGTGGTATATTTCCTCTCCTGCACCGGGGCTGACTTATTGCTCTCTGGAAAGGACATTTTGGAGGACGGTTCTGAATAGGCTGTAGTGTGACATTGGTCTTCTCCAAAGCAGTGTTTTATGGAATTGGTGACTGAAATGGGAGCTCAGGTCCTCTGCGGAACAAGGAGGGGTACAAGGAGGGATACAAAGAGGAAAAAGGAAGTGGCAAACACATGGAGCCCTGGGGAGAGAAGGCATGCAGGCCTGTGGGTGGAGGCAGCAGCCATCTGTGGGACCTTCTGTTGGGAATGGTGCTTCTGGTGACCTGTTTAAAAAAGTAAAAGGTAAATGAGATATGAGAAGCAGAGTAGATGGAGGAGGAGGAGGAGAAGATCGAATGGAAACTCATCTTGCATACAAAGTGACTAAAATTAGATAAGGACCTCTGTCTAAAAAAGTTAGAAAGCAAGTATTGATTTACCTGCATTGTCTCACTTCACTTTAAAAGGCAAAATGTGCTTATGGTACACCTCAGAGGTGCACAGTGAGGCACCCAGGGTTCTCCAGAGGGGTGGGTGTAGGGGCAAGCTTTGTGCAGTTTATTACACTTTCTTTGCAGTTTGATGGGAGGTAGTTTGAAGTCCCCGGTGAAAGCCACAGGGAATTACAGAAAAGATGTCCCAGCTAAATTAGCCTGGGAAACAAACAAATAGCCCTTTTTGCCCTTGTCTTTGATGTTCCTGCTGTCGATTCAGGGAACAAATTAAATTTGACCCATTTTTAGCGAATACCTACAGTGTGTCCAGCACTGAGCTCAGTATTGTGGGAATGTGAGTGTAAGCCTGGCCCTTCGCCCTGACCCTGTGAAGTCTTGCGGGGCAGCCACTGTGGAAGGCCCCTGTCCAGGAATCCTTGGGACTCGGGACTATCTGTCGTTGGGTAGGATTTCTGGGTCTGCATGCCAGGCAGCTCAGCCGTGGCAGTCTCCATCCTCACTGTACATTCCCCATCCCAGAGCAGAAGCAGGAGGCTGTGTTGTGCTCTTCTTGCCGTCTTTGAGGCCCTGGGGTACCTGCTGTTTGAAATCCTCTGGCTCTGCTGGAAGACTATAGGAATGACAGGTGGTTTGTCTTTCTCTGCCTTACAAATGGGGTACATAAATGAAGGAAGGCTGAAGTACTTGACCTCCAAGTCATTCAGGGATTCGGGGATTCAAGTTCCCACTTTTTCCTTAACTCATCTGAGTCAGGCTGAGTCATATATTTGAAAATCTGACTCTGAAGAATTTTTTGTTTTTACATGACTCTAGTGCCTATGTGAGATGTAAGTTTCACAGAGTCAGTTTTTCCCAGTGAGAGAAAAAGACCAATCAGCTTTATATTAATTCCCCCAAATTTTAGAACAGATGGTTTTCTGAGCACTTAGAGAAAAATGTGGTTATTGCCAGGAATGGCATGGTTCCCCTAAGAACAAAGCATGCTGCCTTTCCTGTGGGAGATCAGGGGAAGGACATAGCAAAGGATGGCCACCACCTAACCGTCCCTCCCCTAGTCATCAAGAGACAGTGCTAACTGTTCCCAGTGCCAGCATATGTCTGTGGTTTTCCTGGAAGCCAGCACCATGCTTGGTATCTCCTGTTAGGCTTAGATTTTGCTTGCTAGAGATGGCCTTCTGGGTAAGAAACAGGGTTCTTTCTTTTTGTGACTTTTTAAATCCTTTACTGTTTCATTTCCAAGATGCCTAGTTTTGGAACACGTGTCCCTTGGAATCATTATGGGTAGGACAACTTTGGACTTGAGGCAGTGAATGGAGTGCCTAGAAATGGGGACCAGGAGGAATCTGTGTGCTTCTTACACTTACAGGGAATACAGGGATTTGGGAGGTGAGAGGGGAAGAAAGAAGAGTCTAGTCTGACTATTCAGAGGTCTGAATTATTGTTTCAAAGACAGGCAATACAGAAATTAAACCGTTTTTTTTTTGAAGATGGGACTCAAAGACAAAGAAAGAATGGATTTGTTTTTAATGATTTCAAGTAGAATTGAGGCTGTTTCTGTGATTGTTGGAAATAAAATTGGTTAGAAAATGATGTCAGCAGAGTGGGGACTGTGAACCAGGGAAATAAATGAGCTCTGAAATCACCTTCTATTTTATAAATATTGTTTCTGGAGCTGAGAAAATTGAGACAGATTATTCCTTTTTCTCTCTCCCAAGCTATGGGTGGGAGAAGCCCTGAGTGTTCCATTTGGACCTTGTGAGGAGCATCTCATCTTGTCCTGGCGCGCTAAGTAGCTTTGTCTGCATTTAGACACACTCCATTTCCCTTTCAAGGACCACTATCAGCAGTAGCCAATTACAAACACACCTCATAACACATTATTGAGACACACTGCACACAAATAAGCTAGAGAGATGTTTAATGATTGCATCACATTGTGTCCATTACAATCTGTCCGCACTGCTGTAGGACCACAGGGCCAGTTGCAGTATGTGACTGTCTGTGTATGTGTGTTTATGTGTATTTCATTTTCACTGCATCCTAATCAGACATAATTCGAGCCAAACTGGTTTACACTGTCAAGGAAGGAGAAAGGGCATCATTTCACATTCTGACAGGCTCCTTTGAAGCCTGAGATTCCCTGTGTTTGGTTTTCTAGAAGTATCAGCGCTATTAGCAGCCTGAATTCATCTGAGAACAGGGGATGACGCATTTTCCGTCTCAATGGGTGGCTTCCTTCTGTTATCTTTTGCTTGTGGAGAGGCAAAAGGTGGGCAATTTAGAGAAATGTTACTTAGGCAGTCACTTCCTCCATTCTTTCATCTGCTGGCTTGGTTTATGTACCAAGAGTTACCTGAATTTTATTTCCTCTGCCATTTGCCATTGCCATTGGCTTTGAAGTAAAGACTGCATTTTGCCACAGTCACAGCTGCATTCCAGACCTGGGCCAAGTGGTGGTGGATTCACAAAGCGCAAAGCTGTCGCTTACAGTGTTAGGGGTAAGGGTCCTGGGAATGAGAGAACAGCAGACTCAGGGTGGGTAGACCAGAATCTTTACATGTTGGGCTAGTGAGCCTTTGAGTTTATCAGAACCGCCTGCTTTCTCTGCATCTGAGGATGCTGAGACTAGAGAAGGAAGTTACTTCCTCAAGAGTACTCCACGCATTAGTGATAGAACTCCCTGGAACCTGGCCTTTTGGCCCCTAGTCCAAGCTCTTGGAATTCTGTCTGTTCCAAGCTGGCTGTATTTCCCTCTGTAAAATGCCCATCTTAGAAAGGAGCTTGGGATCTGCCTATAGGGATGCTGGATTCCTGCTGGATCCTCCAGCTATGAAAACCATCACGGAGCATGCAAATGAGGAGCACTTGTGTAGTGCTCATTCCACAAGGAAATTTACCACTTTGCAGAGCCTTCTGAAAGAGGGTATATGTATATAATTTCAAAGGTTTTTTTTTATCCTCATTCTGTTGGAAAAACTGAATGCCGAATGCTGCTGTGAGTGTTGCCTTTCTTGAGTTTTTCTCTTGTAGTTGTGAGCCTTCCTTGAAGAGGTGGTGAGGGAAGAGAGAACAAACCTTTGTGTTTGTCTTTAAGTCAGCCTGAAACATTTTCAGCAAGATGGAAAACTAGGTTGGGTCTTCTGGACCGTGATGGTATAGTTGAGCAGGTGATGTGTCCAGCCTCCCAAACTTGGAAAAATTTACTGTTCACACTTCATTCATATGTTCCTTAGTCCTTGGCAAGCAAAATGCTTTTGAAGAATTTATGTTCCCATCTGCCACTTCTATTAGTAAGAGCGATATTTGTGTCTGACGTCATAATGGCAGAGTCCTGGGGCTTTGGTGATTTGACATTGCCCATCTGTAGCCTGAAACTTTGGGGTTCACATGGGGTCAGAGGCAGGAGTCTGGGTGTGCTATTTCCCAGATCGCACTGCCTGGCTGAGGGAGAGCCTGTGTTTGCTCACAGTCAGGCGGAGGATGCCAAGTAGTGAAACATTCCTACTGCTACTTTTGCAGCCAGCAAGAAAAATGAGACGAGGCAGCCAGAAAATTGGTATTTTGAAGAATCTGCTATGTCTTTGGTGCGAATGTGGGTGTTGTTGGGGGAGGTGGTGCGAGTCTGAGGCGTGGGATACAATTCCAGCCCTAAAGAACCAGCTGTTTCCTGGCTGGTGGTCTGGAGAAGACTCAGTGCTAACGGAGAAATCGGATGAGAGGTAAAATGATCAGCACCATGGAAAGCGCCATGTTTCCTGTGGTTTAGGAAACTCTTCCAAACAGTGGCGAGTAGGCCCTCCATGCTCTGCTGCAATCATCTTCAGAAGGAGCTAGAAGGAGGACAGCAGTTTCTTCTGCCAGTTCTGCTAATGGGGAGACTGAGGCTTCAGGGATGACTGCTTTGGGATGTTGTGGTGAGCCAACAGAACGGGCAAACGGGATACGGTGGTTTGTGCATGACAGCCTCTTTTGCTTTATGCTCTTGGGTATTATACAAAAGCAACAAGGGGAACAGTTAAAAAAAAAAACCAAAATGTTATTTTCAGTGGAATTAGAGAATAGATATGATCTGTGGAATCTGAGGTATGTGCAAGGGCTGCCTAAGCAGCCACGTTTGGGAGAATCCACTGGGTTGTGTTGAAACCTCTAGAAGAGAGGCAGGACAGCCTCAGAGCAGCAGATGGTAGAGAGTGCCAGCACAATGCATGTCCTGGAGGTGCAGGGGCATCCTGAAGAGTCCCAGCTAGGTCTCTTATTTGCAAACACTGGGAAGGAGATGGTATGAGCAGAAATAAAGGAAGGTGCTTCCTGGATGTGTATTGTTTCAGATGAGCAAAGGAAGTGGGTTAATACAAAGAATCCTCCAGAAAGACCCATTTGCAGGAAGTAGTGACTGTGCCGGCAGAAAAAAACTCCTCCCTTATCATTTTTTTCTTGAGGTATAACAAACATACAGTAAGATACACAAATATTTTTTAGCTTGAGAAACTTTTACATATGCGTACCCTGTGTAACCACCACCAAGATCAAGATCTAGATCATTTCATGCCTGAGAAATCTCTTCCCAGTCATTACCCCTTTCCACAAAGAGAACTTTTTAAATGAATTTAATGAAAATCTACCTTGGCCCCCCACCTCCTGTTCCATAGAAACTTCATGCAAAGATCTGGCCCAAGAAAATCCACCTCATACAATGATAAGTAACAAAAGGGAAATGAGAGTATTGTTAGAATAGAGGCAAAGATATTATCGTGAAAAATGTCAAGAGTTGCCACAAAAATTACCCCCAAATATGGGCCCTTCCTAGGACAGTGTTCTTAGGGAAAAATGAACCTTCCTAGGACAGTGTTCTTAGGGAGCAGATGAAAATTGAAATCACGTATTTCACAATGAATTTAAAGAACTCAATGAAGCAATAATTTATATGAAGAAAAATTACAAGGCAGAAACAAGAATTGTGGCAGAAATGACAAGACGGCAAGAGGTGGTGGAATGTGAGCTGTCAGAACTGGAGGAAATGGGAGAAAAAAGGCAAACCTGTCTCAAAAATGACAGAATTGCAGGGATCTCATGGGAAAATAAGCACCAGGAAATACAGTGTGGAACATAGACAATAGAAATGAGAAAGGCAAATAAATGCAATTGAAATAAGGGAAGCATTAATAAAGATTAGAGAGAAAGTGATAGATGTAGAAGACTGGCAGTGGAAATCCAACATAAGCATAATTTTAGTCCCTGAAGGAAAATACAAAGTAGAGCAAATATTTAAAATATAAGTTAGGAAAAGTGTTCATGATACAAAGAACATGTCAATCTACATATTGAAAGAACATGAATTTGGGTGTTAGAGACTCAGAACAGTTAGCACCAAGATATAGCCTTGGGAAGTTTTGGACATTAAAGGTAGGGGATAATTCCCTTTCTTCCTTCCTCCTCCACCCTCTTCCTTCTCTTCCTTTGCTTCTTGTCCTTTCCTTCCCCTCCTATTTCCTAGCAGGCGAGAGGGTGGGTTTGGAGGTGGCAGGCACAGAAGATGGCTTGGATGGTTGGGGGATTAGTTGTAGGGGAAAAATAAGTTACTTTATTGAGCAAGTAGATAAATATAAAAAGGATAATAGGGCCCATGTTTTTCCACAGTTTGAGAAGATTTTTAACATGTAAGGAGGGAAGGCTAGGAAGAATTTGAGGTGCTGGATTGGAATTAGAAGTATATGTACACACACACACACACACACACACACACACACGTGTCCTAACTCGTTCCACTGAGGTGGTCTGGAAGAAGTAGAACTATAGTAGCAATGAGTATACACTGAATACCCAGATTTTGGTTTCTAAATGCTATCCCCCACTAAAAGTTACTAGGGTTTCTCAGAGAAGTGGCTGATTTAAGGGATGGGGCAGAGGAAGTTTAAATTAACCTGAAATATTATATTTTGCCAGAAAGTCAGGAAAAGATTGGAATGTGCTAGAATCCAGCGTGGAGTTTCCACAGCCAAATGAGGACAGTATGAGCATTAAAGTATCAGAGCATGAGTATCAGATTACAACCAAATGAGTAAAATGAGAATCCGTGACTTCAGAATGTTATGTACGAATGAATGAGTCTGTCAATCAAGAAATATGTAGATAAATAGATAAGTAAGTAAATAAATGGAGAAGGGAAAACCCTTAGAGTAGAGTGCCAACTGATAAATGTAGAAGGAATGATAGAAATAGATATTCACAGCTTGGCAGCCATCGTAATTGTAGTTGATATAGGCAGGAGTTTTCAATGGATGCCAAGTCTTGTGCATGGAGGTTTCATAAGGATCAGTATATTGGCACAATATTGGAATAACTCCCCACAAGATTGTAATAGAATACAATAGAAACATGATGCATTGTCAGTAGTGAAACCTGGCAGACACCATCCTGGACAGATGATCAGAGTTAACATCACAAGTGGTACGATAGTTGATCTCGGGTATCCCTGGATGAGATTCACTGAGAACACAGCATCATTTCCATTATATTCCTGCCAAGAATGCATGTCTTGTTTCTGGTCATGAGGAAACATTAGATGCATCCAGCCATACAGGATGAAAGTCCAATAACTCCTTGAGATTTTTAAGTACTTGAGAGACAGAAAGACTGAGGAACTGTTCGAGATTGGAAGAGACTGAAGAGACCTTACAACTGAATGCAACGTGTTGGTGGATAGGATCCTTGACTGGGACGGGAAAAGAGACATTTTTAGGACAGCTGGAGAAATATGAATGGCCTGTGGGTTGGACTGAGTTATATCAGTATTGAGATTTTGACTAGGAGGGTTATATGGTGGTTGTATAGGAGAAGGGTCCTTGTCTTTGGCATTACAATGAATTATTTAAAGATGATAGGCATCATGTCAAAAGAAAAATCTCTTTCTCCAAAAATGGGAAAAATACAGTAAAATGTAATCACCTTGGAAATTACTTCAGATTTAACAAAAGGATCATGAAATAGAATAGTAAATAAAAAGAAAGAATGCATTGGGAAGCTGGACAAAGCAATCAAATCACTTAAAAGGAGAAAAATATCAAGTTGGCTCCAGTTTCCTCTGCAGCAACTTATAATGCTCAGAAGACAGTGAAATATATACAGGACAGGCAAGGAAAGAAAGTGTGAGCCAACATCTGTATCCATTCTAGCTGTCTTCTAAGTATAAAGACAGTTTTGAGCATGCAGTAACTCAGTCTCATTCCCATAAGCCTTTCCTGAGCAAACTAGTAGAGGATGAACTTCAGCCAACAAAGAGAAGACTGAGGGTGACGGTTGAAAATTTCTAACCTTCAAACTGTGCTAAAACTAAGACTACAGTAAGTAGAAGGATGAGAACAACAGAGGGGAATGTAAATGTACTGTGCCCTGATGATGAGGAAATGACACAACCAACACATACTGGAAGGGGAAGGGGAAAAAAAGAGTAAGCTCTCTGAATGTTTCATTCTATAATAGCAGAGAGACAGGATATAATTTAGAGCTGACAGATGAAGTAATATAAGCATAATTATATTTAATAATAAATGGTAAACATTAAGAAAGTTAATATTACTTACTAAAGTCAGGTTGTAGAAGAGAGGCAGCATAACCAGAAGAAACAGTGCCCAGGGTCTATCCAATGTGTTTGTCATCTCCCTCCTGGCACGCAGCTGCCACTGTGTTAATGTCTCCCTGCACTTTCATAACTGGCATCCAGGGACATGAGTCATTTTCTCCCCTCTATCCTGACCAGGCTTTGCTTCACTTCTGTGGAAAATGAAGTAAAGGGAAGAAGAGAAAATATACCATTTTTGTCTTTGCTTGTAGTATAATCAAGCATGTCTAAAGACAGGTTAAGATGATTCTATAATGTTGTATGTATAATAATAATAAATATATATATATAATGAATGCAACCACTAGAATAAGATCATAAACCTTCCCAGAAAGAATCACATAGAGGAAACAATCACAAAAGACAAAAAATAATGCCAAGAAATTAGAAAACATGATATAAAATGAGAATGAGGAATAAACCTATTTGTCATATTGCTAAATATAAATGAGTTTAACTCACCTTTTAAAAAGATTTTCAGATCAGATCGCAAATTACAATCCAATTTTGTGTTTATGGACACTACTAAAGGAAATGATACCAGAAGGTTGACAGTACAGAAAGGATGAGTAAAAGAACATGAGGAAAATGTTTAAAAGGTTAATAAAAGTAAACATAGAAATAAAAAGTAGTAATCATCATTTACATCAGACAAAGTAGAATTCAGGTTAAGATGCATAAAATGAGATAAAGAGGCAAAATGCTAAAACAGACATTTCGCAATGGGGAAAAAACAGCAATACTGAAAAAAATTTTAGGAGATGCAAAGAGAAATAGACAACAGCACACTAGTAGCAGATCACTTTAAACTGAAATGTGTGAAACATGCACACATTTCAGTTTCCAGATAACAAAGAAGAAAAATCAATATTGAAAAGCTAATTAACATAGATAATAATGCAGATCTGATTGATAAATAGCAAACCCTGTAGATCAAATGAAGTGAATGCGTCTTTCAAGGGCCCATGAAACATTCACAAATATTGACCATCTATTAGGGAATAAAAATAACCTTAATAAAACCCAAAAGGTAGGAAAAAAAATAAAAGCACTATTCTCTGATCACAGTACAGTTAAGCTAGAAATTAGTGCCAAATTAGAAAACCAGAAGACCATTCTACTAAAAGTAAAATAAAGTAAAAACCAAACCAAACCAAAAAACCCACTGAAGGCATGGTTCAAAGAGAAAAACAAAAACTGAAATTGCAGGTTTTCTGGAAAACAATGATTAACAGAAACACTATCATAACAGACGTGATATAACTAAAGCAGTACTCAGAGGAAAAATTGTGACCTTAATATTTATACAGAAGTGATAACACATGAATTAATCATCGAAGTCAAGGTGCTACAACAGAAATAAAACATTATGGCAGAGGGAAGGCAAACGGAAGAAAGATAAAAGTAGAAGTGAGTTAGAAAACAAAGTGATTGAAATAACTTTGAAGTATAAAAATTGAAAGCTGGTTTTTTGGGAAGAACAATGAAATAAACTAGCAGTTAACTAATCAAGAGAATGTGGGATCAAGTGCAGATACATAAGAAATAAGAAAGATACATAAAGTAAGGGATATAAAATAAGCAATATCTGGCAAATAATGATATAAACTGGAAATTAAAGTAATACACTAGAGACAGCTCTATGTAGATACAATTAACCACCTAAATGAGCCAGATCATTTTCCAGGAAAATAATATTTACTCAACTGCCCCAGAAAAGAATCCAAACATCATTGTACTGGTGATGGTTACCAATGCAACTAGACAAGAGAAACAATTAGAAGAGAGAAATGGAGAGGAAGGGTGATGGTCACTTTATGCAGATATTGTGGTTGCATGGTTAGAGAACATAGGAGAATTAAGTGGAAAACTATTTCAAACAAGAGAATCCCATAAAATAACAAAAGTACAAAAATTATTAAACACCAAATCAGCTCATTTCATATGTACATATATCAAATAGAATATACATAGGAGGAAAATCCCTCAATTTCAGTAACAACAACACATATAATAAACTTAGCAAAAAGATACGTAGGATATATAAGAGGATTTCAAAACAGTAGTAAAGGTTACAAAAGGAACCTTAGGAAATGGAGAGAAATGTTGGGTTTATGGTTAGAAAAACAATAGATGTCATTCTCTTTTTATAATTTTAAATCAATCTAAATAAAAGTATCATAAAAGTACTCATAAGTTCTTTTTCTTTCTAATTAGGTAAGTTTCTTTTAAGGTTCACTAGAAAAACAAAGAAATAGAATAGGAAATTTCTGAAAAGAAAAATGATGTGGAAGGGATGTGTCTAATAGATATTAGAACTTACAGTGCCTTATTTATTGAAATAGTGTCATAGGCACATGCAGAAATAGTTGAAAGCAATAGAATGGGTAGTCTAGAAAGAAATCCAAATACATATGACCATTTAATATTTGATAAAGGTGGCACCTCAAATCACTGGAGGACATTTAGATATGTGTGATTGGGATTACTGGTAGCCATAGGGAAAAATAAAATTTGGTCCATACCTCACACTATATATATCCCAAGATAAAATTCAAAGTGAAAATAAGATTTAAACATAAAAACAAAACTAAAAGTACCAGAAACAGTGACAGAGGACGTTTTTTAACCAAGATCCACAAGCCATAAAAGAAAAATCTGATAGATTGACCAGATAAAAGTTGAAAGGAAAAAACAACAAAATCATCTGTGTAGCAAAAAGAATCTACATAAAGAAAACTGAAAAGGCAAAGGACTAACCACCATAATAGGTAAAGAACTCTGAGGAGTCAATAAGATAAAGCATTTCAATCCAATAGAAAAAATAAGCAAAGGATATAACAGATGGTTCATGGAAAAAAATATATGAGTGGTCCTAAAATGTTAAAAGATATGCTCAACCTTACCTCAAAAATCAGAACTGTATATAAGTGCCATATTTCATCTCTCGGGTTGCCAAATGGGGGAAAAACCATCACAAGATTTAGAACCGCGTGTATATATACTAATTTTGCATAAAAGGTGGTAGAGTGGGTGTGGGGACAGAATTAGAATGTGT
The DNA here is from genome assembly GCF_040802235.1 of Manis javanica. Lineage (NCBI taxonomy): Eukaryota > Metazoa > Chordata > Mammalia > Pholidota > Manidae > Manis > Manis javanica. The sequence continues at coordinate 218,227,965 of NC_133156.1, forward strand.
ATTTCTATTTGCATCTATATGCTTAAAAAATTCTGGAAGAACACACAACAAACAATGGTTTGCCTTTTAGGGTTGGTGATGTGCACTAGGAATGGAAAAAGTAGAGTGGAAATTTTTCATTGTATGTCCTTTTTTAAGTCATGTAAGTGCATTTATTTTTCAAAGGAATTATTATACTAATAGGATTTGGACATAGTCACTGATGTATTTATAACACAAGATGATGCACACCCCTTGTGCCCCACCCACAGAGTACAAATGATTCTCCTCCAAACAAATGTAATTTGCACAAAGCCTTTCTCCTCTTAAAAATCCATGAAGGGTAGAGGCAGGGCTTCTCAGAGTTCACTGTGAGTTTTTCAGGTAATAGCAGTATCATCTCCAATCACTAACTTTTATTGGGCACTGGAGTGTTTGTCTGTAGAATACAGTGCATTTGCTGAGTGTGCAGCTTGTACCTCCCCTGACGATTTAGTATGGATCTGGAGCAAGTGTTAGATGCTTGTTTTGCAGCTTTTTAATAGAGATGTACAATGGGGATTGATTCTAGTTTGAGATTACTCTGTTCCCAGTTATAATGTAAACCTGAGCAGCTCTGACCGTAGAAAGCTTAGGACATGAAGTTGTGGGAGTAGAATGGAGCATAGAGACTTGCTCGTGAAATGCCCCCATTTCACTGATGAGGAGATACTTCAGCCCAGGTAGAAGGTACTTGGCTCTTCAGTGCTGAGGTAGAGCAAGATCCTGAACTTCTGAGCTAGAACGTGCCAGTTCTGGGTCCTTTCCCATCTGCTCATTTCCCAGGATCACAGAGGTCTTGGCCTGGGCAGTCCAGTTGCTCTATGGATACAGTATTAGAGAGGCTCACAGTTAGGGGGTCAAGTGCCACTGGTGTTGGGATGCTTGGGGGTGAGCAAGAGGAAACCTGACCCAAATGGGCTTAAACAAGAGGAGAATTAGCTAACATAATGAACAGTCCATCTAACACCCTTGGTTTTTCTCTATAACATAAACCCTATTTTATATTTCCATAGCCCATGATATTCTCAAAGGATCTTTTTGGAAGTTTTTTGCCCATTTGTTTATTTGGTAGCTCCATGACAGCAGAGGCCTCATCTGGCTTCTCTGGAGCATATACTGGGTGCTCAGTAAATACTTGTGGATGGAGTTAGTTCTCTGTCCTTGCAGTGGAGGGTGGAGGATGGAGCTGCACATGGTCTGAGAATGGGAGGGAGATTGTCTACAGAGACATTGATGTGACAATGGGGGCTAGGGGCCAAAATTAACAAAGTCCACTGCATCTCCAAGACTCTCGGATCCTCTTTGGCTCTCTTCCCCTTCCTTGTTTCCTAGAAAACGTCTTCACTGTTCATGTTTTCTTGTCTATTGGTTTCGACTCAGGAGGGCAGGGAGAAGCTTCTATAACTGTGATGCGTTAGCCCTTTTCACATGAGCAGTAGGGCCTTGAGCCCACCCAGAACTGCATAGAGTGTAGGAGACTCTCCGCAAATCCTTCCCCAGCTAGAGGCTCACAACTATTAATTCTTGATTTAGAGCCAGGACTATGTTGATAGTGTAAGTCTCATACCAGGAATGGAGGTGTACGGTTTTAGGAGAATACTTTCAACAGGATACAACCAGAGAGAGGACAGGAGGCTGAAGTGGGAGACCCGGAGTCCTGAGCCATCTTTGGACACCAACGTCCACCATTGCCACACCTCTCCACTTGGGTCAAGTTGTGCTTTGAGCGAATGGCAGTGGTGGTGGTGGTGACCATCTGCCCTGTGTGTACATTCCCATGATATTCAGAACAGGTTTTCACATAGGGCATGTGTCATTAGAAGACTCTAATTTGAGTCCCTCACTGTTATTTGTTAGTTGTGTTATGTTGGGTGAATCACTTAACTTCTTAGTCTCAGATCATACGTCTCCAAAGTGGGAATAAGGGCAGTATTTTCCCTATTTATTTCCCAGGATTGATGTGATGATTAAATGAGACAAGGCACAGATAAGTGCTTTGAAAACTAATGCATGAGACAGAAGCTAGTATTTTAATGATCTTGTTTTATCCCCATGAAATGAAAGATCTTAAAGATCTTAGGCTAAAGCCCTTGGTTTTAGAGGAAAAAACCAAAGTGACAAGAGGTTTGGGTAGGGTCATATGGGTAACAAACAGAAGGAACTGTTTCCCAGACACTTTGAGACAGGAACTGTGGTCGGTAGGTGATGTCCCGCCCCTCCAAGATATTCTCATCCTAATTCCTGGAAACTAAATGTGTTAGGTTACATGACAAAGGGGAGTTAAATTGCTAATTGGTTGACCTTACAATAAACAGATTATCCTGAATTACCCAGGGGAGTCCAGTGTAATTACAAGAGTTCTTAAAAGTGGAAGAAGGAGACAGAAGAGGTGGTCAGAGTGATTTGAGGTGAGAAGGACTTGACCATCTGTTGCTGGCTTTGAAGCTGGAGATGGAGGAATGAGGACATGAACCAAGGAATATGGGTGGCCTCTAGAAGCTGGAAAAGGGCAGGAAAGTGATTCTCCCCTAGGGCCTCTGGAAGGAACACAGCCTTGCCAGCAACACCTTGACTTTAGCTCACTGAGACTCCTGTTGGATTCTAACCTACAGAACTGCAGGGTCATACATTTACATTGCTTTCAGCCACCAAGTTTGTGGTAACTTGCTACAGTAGTCCTAGAAAACAAATGCAGGTATCATTTCTCACATTTTATAGATGAGGGAATTAGGCACAGAAAGGTAGAGAGACTTTTTTGTAAGTCGTCTCAGCTACTTTTGGAACTTTTTCTAGAAAAAGGCATCATTGGTTGTGTTGAATATATTAAAAATGACTATGATAAATAACCTGGAAAAGATTAGGATATTAAATAGCTTTTCTTGGGAAAAAGTTGTCTTCTCTAGCTCGCCTGTGTTCTCCCCATGGAGGGTCAAGGCTTTTAAAATTTATTTTTCAGTGACCTGCTGAATTGCTTACTTGGCCTGTTGAATAGGCAGATTGACTTTTTGAGGACCAAAGAGCATTTTAGAGGGAAGGTAAAAAGTAGGCAGTCAAGCCCTTGCACTGTTCACCATGTTAGCTTGTGATGGTTTAGTTGTCAGGGCTGATGACCATCTGTTAGCACATCTGGAACAAGGTTGCAATTCTTAGATGCTGAATGCTGGGTGGGGTCCTAGTGGTCATCCTACCTTGTATTTGTGTTGTTGACATTAGGCAATTCAGGGGACAAATCTTTGCCAAGATTAAGTCATCTCTGTATTGTCTTCTCTGGGTTTTGAGCCCTTTCTCTTTTTCCACCCCTCTCCCCACCTGTTGCTTCCACGACTCACCTCTGCTGTTGATGCTTCTTTAACTCAGCACATTGTTTGTAATCTTGGTGACTCAGCTCAAATGCCCACTGATTCCACTCCAGACTTGACATTTGCCTGGTGGTTCTTCTGTATCAGTTCCTGACCTCTTCCTCATTTTGATCTTGAGACTCCTACCTGTGGCCCTTAACCTGGCCCCTCGTCCAATCTGCTCACTGGACAAATGTGCCCCTAAGGCCAGAGAGGAGAAATGATCTGCAAGGGGCCCAGTACCACTGGGGCAGCAGTGGGGCCAGAGCCCAGTTTCTCCCATTCCATTCCTTGCTCCCACCTGGCACACATCCCCAACAGTTGGGCAGCATTGCTAGACTGGATGTGGCCTGAGCCTTCCAATCTTAAGACCAGCTTTGTGTTCTTTGGGGAAATTTCTTAATCATGAGCTTTGGTTTTCCATACGCAAAATGGAGAGAGTGGAGAAGCTGAGACAACCAGGGGAACAGCAAAGTCTGGCATGTGCAATAAAATGGATCAGAGGAGGCCCAAGGCCATCCTCTTGGTGGAGCAAAGAGAGTGAGTGAGGTGTTCCATCTGCAGCTGGGGTAGATCTTATTGCAGCAAAACAAACATGAATGACCTGGATTCAGTGAGTTTCTAGCCCATCAATATGCTTGAAAGGGGCTTCTTAAATCCTGCTCAGGGTGGATCAGCCCAGGACTTGGAACAACCTGGCAGCTTTACTTTCTGTGCTCATAGATGCTTTCCTTGTGGGAGGCTGCAAGTCCACAGAAGTGTTACTCAGTACATTTGCATTCAACATCTGCTGGATGCTAGAGAAATAAAGTGGTGTATATATGATAGATAACAATAAGAAATGTAGCACTTGTCATTTGTTAATGGTGCTATTCATTATTCTTTGTAGCAGTGTGGTGTGATAGATCATGCTCTCCTCTTCCTAAAGAGTAGAGACACAAGCATGGTGCGCGGGAATCAACTGCCATGTCAGTGGTCCCTGCTCAGAATGATCAGTGTCAGACTCCCCCGGCTCTGGTTCTGGGGGTGGTGTGGCCTTTCCTCTAGGTTGGCTAAGACGGTCTTAGATTCTAGTTCTGGAAGAGACTGGTCAGGCTGTCAAGGTTTGAGTCTCCCTTTCCTCAAAACTACATTACTTAAAGTCGTGTGAGCTGTAAGTCAGAGAATCCATCTCCAACTGTCTTCTGCGAAGTGAGACTTTTGTAGGGGTCCAGAACCGAGATCATGGAACCCAGGCCTCAAGAAGAATTTAGAGCCCAGGACTCCAAGACTGTTGGGAGCCCTGGGAGAACTCTTTCCACATCTCATCCCTCTCCTCCTCTATGTGTATCTGCTTTATTCTTCTTTCCCAGCAGACTAACCTTCTCTGCTTCTCAACCCACATGCTGTGCAGAAGGTTACATTCCTAGCCACACAGAGTGCCCTTGTCCTCTCTCTTGGCCCCACCCTGACCTGCTCTCAGTGTCTAAGGTAAGCAACTGCCAGGGGCCCCGCCCCAGCCAGGAGCCGCTCCTGGTCCCGGAAACTGTGGTTGAATCATGTTGCGTAGAGATGGCCTCCAGGAACATCCTGCCCTGTGGATGTTTGTGGTGTCATTAAGGAGGTCTTTGCAAGATGAGTTGTTTTCTGAAAGATGACCAGATGCTGGTTATTGATCGTGATATTTTATATTCACGACACTGTACATTCATTCCTTTGAATATATGTAGTGATATGGAACTCATCACTTGAGACAGCTCAGATAGCCAGGGTGCTTCTTTACTTTCAGCTGAAATGGATTTTCAGTCCTAAGTCCACTGCTTGCAGCCACATAGAAGGATCCTCACCTTCCCTCTTCATGACAGCTTCTTGGATAATTGAAGGCGCCCCCTTACTGAGTTCCCTAACTCTTCCTGTGACATACCTGAGTCCCACCACATTCCTGGTTGTCCTCCTGACTATGATCCATTGTGCCTGTTTCTTGCTTAGAAATGGAATTTCCAGAAACAATTTTTGACTCTTCCTACATCTTTTTTGAGGATTAGCCTTGGGGCGAGTAGAAAAATGATCTATATTAGGAGTCAGCAAACTTTTTCATTAAAGAATCAACTAGTAAATAATTTGGCTTTAAAGGCTGTGTCATCTCTGTTGCCACACTGCTCAGCTCTGCTGGAGTGGTATGAAATAGGCATTATGTAAGTATTACATAAACAAGTTGAGCATGGCTGTGTTTTAATACATCTTTATTTATGGACACTGTAATTTGAATTTCACGTAATTTTCATGTGTCACAAAGTATTCTTTTGACTTTATTCCTAACCCTCTAAAAATGTAAAAACCATTCTTAGCTCACATGTCATGCAAAACAGGTGATGGGTCAAATTTGGACAGTGAGCCAGTTTGCTGGTCTCTGGTCTATATTCTCTGTTTAAAGGCTCTGAGTACCTCCCTCAGCCAAAACAAATACAATTGCTTTCCTCATGCCTGAAGTACGGCCACTGCTGATAAGGAAAGCATTGTTCTCAACAGAAGAGGGGAAGGGAAGCTGGAGGGTCACTTTAAGAAATGAAAAAACTTTTGGGAAGAGGTAATACAGCCTTTATAACTTTAGTATGAACTAGTACTAATGACTTACCTTTGTAAAACACTCACCAGTACATAAAACATGTATTATTTAATTCTGTCTTCACAGCACCTGTGAGGTAGATATCTTAGAATCTACCTTCACAGATGAGGAGAAAGTCCCTTAGTGAGTGCCTCAGGCTCCACAGTTCAGGCAGAGCTGAGACTTATCCTAGGTTGGTCAAGTTTTCTGCCTACCTATGTTGTTAGAGTATAACAGACCATTTATTGGGTGCCAACTTGTGCCTGGCATACTGCTAGAGAAGGAAATACTGGTAGATAAGATATAGCCCCATACCAAGGAGCTCAGAGCCTAATGTGGGAAATACCTAATGTCATTGTCTCAGCACTTGGCCAGAAGGTGAAAGTAGGGTGCCCCCGGAAGCTCAGAAGAGGGGATCCTCACTCATCCTGGCTGTGGACTGGAGGGCTTCTTGAGGGACACTTCACTCCAACAAAAGAGGAGAGGTGGGCTGGCTTGATCTGGCATCTGGAAATCACGGGAACTTGGGAGGGTGGATCAGAGCCCTTGATGGGATGGAAGGTGAGCATCCTCACCTGCCTTGGCAGCCCTGTTGCCCAACAAGTACTCTCTGGACCAGTCCTGCTTTCACCACATAAAACTGGGAGTGTTGGCGATGTTGATGCCGGACCTTTTGAAACTGTCAGTTTCCTTGAGCTGAGACTCTTTGGTACACTCAGCCGCCTGGCTCAGGCTGGGAAGGCCCTTAAGAGTGAGCTCTCTTCGCTCTCTGTCAGGTATAAGTAAGATCCTCATAGATGGGAAGAAAGGAGCCCACCAGCTTGTTATTTCTGGGACCTCTTGCATGAAATACAGGCTCCCTAGCATCACCTGTCAGATCTGGTACTTTTGTTTCATTAAAAATAAAACAGAAAGCCCTCTAAGCAATGGCGTTAAAGAACATTGGGAAAATAACCCTTCTGCTTTCTCAGGGAAGATGTCAGTACATCCAAGGCAGGATTGATGAAAGAATTTTTGAAGCAGTCAAGAAAAGAAAACGGATCAGGCTTCAGGAAGTTGGCATAAGAAGTGGGAGAAAAGTAACCCCAAATCAAAAAATGTGTCTGTCTTCAAAAACAATAGTTCTGGTGGCAAACTCTTGTTTTGGTTCATGTCAGCTATTCTAAGAAGTGGAAATGGTGACAGACAAATACTTTTCTTCTTGAACCAGTTAGCAGGTAATTATTAAGCCTCTTCAGCATGACCATCATTATGTCACTGGTATTGTGGAGGATCCAAAAGAAGCAGATAGCATGGCCACCATGTCTCGCAGAGGGGAGGAATGCATAAATCCTGCATCAGACAATGAAAAGGCTAATCAAGTGCTGGACTGGGTTTGAGATTACAGATGCTGGAGGAAATGGGAGGGTTCATAGTAGGCTAGGTAGTTGGCAGAGGCTTTCAAGGAGAAAATGGGGCTTATTTGAATTTAAATTGGAGAAAATTTGAAAGACATTTAAGAAAGGGTGAACAGTGGGCAACAAGAGACCCCCCTCATCACCATACTGACCCTCTGTACTGATGACCTTGTCTCATCCATTCCTTGAGAAGCTCAAGTCCATCCAGTTTGAGCTCCTCATCTTTGTTCTACCAGCTTTTAAACCTTCAGGCATCTGCAACCCAACTTTCCCCCTCTTATTGTAGTGGAGGATGCACCCCTTGACTTATCTAGGGCCAACTCCTCCAGTTGTTCTTGGGCTCTCATCCCCTCTTGTCCTTCTCATAGACATTGCCCTTCCAGAGCTGTACAACTCTTTCAGGCATCAAATCCCTTTCCCATTACTATACAGACATACTCTAGTTAATCACCTACTTTAAAAACAACCCTATCTGACTATACATTCCACCTGTATCAGTCAGCCATTTCCATAAAATGCTGCATAACAAATAACAAATGACAGCATCTCAGAGGCATACAGCAAGCATTTGGTTTTGCTCATAGGCTTACAGATTGGTAAGGGTTCCACAGATCTAAGCTAGGCTCCAAGTTTTGGGTTGTGTTCTAGTCTGTGCCACATGTCATTCATCCTCCATTGTGCAGAGGCTACCCAGGTGTGCTCTTCTAATGGAGAAAGGCAGGAGCCAAAGAGAGCAAGCCCAATCGAGCAAGGGCATTTCAAGCCCTTGTTCAGGGCATATCTGCACCTCACATTGGCCAAATCACATCAGATGTCCAAGCCCAACACTGTTGTGGGGTGGGAAATGCACTCCTCTGATGGAGGCTACCTGGAAGCGTGTGAATACTTGCTGAACAATAGTGCACCCATATTCAGATCCTCTGTTCTGTGTCTCTTGATAACCAGACTTCTGGGAGGAGTGGCCCACACGGGATGTCCCCAGTGCCTCCCCAGTGCCTCCCTCCCCTTCTTTCTTCATCTTACGCCAGTGGCTTCTGCCACAACCACTCCACCTTGGTGCCTCTTTTTAAGGTCACCGTCACTCATATTGGCAAAGCCAATGGATGTGTTTCCATCCTCATCTCTCTTCATCTCTCAATAACATTCCACCCAGTAGGCCACTCCTCCTTTCTGGAATTCCTTTCTCTTTTGGGCTTTGCAGCTTCACCATGTCCTGGTTTTCCTCTTTCCTCCCTGACTACTTCTCCCAGCCTTTTCCTTCTCTTCTCCCCCAGTTTCTTCGTGATGTTTGCAAGGACTTGGCCCAGATCTCCCCTTCTCTTCTCTTCTCTTTTTAAACTCCATCACTCTTTGTTGAGTTTGAAACATCTCTGTGTGGTGACTCCTGAAGGTGTATCTCTAGCACAGGGATCTGGGTTTTAGCCTCCTATTCAATTGTCTTGACTTTGCCATTTGGATGTCATGATAACCACCAAACTTAATACATTTAAATGGAATTGCTTTTCCCTCCATAATTTGCCCCTTCAGTGTCCCCACTCTCAACCGTAAAGGTCCTAAACAGGCCACATTGGCACCTGCCTCACAGCCTTTGTCCAGGCTGTTTCTTCTGCCCTTCCTCCCCTCATCCTGCCCCTTCCCTGCGTGGTGTCTCATCAACGTCCAGGTCATGCACTGACTTCTGCACCCACAGTGTTACTACCCTGGGAATCCTTTCTTAAGCTCTCTCTAGAGGAGGCTGTGTTCATCACACTGCCTCCTTTTTTATATCAGTTCTGTTTCCTACCAGTTACCATAATTGGTTCTTCTTTTATTTGTTCTCTTGGACATGTTCTGTTTCCCTAAGTAGAGTGTACACTTGCCAGTAGGCACTCAGTAAATATTTGTTGAAGTAGTGACCTTGAAAGGCCCTTGGAGATGGTGTAGTCCACTGTTTGCCAGCCTGCAGTCTGTGGACCCCTAGGGGACTGTGGAATTATTACCTTGGGTCCGGCTGTCCATAGTGCACCAACCATTGCTTCACTGTTGGAGAACTGAATAGTAAGTCTCACTCATCTGCATAGTACTATTTTTCAAATAATGGTGTTGTAATCAGTAAAGTACAAATTGATTTGACAGTGTTACTAAATTCATAGGGCCATTTTATCTCACCTACTAACACAATTTGTTTAACTTCTATCTTTATAGCTGTGACCACAGCTCCAGAAGAATGAAGGTACTTGCTCAAGGTCACACTCTTCAGCAGGAGAAAGGCTTGCAGCGGGGGTGGAAAGGAAAGGTCAGGGGACTGGGGAGCCGTCTAGCCCAGTGATTAAGAGCACAGCTGTGAGGCAGACATGCTGCAGGCGCCTGCTTCAGTGGGGTGGTCCCATGTTTCTGGGCCTGAGTTGGTTTGTTGGTTAAAAGGTTGTGACTTGGAGCGTGGCTCCAGTCCAGAGATCTTAGGACGTAGTGGAGACTTGATGGTCAGGATGGGGGGATGGTGGCAGAGCAGGTGTCACACAAGAGAGCTGAGGGGTCACAGCAAAGTGCAGCAAGGAAATGGCGAGACTTCTAATGAGCCCATTAGAAGGGTGGGAGGGGTGATGACAGGATGAAGGGGAAAATATGACAGAGGTGAAGGGGGCAGAAGTCGGTGTGGGACTTAGGTTTTCCTGGTGACTCTGTTGGTGCCCAGGCCAGGGAGCTGCAGAAACTGATTTCCCTCCCTTGCCTAGGATGCTGTCTGCCCCACCCCACATGCTGCTTTCCTGTGGCTAAGGCTCCTTTGACTCTTGGCTCTGGTTTGAACTCACCTGTGGCTGTGCTTGGGAGCATCTTTTTGAGGCCCTGAAGGTCATGCTTGGGCACTTGTTCCTCCCTCTCTCTGGAAGCCCTTTTCATTGTCCTGATCCTGGCCGGCCTGCCATTCTGGGTGCCTGGGAGACACGGAGTGAGGAGTGGAGAATTTAAGTCTTTAGATAAGCCAGTCTGGCATGGTTAAATGCCATTACTGGGGGAGTAGGACAGCCTCTAGTTTGTGGGTCTACTGCCCTGGCAGATTAGCAAATGTTTGCTTGAAATAACAGTCCCCACATATGGAGGGCTACACTGTATGCCATGCTGTGTTAAGCCTGTCACACATGCAATATTTAAGACACCAGCTATGGATGAGCCAGGTGGTAGATGAAGAGACTGAGTTATGTTCAGGGAGGTGAAGTGACTTGCTTATGGCTGCCTAGTTGCCACAGAGCAGAGCCACCATTCCAGTCCTGATGTGAGGGTGCTTGAACCCAGGCTTCTTGGAACCTCAGCAATGTTTCCAAAAAGGACCGCCCCACTGCCCACCCCAGGACCCAGGCAAGCTGAGCATAAGGTCATAGAATTGAAGCCCTTAATGTAACGTGGAGGAGCTAGACATACCAGCCACAGGGCTTCAAATGGTACACTGGACAGATGGCTCAAAGTAAACTCCTCCTCTGGCGCTGGGGTTCCTGGTTTCTCGAATCAGCCACCATCAGTTCGGTGATTGAAGATTCACTAGCAGCAGGAGAGAGAGTAGGGACCCAAGGTTGTGTAACTGCCCTTTCCTTGGGTCACACATGGAGTCTGGTGACAGGTTGTGGGGAAGGCCTCGGGCCTTGGCAGCTGACGCTGGGGAGCACGGTCTGCCCACTGAACCATGGCTTCCTGATGGTCATTCTCAGCCAAGAGCTCATGCCTTTCCACAGAGATACATCCACTGAGGCAGCAGATCAGAACCCAGCCCTGCCACTGAGCTTATTCAGATGCTGTGCACGTGGGCACAGTGCCCGCCTGCCAGGCTCCGTCATTGAGGTGCTGAGTAGTGGTTAGAACTCCGTGGAGGGCAGCATAGATTGCAGGGAGGCTGGCAGAAATACAGTGATCCCTGGCATGGCCAAGACCCCACTTGCTCTCCATCCCCTCCAACCCTTGTTCTGTTTTCTTTAACTGGAACCATCAGGAGGAAATGATTAGACTGGGCAGCTTATTAATGATCATTGATTCACTACATCTCCTTCACCAGGTGCCTTGAAGGGAAAAAAAGCCAGACCATGATCATCAATCGGGAGAACTCAGCTTTACCTCCAAGAAGATGTGGTTTCTGGCCCCCTGACTCTACAGCCTTTGATCCCCACAGCTAAAGGCATGTAAGGCCCCCTGCAGGTTTGTCCCACTGGGGCTTTGCGATCAGTCCAGGCACAATGCAGGGGCAGAGGAGCTGACCAGTCTGCTCGCTGGGCTCTTCCTAGCGTCAGCGTTGAATGTTCCACATCTTGGGAAACTTGTGACCTGGGCAAACTGGAAAGTTGGTTATGCTAGCAGGGAGCAGCATTTCATCATCCTCATTGGTAATAACTAATATTGAGCACTTCCCATGTATCACATTGGCCTGTGCCACATATTCTAAATCTTTCGGAGGTCAGTCATCCACTTCAGGAGCTGAGACAGGAGTTTCACTTAGTTCATCTGGTCAGCTGCGTTGCGTCAATGTGTTTTCCTGAACCCCTAACTCATGTTTTCGGCAGGTTAGCCTTCTGTGGGAGCTTCCTCTAATCCTCTGCTCCTAAAACCTGGTTTCTTCCAAGCGTCGGCCTTGTCCTGGTCTCTGGCTCCCAGCCTCTCCAATGATTGAGACCTGCTGTGTGCTGCAGTCCCCTGTGACTGAGGTCAGCCCTGTTCCTGACCTCTGCCCCCAAATTCTGTAGGAGCCTGGAGCATCGCTCTTGAACTTCTGTTGCTGAGGCTCAGCCTTTACATCTGCATCTGGATCCTGCGTGGCTGCCTTGACCTGTGGCTGCTCATTCCTTTAGAAATAATTCAGCTCTTCTTTGACTTATGATGGGGTTATGTCCCAATAAATCTTAAGATGAAAATACCAGTCAAAAAGGCATTTAAAGGCGGAGCCAAGATGGTGGCGTCAGTAGAGCAGCAGAAATCTCCCAAAACCACATATGAAAATATAACAAAAGACAACTCTTCCTAAAATAGAGACCAGAGGACAGAGGACAACATCCAGACCACATCCACACCTGCGAGAAAGAACCCAGCGCCTTGCGAAGGGGGTAAGATACAAGCCCCGGCCCGGTGGGACCCGAGTGCCCCTCCCCCCAGCTCCCGGCAGGTGGAGAAGAGTCAGCAGGGAGGAGAGGGAGCCCAGGACTTCTAAACACCCAGCCCCAGCCATCCAGACGAGAGCGCAGACACAGTGCATGTGTGGGGTCCTGGATACTAGGGAAATAGGGCAGCAGGACCGGTGAGCGGGTGCCTGAGGCTGACGCCGGAGAACAAAGAAACGGGAGCGGCCATATTTTTTGGCGAGTGCTTTTTGGAAGTCTTAAAGGGACAGGGACCCCAATACTAGGGAAACATGGAAGCAAGACCGGTGAGCGGGTGCCTGAGATGGGCGCCTGAGGACAAAGAAAATCGTGCATTTTTCTTTTTTTAAAAAAATTATTTATTTCATTTTTTTTTCTTGTTGCTGTTGTTGTTTTGGCCTGGAGAGTGCTTTTTGGAAGTCTTAAAGGGACAGGGCAGGACATTTAGTCCAGAGGCAGGGAATCTGGGGATCTCTGGGCACTCTAACCCCCTGGGCAGCAGGGAGCACAGAGACCCCTTATGGAGATAAATAGCCTCCCGGCCGCTCTCCCTCCAACGGGGCTCCACCATTTTGGAGCAGCAGCCCGAGTCAGGCCACGCCCACTGCAACAGTGGAGATAAACTCCATAGCACCCAGGCAGGAAGCAGAAGCCCTGTCTGCGCACAGCTGCCCAGCACAAGCCACTAGAGGTCGCTATTCTCCCAGAGAGAGGAAGTCCACAAACTAACAAGAAGGAAAGCTCTTCCAGCGGTCACTTGTACCAGCTCTGCAAACTATCTCTATCACCATGAAAAGGCAAAACTACAGGCCGACAAAGATCACAGAGACAACACCTGAGAAGGAGACAGACCTAACCAGTCTTCCTGAAAAAGAATTCAAAATAAAAATCATGAACATGCTGATGGAGATGCAGAGAAATATACAAGAGCTAATGGATGAAGTCTGGAGGGAGATCACAGATGTCAGGAAGAAGATCACAGAAGTGAAACAAACCCTGGAAGGATTTATAAGCAGAATGGATAAGATGCAAGAGGCTATTGAAGGAATAGAAACCAGAGAACAGGAACGTATATAAGCTGACATAGAGAGAGATAAAAGGATCTCCAGGAATGAAACAATACTAAGAGAACTATGTGACCAATCCAAAAGGAACAATATCCGCATTATAGGGGTACCAGAAGAAGAAGAGAGAGGAAAAGGGAAAGAAAGTCTCTTTGAAGAAATAATTGCTGAAAACTTCCCCAAACTGGGGGAGGAAATAATCGAACAGACCACAGAAATACACAGAACCCCCAGCAGAAAAGACGCAAAGAGGACAACACCAAGACACATAATAATTAAAATGGCAAGGATCAAGGACAAGGAAAGAGTTTTAAAGGCAGCTAGAGAGAAAAAGGTCACCTATAAAGGAAAACCGATCAGGCTAACATCAGACTTCTCGACAGAAACCCTACAGGCCAGAAGATAATGGCATGGTATATTTAATGCAATGAAACAGAAGGGCCTTGAACCAAGGATAATGTATCCAGCACGACTATCATTTAAATATGATGGCGGGATTAAACAATTCCTAGACAAGCAAAAGCTGAGGGAATTTGCTTCCCACAAACCACCTCTACAGGGCATCTTACAGGGACTGCTCTAGATGGGAGCACTCCTAAAAAGAGCACAGAACAAAACACACAACATATGAAGAAGGGAGGAGGAGGAATAAGAAGGGAAAGAAGAAAAGAATCTCCAGACAGTGTATATAACAGCTCAATAAGCGAGCTAAGTTAGGCAATAAGATACTAAAGAGGCTAACCTTGAACCTTTGGTAACCACGAATTTAAAGCCTGCAATGGCAATAAGTACATATCTCTCAATAGTCATCCTAAATGTAAATGGACTGAATGCACCAATCAAAAGACACAGAGTAATAGAATGGATAAAAAAGTAAGACCCATCTATATGCTGCTTACAAGAAACTCACCTCAAACCCAAAGACATGCACAGACTAAAAGTCAAGGGATGGAAAAACATATTTCAGGCAAACAACAGTGAGAGGAAAGCAGGGGTTGCAGTACTAATATCAGACAAAATAGACTTCAAAACTAAGAAAGTAACAAGAGATAAAGAAGGACACTACATAATGGTAAAGGGCTCAGTCCAACAAGAGGATATAACCATTCTAAATATATATGCACCCAACACAGGAGCACCAGCATATGTGAAACAAATACTAACAGAACTAAAGAGGGAAATAGACTGCAATGCATTCATTTTAGGAGACTTCAACACACCACTCACCCCAAAGGATAGATCCACCAGGCAGAAAATAAGTAAGGACACAGAGGCACTGAACAACACACTAGAACAGATGGACCTAATAGACATCTATAGAACTCTACATCCAAAAGCAACAGGATATACATTCTTCTCAAGTGCACATGGAACATTCTCCAGAATAGACCACATACTAGCTCACAAAAAGAGCCTCAGTAAATTCCAAAATATTGAAATTCTACGAACCAATTTTTCAGACCACAAAGGTATAAAACTAGAAATAAATTCTACAAAGAAAACAAAAAGGCTCACAAACACATGGAGGCTTAACAACATGCTTCTAAATAATCAATGGATCAATGCACAAATCAAAATAGAGATCAAGGAATATATAGAAACAAATGACAACAACAACACAAAGCCCCAACTTCTGTGGGACGCAGTGAAAGCAGTCTTAAGAGGAAAGTATATCATGATCCAGGCACACTTGAAGAAGGAAGAACAATCCCAAATGAATAGTCTAACATCACAATTATCGAAACTGGAAAAAGAAGAACAAATGAGGCCTAAAGTCAGCAGAAGGAGGGACATAGTAAAGATCAGAGAAGAAATAAACAAAATTGAGAAGAATAAAACAATAGCAAAAATCAATGAAACCAAGAGCTGATTCTTTGAGAAAATAAACAAAATAGATAAGCCTCTAGCCAAACTTATTAAGAGAAAAAGAGAATCAACACAAATCAACACAATCAGAAATGAGAATGGAAAAATCACGACAGACTCCACAGAAATACAAAGAATTATTAAAGACTACTATGAAAACGTATATACCGACAAGCTGGAAAACCTAGAAGAAATGGACAACTTCCTAGAAAAATACAACCTCCCAAGACTGACCAAGGAAGAAACACAAAAGTTAAACAAACCAATTACAAGCAAAGAAATTGAAACGGTAATCAAAAAACTACCCATGAACAAAACCCCGGGGCTGGACGGATTTACCTCGGAATTTTATCAGACACACAGAGAAGACATAGTACCCATTTTCCTTAAAGTGTTCCAAAAAATAGAAGAGGAGGGAATACTCCCAAACTCATTCTATGAAGCCAACATCATCCTAATACCAAAACCAGGCAAAGACCCCACCAAAAAAGAAAATTACAGACCAATATCCCTGATGAATGTAGATGCAAAAATACTCAATAAAATATTAGCAAACAGAATTCAACAGCATATCAAAAGGATCATACACCATGACCAAGTGGGATTCATCCCAGGGATGCAAGGATGGTACAACATTTGAAAATCCATCAACATCATCCACCACATCAACAAAAAGAAAGACAAAAACCACATGATCATCTCCATAGATGCTGAAAAAGCATTTGACAAAATTCAACATCCATTCATGATAAAAACTCTCAGCAAAATGGGAATAGAGGGCAAGTACCTCAACATAATAAAGGCCATATATGATAAACCCACAGCCAACATTATACGGAACAGTGAGAAGCTGAAAGCATTTCCTCTGAGATCAGGAACTAGACAGGGATGCCCACTCTCCCCACTGTTATTTAACATAGTACTAGAGGTCCTAGCCACAGCAATCAGACAAAACAAAGAAATACAAGGAATCCAGATTGGTAAAGAAAAAGTTTAACTGTCACTATTTGCAGATGATATGATTTGATGCAATCCCTATCAAATTACCAGCAACATTCTTCAATGAACTGGAACAAATTATTCAAAAATTCATATGGAAACACCAAAGACCCCGAATAGCCAAAGCAATCCTGAAAAAGAAGAATAAAGTAGGGGATATCTCACTCCCCAACTTCAAGCTCTACTACAAAGCCATAGTAATCAAGACAGTTTGGTACTGGCACAAGAACAGAGCCACAGACCAGTGGAACAGATTAGAGACTCCAGACATTAACCCAAACATATATGGTCAATTAATATTTGATAAAGGAGCCATGGACATACAATGGCGAAACGACAGTCTCTTCAACAGATGGTGCTGGCAGAACTGGACAGCTACATGTAGGAGGATGAAACTGGACCATTGTCTAACCCCGTACACAAAAGTAAATTCAAAATGGATCAAAGACCTGAATGTAAGTCATGAAACCATAAAACTCTTAGAAAAAAACATAGGGAAAAACCTCTTAGACATAAACATGAGTGACCTCTTCTTGAACATATCTCCCCGGGCAAGGAAAACAACAGCAAAAATGAACAAGTGGGACTCTATTAAGCTGAAAAGCTTCTGTACAGCAAAAGACACCATCAATAGAACAAAAAGGAACCCTACAGTATGGGAGAATATATTTGTAAATGACAGATCCGATAAAGGCTTGACGTCCAAAATATATAAAGAGCTCACACACCTCAACAAACAACAAACAAATAACCCAATTAAAAAATGGGCAGAGGAGCTAAACAGACAGTTCTCTAAAAAAGAAATACAGATGTCCAAGAGACACATGAAAAGATGCTCCACATCGCTAATTATCAGAGAAATGCAAATTAAAACTACAATGAGATATCACCTCACACCAGTAAGGATGGCTGCCATCCAAAAGACAAACAACAACAAATGTTGGCGAGGCTGTGAAGAAAGGGGAACCCTCCTACACTGCTGGTGGGAATGTAAATTAGTCCAACCATTGTGGAAAGCAGTATGGAGGTTCATCAAAATGCTCAAAACAGACCTACCATTTGACCCAGGAATTCCACTCCTAGGAATTTACCCTAAGAACGCAGCAATCAAGTTTGAGAAAGACAGATGCACCCCTATGTTTATCGCAGCACTATTTACAATAGCCAAGAATTGGAAGCAACCTAAATGTCCATCGGTAGATGAATGGATAAAGAAGATGTGGTACATATACACAATGGAATACTACTCAGCCATAAGAAGAGGGAAAATCCTACCATTTGCAGCAACATGGATGGATCTGGAGGGTATTATGCTCAGTGAAATAAGCCAAGCAGAGAAAGAGAAATACCAAATGATTTCACTCATCTGTGGAGTATAAGAACAAAGGAAAAACTGAAGGAACAAAACAGCAGTGGAATTACAGAACCCAAAAATGGACTAACAGGTACAAAAGGGAAAGGGACTGGGGAGGATGGGTGGGTAGGCAGGGATAAGGGGGTGGAAAAAGAAAGGGGGTATTAAGATTAGCAAGCATGGGGGGGAGGGAGAAAGGGGAGGGTGGGCTGTAAACACAGAGAAGACAAGTAGTGATTCTACAACATTTTGCTATGCTGATGGACAGTGACTGTAAAGTGGTTTATAGGCGGGACCTGGTATAGGGGAGAGCCTAGTAAACATAATATTCTTCATTTAAGTGTAGATTAAAGATTAAAAAAAAAAGAAAGAAAGAAAAGGGGGATTACTCCTTGATAGGATATAAGTAATGGTAAATCAATGATTAATGCATGCTTTAAATATCCTTAATTTGGTCACTTAAAGGGTGTCAGATGATTGGCTATGGAGGCACACTTTTCTGATAATATTCCTTTCTCTTAAAAAAAAAAAAAAAGCAGTTCCTGTGTGGTGACCTCCAATGAGTTCTACACAGTGGTATAAAGGGCATATCAAAGTGTGGGGAAAGGGTCTGTTTGTGTTTATACAGAGGATCAAAGCCTAATTTGGCTACCCAGAAAATGAACTAAGATACGATATGAAGAAGAACTTCCAACATCAGCACTCTCTGGAAGACTCATACCAGAAGATGATCATCAAAAAACCTCAACAAAGATCCAGGTGATGCTGCAGTTGTAGCTGCATCCATCCCAACGGTTCCTGGACTTGCCATTGGAATGAAGAAGGAGATCTCTAAGCTGGCCTGTGCAGACAGTAAAACAACAAATTTGACTGGATCTATACTGTTGGAACTCAACCAAGAATTAGGAGAAGTGCAAGTTGTAGCGCTCCAAAATCTTACGACTACAGACTATCTACGGTTAAAAGAACATATGGGATGTGAACAGTCCCCAAGAATGGGTTGTTTTAATTTGTCTGATTTCTCTCAGACTGTTCAAGTACACTTGGACAATATCCATCATATCATAGACAAATTTTCACAAATGCCTAGGGTGCCTAAATGGTTCTCTTGGCTTCACTGGAGATGGCTGGTAATTATAGATCTGCTTTGGTTATGTAACTGTATTCCTATTATGTTAATGTGTGTGCACAAGTTAGTAGTTTAAAACCTATACATGCTTAAGTTACTCTACAAGAAGATATGTCAAAGAAATAATCAATCTTCCCATGTTTTCTTCCATCTGCTACCTCTATAGCTTTTCTTCTTCCTTCCTAATTACAACCCTTAAGTAGAATTCATGCCTCATATTGAATTCACCGATCATAATTTCTCCAAGTGGTAAAGATACCTCAAGACAAATGCTGGGCATAGAAGCCACAGGGCATAAATCTGCAAAGAAGTAAAAAGCTAACCTTTTCATACAATATGGCTTCTCTCTCACTTACCAACTTTACATCTCCCTGTATGGCCCCGGAAGATGATTGGTTAGCCAGAGATGGGTAAGATTCCTCAAGGGAGGAAGAACCTAAGACAGGCACTGTTGCAGGGGGGCCATCAGGTGAGAAATTGGGGATCAACAGTGCTGAGGCTTAGAACCTCACCTCCCCTTTTTGAGAGAAATCTTCTGCATCCATGGATGTTTTAATGCCCTTGTCTAGCTTGGATTAACACATAGTGTACAGGCACACACCTGATCATCTACAATTGCTCTCTTACAACACTAAACTATGTTTTTTACCTTTATCTTGGCATCTACCTACCACTTCAGCATTTTATTAAAAATAAAAAAATAATAATAATCATAAAGGGAGAAATGTGGGATCCACATATAAATCAAGTATGAAAATCAAATGAATATTCATATTTGACCTGATTGTTTATAGTTCATAATGCGTGATCAAAACCGAAAGTTTCTGTGATGACTGCCCTTGTACTGTTCACCATGTAAGAACTTATTCACTATGTAAGAATTTGTTCACCATGTAAGAACTTGTTCGTTATGCTTCAGAAGATTGGAGACTGACAAGAATTAGGCTTGAGATGGTTAATGATTGTGCATTGAGCATTGACTCCCCTATACAGAATTTTATTGTTGTTAACAACCATTTGATCAATAAATATGAGAGATGCCCTCTCAAAAAAAAAAGGCATTTAATATACCTAACCTACTAAAAATCATAGCTTAGCCTAGCCTTCCTTAAATGTGCTCAGGACACTTGGGCAAAATCATCTAATGCAGAGCCTATTTTAAAACAAAGTGTTGAATATCTGTACTGAAGTGAAAAGCAGAATTGTCCTATGAGTCCATAATGGTGCTAAGTGTATCGGTCATTTACTCTTGTGATCGCATGACTGACTGGGAGCTGTGGCTCAGCGTTGTTGCCTAGCAGTATGAGAATATTGTACCTTATTGCTAACCTAGGAAAGATCCAAATTCAAAATCTGAAGTATGTCTTTTACTGAATTCATATTGCTTTTACACCATCATAAAGTTGAAAAATTTTAAATCGAACCATCATAAATTGGAACCATCTGTAGTTGGAGTTTGCTTGGCCTTATTGGGATTATCTGCAACTAGTCTAAGTTTGGAGAAACCTCTGCTCCTTGCTATGTTGGCATGGCACGGAGAAGCCTTTCATATTGGTTTGAGCATCCTATAAGTAGGGAGACAAATAGACCACTGAAAATAACATCATGCACTCCTGGACTCCAAAGGCATGTATAAATGACTTTGGATAGGGTGGGCTCGATTAAAATCAAATTGATTCAAATCATGATTTGAATCACTAGTTAGGAAGAGTCGATTAAATCAATATTTTTCCCTTCAAAAATGCGTTCATTTTTGATACAATTTTAATGCACAGTCTTACAACTCTGACAGAGATAGATGTGGGTTTCATTTTTAGAAGTTACATACCGTGCATTTTTAAGCTGTGATTTATTTTGACATTTCCTTGAATCAACTTTGCAGCCACTTCTGAGTCTTGAGTGATGACTTGGTTATTTTATTTACCAAAGCTAATCAAACAAATGTGTATAATTTTCCCAACAAAATAAGCATGTGCACTTTTGAATGTTTAACTATTTTTTGCTGTAAGTGTAGAAATGTGTCTTTGCTGAGACAACACATCCAACCCCAAACACTTAGAATATTACAGTTTGAAGTTAGCTCAGTTTTTACCTTTCCTTTCTGTCTATTTACATGTTAGAAAAGAAAAGTAAGTTACTTTTGTAGTTCCCAAATGATTTTTAGATTTAGAATGAATTAGGCTGCTTTGGAAGACACTCTTGGATGTGTAGAAAAGAAATAGCTGTGATCACAGAAACTTGATATTCTTAATCATTGTTCAGAATCCATATGCTTGACTTCTGCCAACCATTAGTGTGACCTTCATGAAACCTTTTGTGATTGAGCTTTACCCGATCTGAAACAGATTCTTCATGGGGATCAGTGGATTGTCTTTTAAGAAAGTATTTTCACAGCAACAGAACATTTTAAGACACACATTTGGAGTCAGATACAGTCTCGGCTGTCTTAAGGAAGCCTTACTTCCCTTCCATCAGCCTCAGAATGTTTGGAGTGGACCCCATACAGCATTGGAGGCCCAAATAACTTACTTGGGTTTATGAGTATATTTTTCACTGCATATTCTACTCCTCTGTTTTCTGCTTCATAAAAAAAAAGACATTTTAGTTAGCTCTGATTTTGCCCCATGCACTGTTTTCATTAGTATGCACCACTGTGTCCCTTCCAAAGGGATCCTGATGATAGCAGACTTGTGCCTGCCTAAGCCAGCCTGTGTGGCACTGGGTCGCAGGGACTGGCCACGTGCTGGAGGCTGGAGCCATGCCCTGGGTGCCCACCCATATCTTCCTTGTAAGTTCCAGGGTGACTGCCAGAGGGAGCAGCTGTGATGGGGGCTGAGTGCCATGAACCTCACTGTGCCGAGAACGGGAGACCTAGGCCCTGCGTGACTAAGAAAAACTGTGGAAAGCTCGTGCTGACTCAGCCGCATTGCCTGTTCACCCGAGCCTCACTCAGAAGCTAATTATCCCTTGATGCTGGCTTTCTAAAGGAGAAGCGCCTCTTTCTGTCCACCCAGTCTTCCTCCCTGAGGTGGGGCCTGGGCTATGGCTTTTGATTCAGACAAGCTGGTTTCCCAAAGATGTGATCACCTGAACCAAATGTCACAATACACATTTCCATTTATTATTTCTTTGTTTTCTTGATCTTGGTCTTGGTGTTCTTGAACATGGTCTGCAGCTGGGCCCACCCATCTCACTCAGAATGCAGCCCTAGCACCCCAGGGTAGCTCCCCTGTTCTGCCTCCAAGGCCCTGAGATGGTCTTGGGCAGCTCGGACCTGCTACACAGCTTCCTGCTCCAGGGGACCTCAAGGTGCCTGAGCTTGCAGGCTTGTGCCCCTCTGGTCTATGAGCCAGCCCTGCTGGGCCCTGCTCTCTCTCCACACCCAAGTTCTCCCAGGCCTGTGTCTTGTCCCTTGCCTTGATCTCACGTGCCTGTGCTGTTCCCTGCCTTGGTGACCTCCTCATGCTCTCCAGCTTCTGAGCCTTTTCCATGAGTGTCCTGAGTGGACAGCATGGCCCCAAGGAGCCAGGGCCTGAGATCTCCCTGGTTTCCAGCACTCTGCATGGCTGGGCCCCCAAAAGCTCACGTTACCCAGGTGCAGTGCAGGGGGAGTGGGACAGACTTGACTGGGGTCCTGGGAGTGGGAAGAGTTCCTCTCCCAGGTTGCTTTGATGTAAAATTCAGACTTCAACTCTTTATTCTAAGTTGTCTAGTTGGCTTTAACTCTGGTACAATTTTCTGCTAACCTTTAAAACAATAGGGTTTTCTTGTCAGTCTGTCCCCTGTTAATAAGGGAGTGGTGGATTGAGACAAGACTGGGGGCAGGCCACGTGAACTTGCCAGGGAATAACGTCAACAAACCTCATTGCCATTTTCAAAGCTTTGCTGAAACTGAGAAAGTTTGTTGAGTAGCATCGTTACTGTTCAAGTATTCTCCTAATGAGCCTGAACTTTCCCTGCTGTAGCTTATGCTTGATACTTTCCAGCTGTTGTCCTGGCTGACATAATTGGTCCTGGCCTTTTCTCCAGCATGGTCTCCACTGGAACCAGTTTTCCCTCAAGATCACCCCTGCCCTTCACTTTTCCTCTGCTTTGTCACCTCTGGTACGATGCAGCGATATCTTCAACCCCTGCCTTGAGCTGTCTGGCATCATGGTCTGCTCTGGTCTCATCCTTCCCAGGGTCTGTGGCCTGGCACCTACTTCCCTGTGGACACAACACTATTAATCTTGATCGGGTTCCTTGGCCAGTCCACCAGAGCCTTTCAGCTAGATCACGACTGAAATGGGTGCATGTGCAATGGAAAATAGGCCGCCATGTGGCTCCTTTGCTAATGACGATGTGGAACCCAAAGGTAATGAAATTGGGTGAGAAATGTGTGTATCTTGCTGGTACTCAGGGAAAAGTTGGTTTAATTAAAGACACATAAGGAGGTAGATAAAGATTTCTGGGGATCATGAAAGGGAACTTTAGGGCACTTGCCAAGTTATTGGATGATATGACTTTATTATTTTAAATTTTATTTTACAGTTTAGACTTTTACAATTTGCCTTCATAAAGGAGCCCTTGGACTTACCCAAACAAGATGAGTTAGTGCCTCTGGAAGTTTGTCACAGGAATAGGAGCAGAGAAAGAAATATTTAGAGAGAAGGGAAAAGTATTTCCTGAGGTAGTTGGAGGGAAAAAGACAGAGGTTAAGGAGGGAAACAGCTGTTGAGACGGAGAAAAAGAAACTGCCAGAGATAGCAGAAGCTGAGCTGTGGGTGGCGAAATGTGGAGTATATATTGGATTTTGTAATCTCCTTGAGGAACACAGGAGAGAATAAAGGGAGAACATACAGCTTGAATTAAGATGAGGCTCTCTGAATTTGGACAGTGCTTGAGAATTCAAGTCTGTGGCCATTGGACATGTCACCTAACCTAAACTTCGTACCTTTGTTTTACTGTCTATAAAATGGGTTTAATAATGGCCACCTCTTCTCACAGTGAGGATCAGCTGGGATGGTGGTTGTGATGACTTAGCTCAGTATCTATAGAAGCTGCAGTTACTGTGAGGATTGTTACTATGATAATGCAGAGAGCTACGGGACTCCTCGGTGCTGTGTCGCAGGCATAGGGTGGCTCTGTGCTGAATTCAGCGGTTGTGCAGGATGCTTGAAAGCTGAGTCTGCATAGATTTGGCTGGGGCTCGTGACCGTCCAGCTACCTTGGATGACTTTACTCCCCAGTTCACAGCGGCCAGTGCCATTCACATCCGTTGTCCAGGGCAGTTATTAACAATGTCGCCTTTCATTCTCAAGAGTGTCCCAGTTAGGATGCAAATGATATAGTTACCCTGCATATGGTTCTTACTGTCTAAATTGGCAAGGCAGTATTATTGCATTAGTCATTGTTTCCTATTTCCTCAAATAGGTTATAGGTTTCTTGAGGCCACTATATGTATGTGTATACATAGATCTGTGTATATGTACACACACACCCCTAGTATTTCTTTTACATCTGTAGTGGTGCTTCAACAGTGAGTAGAGAGGTGGTGACCTTCCCCTCAGTGGTCATCAGTACAGGACCCATCCCTCCCCACAGAAAGGGAGTTATCAGAGGATGGTGGGCCCAGAAAAGTGGAGAGAGGTTACCCCTAGAAGCAGTTGGTTCTAACGTGCGGATCCGTGCATGGACCATGGGTTTGCATCCTCACCTGTCACTTAGGAGCTTGTGCTCCTGGGCAGTCAGTGAACTTCTCTGAGTCTCCGTGTGTTCATGTAGAAAATGTGAGTAATAAAACAGACCTTGGAGTCTTGTTGAAGGGGTTGTACTGCATGGTGTCTGACTGGGTGCTCAGTAAATGGGAGTCTTGAGCAGGACAGCCTTCTGAGTCTATGTGGGCAGCATCATGTCCCTGTCTGCCCTTACTCAACTCTTTTCTCCAGTTTTTCCCAGGTGTTCTCTCTACACCATGGTTTCCAGGTCCTTTGGTGACCTGTGCTTGACTTAAGACAGCTTCTGGCCAGTAGATGGATAGGTCAATTCCTTCATGCAAATAGTATTTATTGAAGGTGAGTGCCAGGCCCTGTGCTAAGCCTGGGGGATTCCCTGGTAAAGAGCTGGGTGCAGTCCCTGGTCTTGTGGAACTCGTGACTGTCCAATTTGCTTGTAGGGTGCTTTAGAACAGTTTCTCTCCCTCACTCATTTGTGCATGTGCAGAACCTTCCAGGGTCACAGAGCCCTGCATCGGGGAGGGGTCTTCCTACCATGTGCCTTGAACTTCCTGCCTGCCTTGAAGTTAAATCATGTTACTCAAGTGGGATATTACTGATTCAGTGATCAATTCAGCAGCGAAGGGAGCAGCAGCCTGCCAATCCTCGCAGCGTAAATCCTCCCGTAAGCATGAGGAGCAGCAGCCCCTAACAGCTCTTGTAAACATGCTGTCACGCTCAGGGCTGGGCATGGTCCAGCCGGACCTCTCTGTGATGTTCATCTTTGTTTCTCAGAAGCACTGTGACAGCCAGCTGTGACACATTCTGCATCAGTCAAGAAACACATGTCAGACCTGTGTCTCTAAGCCCCAGAGATTGTTTCTTATTGTTTCCAGATAAATCAACAAGCCTTTCTGGAGCAGCTTCTGGGTAGGTGGAGGGTGGCGACTAAAAGATGCACAAGACACATTTACATGTGGAAGATATGTGCAGACAGTGGAACCCTTATTTATGTGTGAAACCCTGCAAATGTGTTATTGCTCATGCCCACAGCAACTGTCCCTGCTAGCTCCACTTTACAGATGAGGAAGCTAAGACTTGGGAGGTCAAGTGACTTCTTCAAGGTCATGCAGGGCTGACTCTGCAGGCTTCTCTGCTCGGTATACTGTGAGCTGAAATCTCCATTAGACCTGTGTTCTCTCCTGCAGTGGCCTCTGGCTACCCATTATCTCTTTCCCCAGTACCTTGGTGTTGTTTCTTACCCACATTTGCTTCTTCCAGGTCCCTAACTCACAGGTAGCTGTTTGCAAGGTAAACCCCAATTGAAAATTATTATGTGCAGAGAACTCAGGGCTCATATAATATTCAGGTAGATAAGTAGCCAGCCTGGGGTAAGGCAGAGGGCCCCGTTGGTGATGTAAAGAGGGCGTTCTACCCCAGATGTTATTCCTGTCTTCATCTCTAGTCTCTGAATTTGCTTAATTTTTTTTATAGCAGAGATAATTTGTCTATGATTTGTCTCCTCCACTAGAATGCAAAATCCAAGAGGACAAAGTCTGTCAATTTTCTTAACCATTAGGCTAACTCTGCACACAGCCAGCATGCAACAAATATATTTATTCAAGTTCAGTCTTAATAATTAACCTGTTTTGAGTGCATGTAGCATACCAGGCCCAGCACAAAGTTATTTATGTTATCTAGACCTCATGCAAACCCCAAAGAATGAGTCCTGTTAATATTCCCATTTGGCAGATGGGGACTGTAGAGCATAGAGTGGTTAGATAGCTCACCCCAAATCCTAGAGCTGGTTACTGCTGAATCAGGGTTGTTTGAGTCCAGGTAAAAAGCCTGTAGATGCTATTCTTGGGTGACTGCTTGCTGCCATCACTCAAGCAATTCCAGGAGGGATTTTCTCAGCAAAGATTGCCTGACTCCTGTGGTTCCCAGATTACCTCCAAACTTGGGTGTGCACCTTACCCACATCTTCTTCCACGTACCAAACATTAAGTGCAAAAGCCAGTTTATCACTGTGTATTGAGAATGTAGGGCTCAAATAAGATACATAGACAGTGAGGACGTGTGGTTGTGGGAGCGCTGGGCCAGAATGGGAGTAGGAAGGGGAAATACACCCATTTGACATGCCTTCAGTCCCTCCACCCTGAAGTGTCCCTCTCTGCCCTGGGCTCACCTGTTCCACACCTCCCGTGTCACCCTGTCCAGCACATCTCTGCGTGGTGCCCTGCTCAGCTTCCTCACCCTGTTGCCCCATCTAGAGGGCCGAGAGGGAAGTTCCTTTGTCCCTGAGCGTGGAGGAGAGGGATGCCCTGGCTAGACTTGTCGCAGAGCTCCCTCACCTCCAGGAGTCCAAGTCCCTGAGGCTCTGAGTCTGGCAGGGGAGGAGCAAAGGAAGGCAGAATCTTCCAAGGAGCAAAGCAAGGGGGTGTGAAGTGCAGAGGGAAAGGAAAGAAGCAGGGCAGCAAGCAGACAAAAAGAAGAGAAAGGTGAGAAAGAAAGACGGAGAGGAAAGCCATGAAGGAATGACGGGAAGAAGAATGGGAGTAGGAAGGGGAAAATACACTCATTTGACATGGGGGTGGGGGCGTAGCCTAAGCCCGCTGCCACCCCGCCTTTGTCTCCTCGTAGCCTGGCACAGCACAGGTGGAACACCATGCGTTCAGTCCCTCCACCCTGAAGTGCCCCTCTTTGCCCTGGACTCACCTGTTCTTCCACACCTCCCTGTCCAGCCTCCCCGATTCCCTCTCTCCTTTCTGCCTCTCACACGGCCTGTGCAGCTTTGCTGTCCCCAGGGTGCGCTCTCTGTTGAGGTGCTCGCCAGCACCTCCAGGCTGGACCTCTGCCGGGCAGCCCCAGAGCACAGCCCGCTTCCTGGGCATGTGGTTCATGCTCAGGCACAGGGCACGGTGCTTGGTTTCATGCTCTGCTCTTACCATCTTGAAATTCATAATGGTTTTTGCATGAGGAGCTCACGTTTTCATTTTCCTGTAGGCCCTACTAATTATGAATGGAGCCAGTCCTGCCTTAGAGCCCAGAAACCCACCAAAGGGTCTGAAGGGACAGAAAGATACCAGAATTCACAGGAGGGCAGGGGTGACAGGCAGGGAGGGCTAGACATGCCCAGTCAGATGAGGAGAAAGAGGGCTGGGGAGCAGCTTGGAAGTTGGGGGGTGGATTCCTGGGGCCAGGTGAGCCAGGTAATTCTGTCAGACAGGAGAGGAGGGAGCTTACAGGCCTGGACCCTGCAGCTCAGCCTGTCTTTGCATCTGCCTGCAGGCTACTCACTGCCAAGGTGGGCAGCGAAAGGAGCTAGAGTAGCTGCAGTGAGGGAGACATGTTGTCTGACATGCTTCTGAATGAAGTTTCTCCATCAGAGCCGAGTGGCTGTCCTCAAAACCACTGGCTTTCCATTCTAATCTGGTGTCCTCTGGACTTTGTTCATGAAATAGCTGCAGAAGGTCAAGTCCAGGGGGAAATTCATCCTTGGTTCACCCTGGTTCTACTTTTCTCTAAGTCCAAGGAGGCCCTGACTTCTCTCTGTTAATAAAGACGCCCCTGCTGCTCCCACACCACAGTGCCCAGCCCCTAGTGGGGCCTGCCTTTCTCCATCCCTCAGACAACAAATTACCCCAACTTCCAAACCTGTATTTTTGCAGCTGGACAAAGGATCTTGCATTGCCCCCACTGACGCAGTGATTTCGGCATTTGCCTACACACTGGGATTTGGATTCATCTAAAAAAAGTCAGACTATAGGATGTAGAATTTTTAATTCAAATTAGAAGTGTGGCTCACAGAATGGCTTGTTCAGCTGCACAGGCTCATGGCTGTCAGCTGCCTCCCTTCAAACGCACTCAAAAATCCTGCTGAGCATTTTCAGGCTGATAGAAAGTTGGTGAATCACAGGGATTTTGGAGCCTAACTGCATGCTTGTTGTAAGTTCAGTGTAAAGTGGGCAAGTGGAAAAAGATGGCCTTTGGGTCCAGGGCCCACCAGAAATGTGTGATCATCGCCGTTCCTGAGGACCAGATGGCCTGGGCAAGGCCTGCATGGTGGTGTCGTTTCTAGGTTCCTGCTATCTTCAGAGGAGCATTGAGACCCACGTGGTTCCCTCTGTAGCAACCAGACTGGCCTCTGAGGTTTCATCGGCTCCTTTCAGGTTGCTGGACTAGTGCTGGATCCAGACTGAATTTATGGTGGTGCGTGGCCAGGGAGTGGATGTAGCAGAAGGCTTGGAACACGGGATTAGAGTGTAAGTGCTGCCTGGTGGAGGCAAGGCAGGGCCCGACTGGGACTTCACCCAGCTGTGGCTCAGGGGTCCTGCCGTTCTCTCAGAGGCTCCTGGAGGATGCTCTGCGGAGCTCAGAGAGGAGGCGGAGGCGGGTGGCAGAAGGCTTGTGGCTTTGCTGCCGATTGGTTGGTTACTCCAGCTCCTTCCCATCCTGGGTTTGGACCGGCGCTGATGGGTTTCTCTTCTCCCTGTCACAGTGCCCGCCTCTCACTGAGCAAGGAAGTCCATCACCCCATTGGGGTGGGGGAGACAAATGACAGCCGTGATGTGATCACAGGGGGATTAGATATGACCAAAGAGCTCTCACACACAACAGTGGACAGTCATCTAAAAGGAAATCCATCTTGTCATTGCCCAAGGCCTCTTGAGAGAAAAAGGTACCTTTCTGTTGCGAGTTGAGTTCTTATTGCCATGGGTCAGCTTCCAGGATGCACAGGCCCGGCCCCTGCAGGTTGGCACAACCCTCGATTGTCTCCAGTGAGCTGTCCCAGGGTCAGGAGGAAGGGGGAAGGTTCTGGAGTCAGACTGCTTGGGTCCGCACCCCAGCTCCGGCTCTCAGAGTCTGCCTGTCCTTGGGTGAGGCACCCCAGTTAACCTCTTGGAGAGTCCATTTCCTCAGCTGTGAAATGGGGATAATAAAAGCACTTATTTCATAGGAGTATCATGAAGAATAAATGAGGGAATGCAACCAAAGTGCTTAGGACATGACTAGGATACTAGTAAAGGACAAGTGTGATGATCATAGGGCGGATTCAGGCTCTCTCTCCTGTCCATAGACAGATACACTCTAATAAACACACCCTCTCACCTTCCTTATGTGGCCTTGGGGTAAGCAAGTAAGGAGAATGTCCAGTGCTCTTTCTGAGATACTGACCTTCTG
This sequence comes from Manis javanica, assembly GCF_040802235.1. Taxonomy (NCBI): domain Eukaryota; kingdom Metazoa; phylum Chordata; class Mammalia; order Pholidota; family Manidae; genus Manis; species Manis javanica. The sequence continues at coordinate 218,257,690 of NC_133156.1, forward strand.
CCGTCCCTCTCCAAAAAGAAAGATAAAGAGGGGGGAGGCGTGATCTGAGTATCTTCTTACTTTAAAAAAACAGCTTTATTGAGACTATAATATCCACCTATTTAAGTGTACAGCTCAGTGGTTTTAGTATATTCATAGGGTTGTACAGCCATCTGGGTAATATAATTTTAGAGCATCTTCATCCCCCCGGAGGAAACCCTGTGCCCATTAGCATTCACTCCCTAGGTCCCCCACCCAGCCCCTGGCAGCCATGGGGTCTATTTTCTGTCTCTATGAATTTACCTATTCTGGCCATTTCATGTAAATGGAATCACATACTATGTGACCTTTTGCGGCTGGCTTCTTTCACTTGGCGTGATGTTTTCAAGTCCATCCAGCTTCATTCTTTTTAATTGGCAAATAATATCCCCTAGTATGAGATACCTCCTTTTGTTTACCCATTCATCAGGTGGTGGACATTGGGTTGTTTCTGCTTTATTATGAATAATCCAGCATCATATTCAACACCCGGGAGCCCCGTTGCTGTACTGGCTGCTGTGTGCTGGATGGTTGCCCTGCCTGTTGTTTGGATCCTCTAGGTCTGGGAGGGGAGTGGGGATAGCTCTGCACTGTTTGTTACACTGTTCAAAGTGAGTTTGCCATCAGTCATGGACCCCTTTTGGGGTGCAGCCCTTTGCCTTCCTTCAGAAGCAATCAGAATATAGGTGCCTGTGGGGCTGGGCCCCACTGTCATGTCCAGGGAGTCCAGTGTGGGGGATGACTTGTTGGAAGCCCTGTCTGGGCAGAGCTGAGGGCAGGAAGGGAAATGGAGGCTTCTGAGCTTTGTTATTGGTACAGTCAGGAAGAATTCACACCTCTTGGAAGGGAGAGCAGCCTTGGGGACTGTGGCCTCAGCCTCTCTGCCTATGCTTCCTCCAGATTGTGGCTCATGGGCACAGTAATACTGCGCGTACCAGACTGCCTGGGTTTGGCTCAGGCACAGGGTGACATCGAACAGGTCTTTGAGCACCTCTGAGGCCCAGCCCTTGTCTGAAAAGTGGGGTGAGGCATGCCCACTTGGATAAATGTTAATCAAAACGAAGAGAGCTGCTAGTACTGGAAGCGGAGCACTACCTCAACATGAGGGTCGTTTTTATTGCACTATTAGGCTCAGGCTCCTAAGTCCCCCCTTTGCAACTGGGATAGGCTCCTCTGTCTTTGAAGCTGTGTAAACTGAGGAATGGGATGCGACCTCAGTTTCAGAGCCACTCGGCACTGAGCTGGAGACCCTGCCCAGTTGCACGACAGATCCAGGCACTTGCAGATGAGTGAATGTGGGCCTGCCCTTCACAAAACCTGGGGAGGGGACTTTGGAGGAGAAGTCCATCGTGCAGTCCTGAGGAGGCATTAAGGAAGCCCGAGCCTCTGAGATTCTGCCCCTTCCCTGTGGCCCTGTGGGGACGGGTACTCCTGCTTCTGAGCTTGCTATGTGGCTGCGAGGCCTGAATGTCCCACTGTTGTTCTTGTCCTCACCTCCCCTGCCCTCTCCCATGTACAAATGAGGGACCAAGGCTAGAGAGACCTGGTGGCTGGGTGAGAGGGTCAGGGTGCATCAGCTTGCCTGGGGCTGTAGGAGGTGGTGTTAGAGCAGATGGGGTGGTTGCTGGGGGAGCAATCATGCCAGTGCGGCTGGGGGCAGACAGATGAGATGCTTGGCTGAGCAGGAGGCCGGCCCTGGCCCTGCATCACTGGTGCTGCTGGTATGGGTGCCCCCTGTTCTGAGTGGGTTAGGGCTGGTGTCCTAGCACCCTGAGCAGGGATGTGGGTGGGGTGGGAGGTGGCCAGGACCCCTCCTGGGGGCCTGACTGGACCTGGGAATTGAGTTTTCCACAGCCTGAGCAGTTTCCCGTTATGCCTTGATTTCTCTTTTCTGTTTCTGGAGAGCGGCCTAGCCTCAGAGTGCTGGCATTGTGTGGCATTAGGAGTTGGCTGGCCTTTGGAGGACCAGGTGGCCATGAGCAGGTGTCCGTGACAGTGGCAGGGTGGCCCCCTGCCCACCTGCTGCTGAGTCCTGCAGGCACTCTGTGCTGTGGCTCTTTGCAGAAACCAGTATTTGCAGCTAATTTCATCTTTCCACCAGGATCACTGGGATGACAATGTTTTAGCCAAGATGTAGCTCCTGTCCAGCCCATGTCAGCACTTCTGAGAGAAGAGCTCTAATTAAGGCTTCCCTGCACGGCCCCCTCCCTGCTTGCTCAGCCCGAGTGACATAAATAAGCCCCTGTTTCTCTTTCACAAGCAAATCGAGACCCTTAAAGGTGGCTGGATGCCTCCACCCCCACCCCCTTGAAGCCACTAGGAGTCCTCCAGCAAAGCAGGTGAATAACGGCTGCTGTCGAAGCCACAGCCTCGCTCCTCTGGCTTCTGACAGGCTCCTGGGTACTTTACGGCGGGGAGGATGTTATGAATTCTTCATCCAGCTCCTATAGGCAGTGGTGCTCTGGCCCCTGGGGTGGCCTAAAAATGGCTCAGCTGAGGAGCTGATGAAAAGCATCTGACTGGGCACACACAGAATGGAACCTACAATTTGATGAAAAAGGGGAAACGGTCCTGGGAAAGGGGCACCTGCTGTGTGGCGTCTTGCTCTGGGCCAGGCACCTTGCAGCTCTCATCTCATCTCTGCCACACATCAACCCTCCAGCAAGATAAGGTAAGTAAGGCTCAGAGAAGTTGAGCCCCTTGTCCTAGGTCACACAGCTAGGGAGGGGCTGGGGCAGGGATTTGCAACCCAAGCTGAAAGCCTGTCTCTGGGCATCGTGCTCTGCTGCTATCTTGGGTTTTGGGGCAGTTTGTGGGGGATGTTTAGGTGGACATGTCAGAGCTGGAACTCAAGCCCAGGTCCATCTCATGCCTTCCACCAAGCTAGCTGTTCTCCTTTCCTGGGGCACCAGGGAAGATTTGTTGCGCATCCAGAAGTTGTTGGGCAGCTAGGGAGTATTTGTGAGGAGGGCTTGTTGTAGTAATTCTCAAGCAGGAAGCTCCCCAGTGCATCTGGGTGATTTCTTTCACAGTGCTTCAGTTTACACATAATTCTGTTAAATCTGATACCCTGAGTGGGACTTGAAATGTGAGGCCCAGGAGGGGCTGGCACCAGGTTGGTGGGGAGGAGGGTATGCAGCAGCATTGGCTCATCCCAGGGCCCTTGTCCTGGCCCCTGACTAGTCTGGGCTGACCCCACCTAGCACTCGGTCGATTGCCCCTGCGTCTTACCCCCTTATGGTGCATGTGCTGGACTGCATGTTTTACCTATAGCATCTACTGTGCCTTAGTTCTTACCACTCTCCTGCAAAGTATTCTCCCCATTTTTCTGATGCCAAAAATGGAGCTCACAGAGACTCAATGATGTGCCCAAATTCACACAGCTAAGTAGAAGTTGGTGGTGGTGGCGGGGTGTTGAATTGCCTCACAGCAGTGCTTCTTTCTCCTGCCATCTTCTCAGCCTTCCATGGAGGGAGGAGAGAGGAAGGGGAGGCTTGAAGACAGAGTGTCAAATGACAAACATCATCTCTGCATTCAAGGCCCTGGGGAGGAGGAGCATCTACATCATAAGTAAAAGAATAAAACACAAGCTAGGATGATAAAGGACCGAGCTGGCTGCATAGGTTGCACAGGCTGCACTTGCTGTGGGAGTCCAGAGCTAGGAGGTGTCAGGGCTGATCTGGAAAGGAGAGGTTGGTTTGGGACTTGCTTCCAGCCTCTCCTCCGTCACCCCCACTTCTCCCCCGAGGAGAAGCTGGCCTGAAAGTGTGAGCACTTAATCTGCCGGCAATGAAGGAGGAGATGAATCACTTGAACCGTGCTAACAGTTTTTCACTGCTCTCTCCCTTCTCATCCCTGTTTATTCTGGAGATCGATATAGGCAAAGGAAAAGTTATGCCCTGGAGAGGACCTGGCTGTGAGGTCTTTAAAATATCCTTAGTCCTTCCTCAGTTCCACTTGCCTTCCCCCATTGCATTTATTTGGAGCTGAGCCATTTCTTCAGTGCACTATCCGGTGAGGGTGTTGGACTGGAGAGCTCTAGCTGCCGCAGCCCAGTCCTCAGGCAGAGGAGGACCTGGATGCCCAGGCTGTGCTGACACCTTTAGACAGGAGTGTTTGCTTCCAGAGCCAGAAGCCTCTGCAGGAGAGGGCTGCCCTCTGGAGGCAGACGACCCAGCAGTGGGTGGAGAAGGAGACAGAAGTGTCCTTCTGATTTCAAATCTCCAGGTGTAGGAGTGAGTGTCTGGCAAGATCCAGTAGGATGGTCTGCAGTCTGCCAGTACTCAGAAATCAGTGTCCTCTGGGCTGTGTATTTTGACCTGTAAATATACAGTCTCGGCTATTTTGTAAGCTCGTTGAATGACCCAGGGAATTAGAATTGACATTAATTTTCAAATATTCCCCCCAGTGGAATCCTTTTAGTTTTTTAAATCTATGCCCAGGCCCAGATATGAGCCGCTTATATATTGGAGCTCTGGTTTTGGGGAGCCAGGGCTTGGGGCAGACACTACTGCCTCAGTGTCCTCTCTGTGCCACCAAAGGATGTGGGGTCTGAGAGAGGCCTGGAAAGCTCTTGGGGATTTGGCCTCAGAGGTTATTTCAAGCTCTAATATTCTAGAAATTGACTATCTTTTGGTTTTGTGCCTGTGTCTCGACTCTCTGGGGAGTGAGTGAAAGCTATGGTGTTGGAGACACCATCTGACATTTGGTTTGTGTCCTTGCACACAGGAGGAGCATGAAAACAGATCTGTATTTCAGTTTCTATTCCCATTAAAATCCAGTGTTTGTAGCAGGTTATTTGGAGGAGAGAGCCACTCCCCACCGGTTTGATATGACATCCATTCTGATTCTGGTGAAGCCGGCCGTGAGCCTTGCCAGTTTCTCCTGTTGCCGTCTGTGAAAGAGGACTATTTGCCCAATAGGGATGAAATGAGAACGAAATCCTCATCTTGGAAGTCTCCTCTTTTTGAATTGTCTTTTCAAATCTTTTCTATCCAGGCAAAATTATTCTTAAGTATGACTGGGCAGAAATTCAGTTCATTTTCAAGATTTTATTGAAACCATTTGGTTCAGGCACTGCATTAAATGCTAGGGTATGAATATGCGTACACTGTGATCCTGTCTTCAAGGACTGTTCAGTGTGGGTGGTGACAGGAGGCACCTGGGGGCAGACGACAGGGTTGTGAGATGTAGTGATGAGTACTCAGAGAAGAGGCAAGTATAGAGTACATTGCAAGACATCATTGTGAAAGAGCCAGGGAACCAGATATCCTTAGACGCTAAGGGATCAGAGGAAAGAGCCAGGGGAAATAGCACGAACATCCTGGCAGGTGTTGTGATGCCTGCGCTCTTAGGGTTGGCACAGCAGCCCGGGGTGGTTGGAGTGTCACATTTGTTGGGCAAAGTTACTAGAGGTGAGACTGGCCAGAGAGTTGGGTCCCAAGTGGGAAAGGCCACATATGCTGCAGGGCAAAGAGTTGGTTTCCAAGAGGGGAAGTTTTTGATCATGACTCAAGTTTTAGGAAAATCGCCCTGATGATATTTTAGAGTTTGTATATTGGAGTGAGGAAAAGGGGGACTTGGTTGTCTCTGAGAGTTGTGCTAGGAGCTTGGACTGAGATGGGGTGATTTTATTTAACATGAAGAGAGGAAGGAGATGGGTGCCAGAGATACTTGGAAATAGAATTTATATGCCCATCAATGGATGTGAGGGTTGAAAAAGAGAAACTAAGAAAGAGGCCGAATGTTTGGTCTGAGAAGCTAGAGGGACAAAGGAACTTGGCACTCAGATCGGAGTTGGGTGGAGAGAAGGCACCTTGGGTGTGGAAGGTGGAGGTAAGGCGGTGGCCACGTTGCGTTTGAGGGATGCCCACAGAGAATCTGGAGCTCAGGAGAGAGGCCTGGTGGAGTTTGGGACCCTTAGCATTTGGGTGATGACTGATTACCTGGGTCAGTTGACAGCTGGGATGAGCAAACAGGGATCACTTGAAGGGTGGGAAGAGAAACACCATCACTTAAAAAGGAAAGGGAAAAGAAGATGAGAAGAAATGCAGACGGAACGGCCAGAGGAAGGCCTGCCTTCTCTTAAAAGCCTGCTGGGCACAAAGTCCGTGATTCCTACAGCAGCCTCTGGTCTCTTAGAGGTTGTCCTGTGGCAGAGAAGCTCCAAACCCTGCTGTTCCCCACGCTTCCCTTGGAAAAGTCCTGGCTCAGTGGAGAGCCATCAAGACGCAGGATGAGCAGAGCCAGGTGGTTCTGCAGAACTGGCTGTCGTCTGGGCCTGCACCGGCTTCCATTGAAGAGAGGTGACCTGCTGGGCCCAAAGCACTGAAACTAATCGAGAGAGCTGTTTAACTTAAACATATCACCCCGGCTGGGCCCCAGGTGTCACGTTGACAGCCGCTGGCCCATTAAAGGTGCAGCTCAACTGGTGAGGCACAGTTTTGAGGAGCTGCTATTAACAGCATTTAATAGCAGGACTGTAGTTAATGGTTAGCAAATGTTTTATGAACAGGTTCCTCGTGCACTGTGAAGGCAGATTCAATTTATTCGGAATGGATTTTCTTTCCCCTATTAAGCTTGGGAGTGTTAATCAGCTCCTTCCCTGTGCTGAAGGGCTTTCTCTCTGGCAGGAGTGGGGCCTGTTGAACAGTGGCCATCTTCAAGGTAAAGAGAAGGCCTCGGATGGTAGGCATGTGTGTCCGGGGTCTTGTGTGCTTTGCCGGCAAAGGAGAGGCCCGAGTGACTGCTTTATGGCAGGCATAGAAAGACACTCTGGAAGAGCCATGTGGTCATAATAGATTCTTCTCAGCCTGGGACCTCCTGAGTTCTCATCCTGGCTGGAACACTGGTTCCCCTGTCACTCTTGGGCAAGCCGTTTAACCTTTCTGCCTCTGGTCTCCTCATCTGTGAAGTGCAGCTGATAACGCTGTCCTTCCTCTCAGGTGCATTGTGGGAATTAGTGACCATGGAGTAGAGCACTTCAAGGGCTGGGAGGCAAAGTGCTTGGGAGGGTGTTCATCCTAAGCATTGAAGGAGAGTCAGGAATTCCCACGGGAAGGGAAGGGAAATATAATTTGGCATTACCAATAAATCATACATTAAATTGAATGTTTGGCAATGTTTATTCAGGACAAGTGACATTTTAGGATTATGTACATACAGCATTGGACTGTTTCTGATCAGAATATAAGTGGCCTGGCTCACTCACCCCTTTATAGCAAAGGTTAAGAAAATATTGTCTCTTGGGAAGTGAGGTGGTTAAAAAACATTTTCAACTCTTCAACTTGTACTGAAATATAAAATGTGTCCTTGATTTCTCTGCTTTTTCCTGAAATTATTTTCACTCAGTTACACAATGAAATCACAAAAGCTGTGTGGCTAGATGGATGACAATATCTTTTCAATGTTATTTCTCTTTTTCATGGAAGGGCCTGTCTTTCCAGCCTAGACAGCAAGGGTGGGAGTTTTGTTGAGTCATTTTTACCTACTATCTTAGGTCTTTCTGTTGGGAAAGAAATTGAGACATCATTCAATTTGGTAACCAGGTCTGGTTCTGGTACTTAGTAGATGTATGACTTTGGGTAAGTCTCTTGTATCTTTAAATTTTGTCTCATCCAAAAAATTAGTAGTATAGTAGGGCCCCTTTTATAATGTTGTGAAGATCAAATGGGATGCCATTAATAAAAACTCTGTGCACCTGTCAGGTGTCGGGATTTATTGCCAGAGTGAGAAAGTAGAGGAAAATGAAGAGGAAATCAAGAGGGTGTCATCCCCTAAGCCAGAGGACTTTCCCCCCACCTTGGCTCCCCCCGACAACCAAGTCAGCCTTTTTCTCCTTTCTCCTCCAGTGAATGGTCCCAGGCTACTCATGCTTCTCTAGGGCAAGAGGCCACTGAGCCTTTTGTGCCACCAAAAGCCCTCCCCTGGGGGTTCTGGCCATGCAGGGTGAGAGATGTACTAGGTCTGTTTACAAGAGCAAGCTGCAGAGTAACCCATCCTCAGGGTGCATTGTCAGCTCTAAAGTGGAAACTCATGGGAGCTTGGGCCATGTCTCCTGCTATATCCTGCTAAACATTTTACACACACTTTCTTGCTTAATCTCCACAGCCCCCCTTTGGTGAACCAGGGGCTGTGGTTCCTCTTCCACAAATTAGGAGGCTCAGATGGGTACGGTACTTGCTCCAGGTCACATAGCTGGGGAGAGGTGGTATCACTGGGGCTCTGGCAAGAAACAGCTGGTGCACACACAGAGTGTGGCTGAGGAGCCCTTCATGAGGGGCTTTGTAAAGGTCTGAGGGCAAGGGTAAGGGGGTCAGCAACAGCAGGAAGCAGTTACCCCCTAAAGCTGGCAAAGCAGGAGAGGGACAAGGGTGTTCCTGGAGCAGGGAGCCACTTTGGAGCCCTGGTAGGAGATGGCTTTGTAGTGGTCAACGTTTGGGGCACACAATGGGCCGAAAGGGATCAGAGTAATTTGGGGGCAAGTAGAAAACAACTAGGATGCAAACCCTAGACTCTGACAACAAAATCACAGCTCGTCACCATTTTGCTGAGCTGAGCTTGTGTTACACGCTCTCAGGAGGAGTGTGGCTGTTCTGTGGCAACCGAAGGCTTAGTGACAGAAAAGTGAAAAACTTGGTGATTGTTCTTCCTGGTGATTGTCAACAGGAGTCGCCACTCTTTGGTGCTGTAGCCAGACCCAGGGCCCCACCAGCTAAGCTGGGTTTCCTGGCTTGGCCCTAGCTTTACTTCTACACAGTGCATTTTCTACAGATATTTTGATATGTCTTTTCATCTTGTTACTGCCTTGAAATGATAGCAGTTACTTGTTGAGTGCATTGATAAAGGCACACATATATGACTGTATCAAATTTAAAAATTTTTTTGAAAAACCATATTTGAATATAATTTGTTTCCTTTGCAATACTATGCACTTTATTTTATGCATTTATAGTTGTTATTCTGAGAAGGACTTCCCACAGCACTCACACACGCAAAAAGGTTTAGAACTCCTGAACTGGATGGTCGTGACCCTATGTATGTTGCTGTGTCTACATACATTGCTACAACCATAGGTATTGGATTGTGATGGGTGATGCCTTCAAAGGTCGTGATCAGAGGGCCTGGCCAGTGGCTTCTCAGGTTCCAAGTTCCAGGAGTGTCCCTGTGATGGTTCTGGTTCTTTCTGCCTCTGGACTCACTGACTGAAACCCTGATCCTTGCTCAGGATCACACTTCTGAGACAAGTGTCCTAAGAAAGGAGAGTGGGGATGGTAAGCTGGGACCTACCAAGTGACCAAGGGTAAACTGTAAGATCACCTTCAACCTAGAGTTCTCTGGAGGTGGTCCATCCCCTGCCTACCTCAGAATCAGCTGGGGAGCTTGTTAAAATGTAGACTTCCAAGATCCCTGTCAGACTGTCAGACCTACTGATTCAGAATTTTGGGAGCAAGGCCTAGAGATCTGCATTTCATGAGCTTTTTGGATGATTTGGGGGCACCCTTATGTCTGAAATGCAGAACCCTGCTTTAGATTGCTTGTGCCTGAGGGCTTTTTATTTGACCTGAAGTTCAGAACTATAATTGAATTTTCAAGAGCACATCTAATTTTTAATGAAGCTACACTCCTCCTACACTCCTACACTCACAGCTTTTTATACTGTACATGCAGGTCTCTTCTGGCTCCCATCCAGCATAATTAGAGGTCTTCTAGTCAGGCCAGGTCATCGCTCTTCGCTGTCCTCTGGCTGGGCCACTTTTCATAAGAGAAATAAAGCAGTCGGCCCTTGTACTACCAGCATCTCTTCCCCTGTTGCTCTGGAAGACTGGAGAAGAAACAATACGTGTACAACCCTTCAAGTGGCCCCTGAAGCCATGGGCTGGCCCATGGGCAGACTGTCCTCTTTGCAGGGAGCCTTCTCAGAGCCCTCTGATTACAACAGGAGGCATCTCCCAGGACCCAGACCTTGGTAGATGGGAGCACAGACGCTTGGGTGACGAGGGCAGGCCAGCACTCAGAGAGCAGATAATGGCCTAACGGCCCCTTTGGCCTCTGGCAGCTGGAGTCTCTGTCGACTTGGGCTGTTTGTTTCCATCCTGACTTTTTGCATTGCAGAGGCCAGTCAGTTGATCAAGTGAAATGACAAGGCTGTGGTTTATCCAGCACCTTTAGTCTAAGCAATTAAAGTGCTATTCAAAGGTCAGCTTCCAAGGGAAAAGTGCCATGTCACTTATGATATTTAAAATAGCAGAGTAAAGGAAAAGCAGTATGCTGGCACCTTGATAATGGGTGCATACTCTCCAAATTTTCATTAGCCCTTCCAGAGACTGCCAGTGTTATATGGATGATCCATTTGATAGCAGTGAGCCTAAAGAGGCACAGTGTCTGTGCTGTGAATAATAATCTCAGCTTTCATTTAAATTACTTCTTTTCCAGAGCATGATTTCTTTTATGAGCAATATTTTCATGGCTGAGTCTCATCCTCCTTTGCTCAAGAGGTTCAGTGGGCGGGTCTCTGGCTTGAGTTTCCTGCTGGTGGCTCTGTATAGTCTCTAGCCTCAGACTGGTCACCCAGAAAATAGGCAGGTATTCCAGTCTTCCCTCTACCACGAGAGCCCTTAGCACTTTTTATTTTGCTCCGTGGTCTCCTGTTTTGAAAGATGTTACCCACTAAATAAATGGCTCTTATGTGATGCTTTTTTTCCAATGTTTAATAACCAAAATATATTTACTAATTAGGGTTTCTGATTAACACGGGAGCCAGTAATACTGAGTTGCGAGCATTCTCATCAAAGGCAAAGAAATGTGACATTTTATTTCTCCTGTGAGGCTTTATCAAGGATAAGCAAATAGATGAAGTCTGTTAGGCTTTGGAATATATTAAAAGAGCTCACAGTGCCCTGTTACTACATTCAAGGGCCCCTGGAGGCTGGTAACCACTGGATTGCTGTTCTTTCTGTTCATTCATTTGTGCAGTAAACTTGGGTGGAGCAGACACTATGCTGGGTGCTGGGGGATTGGCATTGAACGAGACAGACAAGACTTTGCTGTAGGCAGAGGGACAGGTGAACAAATAAGGAAAGGCCAGGCAGTGGTAAATGCCATAATAACAATAAAACGGAACGGTGGGACGGAGAGTGACAGGAGCCACTTTCGATCTGGCAGATGAGGAAGGCCTTTCAGAGGAGGCGACATTTAAGGTGAGACTGAAATGACAAGAAGATCATCTTTGTTGCCATTGACAGAGTGGCCAGAGTAAGTCCACACATGTAAATGTGACTTTGGTCTTATCTCAAACCGATTTTAAAAAATCACAACAGCCATTAAGTAGACAGCTCACCTCGGGGGAACAAAATTTGTTAGACTTCTCTGAAGTGGCCCATTTACTTGTCTCCCCCAAAATAATGGACACTGACTTGCTGTCCCCAGTTTCCATGGAGCCTGATGCAGTGCCTGGCTGAGAGGAGACCTGCAGGAAAGGCAACAGGGGGATGATGGGATAAAGGAGTGGACGGTGTTGATTTTCACTCTTCTCAGCTTTTGCATGACTGCACTGTAGCCGGGTTCTTACCAAGCAGCGATGGGTCCTAGGCAGGCAAGAACTGGTAAGAGGAGCCTGCTTAGCCTTGATCTGATCTGCTAGTCCCTCAAACACTATGTTCTGAAGATTGGCATGAGAAGAGATGGATTAGTCCTTAGTAAAATATTAATGCCCTGCTATGTCTCTTATAATGAAAGCCTGGATGCCAGGATAGCTAAGGAGCCAGTCTGATCAGAAGCACAACTGTGTTTGGATTCAGGCCACAAATGGAACAGGTGCCTCAGGGGAACAATGGGATTTATGGTATGGGATAATACCTAAGGTGCGTTTCTGTGGGTCTTATTTTGAAGGGGGTCCTGCTCAGGAACTGTACATGGCTGGGATCTGATCCATGGCTATCAGAGTTGGAGACGGTCAGGACAGGGCTGGTGGCAAAAGATAAACTGAGGAGAGTCCCAGGCACCTGGTGAGAGCTTACCCAGTGGCAGGCGCTAGGGGAGCAGTTTACACCTGCTGCCAGGGCAGGGTTTGGGGGCCATAGGTGTCTTCAGTCATAAATCCCCCAGAGAGGAGGGTAGTATCCAACACGAAGGGGCTGACAGTCCCAGCAGCCAGTGCCCTCCCTGCATTGTGCTGGGCCACTGGACCCAAGGATGAGCAAAGTGCTTGACACTCTCTGGTGGGTCCCCAGGCCTTGAAGGGCAGCTGAGCTGAACACCAGCACAGGCATGCAGGTATAAGACTGGGAACACAAGATGGGCCTGGGACCAACTGAGGGCCAGGTGGGGCACTGGGGCTCTGCTTTGGTGTGGGTCTTGGGCTGGTTAAACCCCTCCTGCCTCACTTTAGGGTTGAGCCTAGGCTGAGTAAGTGGCCCCAGCTGTGAGGAACAGGAACGAGGGGCCCAGAGGCTGACCACCCACCAGGGCCCGGTGCTATAGTCATCTCAGCTCTCCTCCATTGGAAGGAGGGATGTGGGGTGAGATGCAGGATGCCCAGTTACATTTGAATTTCAGGGAAACAAAAACTTTTTATTGTACGTATATCCCAAATAGTGCATGAGATGCCTTTGTAGTTGATCTAAAATTAAAATTTAACTGAGCATCCTGTTTTTTTTTTTTTTTTTGCTAAAAATGGCAACCTGATTTGAAGGCAAAAGGCAGATGCTTCTAAAGAGGCCACATTTCCACGGCATCTGCTGCCTGGCCAGTCCTCTGCAGTTGGTGCTGGTGGAGCTGGTATCTGTCTTCACTTTCCTGAGCACGTGCTCCTGTGGGCCGGCAGCTGAGCTGAGGAAGGAACCAGAGTGGCCGGGCTGATGCAGAGGGAAGAGGTGTCTTGGTTGAGTGGCCGAGGGGTGTCCTGATGTCCGCAGGAGACCAGGCTTCCATGGAGAGCAGGCTGCTGGACTTGGCTTCCCCTTCCTGAAAAAGTGTCTGATGTGAAAGTGCCTAACTTCCCACTCTGTTGTTTGACCTTGAGTGTGGCCTCTAGTGACAACCAGAATGTGACCTCTAGGATGTCATCACCCAGCTGTATGGGTCACCAGTATTTCTGTCAGGTGAGTTTTCTGCTCCACAGAGTAGGGGCCTTGAATCCTCAGGAACACAGGGAAATGAGTGACTCAGTGTAGGTGCTGAGGGTGCAACCCAGGCCTGTGACTCATGGGCCAGCCGAGTGCCCACAGGCCTGGGGTGCTGTCCTTTCCTCGGTGCTGAGAGGACTGTGGGCAGGATGCCTTAGAAGGATCAGCTAGCTGCCCTCTCAGTGAGGCGGACAACTCAGCACCTTAATGAGTCTGCCTCCTGGGCAGGTGGCACGTTTGTTCTCCTCACTGAGGAGATCCTGTCAGTCCAGGGCACACGTGACCAGGAGAGTGGGAAGTTGAGTGATTGGTTGTGATTTTTGAGTTGAAAATGAGGGACAGTCAGGGGAATGTCCACTGAGCCGTTTCTGAAATGTTTATCACATACTGTCACTTTGAGTACAGGGAAAGGCATCCTGTGAAGACAATCAATATGAACTCTTTATTTTAGTGAGTGTACGATGACGTGGTAGAAGTACCGATGATGGGGTGTCACTGTCTCTACACCCACAGAGACAGCTGGCTAGGAGTGGAGCAGGCCCCTCTGACCCTGCCCGGCCTCTCTGCGTCCCTTCTGTTAGTCAGGGTTCACCAGATAAGCAGAACTAATGTACAGATGTGTCTGTAGCTATTGTTGCATCTGATCTACATCCATCCATCCATCCATCCATCCATCCGTCTATCCATCTGTCCATCTATCCTTCCATCTGTCTGTCTGTCTGTCTATCTATCTATCTATCTAATCTAGGAAAAATTAAGCTTAAGGCATTGGCTCATGTGACTGTGGAGGCCGGCAAGCCCAACATCTGCAGGGCTGGACATTCAGGTAAGAGCTTAAGTTGCAGTCTTGAGTTCAAAATTCATAGGGTAGGTGAGACAGGATGGAAACTCAGGCAGGGTTTTTATATTGCAGTCTTGAGGAGAATTCCTTCTTCTTTGGGAAACCTCAAAGTCTTAGTCTTTTTTCTTAAGGCCTTTAATTTATTGGATGAGGTACACCCAGGCTATGGAGGATAGTCAGCTTGAGTTATTTAACTCAAAGTCTACTTATTTAACTCCCAAGTCTGCTGAGTTAGATGTTAGTCGTATAAAAAAATACCCTCCCAGAAACATCAAGACGGGTGTTGACCAAGCACCTGTGCCCCATAGCCTTGCCCAGTGGCTAGAGTTAGAGTTATGTTCTGGCTCTGATGTGAGGGCAAGGGCATGATTGCACTTCAGGGTAAACATGATGTGTGGGTGATGTACATGGTGACGGTGAGGGGGGTAAGGTCCAGGGGCCAGGGCTAGGGTTATTGTTAGGTGATCAGAAAGGTGTACTGGGAGGTTAGGGATATGTTTGGAGTTAGGGTCCGGTTCTGATATGAGGGCGACAGTGAGATTGCGCTTTAGGGTTAAGGTGATGTGTGGGTGATGTCCATGTTACAGTGAGGGGTCAGATCCAGGGGCCAGTGCTGGGTTTAGGGTTAGGTGTTTGTTAAGGTAAAGCAGATGACAGGGTTACAGTTAGATTTAGGGTAATGCTGTGATGTGAGGGCGAGATTGTGCTTCAGATTTAACATGATGTGTGGGTGATATCCACAGTGCCTGTGAGGGGTGTAAGGTCCAGTGGCCAGAGCGAGGGTTAGGGTTAGGTGTTCAGAAATGTGTACTGGGAGGGTAGGGTTAGGTTTGGAGTTAGGGTCTGTTTCTGATATGAGGGCGAGGGCATGATTGCCTTCAGGGTTAAGGTGATGCATGGGTGATGCACATGATGATGATTAGTGATTAGGTCCAGGGGCCAGGGCTAGAGTAAGCATTAGTTGTTCAGAAAAGTGTACTGAGAGGATAGGGTTACGTTGGAGTTAGGGTTGGGTTCTGATGTGAGGGCGACAGTGAGAATGCACATCAGGTTAATGTGATGCTTGGGTGATGTCCATGGTGACAGTGAGGGTGGTCAGGTCCAGGGGCTAGGGCTGGGGACAGGGTTAGGTATTAGGAAAGGTGTACGGGGAGGATAGGGTTAAGTTTGGAGTGAGGGTCCGTCCCTGATGTGAGGGTGATTGAGAGATTGAGGTCCATGTTCACGGTGTGCTATGGGGCATGTCGATGCTGATGGTGACAGGTCAGGCCAGGGGACAATGCTAGGGTTAGGGTTAGGTGTTCGGAAGGGTTACAGTGAGGGCAGGGTTACAGTCAGAGGTTTCAGCTCTGATGTGAGGGCAAGGGCGAGATTGCACTTCAGGGTTAAGGTAATGCATGTGTGATGTCCATGGTGAAGGTGAGGGGTGTCAGGTACAGGGCCAGGACTAGAGTTAGCATTAGTTGTGCAGAAAGATGTACTGGGAGGATAGGGTTACGTATGGAGTCAGAGTCTGGTTCTGATGTGAGGGCACTTCAGGGTTACAGTGATGCATGGGTGATGTCCATGGTGATGGTGAGGGTGGTCAGGTCCAGGGGCCAGGGCTAGGGTTAGGTTTAGGTACTCTGAAAGTTGTACAGAGAGGATAGGGTTAAGTTTGAAGTGAGGGTCCATTACTGATGTGAGAGCAGTTGAGAGATTGAGGTTCAGGTTTACGATGTGCCATGGGGCACATCAATGCTGATGGTGAGAAGTCAGGACAGGGGCCAGTACTAGGTTTAGGGTTAGGTGTTTGGAAAGGTGTACAGCCAGGGCAAGGTTACAGTTAGAGTTAGGTTCCAGTTCTTATGTGAGGGCGAGGGTGAGATTGCACTTCAGGGTTAACATAATGCACAAGTGATGTCCATGGTGACAGTGAGTAGTGTCGTGTCCGAGGGCCAGGGCTAGGGTTAGGGTTAGTTGATAGGAAAGGTGTACTGAGAGGATAGGGATATGTATGGAGTCAGGGTCTGGTTCTGATTTGAGGGTGACTGCGAGATTGTGCTTCAGGGTTACAGTGATGCATGGGTGATGTCCATGGTGACAATGAGGGTTCAGGTCCTGGGGTCAGGGCTAATGTTAGGGTTAGGTGTTCGGTAAGGTGAAAGGTGATGATGGGGTTATGGTTAGATTTAGGGTCCAGCTCTCATGTGAGGGCAAGGCAAGATTGCAATTCAGCTTTAACGTTATGCGTGGGAGACATCCATGGAGCTGGTGAGGGGTGTAACGTCCAGGGACAGGGCTAGGGTTAGGATTAGGTTTTCAGGAAGGTGTCCTACTGCGAGGATAGGGTTACAGTTTGAGTTAGGGTCCAGCTCTGATGTGAGGGCTGAGGGTGTGTTTGAGGTTCCGGAGTATGGTGAGTCGCTGGGGTCATTGATGGTGACAGTAAGGGGTCAGTCCTGGGGACAGGGCTAGGGTTAGGGTTAGGTTTTCGGTAAGGTGTATGGGATGGATTGGGTTCTGGTTGGAGTTGTGGTCCAACTCTGATGTGAGGGCGAGGGCCAGATTGCACTTCAGTGTTAACGGTGTTGCGGAGGTGATGTACATGGTGATGATTAGGGGTCAGGTCCAAGGTCCAGTGCTAGGGTTATGATTACGTGTTTGAAATGGAGTACAGGGAGAATAGGGTTACAGTTGGACTTCGGGTCCAGCTCTGATGTGAGGGCAAGGGTGACTTTGAGGTTCAGGTTATGGTGAGTCACTTGGATCGTCAGTGGTGACTGGAGGGGTCAGACCTGGGGAGAGGGCTAGGGTGAGGGTTAGGTTTTCAGTGAGGTGTACGGGGTGGATGGGGTTCCAGTTAGAGTAGCGGTCCAGCTCTGATGGGAGGGCGATTAAAAGATTGCACTTCAAGGTAAATGTGATGCCTGGGTGATATCCATGGTGATGGTGAGGTTGGACAGGTCCAGTGGCAGGGCTAGGGTTATGGTTAGGTAATCAGAATGGAGTGCAGGAATCATAGGTTTACAATTTGAGTTAGTGTCCAGCTCTGATGTGAGGGTGAGGGTGAGTTTGAGTTTCAGGTTTGTGGTGAGTTACTGGCGTGGTTGATGGTGATGGTGAGGGGTCAGTCCTGGGGACAGGGCTAGGGTTAGGGTTAGGTTTTCAGTGAGGTGTATGGGGTGGATCAGGTTCTGGTTAGAGTTGCGGTCAGGCTCTGATGTGAGGGTGAGGGTGAGGGCGAGATTTCACTTCAGGGTTAATGTGATGCATGTGTGATGTCCATGGTGATGGTGGGGGTGGTCAGTTCCAGGGGCCAGGGCTTGGGTTAGGTTTAGGTATTCTGAAAGTTGTATGGGGAGTATTGGGTTAAATTTGGGGTGAGGGTCTGTCCCTGATGTGAGGGCAATTGAGTGATTGAGGTTCAGGTTCACGGTGTGCCATGAGGTATGTCGATGCTGATGGTGACAGGTCAGGTCAGGGACCAGTGCTAGGGTTAGGGTTAGGTGTTTGGAAAGGTGTACGGCAATGGCACGGTTACAGTTCGAGTTCGATTCTGGCTCTGATGTGAGCACAAGGGCAAGATTGCACTTCAGGGTTAACGTAATGCACAGGTGATGTCCATGGTGACAGTGAGCAGTGTCGTGTCCGAGGGCCAGGGCTAGGGTTAGGGTTAGTTGTTTGGAAAGGTGTACTGGGAGGATAGGGTTACATATGGAGTCAGGGTCAGGTTCTGATTTGAGGGTGACTGTGAGATTGCACCTCAGGGTTACAGTGATGCTTGGGTGATGTTCATGGTGACGATGAGAGCTCAGGTCCAGGGGCCAGAGCTAGTGTTCGGGTTAGGTGTTTGGTAAGGTGAAAGGGGATGATGGGGTTACAGTTAGATTTAGGGTTCAGCTCTCATGTGAGGGCAAGGGCGTGATCACAATTCAGGTTTAACGTTATGCGTGGGAGATATCCATGGTGCTGGTGAGGGGTGTTAATATCCAGGTGCCAGGGCTAGGGTTAGGGTT
Organism: Manis javanica; assembly: GCF_040802235.1. Classification (NCBI taxonomy): domain Eukaryota; kingdom Metazoa; phylum Chordata; class Mammalia; order Pholidota; family Manidae; genus Manis; species Manis javanica. The sequence goes on from NC_133156.1 coordinate 218,275,671, forward strand.
AGGTGTTTGGGAAGGTGTACTGTGAGGATAGGATTACAGTTTGAGTTAGGGTCCAGCTCTGATGTGAAGGCGAGGGCGAATTTGTGGTTCAGGTATATGGTGAGTCACTGTGGTTGTCTATAGTGACGGTGACAGGTCCGTACTGGGGACAGGGCTTGATTTAGTGTTAGGTTTTTGGTAAGGTGTATGGGGCGTATCGGGTTCCAGTTAGAGTTGCGGTCTGGCTCTGATGTGAGGGCGAGGGCCAGATCACACTTCAGCGTTAAGGTGTTGCGGGGTTGATGTACATGGTGACAATTAGGGGTGAGGTCCAGGGGCAAGGGCTAGGGTTATGATTAGGTGTCCAGAATGTAGTACAGGGAGGATTGAGTTGCAGTTGGAGTAAGGGTCCAGCTCTGATGTGAGGGCAAGGGCAAGATTATGCTTCAGTGTTAATGTGATGCATGGGTGATATCCATGGTGATGTTGAGGGTGGTCAGGTCAAGGGGCAGGGCTAGGGTTAGGGTTAGGTATTCAGAATGGAGTGCAGGAATCATAAGGTTACAGTTTGAGTTAGTGTCCAGCTCTGATGTGAGGGCGAAGGTGAGTTTGAAGTTCAGTTTTATGGTGAGGCATTGGGGTCGTCAATGGTGACGGTGAGGGTTCAGTCCTGGGGACAGGGCTAGGGTTAGGGTTAGGTTTTCCATGAGGTGTACGGGGTGGATGGGGTTCTGGTTAGAGTTGCAGTCCAGCTCTAATGTGAAGGCAAGGGCGGGATTTCGCTTCAGGGTTAATGTGATACTTGGGTGATGCCCATGGTGATGGTGAGGGTGGTCAGGTCCAGGGGCCAGGTCTAGGGTTAGGTTTAGGTATTGTGAAAGGTCTACAGGGAGGATAGGGTTAAATTTGGAGTGAGGGTCTGTCTCTGACGTGAGGGCGATTGAGAGATTGCATTTCAGGTTCACAGTGTGCCATAGGGCACGTCAATGCTGATGGAGAGGTCAGGCCAGGGGCCCGTGCTTCGGTTAGAGTTAGGTGTTTGGAAAGGTGTTTGGCCAGGGCAGGGTTTTGGTTAGAGTTAGGTTCTGGATCTGATGTGAGGGCCAGGGCGAGATTGCACTTCAGGGTTAACATAATGCACAGGTGATGTCCATGGTGACAGTGAGCAGTGTCTTGTCCGAGGGCCAGGGCTAGGGTTAGGGTTAGTTGTTTGGAAAGGTGTACTGGGAGGCTAGGGTTACATATGGAGTGAGGGTCTGGTTCTGATTTGAGGGCAAGGGCAAGATTGCGATTCAGGTTTAACGTATGCGTGCGAGATATCCATGGTTCTGGTGAGGGATGTAACATCCAGGGGCCAGGACTAGGGTTAGGGTTAGGTGTTTGGGGAGGTGTACTGGGAGGACAGGGTTACAGTTTGATTTAGGGTCCAACTCTGATGTGAAGGCAAGGGCGTGTTTGAGGTTCAGATATATGGTGAGCCGCTGGGGTTGTCGACGGTGATGGTGACGGGTCAGTAGTGGCGACAGGGCTAGTGTTTTGGTTAGGTTTTTGGTAAGGTGTATGGGCATATCGGGTTCTGGTTAGAGTTGCAGTCTGGCTCTGATGTGAGGGCAAGAGCCAGATTGCACTTCAGCGTTACGGTGTTGTGGGGATGATGTATGTGGTGACGATTAGGGGTGAGGTCCAGGATCCAGGGCTAGGTTTAGGGTTAGATGTTTGGAATGGAGTACAGAGAGGATAGGGTTACAGTTGGATTAAGGGTCCAGCTCTGATGTGAGGGCGAGGGTGAGTTGGAGGTTCAGGTTTATCATGAGTTGCTGTGGTCATCGATGGTGACATTGAGGGTTCAGTCCTAGGGACAGGGCCTGGGGTAGGGGTTAAGTTTTCAGCAAGGTGTATAGAGTGGACCATGTCCCGGTTAGAGTTATGGTCTGCCTCTGATGTGAGTGTGAGGGCCAGGTTGTGCTTCAGCGTTACGGTGTTGTGGGGGGTGATGTACGTGTTGATGATGAGGGGTCAGATCCAGGGTCCAGGGCTAGGGTTTGGGTTAGGTGTTCAGAATGGAGCCTAAGATTCATAGGTTTACAGTTGGAGTTAGGGTCCAGCTCTGATATGAGGGCGAGGGTGAGTTTGAGGTTCAGGTTTATGGTGAGTAGCTGGGGTCATCGATGGTGACGGTGAGGGGTCATTCATTCCTGGGGACAGGGCTAGGGTTAGGGTTAGGTTTTTGGTAAAGTGTACAGGGTGGATGGGGTTCTGGTTAGATATACAGTCCGGCTCTGATGTGGGGGCAAGGGCGAGATTATGCTTCAGGGCTAATGTGATGCGTGGGTGATATCCATGGTGACGGTGAGTATGGTCATGTCCAGGGGCCAGGGCTCGGGTTAGGTTTAGATATTCCGAAAGGTGTACGGGGAGGACAGGGTTAAATTTGGAGTGAGGGTCTGTCCCTGATATGAGGGCAATTGAGAGATTGAGGTTCAGGTTCACGGTGTGCCATGGGGCACATTGATGCTGATGGTGAGAAGTCAGGCCAGGAGCCAGTGCTAGGTTTAGGGTTCGGTGTTTGGAAAGGTGTACGGCAAGGGCAAGGTTACAGTTAGAGTTAGGTTCTGGCTCTGATGTGAGGGCGAGGGCAAGATTGCACTTCAGAGTTAATGTAATGCACAGGTGATATCCATGGTGACAGTGAGCAGTGTCATGTCTGAGGGCCAGGGCTAGGGTTAGGGTTAGTTGTTTGGAAAGTTTTACTAGGTGGATAGGGTTACGTATGGAGTCAGGGTCCGGTTCTTATTTGAGGTTAATTACGATATTGGACTTCAGGGTTACAGTGATGCGTGGGTGATGTCCATGGTGACGATGAGGGGTCAGGTCCAGGGGCCAGGGCTAGTGTTAGGGTTAGGTGTTCAGTAAGGTGAAAGGGGATTATAGGGTTACAGTTAGATTTAGGGTCCAGCTCTCATGTGAGGTCGAGGGTAAGATTGCGATTCAGGTTTAATATTATGCATGGGAGACATCCATGGTGCTGCTGAGGGGTTTAATGTCCAGGTGCTAGGGCTAGGGTTAGGGTTAGGTGTTCGGGAAGGTGTACTGGGAAGATAGGGTTACAGTTTGAGTTAGGGTCCAGGTCTGATGTGCGGGTGAGGGCTTGTCTGTGGTTCAGGTATATGGTGAGTTGCTGGGGTCTTCGATGGTGACAGTGAGGTGTCAGTCCTGGGGACAGGGCTAGGGTTAGGGTTAGGTTTTCGGTATGGTGTATGGGGTGGTTCGGGTTCTGGTTAGAGTTGTAGTCCAGCTCTGATGTGAGGGCAAGGGCCAGATTGTGCTTCAGTGTTACGGTGTTGCGTGGGTGATGTACGTGGTGATGATTAGGGGTCAGGTCCAGGGTCCAGGGCTAGGGTTAGGGTTAGGTGTTTGGAATGGAGTACAGGAAGTATAGGGATACAGTTGGAGTTAGGGTCCAGCTCTGATGTGAGGGCAAGGGTGATTTTGAGGTTCAGGTTTATGGTGAGTCCCTGGGTTCGTTGATGGTGTTGGTGAGGGGTCATTCCTGGGGACTGGCCTAGGGTCAGGGCTGGGCTTTCAATGAGGTGTATGGCATGGAATGGGTTCTGTTTAGAGTTGTGGTCTGGTTATTATGTGAGGGTGAGGGCGAGATTGTACTTCAGGGTTAATTTAATGCGTGGGTGATATCCATGGTGATGGTGAGAGTGGTCAGTTCCAGGGCCCGGGCTAGGGTTAGGGTTAGTTGTTCTGAAAGGTGTACTGGGAAGGTAGGTTTATGTATGGAATCAGGGTCTGGTTCTGATTTGAGGGTGACTGCGAGATTACACTTCAGGGTTACGGTGATGCATGAGCGATGTCCATGGTGACGATTAGGGGTTAGGTCCAGGGACCAGTGGTACTGTTATGGTTATGTGTTTGGTAAGGTGAAAGGGGACGATAGGGTTACGGTAACATTTAAGGTCCTGCTCTGATGTGACTGCGAGGGCTTGATTGCGTTTTAGGTTTAACGTTATGTGTGGGTGATATCCATTGTGCCGGTGAGGGGTGTAACGTCCAGGTGCTAGGGTTAGGGTTAGGATTAGGTGTTCAGGAATGTTTACTGGGAGGATAGGGTTACAGTTTGAGTTAGGGTCCAGATCTGATGTGAAGGCAAGGGCAAGTTTGAGATTCAGGTTTATGGTGCGTCGCTAGGGTCGATGTTGATGGTGAGTGGTCAGTCCTGGGGACAGGGGTAGGGTTTTGGTTAGGTTTTTGGTAACGTGTATGCGGTGGTTCGGGTTCTGGTTAGAGTTGCAGTCAGCTCTGATGGTAGGGTGAGGGTGAGATTGCGCTTCCGAATTAAGTTGTTGCTGTGGTGATGAACATGGTGATGATTAGGGGTCAGGTCCAGGGTCCAGGGCTAGGGTTAGGGTTAGGTGTTCAGAATGGAGTTCAGGGAGCATAGGGTTACACTTGGAGTTAAGGTCCAGCTCTGATGTGAGGGCGAGGGTGATTTTGAGGTTCAGGTTTATGGTGCATCACGGGGAACGTCGATATTGACGGTGTTGGGTCAGTCCTGGGGCCAGGGCTATGGCTCTTGTTAGGTATTTGGAAAGGGGTATGGGGAGGATAGGGGTAAGTTTGGAGTGAGGGTCCATCCCTGATATGAGGGCGATTGAGAGATTGAAGTTCAGGTTCACGTTGTGCCATGGGGTACGTAGATGCTGATGGTGAGAGGTCAGGCCAGGGGCCTGTGGTAGGGTTAGGGGTAGCTATTTGGAAAGGTGTATGGGGAGGGCAGGGTTATAGTTAGAGTTAGGTTCTGCCTCTGATGTGAGGGCAAATGCAACATTGCACTTCATGGTTAAGGTAATGCATGGGTGATGTCCATGGTGATGGTGAGAGGTGTCCGTTCCAGGGACCAGAGCTAGTGTTAGGGATAAGGTGTTCAGTAAGGTGAAAGGGGATGATAGGGTTATGGTAAGATCTCGTGTCCAGCTCTGATATGACTGCGAGGGCGAGTTTGCACTTCAGGTTTAACGTTATTTGTGGGTGATATCCCTGGTGCTGGTGAGGGCTGTAACGTCCAGGGGCCAGGGCTAGGGTTAGGGTTAGTTGTTTGGAAAGGTGTACTGGGAGGCTAGGGTTAGGTATGGAGTTAGGGTCTGGTTCTGATGTGAGAGCGACTGCGAGATTGCGCTTCAGGGTTACAATGACGCCTGGGTAATGTCCATGGTGATGATGAGGGGTCTGGCCCAGGGTCCAGGGCTAGGGTTAGGGTTAGGTGTTCAGAATGGAGTACAGGGTAGACAGGATTACAGTTTGCGTTAGGTTTCAGCTCTGATGTGAGGGCGAGGGTGAGTTTGAGTTTCAGGTTTATGTTCTCTGGGGTCATCAATGTTGACAGGGAGGGGTTGTCCTGGGGACAGGGCTAGGGTTAGTGTTAGGTTTTCGGTAAGGTTTATGGGGTGGATTGGGTTCTGGTTAGAGTTGCGGTCTTGCTCTGATGTGAGGGTGAAGGCGAGTAGCACTTCACGGTTACAGTGATGCGTGGGTGATGTCCACGGTGATGGTGAGGGTTGTCAGGTCCAGGGGCCAGGGCTTGGGTTAGGGTTAGTTGTTTGGAAAGGTGTACTTGGAGGATAGGGTTACGTATGGAGTCAGGGTCCTATTCTGATTTGAGGGCAACTGCAAGACTGTGCTTCAGGGTTATGGTGGTGTGTAGGTGATGTCCATGGTGATGATGAGGGGTCAGGTCCAGGGGCCAGGGCTAGTGTTAGGGTTAGGTGTTCAGTAAGGTGAAAGGGGATGATAGGGTTATGGTTAGATTTTGGGTCCGGCTCTGATGTTTGGGTGATGGCGAGATTGCGCTTCAGGTTTAACATTATGCATGGGTGATATCCATGGTGCCGGTGAGGGGTGTAAAGTCCAGGGTTCAGGGCTAGGGTTAGGGTTAGGTGTTTGGGAAGGTGTACTGGGAGGATAGGGTTAGGTTTGGAGTTAAGGTCCATTTCTGATATGAGGGCGAGGGCGTGATTGCGCTTCAGGGTTAATGTGATGCATGGGTGATGTCCATGATGACTGTGAGGGTTTTCAGGTCCAGGGGCCTGGTCTAGGGTTAGGGTTAGGTGTTTGGAATGGTGTTCAGTGAGGATGGGGTTACAGTTGGAGTTAGGGTTCTCCTCAGATATAGTCTCCTGTGACTCGCAGGCTGTGTCTTGTGTGAGATGCCACCCAGGGAGGGATTCTTTGGGGTTGGGCTGCCCCTAGACCCCCACCTGCAATTCTTACAAGGCAGCAAATTCAGCTTTTTAGAAGTTAGACTTTTCAGTTAAGAATAATTTTGAGATTCTCAGAATAGTTGCAGAGAGAGGGTTCCTGCATACCTTCACCCAGGTCCCCTCATCTTGTCAGATTACATCACCTGTTATGTCACAATTAAGAAACCAGCATGGCTGCAGTGCTATTAACTCCACTGCAGACTTTATTTGGCTTTTGCTACTTTTTCTGTGCCGGGACCCAGCCCAGGATGCCATACTGCATTTCCTGCCCTCCACTTACCAGGCAGGCTTTGTCATCTGCCATTTGCCCCTTCTCATCTGCCCCTAACAGTTCTCCCCTCCTCCACACCCCTCCCCAGCCTCCATGTCTCTGGTTGAGTGGACATTTCCTGGAAGCTCACGGCCATGTCTGCTGATCTGTGTTCAGAGGCCTAACCAGAGCCTGCCTTCTCTCTTGCACGCTGGGAGGAAGGAAGCTGCTCTGGCCACTTGGTAAATATTTTATAACATCTAATGGAGTCAAGTTGTTTACTCTGCAGAAAACAGAAGGCATTAGTTAAAGAAAGTAACAAGCTTACTGGGTGCTGATGCTTCAGGTTTAGCAAGAGGCCTGGGAGCTTGAATGGTTTCCACTTAGTGCTGGCCTACAAGTAGAGCATCGCAGAAGAGATTGGTTTCTGCAGCTTCTTGGGGCGGGGCCAAAATCCCTGGGGGCCAGGATTGGCAGCCAGGCTCCTTGCAGCCTCAGACACACCAGGGACCTTAATGGGCTCCTGCTCAGCTCTGTCCCCTGAGCATCTTCCCACAAATGTCATTCCCATATAGTTCTCCCCTTGGCCTCTTCTCAGCATGGCTCTCTGGTCTGTGCCTCTTGGGGTGTCCACGTGGAGCCATGGACCACATCCCCAGATATCTTGTCTACCCGGAGGAGCTGTGCCCATCATCACCCTTGGGACCTGGCTTTCTCATCTGGAGGGAGAAGCTCAGTGCTCAACATGTGGCCCAGAGAGAGAGCGGAAGGGGGCTGCTGCCACCGTCAGGGCGAGGCACGCCCTTGTGGCTACATGTGCACAATTTCCTGCCCCTTCTGCACCCACCCCCTGCCACCTCTGGGTCTCACTGCTACTTTTTCACACTTGGCCCCCTCAAAGTTTCATTTCACAGAAGGGGGAAGTAAAAATGTTTATTATTTAAACCAAGACATATAAAGACTGTAGTAAATTGTTTTGATGTCATTTACAAGCTGTCATCGTAAAGTTTAATGTGAAGTCAGAAGGGAATCAGTGAAGGATGTCTGAGCAGAAACTCAAATGAAGGGGAAATGGGTTTTACTGACCCATAGGTTTGTGGTTTGGTCCCCTCTTTGCCCTGCCACCCTAAGAAGAGTGCTGCCTCCTTTGTCTTCCCTGCTTTGCCCTGGGGCTTCCTCTTCTCACTGTCAGCCATCACCCAGCCCCTCCATGCCCTCACTCTCCCCACCCCTGCTGCACATACACCACAGTCGTGGGATTCTCCACGACCCCAGTGCCAGGGAGTGAGCTGCCAGCGTGGTTCCAGGGCACCTCAGCCCAGTGCTGGCTGGCTGTGCCCTGGTAACCTGGGAGCCAAGCAGTGAGCCAGTGCAGCCCTGGCTTGGAGCATTCAGGAGCCTTTGACGGGCCTTTGGAGATTTCTGAGGAACTTCAGGTCATCTGTCTTGGTAGTTTAGAGCAAAAATCATTCTGGCTTTAAGCATTTAATAGTGCAAGTTTGCATGTCGTACTTGAGAACAAGCTGATGACATAGACCCTAACCCTGAGAATCGGGGCTCCAAGGCAGATGTCACTAAGATGACAGACTCCACCTGGAGTGGAGTAAATGAGGACTGCTAAGAAAGCAAGCAGGTGGATGGCTATGGTACGCTGTCTATAGCTAGCTGGATAACATGCACATTTTGGGAACTTGCAGGATTTGTGAGCATAGCATGGGGAATTTCTAGTGGCCCATGCCCCTCTTATCAGTCATGAAGGAAGGCAGTGGGCAGGGTGAAGGGAAGGGAAGGAAAGGAAGGAAGGGGCCTGTGGACTGGAGGGTGTTTTTGTCCAGTGATGGGGTCCTGGTAGGAATGAGCAGGTCAGGAGAAGTGCCCTGAATTCTGACGAATGGTGGGGATTGAGTTCAGTCCTGATCACAAAGGCATGAGGGGCTTCTCTGCGGTCCGGGGCGGGGAGCTGACTTGGCCCAAGAGCAAGATAGCAATAGTAGCAGCACAAAGTGGAGGAGTCCGCACAGAGCTGTGGGTACATCAAGGGAGAGAGGATGAGACTGTGGTTCATAGTAGGCACCTCAGCATGAGGGATGCAATGGCAGAACTCCACAGAAGGATGTTGTGGGAAGGCAGATGAGGCAGGAGGAAGGGTGGGAGGCTGTCCTGGGGCCTGGTCATATCTGGCACTGTCTCTTTCTTTCTGCTCCTAAGAATCTGGCTGATTGTTGCTTTAGCTGCTTCCAGGCCAGGTCTTACAAGCCAGCTGCCATTAGGACTCTCAGCTAACAAAGTAGAGCCCTATCTTCCCTCTGCCATTCTCCCTTACTGGGGCCCTCATAGCAGCTCAGTGGCTTGTTCAAGGCACATCTGGGCATTCCTATGTCCCATAGCCAGAAGCCACAGAGCCAGCAGGGCCCCAAGCCTGCGGTTCCCATAGAAAGTGAAAAAAACAGTCCAGTATGTGTTTCTTTCCTCCTGCCTTCCTCTGGTGTGGGCAGCACATATTCCCAGGAGTTGTCCTTGGGAGCATGTGGTCATCCCTGACTCAGCATACCCCTCTGGGCCCAGGGCAGGGGGTTTCATGCCCTTCATGTCTGGGCTGTTTCTCCTAGAGAGCTGGGAGCTGGCTCTTAGGTGTTTGGAGGTGTCCCAGATGCTCAGCAGCTTTGGATTGAAATGTTTGAAATCCACCTTATGGATCTTAAGCTAGAGCCCCATGGGGCTGGTGCTTGGCTATGAGCCAATGCTCCTCAGAATAGGTTGGACACTGGCACTGAAAATGAGCTGGAGACGGAGGTGGGTGGGCAGGCTTTGGCTCCCATAGCACCTCCCTGGCTGTATGGGTCCTCTTTCTGGTTGTAGCTGGTAAGAAGACTCCATCACAGTTGTGCCCCTCAAGGCATGAGACTCATCTGCAGAGGTGGTCAGCATGCAGATTCCAGGGCCTGCTGCCAAGGTTTTGGTTCTGTACGTCTGGGGGCCGTGGAATCTGCATTTTGTGAAAGTTCTTCTGGGTAGCCAGATTTGGGACCCATTGCTTGAGTCCACTCTCCTCTTCTAAAAAGGAAGCCTTCAAGGTCACTACCCCAGGCTCTCATAAATTTGGATATGGAAGGGAGACTGGGGAGCACCTCAGCCCTCCTTGTCCCTTGTTTTTAATTATATAAAGGTAAGAAATGTTACCTCTAGTATCTATCCAGTCTCAAAATAGAGGCCTTGGGAAGACCCAATTTCGGAGCTTTTCAGAGCTCAGGGAGTGACTACAAATGGGAAACTTGATCCCTAGGACATCCTGTCTTATAGGAAAGTGGTAAGGTAAGGAGCAGCATGAGGAAGATAAGGTGGTCTGGGGCTGGGATGACTTAGGATTTTCCCAAGGGTACCTCCTTGCCCAGGGAATGATGGATGGCACAGAGAAGCCTCAGACTTCATGTCAGATGTTTGCCACTTGCCTTCCCTCCTTGCCCTGCCAGGTCCGACTAGGGGTGGAGGGGAAGGCTGGGCTGCAAGCGAGGCCTTCTTGCTGCTCCTTTCAACAGCCTCAGGCCTGCAGCTCAGCCTCTGGATGGTCAGGCCCTGCTGTTTTCTCCTGGAGGAGGGCTCATTAACCCAGCCAATGGCTGGCATTGTATACCGTTTCCTTCTGAGTTCCGCTGGTGAGGGTGGTCTGTGCTGAGAGAGTTAGCCCCACGCAAGGAAGCAGAAGGCCTGGATGGAGCCCATGTGTAGCCAGGCCACCTCCTAGCATCTGAGCCCAGGCAAGGGGCTCAGCTCTATGAGCCTTAGTTTCTCCATTTTGCAAAAGGGGATTTTGATTTCTGTCTTACTTCCCTTGTAGAGGCTCAATTCAAAGACACTTCAAAGACAAAGTGAGCTGAGAGATGAGAGGATAGCTTGAAAATTCTAAAGCAAGGTCCGTGAACTTGAACTGCGTGACATGAATGAGTGAGCTGGGCAGTGAGGAATGGCAGGAGCACTGGAGAGCGGGGGAGCAAAGTTAGGTTCATCAAAAAAATAAATACCACAGGCTCAAAAATAACACATATCTAAGGGCCACATGAGGCTTATAGGCCAACAATTAACCCCTTCCATGAAGTGTTCAGAAACCCATCATACAGGTAGCTCTACAGCTCCATACCGCATTCACCAACGATGATGTACCACATTGTAAACAATGCCCTACGAAGAACTAGTGTATGTGTAGGGGCTCTAAGAGTGGGCTCCAGGGTCAGCCAGCTTAGATTCAAACCCGGTCTTTGGTGTGTGGGCATATTACTTCAGTTTTCTCTTCTCTTTTTTATTTCCACATGTAAAATGTGGATAATAGTAGTATCTACCTCATTGGAATCTTATGAAGATTAAATGAGATAATCCATGAAAAGCTTAGCCCAATGACTGCTCAAAACTTAATTCATTCAATGAAAGTTTAATGTTATTATTATTGTGTTGTTATTATTATTATCCCCTGCCTTGTTGCCCAAAGATAGGAGGGCATATGTGGCAATAACAGCACAATGATAACAGAGAATAAGAGAGGTAGGTAAAGAGGACTAGGAAGTCAGGAGCAGAGACAGATGACCACCGAGGTCTCATGTGGTTCCTGTTGGAAAGTGACATTTTACTTTGAGTTTCCTGATAACCACAGGAAACAGGGAGAAATGGCTAGTTAGAAGTTTACCAAAATGGAGGAGGGATCAAGGAAGTTCCTCCATATTCATGCTTATATTTTGTTCAAGAATTAGAAAAGGCTTTCATCTTTGGTTAATGGGCTATGAAGGTACCTGATAACTCAGATGTGTGGAGTTTGGAAACCAGCATTTCTTCATTGGCATCTCTGAGCTCAGACTGGCGCTTTGATTATTGTCAAACCTCAGCCAGGCTGGCTGCCAGTCCAGGCCAAAGATATGGTGGCTTCTAGATCCCTGGTTGCTGGGCTGTAGAAATGGCACTCTCGTGGCTAGGACTTCAGAGCTGTTTTCTCACCTTCCCAGACTGCTCAAATGTTTCAGTGGTCCCATTCTTGCTTGCGCCTTCTACCTAACCCTCTCCCTGAGCAATCTGGTTATTCTTCCCTTGCTAACATGCAGCATTCCTAATAATCCTGACATCTGTCTCCCTACCTCCCATCTTGAAGCCCTTTCTGAAGGTTTTCTAGATGGTGGTCTCCTGTGAGCATATTGGTCTGAATTTCCAATGCCGTTTGATGGATCTGACACCCCACAGTCCTGACTACTTCAGATAGAGTATAGCAAGTATGTAATTTCTGGGAGAATCCTTTCTGGTTTGTGCGATGTTAATGTGGAGCATTGAAGTACAGGTTTTGAAAGTTCAGAGATCACACGTCTGTTTATCTTGCTCTGAATTACATCCTAGGCACAGAAGGACACTTAATAAATCAATGTCCTGATGAAAACAGTGGTGCTGTCAGTAAATGATACTAATAAGAAATATGCAAGAGGAAAAAACACTACTCGATTTGAATGTGAACCTTTGGTTTTCAGGGGAAAACAAGCTCTAATGCAAGTTTGAGGCGGGTGTTTGCTTTAAGGGGACAGCATGTTGAGTTTGCCAGCATTATGCTATTGCTGGATGAAATGGTTTACTGCCAAGTCCTTCCAAATATTTCTGGGAACTCTGATGCGTCAAGACAAGAGGCCTGTCTTTTCACAACACTGTGTGGCTTTAAAAGGCTTCTAACGGGAACATGAAGAAATAGTTGCATGAAAAAATTGATCCTTGATTGATGAAATAGTCTTATAATAAGTTGCTAGTCCTTTGCTATGTTAGAGAGGCACTCAGGAAACTTGACAGCATTCACAGAGGGTGGGCCCTCCTGGTGCTCGTTTCTAAGGTGTGGGGAGGCCCCATATAGCCTGGCATATATGGTGTGAGAAAGTGAGGCTTGAGTGGAGGCTTGGAAGAGGCGAGGGTTCCGCTGTGCAGATATGTAGGGGAAGTGTGTTCCAGGCAGAGAAAAGAAGGAAGCAGAGGGCGCATCTAATGGGATTAAGAATGGCGAGGGGTGGGCAGAGCCATGGGATGGGTGGGGTGAGGGTGGGGGAGAATGTCAAGTAGGGCCTGGTAAGCCAGGAAAGGACTTCGGCTTAGATTCTGAAGGAAACAGCGGCTGGAGGAAAAGAACGACGTGACCTGGCTTGTTTTTAAAAAGGGCCATTCTCGCTCTGGTTTTGAAAAAAGACTCTAGGAGAGAAAGGGAAGAAGCAGTGAGACCTATTAGGAGCCTGTTAAAATAAAAGGCCAAAAGTGATGGTGACTTGGATCAAGACGGTAGCAACAGTGCAGTTGTCAAGAGGAGGCGGATGCTGGCCGTGTTTCTCACGGAGAGCCAGCCGGATTTCCTGACGGGTTGGATACGGGGTGTGAGCAAGAGGAAGGGAGTGAGCGATACCCCAAGGGTTTCACCTCCACAGATGGGTGGATGGAGTTGCCATCCGCAGAGATGGAAGAGGGTGTGGGGGGCAGCTGAATTCTCCACCTCCCAGCCTGCCCCACTGGTTCCCTCCCTGGGTGGAAGAAGAGTGGGGAGAACGAGGAAGGCTGCTCAGCCCAGTGAGACCGCAGTCCTGCCTTTTTTGAGCCCTGAGTCTTTTCTCTTCAGCAGTTCAGACGCCCTTTCAGTATTCCCTTTGAGATTCATCCCCTCCTTCATGACATCTGTCTTGATTAATTGTACCTGACTGAAGTCTCCCAGTTCATTCCATATTCATACGTGGGTATGTTTTACCTAACACAGTGGATGAGTTTTTGAAAAAAGAGGTGTAAGTCACCTTTCAAAAAATATTAAAGCCTATTTGATATTCACCAGGGGAGCTAACTATTTAAAGCACCCTATTATTGATGCTTTTGTAAGGTGGAGAATCCTTTTGTTAGATGACTGTGGATCTCCACTAATTTATCAGTTTTGAAAGGTCAGGTTGTAAACGTATAAAACTGAGTGCACACTTGCATAATATGTCACTATACATGAGGTAGCTGCTAAGCATCTCGTGGGTGGGCCCACTGGGACCGCAGGCTCAGGGCGTTCTCACCTGAACTCGTCATTTTCCTCCTAAATTATCTTCCTTCTGTACCTCCTGTTTCACCCAGGCCTGAAACCCAGAGTCTTCTCTGTCTCCTCCTGATTCCTGTCCTCCTCATGCCCTTTCCCCCAGCTCATCACTTCTTCGCGTCTGTGAACTTTCTTGCATCTCACACATTCTGTCCGCGACTCTCTGCCTCTATTATGGTTCAAGTGCCCAGGATATCTTAACGGACTTCTTAACACATCTCCCTGTAATTACTTTATCCATGCTCTTGAATGCATCAGTCCTCATTCAGCTACTCAAGTGAATGGCCAAAGCATCCTCTTAATCATAACCCATCTCTGCTCAGAGATGTATGATCCTCCCATCACCTTGCTGATAGCTTACAATCTAAACACCTGAGCACGGTATCCAGCACGCTCTCTGTGACCAGTCTGCATGCACCTTGCTGCCTTCTCACCTCTCCTCCATTCCTCCTCCTGCCCTGTGAAGGGCATCCACCATGAAACATTTACTACACCCCTGCAGCCCCAGGCAGGAGTGGGTGTGGGCCTGCTCCTTCATCATCCCTGGCCTGCAGTGCCCCTCGGGGAACCTTTGCGTTTTCAGTGACCAGCCTGAACACCCCTTCCTCTTTGAAGCCTTCTCTTTCTTCAGGCAGAATGACCTCTCCTTCTGTGGCACTTCATGCAAATCACTTTTATAGCATGCAGCCCTCTGCTAGCATGTTGTTCTACCTTTCACATCTTCCTCACTGACCTGTCCATGTCCTGCCTGCTGGGTGCTGTCTTAATCCTCACCTTTCTCTTTGGTGCCTTATGTGTAGTGAGTGTGTAATAAACAGATGCTGCATGACTTCCTGGCTGTCTTTTTGCTTATCAGTGTTTTATTGTTGACATGTGCTATCCACATTAAATTGTAAGCTTTGTGAAGTCTGTAATTGTTTTTGGCTTATTTTTTTTTACCTCTATCCCTTACCATGCAGTCTCCACAGATGGTGTTTATTGTGCTAAGTGCCAAGTTCTTGATCAGCCCTTGCATTTCAAGGTTGCATGACCTTAATGGTGGAAACACAGCAAACTGGGAATTCATCCCAGTCACTCTGGCCTCTGGTTTGTTTATTTATTCAATCATTTATTTATATCCCATGTAGCTGGTATGAATTCCAGGCCACAATGGTAGAATGCAAGAAATGTCACATTTCTTTATTTCTCTAAATCAAGTTTAATCGGTCCCAAGCTTCCAACTGCTGAGCTGGCAGGAAATTCAATTTATCTTTTAAGAGGTACCCCCACCCATAAGCACTCCCTGAGGGTTGTACAAAAGCTTCATGGTTCTTGCCAGTTCTGCAGAGCTAAGGAAGGACCCTTTTGTTTGGGGTCCATACTGGTCATAGCCTAACCCATGTGGTCTGCTGGCCAGAGGGTTCTGGATACCTCTGCCTCCAACTTAAGAGAGCTTGAGGACCCAGGCCGGAAGCATAAGGTTCTTTCTAAGCTGCCCCATAGTTCCAGGGCATGGCAAGGAGAAGAGCTCCAACCTCCACCAATCATGGTACCTCCGGAAGCCAGGCCCTGTCTCAGAGTCAGGGGACATTCTCAAAACTTCCTTCAGATAAGAGGGAAACTATGTCTTGTTCTTCTTAGCTTCTTTATATATTGCCTAAAAGAATTAGTATCAGAATGATTTTTCCTGTCACACATCTTAATAAATGATTTATGCTCAATATATATGTCATAAATTCATGATGGTATATAAATCCAAGTAAAGAATTTGGACCAGGGCAAGAATCCAGAGTTCCAGCAACTATACTTGCTGTAGTTAAGGTTCATATTTGACTCTAAAATTCCTGGTTGCCAGAGTGAAAAGGGAATGTGGTTTCTTAACTCTGTTATCAGAACAGAAAAGACACAATTTCTTAAGAGAAGCAAAGCCTTTTCTATTATTTGGTTCTAAAATAAGTTTCTCATTTGAAGCTTTATAAAGGGGATATCAAGCAAGGTATTGCATACAGGTCTCTGTTTCTTGTAGGCCGTGCCTCTTCATAACCACATGTGAGAATAAATATGCCTGGAGGCTTGCATATAAGAATGTTGACCTCAGACATTGTTCCCTTCTTTCGCTACCTTTTTCCCCATTCAGACTTCTGTTTATGGCCGGATATGACTGGTATCATGAGTGCACCATAGCCTAAGCAGAACAAAGACTGAAATAAATATCATATCCTAAGTGCCAGAAGTAGGTTCTGTATGGGCAAATAGGTTCTGCTCCTGATGTTTCCTTTGCCTGTTATCATCTTGGCCATTTCTTTCTCCTGCTGAAATCTCTTTGAGCATAAAGGACTCTATATTCATCATTAAATCACCAATGCCAAGCACAGTGCATGGCATTTAACAGGTGTTAAATAAATCATTGTTGAATTAACATGCTTGTTTTGTCCCTGTATTTCATATCTATCTCTAGCATGGTCTTTTAAGTTACCCTCCTGTGTTTCAGGAATAATATGGAGCTAAATGAGAGAAGAGTTCCTCCAATGTGGACTCTTTTCTATCTCATACATGAAAGGACTCAGGAAATAGGCCTAAAGATCTGTCAGTCATTTATGGGGCATATGAGGAAGAGCATATTGTACTCTCAGTGAGGACAGTGAAAACTGGTGAACTGCTGGGTGAAAAACATGAGTTTGTGTGAAATAAATGAATAATTAGGAGATTGGGAGGCATAAAATCTGACTCAGGTCCTGGAATGTGTCCTTATTTGCTTTGAGACCTTGGTCAAATCATTTAGTTTTCTTATTTGTAAAATGAGGAGAGTACCATCTATTTCAATTGTTCTTCTTTGGAATAAGAAGACTCTGCATAAACTGAGAATTGCTAAGGAGATTTTGTTTATTATCCTTTGTTATTGCTAGTTGTAAGGGGTAGGGTTCTGAGGAGATACCTTAGTTTCTCAGGTAGAGAAGTTGTATGAGAGCAGTCTTGTTGCCCAGAATAAACATGTTATATTCAAAGGGCAGTGGCTGAGTTAAAATAAGTTAATTTCCAAAGTTGCAGGATACAAAACCAACATACCAAATTAGTGGTGTTTCTATACCATAATAATAAACACTTGGAAGAGGAAATTAAAAAAACAGTTCCATTTATAAGAGCATCAAAAAGAACGAAATGCTTAGGAATAAACCTAACTGAGTAAGTGAAAAACTTGCACACTGAGAACTACAAAACATTGCTGTAAGAAACTAAAGGAAACACAAACAAATGGAAATACATCCCATATTTATGGATTGAAAGACTTAATATTGTTAAGATGTCAATACTACCCAAAGTGACTATGAATCTGTTTTGTTGGATCTAACAAAATTCCTATCAAAATTCCAATGACATTGTTTGCAGAAATAGAAAAACCCATTCTAAAATTCAGATGGGCCCTGAGTAGGCAAAACAATTTGAAAAAGATGAACCAAGTTAGATAACTCACAGGTCCTGGTTTCAGAACATATTACAAAGCTACAGTAATTGAAATAGTGTGATGATGCCATAAAAGACAAATATATTAACAGTGGAATAGAATAGAGAGTTCAGAAATAAACCTTCCGTGTATGGTCAGATGATCTTTGGCAACCATGCCAAGACCTCTCAATGTGGAAAGGACAGCCTCCTCAACAAATGGTGTTGGGAAAACTGTATATCTGCCTGCAAAGGAATGAATTTAGATTCTTATTTACACCACAGATAAAAATTAACTGAAAATGGATTAAAGCCTAAGTGTAAGACCCAAAACTATACAACTTCTAGAAGAAAACAAGAAAACTTCATGATATTGGATTTGGCAACAAGTTCTTGCATATAACACCAAAAGCACCTGCAATAAAAGCAAAAATAGACAGATGGGACTACACAAACATTCACACCTTGTGCTTCAAAGGATACATAGAGTAAAAAGGAAACCCACAGAATGGGAGACAATATTTGTAAACTGTATACTCATAAGGGGTATGATATTATACTAATATCAAGAACATATAAAGAACTCTTGCATCTAAACAATAAAAACAAAAAGAGGCAAAGGACTTAATAGATATTTCTCTCAAAATGATATACAAATAGCCAACAAGTGTATGGAAGGATGCTCAAAATCACTAATCATCAAAGAAATGAAAGTAAAAGCCACAATGAGATAGTATCTCTCACATATTATGGTAGCTATCATAAAAATTAAAACAAAATAAATGTTGGCAAGGATGTTGAGAAGTTGGAACCCATATTTCACTCTTGGTGGAATTGTAAAATGGTGCAATTGCTATGGAAAACAGTATGACAATGCTTAAAAAATTAAAAATAGAACTACCATATGATCCAGAAATTTCACTTCTGAATATGTATCCCCCAAAATTAAAAACAGAGTCTTTAAAAGATATTTGTGCACCCATGTTCATACAGCACTACTCACAATAGCGAAGTAGTAGAGCAGTCCAAGTGTCCATCAGTTGATGAATAGAAAAGCAAAATGTATATAATAGAATATATAATGGAATACTATAAAAAGGCCTTAAAAGAAAGGAAATAGTTTCACATGATGCAACATGGTTGAACCTTGAGAACATTATGGTAAATGAAATAAGCTATCATGAAAAGAACACAAATAACTATGATTTCACATATATGAAATATCAAAAGTAGTCAAATTCATAGAAAAGTAAAGGGAAAAAGTTGTTTAATGGGTATATGATACAGTTTCAGTTCTGCAAGGTGAAAAAGTTGTGAAGATCTGTTTCACAACAACTTAAATATACTTAACATTACTGAACTACCCTTAAAAATGGTTAAGATAAATATTATATGCTTTTTACCATGATTAAAATAGCAACTAAAAAAGTCTGAATGCCACACACATATGCAGGGCTGTGTGCATGCCCTAGAAAGATCTGAGGATGCCTCAGTCTCTCACCTCTGGCTGTTATTGAGGCTAAATGTAAGCAGAAAGTGAATGAGGCAGTGGTAAGCAGCTGGAATATTGAAGGCATGCCCTAATGCACACACACAATCTCTCAGGAAAGGCTGGCAGACTTACTGTTCTGAGTGTTTAAGGAAATCTCTGTCTAATGAAAACTTTTGTGGCTGCACAGATAAAAAATTCAGAATTTACAGAATTAGTGCAGGAAAGTCACTAGACACACAAACAGAAACAGTAAACCTTGGGGAGGTGAAGGTGTCTGATTTTTAAAGGTGTTAGATTGTATTATTTAAATGTCCAATTTTTAGTAACACAAACATTGCAAGAAATGCAAAGAAATATGAAAGATGGCTCATACACAGAAAAAAAAGGAATCAGTAGAAACTGTGAGGGAACTGAGACTTTGGACTTACTAGATAAAGACTTTAAGTCAGCTATTATAATTATATTCAAAGAACTAAAGGAAACTGTCTAAAAGAATTAAAAGAAACTGTCTAAAGAATTAAAGGAAAGTATGAGAACATTGTTCCATTAAATAGAGATATCAGATAGAATTATATATATATATATATATATAAAATCTATACTGAATAGACATTCTGGAGTTGAAAAGAATAACTAAAATGCAAAATTCATTAGAGAAGCTCAAGAGCATATTTGAATTGGCAGAAGAATGACTCAACAAATTAAAAAAAAATAGTTCAATTGAGATTACCCAGTCTAGGAATAGGATGAAAAAAGAATTAAGAAGAATAGACAAAATATCACAGACCTGTGGGATACCATAAAGCATACCAACATATGGATACTAGAAATCCTGGAAAGAGAGAAAAGAAAGAACATGGCAGAAAGAATATTTGAAGAAGTAAGTCTAAAAACTCCCCAAAGTTATAAAGAACATTAATCTACACATCCAAGAAGCTTAAAAAACTCCAACTAGAACAAACTTAAAGAAATCCACAATTAGATAAAACATTATAGTCAAACTTTCAAAAGTCAAGGACAAAGAGAGAATCTTGAAAGTAGTAAGAGAGAAGAGGCTTTTCACATACAAAAGATTCTCATGAGATTAGCTGAATTCTCATCAGAAAGCGGAGGCCAGAAATCAATGGTATGAAATATTCAAAATGCTGAAAGAGAAAGACTATCAACCAAACATTTTATATTCAGTAAAAACTATCCTTCATAAATGAAGGGGAAATTAAGACATTCTCAAATAAACAAAAACTGAATTTGTTGTTATTCAACCTGCCCTACATATAAAGAGTCTTTCAGGCTGAAATGAATGAATACTAGATTGAACTCAAATCCACATGAAGAAATAGAGTAGTAGTAAATGTTACTACAGTGTAAATTTGTTTTTATTTGTTGTTTTATTTTCCCAACTCATTTAAAAGCAACTGTAAAAAACAATAGTTATAGAACTGTGCTGATAGGCTTATAATGCATAAATATGTAATTTATATGACAATAATAGCATAAGGAGGTGAATAGAGCTATACTGGAGCAAACTTGTGTACTTTTGAAAATAAATTGGTATTAATGTGAACTAGATTGTTATTGAGCTTCTCTAGTGAATTTTGCATTTCAGTTAGTATACTTTTCAACTCCAGAATGTCTATTCAGTATAGATTTTCTATATATATATAATTTCTATCTGATCTCTATTTAATGGAACAATGTTCTCATACTTTCCTTTAATTCTTTAGACAGTTTCTTTTAATTCTTTTAGATAGTTACCTTTAGTTCTTTGAATATAAATTAGTTCTATAAATTAAGGTGTTAGTTGTACTCTCCAGGGAACCCACTAAGGAAATAACAACAACAATAAGGAAACAGTAAGGGAATAAAAATGTTGCACTAAAACATCCATTTAATATAATGGAAGATAGAAATGAAGAAGTAGAGGAATAAAGACATAAAACATATAGAAAACAAATAACAAAATGGCAAACATAAATCCTTCCTTATCACTGATAACATTAAATTTAAATGGGCTAAACATCCCAATCCAAAAGCAGTGATTGGCAGAATGGACTTAAAAAAATGATCCAACTATATTCTGTATACAAGAGACACATTTTAGATTCAAAGACATAAATGGTTGGATGGATGGTTAAGGATAAACATGCAAACAATAACCAGAAGGAGCTAACTAATATCAGATACAATGGACTTTAAAATCAGATTTTTAGGTGAAACCAAGAAGAACATTTTATAATGAGATTTGGGTAAATTTATCAAGAACTCATAAATATGAGCATATAATCATTTAATAAAAGAGCCTCCAAATACATGAAGCAATAACTAACAGAACTAAAGAAAATAATAGACAATTCAACAATAATAGTTGGAGACCTCAATATTCCACTTACAATAGTAGTTGGAAAAACTCCACAGATGACCAACAAGGAAACAGAAAGCTTGAACACTGCAAACCAACTAGACTAACAGACATGTGCAGAATCCTCCACCCAACAAGAGCAGAATATACATTCTTCTCAAGTACACATGGGACAGTCTGGAGGATAGACCATATGTCAGACCATAAAACAACCTCAATAAATTTAAAAGGATTGAAAGCATACAAAGTAGTTTCTCCAACCACAGTGGAGTGAAATTGGAAATAAATGACAGAAGGAAATTTGGAAAATGAACAACTATGTGGAAATTAAACAGCATACCCCTAAGTAACCAATGGATCAAGAAGAAATGGCAGGGAAGCTAGAAAATACTTTGGGAAGCATGAAAATGAAAACACAACATACCTAAACTGAATGTTCAACAAGCTGCTAAATAACTGCTTCGAGAGAGATTTATGGCTGTACATGTCTATATTTAAAAAGAAGAAAGATCTCAAATCAATAACCCAAACTGCCACCTTAAGAAATTAGAAAAAGCAGATCAAATTAATAATGATTAGAGCAGAAATAAGTCGAAGAGGAAATACAAAAACAATCGAAAAGATCAAAAGTCAGTGACTGCAGTAGCCACAGGGGACCTCACCAGGCAAAGCAGCAAAGGACAGAAAGGCCATTTTGTGAGGGGCCCCGGTGCTGGACCAAGCACTCTGTTTTACAGCTGGGAGGAGTCTGAAATTTTCTCATAAAAGAGTAACAAAATGCAATACGTGTTCTAAAGGATGATCTGGTGTCAGTGTGCATTATTTGGAGGCAGTGTTCTGTACATTATAAAGGCTAAAGGATGAAATCAGTATGAGGAAATGAGAGGCCACTGCAATAATCCAGGCAGCTTGGGACCAAAGTCTAGAGTAGAGTCGTGGCAGGGAAGGACAGGTCCAGCATATAAGGGATTTGAAGAAAGAAGACATCATAGGATCTGGTGGCTTAGATCTTTGATCTGAGAAGTAAGTCAGTCTTTCAGGCTGAAATGAATGAATACTAGATTGAACTCAAATCTTGGCTCCTTAATTTACTAGCTATTTGATCTCAGGCAGTTCTTCTGAGCCCCCAGTTCCTTCATGTATGAAATGAGAATAGCAGTGATTACTTGTTGCACATTACAGGACTTTTTGTATGATTTAAGTGGCAAAATGGGTGTAAAATAGGTGTAAAAGCCATTTGTTAATACTCAAGCTCTTGACAAGTATGATGGTTTGTTGGCTATTATCAGGACTTCAATTTCTGATGCGCATTTCCAACAGTGAGAACATCCAAGTGGAAATGTTGAGTTGACAGTTGGAAATGTGGGAGGGGATTCTGGAGAGAAATTAGTGCCAAAACTGACATTTGGGCACCACCTTCCTGTCTCAGGGAGAGGAGTGGAGAGGGAATTGGGATAGAGTTCGGGTGGGCAAGGACTCAGCCTATGGAGAAATGGAATGTTTAAGGGCAGAGGCAGGCCGGGAGGGAAGGAACCAGGACCTTGGAACAGGGTTTCCCAGAGTTACAGCTTACCATTACTCCTGAGGTGGGAAGGAGAGAAGATAGCGGGTCTGGAGATGAGGGTGTGTCTAAAACTACTCACAGGAGGTTCCTTAGAAATGAAGGAGGTAAAAGCAGCATTATCAGAATTTAGCTGCAGAATCTCAAGGAAGGAAAGGTAGACAACAGGATAAACTGTTCATTTTAAATGATTGGCTTTGCAAGAGAGAATTGAGACAATTACAGAGTCTTATGTTGAGATTTTTGTGGTTCTCTATTTGAAACTCTGTGTGGTTCTGCTGTTACAAGCGTCAGCATCATGAGGAAGGCCACCAGAGAGGACAGGAGGACCCCCATCTCGTCCCTGCCTCTGGTGCATTGCATTTTGCAGGTAGGAATCATGCTACACATTGTAGATGGGAACCCTTGTCCATGAAAGCAAGAGGGAAATGCTCGGCAAATCAGAGATACCCCAAAGCCTCAAGGGCTCATTCGCTTTTCAGTGACTCAGTCTGAGCACCTGGTGAGGCAGTTCACCCGAGCCAACAGAGCTCATTTTGGAGACCTGAAGGTTTTACTGCCATCTGTCCCCTTACCTGCAGCACAGGTCAGTTTATGCCCAGTCTGTTCCCCAACCCAGGTATGTTCACTGATGTTTACACAGTAAACTTGGGGTGAGGTTGACTCCAAGTCCCTCCCAGCTCCGGGCTGCTCTGGGAGCTGACTGCCCCAGTGACCCCCTTAACGCATGGGATGCAGCCTTCCCCAGCTCCTTCTCTCACAGAGCCAGCTGTTCTTCCAGACTTGAGCAAAGTGCAGCCTGAGGCAGGACTTCCTGGCTCCCAAGTGCAGGATGCATTTTCTGTTCTTCATAGCAGATCTGTGGGAGGTTGATAGAACCTTCATTGCTCAGTGGTGCTGCTGAGCTGTGCTGAGGAGGGACTTGCAGGCTGGGAAAGAGAGAGAATCGAGGGGTGATGGTGGTGGTGGTGGGGGGGAGGGATTGGGGATATTCTCAACAGCTACCCTGGCAGGACAATTCCAGAATCAAGTTATGCCCTGGCTTGCATGGATCTCTGGGCTGCTCCTCTCATTTCCCAGCCCTGCGATGCTTCTTAATATGTTTGACCTTGGAATATACTGGAAAAGTAAAAGCAAAAGTCGAATGCAGCTACCCTGAACTGTCATTTTCATCTGTGTCTTGCAGCCTGGAAAGGAAAAGCTGCTGGCCTTTGGTTGCTGTTAGGAAATTATGGAGTCCCATGCTGTGGTCCTTGTGCCTATGGCCACCCTTGATATCCCTGCCCCACCTCCCTGGCTTTCTCATCTCTGATCCTGGGCTCTTCATCCCATCAGGTGAGGATGGAAGTTCTGGATGTCAGTGGCTGGAGGCATCTTGAGTGAGTGAATCCTCAACCAGCCACTGCCACCAGCTTCCTAGAGGCTGTGAGCACAGAGGACTTTCTGAGAAAAATCACTCATGGGTTAGGACTTTGGACTTGAGCCCCTGCTTGGTCACCTACCTTGGTGACCTACCCTCATCACCATGGACCTCAAGGACTCCTTTGTATCCATTAGTCTGGCCCCTGGGTATTCCCCCAAAATCCCACCCTGGTTTCAGCATGGCCTTCCTGGAGGATAAAGGTGACTCCTTCCAAGTGAAGGAAGGTCTTGGTAGATGAGTGTGGCAGCTACAAGGAGTTCATAGAGGAGCAGGCAGAGGGAGCAGGGCACAGCTTGGCAGTGCCAGAGACATTGCCCCAACCAGGAGGACATTTACTGGAGTGAGAACATGTTACCCCAGTATGGTGGGTCTGACCCACAGGCTGCTCCTCTATGGGGGTTTCAGGTGGGGAAAGGGAAGCCTTCCTGTCTCCTTTCGGGTTGGAATGTATAGCCAAGGTCTGCATGCAAAGCTGTGTTTCCGTATGGGATTCTAAGAAAGGCAGCTACTTTTAAAGACTTCCTTCCCCTGTATGATTCTCTTTGGATGGATCCTGATGTAGTGAATGTGTGCCAACTAGTTGTAACTGTTTAGGGACTTGGTTTGCTTAACCTGGTGAGTTTTGTGTGGAGAGGAAGTGATGAGCAAAGTAGGGGAGGTGCAGGTGGTGCTGGCAGGTGAGAGACTAATCAAAGAATTTGCAGAGCCATGTGCAAAGGTGGGCGGGATCAAACATATTAATCAGTTTAGTGAGCCTAAGTATAATTTCCTCATTACCAATTCTGATGTGGTTAGTATTGCATCTAATAGTAATTGTTTGAACATGATCAAGTGGTAACCTCAGAATGTAAATATGCCCAAGTTATGTGCTTTATTTTGTATGATTTTGTTTGTGTGTGTGTTTATTAATTTTTTATGTGCTTTCTTTTATGAACATTTCCAGTCACCCACAGGAGGCAGTGTTAGGCAGGGAGTAATGGGACTTGCTACCCAGTCCTGGGAGCTTATAACCCTAGGGTCACCC
Source organism: Manis javanica (assembly GCF_040802235.1). Taxonomy (NCBI): domain Eukaryota; kingdom Metazoa; phylum Chordata; class Mammalia; order Pholidota; family Manidae; genus Manis; species Manis javanica. The sequence continues at coordinate 218,300,511 of NC_133156.1, forward strand.
GAGGGACTCCTGTGACCATCCAGCATTCACCCTTAAGTGATGCTATGGTGTTAAAACAGGACTTAAGAGTTCTACAATTTTGAGAAAAGACTTATAGTCACTTAAAGGTTATGGCATTAAGTTCCTCTGAAGACAGAGTGAGCTCCATTAGAGGAAACTGCATTCTCATATTAGAATTGGAGCTAGTTGGTTTGGGGTGTGTATGTGTGTATGCACACATGCTTTTTCATGATGTTTAAAAATTAGGGGCTTTTTTGGCCTGAAAGTAGGAATACCAAGATCCTTCAGCCCCCTGGGAATCCAAAATACAAAGGTGGGCATCTTAAGAAAAAAAATTGCTAATAGATCTGTACCCTAAACCATATCTACATCCATGTTGACTGTTGGTGCTCAGCACCATCTCTGTCCTTCTTTGCTGTCTCCTATATTTCAGGGGCTAGAAGCCTACAAACTACATTTCTCTGACTCCCTTGATACAAAGATTCCACCAATGAGAAGCATTGCCTGCAATTTACAAGGTAGGAGAAAGAAGCAGGAGACATTGTTGTCCCAACAGCTCAGTTGCACGTCCCCTGCTTTCAGTGGAAAGGCTTTGTGGGCTTCAGTGAATGGTAGATGTGAGATTTTGCCAGCGTTTCTGGGTATCCTGTGAGTGATGACAGAATTATCACCCACTCCATGCTGTAGGCAGCTGAGGCCACTGGCAGCAGTCTCCTACAATTTCTGCATTTTCTAACATCCTGAACACTAGCACTGACTTCCCTTTTGTTCCTTCAGCCTTTCCAACAATTTTATAAGCTTCTAAATGCCTCTATTAAATTCCTGTTGCTTAAAATACCTTTGAATATTTTCTGATATAAACACTTTGCTTTTCTCTTCTTCTGTCTAACCTGGTGCCCAGGGTTTGTGACATTTCTAGGAGGTGAGTGGACAAATGTCTTACTCTGGACATTAGGAATGGCAGCAGTTGCCACAAGTCTTGTTGGCTTTCTTCCCAGCATGTCTGTTAAGTAGTGGAGGCCCCACGGTTTCTTCTTGTGCTTTCCTGAACACTCCAAACTGTCAGGTTGTTCCATGCATGACTGATTCCTGACATAGTTCTGCAGTAATAAGGAACCTCGAAGGTGTCATGGGAGGGCCTGATAGGGAACTTATTTATTCTTTTCGCTTTTGCATACATCCACTACACAGGAAACACATGTTCCGGCTCCACTGACATCAGAACGAAGAAGACATAAACCCTACAGTGCCACTGTCCAGATGCTCACTGGCTGGAAGATACATACACATGCAATAACCAAGAATGTTCATAGGACATGCTGGCATAGAGGTGATGTGCTGCAGCTGCACAGAGCAGGGGAGGACTCACTCTGACAGGAAGGAAAATGGGAGGTATATTAGTTAGGATGTGGGCTAAGCTGCTGTAACAAAGATACCCAAAATGATAGTAGTTCAACTGAGATAGAAGCTGCTTCTTTTCTCTCTCATAAATCCAAAGGTTGTCCAGGTTGGGTAGTTCTCTGCAACATGAAGTCATGTGGAGAGCCTGGCTCTGTCTAGTTGCTCTTCCATGTCTTAGAGTGTTGTTCTTGTCCACGTGGCTGACTGAGACTGTCTGTTAGCATCACATCCCTGTCGCAGCCCAGTGGGGAGCGGTGTTGAGGATAATCAGTTTCCTTTTTAAAGGTTGTGAGCTCCATGTTGTACGTATAATTTCCACTCATCTTCCTTCCATTACTTGGCTCTATCTGGCTGCAAGGCAGGCTGGGAAATATGGTTGCCACCGGGTGGTCACACTGATAAAGATCAAGGGTTCTGTTACCAAATGGCTGAAGTGGGGAAAGATTCAAGGAGATAGTGACCAGTCTTTGTCCCAAGAGCTTCCCTGGGAGGTGACACAAGAACTGCTTCCCCCCCACCCTCCACGTGAGATTGGCTCTGAGGGGGCCCAGACTGTCAGATGTTGGTGCATTTGGACATGATGGCACTAGAGGCAGTGGGGAGATGTTGGTGGCAGAGGTGGTTCATCAGTGTTAGTGAATGTGGAGGTGAAAGCTGACAGGTTGGCTGGCTGCTCCTGACTTAGGTTCCTTGTATCAGAGTCTCAGAGCTTGCCCGTCTCCTCATTTTACAAATGGCAGAACAGGTTCAGACAGATGAAGTGACTTGCTGAAGGTCACACTGCCAGTGAGCTGCTGAATAGAAGCTCAGCCCCAAGCCTCTGTTCTTCTGGGCAAATACTCTGTGCACATGAGTGTGTCTCTTGCTTGGGTGGGGCAGCCTGATAAATGGAAGCTCAGGCCCCCCTTCCTCAAAGAGCTGAGGGCCATAGAAGCTTTGAGAACTGCTAAACAAAAGCCCTTATTCCTGGCCCTCAGCCTTCATTCTGGAAAGCAGCATTTTTGTTTTTAACACAGCCAACCTCTCAACTGTAAGCTCCTCCCAGCCATTGCCACTCAGCATGTGAGCCCTCTTTTCCCTCTCCTCACCTTCCCTTTCCTGCTAGATATCCTGGTGATGAAATACCACCTTGGCTGAGTTGGAGAATTTGTCATTTTTACATCTCCACATCCTAGTGTCTTCTGCTCCCAGTGACAAATAAATCCTGGGGCTGATGGCTGGCCTCAGCCATTCATTAAGCAAATAAAGCCCCAGCGTGCAAGTTGGAGACTCGTAAATAATCCCTGGTGTTTTATCCCAGTCGCCTGCTGCCTCCCAAGCTTTGCATATTTATAATACAGGAGCAGTATTTCTGACACAAACTATTATGTGTGGGAGACGCTGGGGAGAAGGACAGACAGCAGTGGCTCTAACCTGTCTGGGGGTGGCTGTTAATTGGGGCTGGCTGCAGGCACTTGCCCAGAAGCCCCTAATGCTGGCATTGTCCAGCAGGGGTGAATTAGGGGCTCTATTGTGTTCAGCCCAGAGGTGGTCCTGGATGGGCTGTGAGTTCTGATCTGACTCCAAGTTAAGGTGGGCGGGAAGAGGGATGCCTGGGTCAAATGACAACTTGAGTTTGTTCTGTCCCTGGGGTAGAGGACTGTCATCTAGAGAAGAGAAGTGGCTGTAGGGTGCTGGAGCCCTTGGCAATAAAGGACAGTATAATGATTAGCTCCTCTCAGAGAGGCCAGGCATGCTCATGTCCGTCTCTATAGGCAGCTTCATGGGTGAGGGGGTCAGACTTCTGGCACTGAGGAACAGGAGGAAGATGGGAGAAAGTTTATGCCAACAACGAGAATGATGAGAATCATTACAGGTATATTTAACATTAAAGAAGGGGCTCAAGTTTACAAGCATATTCATATGCAGTATGCACCTCACTATACATGCTCGTGCACAGTGGACTCAGCAAAGCTCGTTTACCTGAGGAAGATGTCGCTGACGTAGCCTCCCAGCCCCCAGCACATGCACTTGCACCCCCCCTCCCTGCCACACACATGCACACTGTGGCCCTCTGAGCATGTCTTATTCCCCAAGAAGCAAGTGTTGCCTAAAGCCTTCCAGAGGTGAAAATGATTATTTATAGATGTGTACTGCTCACATGGGTACACGGCGGTGGATGAGGATTTCATTTTGATTCCTATTTAACCATGTAGGGTGGGCATATGAAATTGTGGTGATCCACAGAAACACAGATAATGGGCAACTAACACTATATACAATCCCAAAAGGAATGCATGGGACACACTACTGTTAACCTACTGGTATCCAGGTAGCAGGTTTCTTCCTAAAGCTGCCAAGGTTGGCTGCTGTTACCCATGACCCCTTTGAGTCAGTATGCACTGTGTTAGGACCCTGAGGTTGAAGGTTCAGTCTCAGGCTGGACTGTGGCTGCTCAGAGTAGGAAAGTACTGAGAACAGAGCCTTCAATAAGCCCCAGAGAGCATAGGGATGGCCCTAGTCTTCTCTGTGCTTGGACGGTGTCTAGTGGGCCCAAGATTTTTTTAGTATGGATTATGATGCATCAGTGACTTGTATTTGTTTTAAAGGCACAGGGCAGAATGAGAAAGTATCACAAGCAGAAAGGGAGAGTTTCATTCATAAACTGTTATTCTCCATTGTGCTGGTCGGTGTATGTGTGTGGAGGTGTACTGGTCACAGTGAATGTATGTCTTAATTTGGGCTGCACTCAAAAAAAGTCAGTGGCACGATGAGGACTGGAGAGGAAAGGGTTCTGGACTCAGATTTGTGAGTTCCGGGTTTGATTCCCAGCTGTGCCTTCCACCTTGAGCACACATTCACACCTGGCTCAGGCCAGACTCCTTTCTCTATACACGAGCAAGACAGAAATAATGAGCCATGGTGGAATGGTCGAGTGTTAGAGCTGCAAGATTCCTTAGATGTTAGCCAGGTCTGCATGGGAACTCAAGACCAGAGGTCAGGAAAGGCTAGTCCACAGTCACCAGGCACATTAGTGACAGAGGCAGGATGGGAACCCATTGTGATACTTGGGGCAGCCCTCCTTCTGATCAGTGGTAGGCACCAGGGCCTCGGGAGTCTCCTTAGAAGCACACATGTCCATGTAGCAGTCGGGATGACCTGGTGTCACCCCATTCTAGGCCTTATTCATCTCTGAGCAAGGGCAGGATGGACACTTAAACCATTACAGGCTACATTCCAGTGTCACTCGGGGGATAGAAGACAAGATACTCTGAATCCAATTAAAAGCAACAGGAGGGTGTGAAGGAGACAGAAAGTAATTCTCCTTCTTGGAAGCCAGCCAGGGCATCCTCGTGCCAAGATTAAGAAGGATAATAACAACAGCCGTAATAGTGGGAAGAAAAAAGCTTCTACAAGGCCTCAGGGACCTGGCAAAGTAATAAGAGGAGAAGGGGAAATCAAGATGAACACTCTGACCTTTGCAAACTTATTGTAGAAAAGCCAGTGGCCCAGCCCCTTACTGGAGAGAAGTGTCCTCCTGAAAGTGCCTGACATTCCACCTGGGTCTCTGGCCACTAGACCCAACTGAGAAGTACCGTTCTGTTTGTGTGCTCATGGGAATGGTCCAGCAGGAAGCAGAAATGTGATGATGTAAGAGCAAGAGGCAATGACAGGAAGGAATTCCTTGAGGAGGCAGGAGCAGCTGAGGTCCAAATAATACAATTGGTAGTTAAGGCCTTCCGCATTCAATGCTGTTTGCATTGTTTCCCATCCACCAGAACTTTTCCTCCAGAAAGTGCTCCTGTAGCATCTCTTTAGTTGTCAAATACACATTTGCTAAAGGTGAAGACTTGGTTTTGCAGAAGTGTTGTAAAGCAACTGGAGGCATGTCTGGGATGGTATTCTGACTTTGAGAACGGTAGGGTATTGGTAAACATTAGTTCAAAATTAGGAGGAAAAGGACTACAAGGCTGAGTATGGGGTCAAAACCCATAATCCTGGCCCAAGGGGAGACTGACCCCAAGCCAGGCATTGTGATGTACCCCATTATCCTACCATCCCCCACTAAATGGGACCCCCTTGGGGGCTATGTGGCCATATTCTGGGTATGACAGTATCCATATTAAAAAAGAAAGCAGTCCTTGCCCTTGTACTGTTCACCATGTAAGAACTTATTCACTATGTAAGAACTTGTTCATCATGTAAGAACTTGTTCGTTATGCTTCAGAAGATTGGAGACTGATGAGAATTAGGCTTGGGGTGGATTAAGGATTGTGCATTGAGCATTGAGTCCCCTATACAGAATTTTATTGTTGTTAACAACCATTTGATCAATAAATATGAGAGATGCCCTCTCAAAAAAAAAATTAATATAGCTCAGAATAAAAAAAAAAAGAAAGCAGTCCTTTAAAAAATTTTTTTGCCTGCTTTTCTCCTGAAAAAATTGAGCCAGTGTCAAAGAATGTCTTTCCCTTTCTCCTTCCTTCCCGCTCCTTTCTGACCACACTGCCCATCTCTACACGTATTTGCAAAACATGTGCAGGGTCTCTGAAAATATTCTAGCCTGTGAAGAATAGGATGCAGAGATGTTTCAGAACCACAGAGGAAGAAAGACTCTATCTTATATCTACTTCCTGATGCCTCTGCCTTTGAGGCCTTCAGTGTTCACATCTCATTGTCACTAATTATGAGAACCCTGTAAAGTAGATATTCCACCCCATGTTTCCAGATGGAAAAAACTGATTTGTATGGAAGTGAAGAAACCTCCCCAGGGGCACACAGCTGGGACAGGACAGAGTGCACGTTTCATCCCAGGTCTCCTGCCCTCAGGCTGCAGTTCCGGTGCTGGCAGACTTTTTCTGTAAAGGACTAGATATTAAATATTTCTAGTGTGGGCCATATGATCTCATTTCTGCTGTTACAGTGAGAGAGCAGCTCCAGACGGTATGTTAACCAGTGGCTGTGACTGGGTTTCCATAAAACTTTATTTCTCAGTGCAGGTTCCGGCGGGATCTGGGCCTTACACCTGAGAGAGAGGACCCAGGCCGCTTTCAAAGCTGCCTCTTGCCCTGATGCCCACGGCTTCACATGGCCCTTAGAGGGTCCCTTCCTCACCTGTGACCTGGCCCATCTGTGCGGTGCCCACTGTGTTTCTAGGTCTTGTGTAAATCTCTCTTGGCTCCAGGATGGGCATTTATGCTCCTGTCTTCCGTCCAGGCCCATTGGCAGGTGATTAAGAGCCCAACTCTACATTTCTGACAGCGGTGGCTGGCAGAAGGGACCACGTGGCTGAGATAAGCGAGTGTGTATGGTGGAGGGGGGCTGGCCACGTGGGACGTGGATTTCATTCCTGGAGAGGAGTAATAAGCATGTAATTGGCTTTTCAGAAACTCTCAGGCTGCCGGAAAGCCTGTCTCTCCCGTACACCCTCATGCTCTCTTTAGAGTGGTGATGAGCCAGATGAATTCTTCATCAGCAGGTGGGGGCTGCCTTGTCCCAGTGATCACTAGAAGCTTGTAGGATATTTGGGAGCCCAGAGGCAGATTAGGACAAGACAGGAGGTAGGTCCATCCCACCAGCAAGAGAGGGATTAGGAGAGTGGGTCTGGGAGGGCCAGTCCTGGACCCAGTGTGGCTGTTGAGGAGTGGAGAATTAAGTAGCTTCCCTAGGGTGCCAGGTGCCTTGGGTCTGTGGATGAGGCCATCGTTGTGTGATCTCTGGGGCCATCTTGAACTCCAGGCACAGGGCAACTGTCCAGGCCCAGCTTTGTGCTGCCCTGAGATCGTGCTCTGAGAGTCTGTGTGGGTGCCGAGAGCATGGGGGCTTCCTCCTAAACATTTTTGCTCCCTGTGGTGTCATTGACCCTCATGAAGATATTAAAACCCGTAGCTGTATTTCAGATGGAACAGTTACAGAAAAATCAGCTTTCACTTGAGGTTCACTTTAGGTTCAGTCCCCTTTTGGTGAACACAGTTAAACTGTACAGTTCTGTAGATTGAGTCTATTTTCATGTCCTACATAGTGGTCCAGCACTGCTTTGCTGTGTTATAGCAGCAGAACACATCTATCTAACATGTATGTTCCCAAATCCCTGACCATTGCACATTTGTCTGTTCAGCAGAGAAGCTGTTCGTAGGGTAGACTCTTTGAGCACCTCTTCTCCCTACTCTAGTACAATCCTGAACTTAAATTCTGACACAGTGATAATTTATTTGTAGAATGCTGTTAGGATGTCAAAGCACTTTTACATGCATCCTTTTACTTAATTAGCACAATGACTTGAGACCTTGGCTGGTCAGGCATCATGATTTCCATTTTACAGAGGGGCAGTAAGTCACCAAGTTTAGTTTTGTGGAGTCACGTGGGAGAAAGTACAGAGGTGGGACCAGGCTCAGGCACTCTTTCCCCTGTCCAAGCAGCCATTCTCATGAGGGTCTGGGCTCCAGGCTGAAGCTGGGGTGCTAGACCCTTGAAAGGGAGCAATACCTACTTAACCTTGGTGAGAAACCCTTGCAGCCCCCTGGGCCTACCCCATCAAAGCCCATGTGACCTTTCATTGTTGACTGCTGGCTCCTGACAGAGCCCAGGGTCACTCATTCATTCACTCATTCAGTGACCTCTCACGGGAATCTGTGCCCTGCGGGGCCTGGCAGGAGGCCACATTGGTGAGGGACTCCACACCTCCACTGAGCCTCCAGGACATTAAGAAGGATCACGAGGTCATGAGGGCTGTGCACCGGTGAAAATCGATTGTGTGTTTCATTGTCACCACTCCTGGGCTCATGCTCTGACATCCCAAAGAACCTTCACAAATCATACTGTTCCTTCTGTCCATCCCTGGAAGCCTTCACTGTAGCCCCTGTCATTGCCTCAAATGCCTTAAAAAAAAAAAAAAGAGCCTGACTCTTTAGCAGGAATGACCACTGTGTGGCGGTTCCCCCTCTCAAGCCCTCCTGATGCTCTCGGCCTCCTGAGACGGGGTGGCCTCTGCACCGCAGAGACAGCCTAGATGGCCTTGCTGCTCTGCTCGAATACATGTGCAAGGCAGGTCTCACCCTCTGGCCGCTGGCTCTCCAGGGCTGGCTTGTTTTCACTCACTTCCAGGGCCCCTTTCTTCTCAGGAGTTGTGTCTCCTGAGGCTGAGAAGTGGCCGAACACTGGCTCTGACTTTCATCAGGAAATGAGTGGAGTGCCGCGCCAAGGGCCCAGGGCAAGGATAATTGTACCCTTGTCACTGTAACTATGGACGCCCTTATCACTCACACAGGCCTCTCACCCTTGTTTAACAACATATGAAACCATTAGTCTCCATGCCACTGGGTTCAGTTAGTTCACAGTGGCAAAAGCTGATCATTAAATTCCCTTTTTCCCTGCTTAAATTATTTTAAATTGGTTGCCTTTTAATTTTATTAAGTGCCCTCTTTCTCAACCATTCCACTGCCTGGTGCAGCCACACTGGCATATCTCTGGGGAACCTGGCTGGGCTTTTGTGGTCTTTCTGGGGTGGTCTTTGTAGACCGCAAGGTCACAAGGCACAGAGGCTGAAAGGACCCCTCTCCCTGTGGCGTGGGCCCCACTCCGGGGGTGGTGACAGGGTACCTGGTTTGGCTTCTGTTTCTCGCTCACTTCTGGCTCAAACCTGGGCCAGAAGATTCCAACCTTTAAAGCTTTTTCTTCACCAGTCTGTCCAAAAGCCTGGATCTCCTACAGGTAAAAAGTAAAATCTTATGTTTTCTCAGCAGGTATTTAAGGTATTTATAGAAATGGATACTATGTTACATGTGTTACTACCATAAATGCAAATGCCATTGAGGCTGTACTAGAGTTGGGAGAATTCATTTTGTTAGAGTCTGTCAGAAATGCCTGAGAGGGGGGACAGGGAGATGGGAGGTGGGTACTGGGGGTTCACTGTCGCTCCTCACAGGCCCTATTGGCCACTGGAGAAGTTATGGCTTCCAAGGTACCAGAGGTCAAGTCATCTCTGCTGGGGGCTATGGGGATGATGATGCTAGCTGACATCTAGTGAGCAGTTTCTGTATGCCAGGCCCTATTCTAAACTTAGAGGCATTACCCTGTGTCTTGGGTCAGGATCCACAGAAGCAGAGCCTTGTGAAAGTGATGTCACAGAGAGTACTCCCAGGAAAAGGGGAGTGAGGCAAACGTGACAGGGCAGAGGAAGATGTCATCAAGGCTGTGGCCTCAGAGACTGGCTTTGGTGCCGTCCCACAGGGAGCCCTGGAGCAAAGACTGTTCAGCCTTGGCACTGGCTGCTCCCAGGGCTGGGTGTGTGACCTCCCAGGAGAGGCAGGTATTGCTCAGTGGAGGGCAGTCCTCTGTAGAAGAGGACAGCTGCTAGAAGGTGGCAGCCAACACTCTTAGGGGCTGGGGAATGGGTGTCCTGGGGTTTGGGCCGGGGCCACAGCAGCAGCCCCCAGCCGAGACTGCCACTCCCTCCAGACAGTCCATACTTCACCCAGTACAGCATCTGTGTTTCTAGGAAGGGCTTTAGAACAAACTACAGCCCCTGCTGTCGCGGCCCGGGGCTGTGATCGGTTCTTGTTGTCTCCCTCTCCACCACCCACTGGATTCCACTGAGGTCTCGTCACAGTGGCTTGCCAGGCAGGGCGACCCAGACTCTCATCCCCAGGGCCCTGGTTCCCACACTCCCACCAGCCGGTGGTCGTCGAACCTACCTATTCCCAGTTGTGGCCGAGCTGAGGGATGTTCCAGGGCCAGGCTTACTCCTCCCGCCCCCACTACACAGCAGCCCCACCTCCCCACTTCTCCTCAGTTTTCTATGAGTTTTCTAACTGTTTTCTATGTCTGCTGGCCTGCAAGTAAGAAGAATCAAAGCTGAAGAGGTGGCATCATAGCTGTAATTTTAGGGGACTCTGTCCGCTTAAGTGGGACCAAGAGGTGGAAGTACCCCTCTCTGAGAACCGGGGTCTCTAGACCCAAAGAGCCTCAATTGTGGAGAAAGAAGCACAGATTCCCTAAGTGGGAGAATGGTGAATGGGCCCGCTCCTGATTCTGCTTCTTGGTACCCAGATCCATGGATCCCACTTCTGGACTACAGAGCACCCAATCCTGGCCATCAGCACACAGCAGCTCCCTGAAGGATGGTGTCCTGGCCTCTCAGGGCATCACCCCCTTGCTGGTACCCCAGCAACCCTCTAATAGGCCGGCAGCTTCTGGACAGCATGATATGTTTTAGGACTAGTGGATCTGTAGTCTTGAACCCACTGCTTTGCCCCCTTTGACATGGTACAAGGTGATGTTCTGGGGAATCTCCTGCTGAAAGGAAAGACATCCTGTGAGCCCTCAAACAGTGGGTGGTACTAACTGAGACTCTGCTGGCAAGGAAATGCAAACCCTTACCTGGAATATGTGTTCGTCTGGGATGGATGAGTCACCGCCTTTTCCACTGTGGAAGGGTGCGCTGTAATCCACCTGCCCCAGCGGCGGGTTGGTCCCCTCAGTGGTGGTACTGAACCGACCTCAGCGTTGGTCTCTGCTGGCAGGTTGGCATGTGGCTGGGGCAGCCTTGGTGGGAGGGAGCCCCTGCCACTAGGCCCATGTGTAGTCTCTGTTTTTGCCTCCATGGCCACTTCATTCATGAGCCAGTTGGAGGCACTGGGGCAGCTGGCTGACTTCTGAGCATTGTCATGGCCACAGCCTTTCTGCCATGGGTGTTCTTTGGTGGGCATTAACACGTGATACAGAGATTCCTGCATGTTGTGCAGCTTCAGTAAGGCCATCACATGCTTCTACCCCAGACCTTCTTGTCCCCAGTCTTTGAATCTTGCTCCTTTCAGGTTCTCCACCAGCCAGCTCAGCCATTTACCACTGCTCATCTATCCATGTAAATCCTTACCTTGGGCCACTTCTCCCTCCACACAGGTGCATGACGAGGTCAATGTCTGAAGCCCCGTCACTGGGAGGATCTTCCCTTGGGCCATTCCAAGGCCACATCTGAGTGTGGCTGTGATGCAACAGGAGTCTGCTTGTGGTTTGCGCCGTCTGTGGATCCGACTTAACGCAGAACTTTTCCTTCTCTGTCGTCAGGAACACCAAGCCTCTCCCCATGAGGCCATGATTGTGAGCTGAGAGATGTCAGTCCAATCATTGTAAGTGAAGAGGCAGAGGAAGGGTCTGGGCCACCTGTTTGTGCAGCCTTCTTGTGCTTCTGGATGCGCTAAAGCCCAATTCTAGACATTTTAGTTCATGGTGATGATTTTATGGTGGCTTGCTCCCAGGTCTGCTCAACCCAGGGCTGCTTATGACTTGGTACATCTGCCACTATCCAGATCATTTTGAGTATTTCTGGCTATCATGATTTCATGTTCTGGCTATCATGGTTGCTTGATGTCATATATTTTTTTTATTCAATAATCTTTTACTTGATATCCCAGTATGTGTGTGTGTGAGTGTGTGTGGGGGCGGGGTAGGGATATGTGTGTGTGTTGTAATGCTCTGTTTCCACCAGGACCCAGCAACTGGCCTGGTGTATAGTTCTCTGCCTCAACTGGCATATGTAACCTTGCTACATGACCCTAAATTACAGTCCTACTGTTAACCTAACCACAGTTTAAAACTGTGCTGGTTGTTCCACTAATGCCCTTTGTCTCTTCTGGGATCCAATTGTGGATCCCACATTGCATTCAATTGTTATGTCTCCTTAATCTCTGTCAGTCTGTGACAGTTTCTTTATCTTTCCTTGTCTTTCATGACCTTGACAGGAGAGTACTAGTCAGTTATTTTGTGCACTGTCCTCACCTGGGTTGGCGTGCTGTTTCCCTGATTAGATTGAAGTTATGTGCTTTCGGCAAGAAAGCTATGGAAGTGATGTTGAGTTCTTCGCAGTGCATATTTCAAGGGGGAGTGATATGGATATGTCTTATTACTGTGCTGTTGACCTTGATCACTTGGCTGACATAGTGCCTGCCTGCTTTCTCCATTGTTAATGATCATTTTGTCCCTTTGAATTAATAAAAATCTCAGAAGAATATACTTTGCAACTATGCAAATATCCCTTTTCTTCTCAAACTTTAGTTCACTGACTTTAAGATAGGTGGATGCAGTCTTTAAGCTGTTTTGTGGATCCTTTGTAGGAGGTGGAGCTGGCATCTTCCTGCACGTCTCCTTTCCAGAGTGGAATCACCGTGAGGGTAGGCTGCTCCCTGGGCCGGGAGCGAGCTTGAGCTGACACTCCCAGTAGGCTGCTCCACCCCCACTGGCTGCCTGGCTTTGCCTTCTTCCTGCTGCCTTTTCTCATTCCCTCACCTGCTAATTCATGCTCCAATCTCATGTTTCCTGTGCCTTTCTCCCTCTGTCCTTTGGTTTACCTCTTGAATTAATTGTGGCCATAAAGACTTCGTGTTAGGGATGCCATGAGCCCAGGACTCTCCACTCTACACCATAGTACTTTGGAGATCAGGGACTCCCACCCTCTTATTTCACTGATGAAGAAATAGACACAGGCAGGACAAGAGGAACACATGGGTGCCAGCGCCAGGTCCAGAAGGCAGCTTGCTGACCTGTGTGCACACGCTCCCCAGTGCTGCTCAGGCAGGTTCCCTCAGGCTGTTAAGAGGAGCCAGAGCTACCCTCCTCGCACCCACTCCTCACGGGAGGCGAGTCCTGCCTGCTGTTCAGTCTTCAGCTTCTTGACCTCAGTCCTGAGGAAAGGCCTCTCCATTTGCCTGGACCTGGGGCCCCATGCCTGTCTGTGGGGAAGGCTTCTCCCTGCTGTGACTCGGAGCGTCAGGACAGTGACCTCAGTGAGGCCGGGGCCTCCCACAGCTCTTCAGACCCAGACCAGCGGTTCCCCCTCTTGCCTTTTTTGTGGTGGGGGGAGCTGGGTGTTCACTTTCGTTCCCATTTTCCTCCTCCTCTTGGGTCACTTTCATCTCTTAGTGAACAGTTTTGTTCAAGTCACTGCTTTTCACATACATTTTCATTCAATCCTTAACCTCTGTGAGAGAGGTATGATTTCTCCCATTTTATAGGTGAGGGGATTGAGGCTCAAACAGGTTAGGTAGCTCACTCCAGATGGCATAGATAGTAAGTTTTGTGACCATTCCCATAGCCATTTAGTTTCTGATTTCATAATTAAATAGAGTCAATGCTCTGTTGATCCTTATTGTTCATTCCTGAGCTTTTCATTTTGAACCATCTCTTCACTGGCTGGATATTACCCTCTAGCAGATTCTTCAAAATCATAGATCCTCTAACCCCTGAGTTCTCTGCTGGTGAGAATGTCAGTCCCTCACCTTCACGCCTGACAAACCCCACCCTGGGATGTTCAGGATGCCACCGGCCACACTTGGAGTTGGCCTTTGGGGATATTTCCTCATGGTCATCTGACAATGGATGTTGCTGTGTGTTAAGTCTGAGGTCAGCAAATATTTTCCCTTCTGTAGGTGACTTGTTAGTTCTGCCTGGATGCTTGGTGATTTCTGTATTGATTTTCCAAGTTCGGTACCTAAACTAGGCAGTGTCTTCATGTCACTTGTCCTGTATCAGCCTTTCGCAGAATGTGGCATGCTCTTATGATGGGCAGTCAGTTTTTTATTCATTTCAGAAGCTTTTTTTTTTTAAGAAAAAGGTGAATATTTTTGTGTGTATGTCCCACCCATGCTTCCTGTTTGTACGTGGATTTTCTCTCTTCTGGTTGCTTTAATCACATAAACCTTTTCCTCTGCAGTCCCAGTGCCCCAACAGAGGACCCACAGCCGATGGGGGCAGACCCCAGACTGCAGCCCTTTGGTTGGTGTCAGTGATCAGATTTTCTGCTGTGTCTGCTCTGCTTCCTGGAATTCCTACTTGTATTTCTTGGTTCTGCAAAAGTGTTTAGGGGCTCTCGGTTTTACAACCCCTCATTTCATCTCTTCGGTTTATCATCTATTTTTTTTTTTTTTGGTTCTTGTTTTATTAAATTCCCATTCTCAGGTTGTTCTAGAACATGAAGCCGTTTGGGTAATTTCTTCCTGCTCCTTCGGTTATGTTTTCTTTCAGCTGGGGGTTTTTGTTTTGTGTGTGTGTATGGTGGTTGTTTTTTAGTTCTTTTCATGCTATGTTCCATTTCTTTGTTTCTCTCCCCAGTGACATGTCTGCTTTATTGCCATGCAGTTTGTCTTCACTGTGCCTGACCTACTGACCATGATGGAGGGCATGTTAATTCTTGACCCCTTTCCCAGCATGTCTGAGCCTGTTCATTTCATCCACAAGGCATAGTTTGAGGGCTCTGTGTTTTGTCTACTTTTCTGCAGTGTGAGAACCTGTGCAGGGGTGAGGGTGGAGAGGGAGAGCTGACCTGAGGCTGTGAGTGGTCTTCATTAGGACACCCCGACTCCCTACCAGATGCCAGAATTCAGAGAGAAAACCCACACTCCTACCTCTAAGGCATAGGCAGCTTGGGGGACGAAGGCCCAATAAACAGGAGATTATAGTAAGTGCCATGACAGAAGAGGAGGGGACACATACGACTGCAGATATCAGATTTTCTCGATTTACTTCCAGAACTGGTGGTGGCAGTTTAATGTAAGGATACCAGTGTGGGGACCAGGATTAAGCTAGATGAAGCTGGAAGTCCAGCAAAGGACTTGCAGGCCATGATTAAGGAACCTGACCTTTATTTTTTTGATGGGATCCATCTGTATTTTAGAAAAGCCACTCCAGCACCAGTGTGAAAAATTAAATAGAGACCTGGAGACTTACATCCCCAGAGCATATCTTTTGGTCAGCTCTGCAAAGAGGCCAAGGAAATATCTTTTGTACTCAGAGCTGGGGCACCAAGGCATAGAGAGTTTCCCAAGAGAGGCTGACAGCCCCCTGCCCTGCTTTGGACACCCTCAGCCTCTGGGCAGCAGCTGAAGAACACCCAGCTTTTCCTCCCAGCTGTCCCTGTGGACTCTGGGTTGTTTTCTAGGGCTGCCCAGATGGCAGCCAGCACTGGGAGCTGTACATCTGGATAACGTATCTCAAGGTTGTTGTATTTTTCTAGCACAGAGCAGGGACCAATTATGGGGTCCCTCTGCACAGTTATCCTCATTACTGTGCTCAGCATGGGATGGGCAGAGGCTTACAGAGCCGGGGGACCAGCTTTGGCCCCTAAAATGTAGCTGGAGAAGAGGAAGGAGGACATCATTGATTTCTTCCCTACCAGGCAGGTCTGCCCATGTGAGCTCATCTTTGCAGAGTACCCACTCCTCTATACCAGACTTGACAGCCAGGGGCCTCTTGGGGCTCCAGGGTAGCACCGAGTCCTTGATACTATAAGCAGAAATTTGCATCTATGTCTGCAAGGACATTTCTCTGGGGAAAAGGTCATGGTTTGCATTGGAAAGGGGGCCCTGTCTTTTCGAAATAGTCAAGAATGTCTGCCCTCTGTAACCCCTACCTAGGAAGGGTGGGGAAACTACAGAGACCCAGCGAGTAGAAGTGAGAGGCACATCTGGGAGCCAGGAGATCTGACCCTCACTGCAGAGGTCACTTTCTGCCCTACAGACACAGTTTTTCTCCACTTTACTAACAGACTTGGAGCTACCATTTATGGAGTGCTTATTGTGTGCGTGGCACAGTGCTCAGTGCTTTACTTATATTAGTCTGCCAGTTCATGTAACAGAATCACGATTTTACAGGATAGGCAGCTGAGGTGCTCTCAGTTGAGAGGGAGAGGTTCAATCGCTTGCCCAAGGTCACAGATACCATAGCTGGAGGAGAGAGATGGCCAACTCAGCTCTCGCAGACACCCACCTTGCCACCCCTTCCCCCCATCACACACACTCTGGCTTCCTGTCTCAGTCTGGTCCAGCCCTACAGGCCCAAGCCAAGACATACCTGCTCCTTGCTCTCAAGCCCAGCCTTTGTCGGTCTGCCCATCTCTGGATAGACAGGCTGATACAAGTACTTTGTAGGCAGATGGTCCAGGTTCAGCTCCCAGTCTGGCTACTTCCTTGATCCTACCTGTGGGCATGTTTGCTTCTCTCCCCTGGCCTCTGCTTGCATCTGACGTGGGAAGACTGATACCCAAATCCTGGGCTACTAGGAGGATTAAATGAAATCCTTAATGCCCATTGAGTCATTTATTCAACAAATATTTAATAATCTACCATGTGCCAGAAACTGTGCCGAGAATACCAGGGGTAATGAAACAGAGACGGTTCCTGCTCTCAAGAAGGTGATGCCCTGGTCGGAGAGGCAGACCTGAAATATATGATCAGACAAAGCTCCCTGGTGTAGGCCAAGACTTCCTAGTTCTGTGAAGATATACAAGGTTCTAGGAGAGCTTAAGGAGGGACTTGATTCAGCCTAAAGATTCCCAGAAGGCTTGTTCAAGGGTAAAACACTTTGAGAGCTGATGGATGAATGGGAGTTGATCAGATGAAGAATGTTCCAGGAAGAGAGCACATCAGGCATGGAGACCTGTTGAGTGGCATATGCCACAGAAATTTATTTCTCAAAGTTCTGGAGGCCTGAAATATAAGAAAAAAGTGCTGGTAGTGTTGGTTTCTGCAGGCCTCTCTCCTTGGCTTGTAGATGGTCACCTTCTTGCTGTGCCCTCATGTGACATTTTCTTGGTCTGAAGGCATTCCTGGTGTCCCTACCTGTTTTTATAAGACCATCAGTCATATGGGTTTAAGGCTCCACTCTGATGGTGTTGTTTTAACTTAATCGCCTCTTTGAAGGCCTTAGCTCCAAATCCAGTCACGTGATTGTATGACATCATTTAATTTTAGTTACTTCTTTAAAGGCCCTACCTCCAAATGTGGTCCTATTCTGAGGTATGGAGACTTCAACAGATGAATCTTGGGGGAACACAATTCAGCCCAGAACAGATGGGATAGAGCTTGTCTTGTTTCTGCAAGTTGAAGGGAGACCAGCCTGGCTGGAGCATAATGACCAGAGAGGAACAGATGGTGGGAGGAGGCTGGAGATTTGCAAGGCCTGGAGGGACCACCGTAGAGTGAGGACAGGAGATTCTGAGCACAGTGTGGAGCCCCGGGAGGGTTTTTGAATTCAAGTGGGAGGAAGAGGATCAGGTGTCATTTTAAGAAGGTGACTCTGGAAAATGGCTTGTCAGGGCCAAGAGTAGAAGCACTGAGCTGGGGCCTATTGCAGTGGTACTCCGGGAAGCAGTCAGCAGTGGTGGGCATGGTTGTAGACAGAGGAGAGGGCAGGTGGATGGGTGGGGACAAGTTTGGGAAGTAGAATCACAGGATATGGTGGTGGGTTAGATGTGTGGGGGGTGTTGCACCATCAGGTTGAAGATGGTGAGAGGGAAAGAAGTGTGGGATGACTGTCAGATTCCTGGTGAGCAACTGCATGGGCCGTGGAGCCATTTCCTCACTGGGAAAGACTGGAGAGGGCACCAACTGGGGGAAGATCAAGAGTTCCATTTGGAACCTGCTCATAGATGCTTGTGAGATACTCAAGTGGGCATTTGTTAAATGTAAATGTGGAGCTCAGAAATGAGATCTGGGCTGGAAAGGTATATTGGGAATTATCCACCTATAGAAGGTTTTGTAGACACAGGAATGGGAGAAGTCCCCTGTGGTGAGCATGTAATGAGGAGAGAGGAAGGACCAGGGGTAAACCCGTGAACAATTCCCACATTTGGAAGCCATGGAGGAAGGGGAGCCAGAAAAGGAGATGGGGAAGGGACCCAAGTAAGAGGAAAGCTGAAGAGAGAGGCTCCTGGAAGCCAGGAGACATTGGCCTTTTCTCCTCAAATTACAGCAAGAATTAAAGAAATAATAAGTGAATGAAGGGCAGGATAGGTGCAGCTGCTATCAGGGACCTCCACAGTGAGGTGTGACCACCTCATCTCCCCTCCTGCAGCCCAAGGCATTGATTTTGCCCTCGGGTGAACTGGGAGCAAGTTTCCTGGAACCCCCTCTGTCTAGCCGAGGGCCCTCTGGGAAGCTGCTTTTCATGCTCACCATGCATCCTGGCTTGAGCAGGACTGAGATAGTCCCCTTGGCTGCCATGCACGGAGTTGCCTCCCTAGCAGGTCGCCAGGGTCCCTGTCGCCTTTCCTCCCTGAGCAGTGTCGACTGCACTGTAATCACACAGTTATGATGCCATTAAAATGTCACATTTGGAGAAATCCCTATAAACAAAGCATTAACAACCGCTTGAAAAATCGCAGTCTTTATCACTAATGACCTACTTTCTCTACACACCTCTCCCTCCTGCCACCCCGACTTGGCTGCCTCTTTCCCTAGCCTCACTTTCAGAGGCAGACCAGTGGAACAAGTCATCTTTGCTCCTTGGGAAGTCTTCATTTTTCATGCACTGGGAAAGGCTCTGATGAGGCCAGAGATGGCCAGGTGAGGGGGAGCCCAGCACTGAGCCACTTGATGAAGGAGATAAGCGGATGCCACACCGCAGCAGAGCTGAGATGCTGATGGAAGGAAGAGAGAAGCCTGCTGGTCCTCAGAAATTTGAAGACAGGGGATAATGTTGAAAAATCTGAGGGGTGGATTCATGCCACTGGCTCTGACTCCTTCCTCTTGGGAAGAGGATCCCACTTGACATAGTGGTCACTCTCACAGTGTGACCCTTTGCAGGAGGAAATTGTCCTGCCAGGGGCGGTAGGCCACAGGCCTTTGGATCCTGCCACTGTGAGTAAAGGGTGAGAACATAGTTCAGCAAAGAGGCACGGGCAATAGGGCTTTTGATAGTTTTAACCTCATTTCCCAGAATAGTGTTCCGGAAGAGTTAAGATAGGGAATTTTCTTTGTCACTAGTATGTAATTGTAATGCACCAAGAAAATGGGTTACTTAAAGGAATCTTCTATATGAGTGCTCTGATAAAGTAAAATGAATGAATGTTCTTATGAAGTAAAACATAAACCAAAAACAGCCCTGGCAAAGTGATTAATCTCTTCTCAATGTATCTGAATTGCAAATCTGGATTCCCATAGAGACTCAAATGGGATTAAAGTGAGAGTACTCCTAATTCAGAAACAGCAGAGAGAAGGCCGTTGTGTATTAAAAGCAGTTGAATTAGAGTGTAGGAGTTGTTTTAAATATCATTCTGGTGCCTTACATCCCTCTAACAGTTCAGGATTAACCTGCAGAAGGGACCATGCCATGGGGCTCTTTAATGAATGGGTAAGAAATTGTTGGTGACGAATGTGTCACTTGGGGAGCAATTATGAGAGCTTCCTAAGGCAAGAGAAATGCTCCTGTGGGTCTTGTTTACATAAGCAAGTGCATCTTAAGTCCTTTTTTATAAGTTCATTCAAGATAGCATGGAATACGTTCCTGCTGTGTCATACAGATGGTCAGTATTCAGGACGGACTCATAGGGATTTCTCCCAGTTTTTCCACTCACTGTCACTATACTTACCGTGTTGCCTGTAGCATTAAATTTGCCCTTGGCTGAGCTGGGCATCACACCCACCCCAACCCACCCAGATTCAGCAGGCAAGACATCTGGATACTCTGGGGCTGCTTTTGACATAAAAAGAGCCCCTTTCATTAAAAGCCAGCCAGCGGCCCCCATGGAGTTCTGTAAGATAAAGTCATTTCAAAGTCATTCACTCCAACCAACATATTCAGCAGCTGACCTAGTTTTGAGGAGCTAGAGGGTTATCTGGATGTCGCCTTATTTACAGAGCATATAGAAAATGTGCTAAGCTCTGGGCCCTCGTTGCACACAGTATCTGGGGAGATCTAGCCCGCACCTCAGAGGCGTAGGAGAGAGAGGAACAAAGTCTCCTCTGCAGAGAGCTTGAGGCTTCTCGCTAATGTCACCTTTGGGGAATGAATGACAGGGCTTAGGGGACACTTGACTCTGAAACTCCCTCTCTAGCCAGATTCCAGTTTAGCACCTTTTGGCATGTGGATTAGGGAAGGTGGTCCCAAGATACCCTTGGAGGGAAGTGTGCATTGCTAGCAGCTGCTCCTCCCTCCTCCCTTCTTCCGTAGGCAGACCCTGGGTTTGGAAGCCTCATTCCACAAACTCACGGCCCTCTGTCATGGCCGGTCCTGGTTAAGGACATGACAGAGGCTGTCTGACTGGGCTGAATCCCAGCACCTCCACTTACTAGTCGTGTGACCTTGGCTGAGTCCCTTTTGCTCTTCAAACCTCAGTTTCCCTTTTAATGAAATAGGGTTCCTAATAGCACCTGCTTCAGGTTTGTGCTGAGTGTTCAGTGAGCAGCATTTCTAGGACAGAGCCTGGTTCCCAGTAGACATGGAAACACTTGTTAGTTGTGGGGTTTGTGATAGTGTTTGTGTCCAGTGGGAGAACTGGTCACCTTCTCAGGTTGGTCCATTCCCCTGGCTTCCCACGGGCATCTCCATCTTCATTTCCCCAAGGGCATCTGTACCCAAGAAGAACTGGAGGAAAATTTGGGGAAGCTGCCAACCTTGCTCAGCCTCCCTTATGCGTATAGCTGTAGCACTGGCCACTCCAGCCTTTGGAAGCCAAGTCCCAGGAGGCATGGAGAGCTCACTCACCTCCCTGCCCGGGGCTGATAAGTCCAGTGGAAGAGAAGGGCCAGCAGTGGAGCCTGGAGCCCTGACGTCCAGGCCCCTCTGCCTGATGGGAGATTTGGAGTCTCAGGCAAGCCCAGGCTTCTGATCCCACTCCTGAGATCCCCATGTTTCTTCCAGAATCTCCCAGTATAGCTCTGTGCTGACCTCAGGCCCCACTTCCACATACACAAAAAGGGGGTTAATTAGCACAGAGGCCACACAAAGCACAATTTCTAGTCATCTAAGCTGGTGAAAACTTTATGAATTATGCATTTTAAAACAGTTTTCTGGTCTTATCATTTGCATGCTTTGTGTGCAAACCCATGTTTGAAATAGGACTTTTTGGGATTTGGGGTAGAAAAGTCCTGCCAACTCCCAGGAAATGTAAATGTTCATAACTATTCTCTGGCTTTTTATCAAAGCTGGACAGTAAGATGATACATACAGTCGGTCGCCTATGGATGCTGTCACAGCCCCCATCTCCGCCACAGGGAAGAAAGAAGCTAAACATAAACTGACTGACTGTAAATTGCATTTTCTCTCCATTAGCATTCAGTTCCCCAAAGAAACAATAGTAACCACGACACTGTTGATGAAAATAATATTACATATGCATTATGTTTTGCCAAGCAATTTTTCATGTCTTATTCTCATTTCTGAGCTCTAATCCAGGCCTGTTTGGGACAATGATAAGTATTGTCCTCAGGACAGAGGAAGAAACTGACCATTGGAGGTTGAAAGGACCTGCAGAGCAGAGGGAGGCTCAGGGCTCAGCTTTCCTGAGTCTGGCTCTCTATGGTGTTGATGGAACAACAGGGAAGAATTATAGGATCATCCCCCATGCTGTGCTTCCCCTTCTCTTCCCATTTCCACCCTACCCATGCACACTCTAGCAGCTTCCATTCTGTGCAGGGCAATTGGGTTGAAATGTACAAGGGCCCCTTGAAATAGAAAAGCAGTCCCAGAAGCATGATGTGGTATAAGCCCTGTTCCCTTTGTTCTTCCCTCCTTTGTCTTTCTTCACCCCTCTCCTTTATTCCCTTATTGTCCCTGGAGTCACAATTTGGTGACCCTCAGGCCAAATTAAGCCACAAGCTTTTTTTTTTTTTTTTTTCACTGAAAGGGGAGGTTTGCAGCAGTGTAACTAGGCGGGTGTTACTCAGCCCTGCAAAGTCTTCACTCACATTTGTGTTCTCAGTGACCCTGAAGACATTTTCATTTGTGACCCCTGATAGGTACCCTTGAAAATTGCCTGGCTGCATAGCTATTCTTTGAGACTAAAGAGCTTTCTAATGATGCTGAAGATATTTTCCTGCCCTGTGCAGGCGAGGGAAGGGAGAGTCTGACTTTTGGAGGGAGATCTCTTCAATCACTGAGAAGTCCAAATCTTGTGTTTAGTGTCTTTTTCTTTCCTTCTAGACGTGGCTTCCAGTGGAGGGAGCCTCTGACCGTGAGGCCCTACCCAGTCCTTCTGCGGGTCAACCTGGCCATTGTGGTGGGCCACGCAGGAGGAGGTGGCCCCTGCTCCCTAGCACTCCCGCCCTGGGAGACGGCTGTAGTATCACTCCTGCAGACCTGCCCTTGGTCTGGTAAGGTGACTCTGCCCCCAAAGGCTCAAGTAGCCATACCAAAGGCAGCATGTTGCAGCATCCAGCTCTGCCCACCTGGTGCCTCCCTTCCTGAGCCTGAGGCTTCTGTCTATATAGATCCAGGTCCTTTCCTTGGTCCCCCTGGGTACTCATTCCATCTCTCAGTGTATGCTCTTCTCCAGCGTCAGTCTCCTGGTCCGGGCAAGTCCTCCCACCTGGGCCACTGGGCAACCTACCAAACCCTCTTTCTCCTGAGCCCCCCATGGGGGTACCTGGACACCTTCCCACTCAATCTCTTGATCTCTGGGTTCCAGAACTGGAAGGGACAGAGGCTTCTCATGTTCCAGTAAGCAGCACTGTTCCAGTCTTTGAACACAAAGAAGAGGATGAAGAAATAAGTGGCGTGGGTGGGGCCGGCTGTCTCTCAGTCCTCATGCCCACCAGCGGGTGGGAGGTGTTCTTCAAGCAAGCAAGGGACGAGTTGAGATGCCTACCTGCATAAAGGAGCTCCAGGCTTTGACGGTGGAATGTACAGGGCATCAGATGGGAAGGACAGGACACATCAGCATTTGTGCTCACACCCCTAGGTTTGTGCAGGAGAGCCTCTGTCCCAATCGTGCTGATGAATAATTCCCTGGTACCTCCCTCTCATGTTAATTAGTAAGCAAATTAATCTCTATGTAAGGTCCAACTTGTGTGAGTTTCTTTTTTTCCATTCCAGAAACGAAAGCTGGGCTTCTGTCCATTCTGTTAATCACATTACATTTCACAGCTGGAGTTTTCAGGCAATTATAATTATCAGAACTTTTCTTCTTCCAGAAATCTCAAAGCTTCCCCTAAAGCGTATTTGCCTGTGGTGTGTAATTGAGACGTAGGTGGTTAGTGTGTATATTGGGGCAGTGGCGGGGAGAAGAGAGCTGGGCGTCAGTGGCTCTTCTTGTTAGCAACTAGATGGAGGAAAAAGCCAGCATTAGAGGTCTAAGCGTGACGTCCAGGCTGTCAGACCCTCCAAAATTCCAAAGGGCTCAGAGAAGCCACAGCGAGCAGCTCCCAGCAGACCAATTTTCTAGGCACCTGGCTGTAGGGAGGGAGGTGGGTGAGAAGGAAACTGGGAAAGAGATGGAAGGAGGCAGGAAAGAAGAGTAAACTCACCTCTGCTGATTCTATGTTATCTCATTTGGTCTGAGAAATAGCCCTTTCCCCTCTATTATATGTCCATTCCATCTACCAAACTCTTCAAAGGGTGACTTTCATATAATTAATACTGACCATTAAACTGCAACGTTGAAGGAGCAATTGCCTAATTCTGAGGAAAATTTAAATTTATTACCGGCACCCGAGATAAAATGAATACTAAAGAGAAGAGAAAACCCCGCAGAAGATAAATAGAGAGCCAAGTGGGATATTGACTTGATCCTTCTCCAGTGCAGGGTAATTTGGCTTCTAAAATGAGTTAGATCATAATAAATTAAATTTAGATTTCTGTACATCAGTTAAATAACTCCCAAGACAGAATCCCAGTGAGAGGAAGAGGTGATAATACATGGTAGAAATATTAAAATGAAGATTTTGTCTAATAATCCATAATTGATATGCTGTCCCTAGATGAGGGGAGGGGATTTGCCAGCTCTTCCCTTTGCCATGAGCCCAGGTGAGCAAAGGGCTGGCTGGCCCCTCCTCCTTTGTTTGAGTTTATCCTGCATGCTCAGGGGGAGTCTGGTGACGGTGGTCATTCCTTTCCCACGCCATTCACTCTAGGTAGCACTCAGATAGCAGTGTTAGTGTGAGAGGGATTGTGCTGTCCTCTTTACTGCCTTGATGGGCCTTGGAAAAATAAGGTCACTTCCTAGCAGGGTGGACAATAGAACAGTACAGGGGTGAACAGATACTTCTGCATTGTTGTGACTACCCAGAAGGGTGAGAAACGTAGCCCTGTGGATGAGGGAAACATAAGGTAATATTGAAGGAACACAAGTTTGAAGTCAGAAATCCATGATTGGAGTCTCAGTAGCAAGCTCACTATCCATGTGGTCTTGAGCAAGCTCTGTGAGCCTCGGTTTTCTCGTCTGTGAAATAGATACCTTACCTGCCTATGTCAGAGGGATATACAAATGAAATATTCCAGTGAAAATGCAGATTATAAACATTTCTGTGTTTGATATTGATTTTCAGTTGTCATAACTTCTTAAAGCTATGCGTAGTTCTTTTTCAAAGAACTTTGGTTAATTTTTTTATTCCATATTTTAAGCAGTTTATATGTGGTTATGCTTGATTTTGTATCTATAATTCCTTGTATTGGAATTCCATGAAAGATCTAAATTGCTTATAGTTTCCACCTACGCACTTATAGTGACTTATTTCCTTGTGTGTCAGATCATTTTTTATTGTGATTTCAACTTTGGTGAACTTCATGGGAATCCTGGGGGTCTAAATTAGATTCTTCTCTCCAGATAGGATGTACATTTGCTTTACGTTTGCTGGGAGCCAGGGATATGACTAATCTGGGACTATTTGGTCTCCTTCTTGGCCTTAAATATATGACTCACGTTCAGTTTCTCCACCTTTTGGAAGCCAAGGTTTGCTTTCTCAGTGACCTTTAGCCTCCCATTTTGTCTTTACCTATCATTTAGCTACCCCAGCTTAGGTCTCAGCACCCTGGATTTTTCCCTGGCTTCACCTCTCCTCTTATGTTGAATATTTTCTTTCTAGAAAGCCTAGAAATGCATTAAAAATACATTTGTTGTCATTTATGCAGGATCCAGTTGTAGCTTAGCATGAAGTTTCATCCACGTACCTGTGCTGCCCTGGTGTTCGAAGAAGCCTCCAGCGGGTGCAAAGCAGGGGCATGTGGTGTGGAGCTGGGAAGCCAGGGGCCATGGGCATGTGTGGGTAAGAGCTCCAGTGCCACACGGTGGCTTAGAAACTAGGTCTGCAGGCTCTGAGGCAGATACTGCTCCACTGTGTGAACTTGTATAAATCATTTATCCTCCCATGCCTCAGTTTCCCCTTTTGGAAATTGGAAACACAGTTTTCTATTGTGTATCAGGTTTGTGAGAATTAGAATAATTTGAGGCACCCCTCACTCACTCCTCTCTGAGGTTCTGAGAAGGGGTGCTGTGGTGGTTAATTTTGTGTGCCCAGTGAGTAGCAGGCATTCTCATAGCATGGCCTTTCCATGGAACAGCTTCTGTCCATGATACCTGGGTATAAAAGTTAGACTTGATCATGAGCAATGTCTATCTCTTTATACTGCATGTATGGAAGAGCTTCCAGAGTGTTTGAATTCCTTAATGAACCCCATCTATTGGCTTAGGTTGGTCTTGTTCTCCTTGACCTGTTAGTATCTATGTTTTGTACTCCTCTGTGTCAATTTTTCTGAGTTGTAAGTCTCATATGATGGTGAATACCTGGAGGGGAAGACGTAGGACACACAACATTGTCCTAAAAATCTGAAAGGTATGAGAAAGATTAAACTTGTACCAGATAGTCCCAGGGATAAAACTATGCCCAAAAGAATGACATTCCTAGAGACATATTCTGGTTTAATATTAGACGGAAAATTCTATAAGTTGCAGACCTTTGAAGTGGGGTGTGGGCTCCTTGGGCCCTCTGTGTCCCTGGAAGGATGTCCTCTGGGCAATGGAATATTATGCCAGCGTTTCAAACATTAGATGAATTATATCATTTTCAATAATAAATCATATCAGTTTTCTCAGTTCTGACCTTCTTCCATATTCTCATTTTTCTGCAGGAATATGCCTGCAGAGTTCTACCTTTTCTTGACCTGGCTGTTGGGAACAAACCCACTGCCAGAAAGGAGAGTGACCCGTGGGTAGGATGATGAAGGGGGCACAGACATCCTTTAAGACAGAAAGGTCCCAAAGCAGAGAAAGAAGTTGACTGGGAAAAATGATGGGAAACACATAGAAAGTCTTTGCAGATGCCCCAGGAAAGCAGCAGTGAAGCTGATAAGGCAGTCTTACCTGATGGGAGCTGGAGCCAGGCTCTGTGGGTTCAGATCCTGGCTCCAGCACTTACTACCTATGTGACATTGGTCAAGTTAATTGCTCTCTGCCTTGGTTTCCCCAGTTATAAAATGGAAATGCACAATCCCTTATTGTCAGGATTAAATAAATATTTATAGTGCATGATAGGTACCCACCAAGGTGTTAGCTGCTTTGTTATAGGGTGAGTTTGAGAAGTTTTATTCAGGATCAGCACAGTTCAGAGTAGGATAGACACCATATCAAGGGATAGAGAATTTTTCACTTTAATATTAAGTGAAAAAGAGGCAAATCAGGGCAGTGAGAGAACTAGTAGTACCAAGCTGGGGAAAGAAGGTAGGGAGACAAACACATTTAGTGGAAAATAGAGGCAGCTTCAAAGCCGAGCAGAAGGGAGGCTACACCCATGATTCCTGAGCCAAATAATCAGCTTGAAACTAGAGTGAGGGGAAATGGGCCAGGAAACGATGGAGAAAAGGGGATTCAGGATGTCTCAAGAAAGCATGGTGGGAGGAAAGAAATTAAGCGACTTAAATATGCTTTTGAGCTTTTATTTTTGGTGCCAAATTATTCAAGCACGGGTTTGGCTGACTTAATCAGATATTTTTATGAAAGATTGTCTTTGTTTTCTGATTTTGTGGCATCACACTTATCATTTGCAATACACCCTCTCTGGATAGAATAGATTCTGGTCAGAGAGTCAAGTGGGGGCTTGTATGGGGGCAGTGGGTGGTGGTGAGGGCCACACGGGAGTGGGCAGGCCTGGAGTGGAGGGGCCCTTAGCGGGGCTTCTGAGTGTGTGCCCTTGTTTGGGAGTGGAGTATCACCTCTGTCCAGTACCAGGGAAGTCTGTGAAGGGGAAGGCATGTGTTCAGACACTGTCCCGAATAGTCACATGAGCTGGAGCAAGGAATCCAGAACATGGGTAGGGTACCTGGACCCTCAGAGGCTGGATGTGGGAACTCAGTCTTTGAAGAGCTCGGAAACCAATTCCAAATTGTTACTGAAAGTATCGGTGAAGTCAGTGACCCTTAAGAAATCCTGGAAGGGCCAGAGCCGCTTCATTCTGGGGGCAAGCAGGAAACGTGTCTGGCCCTTCCTGTAGGCATGGCCCCCTACTCCGAAGGGGGGTCTTTATCTGCCTACTGGCCCTCAGCAGAGGAGATGCTCCTGTCAGACTGGTGCTGGGAAGCTCTAGGGAGGGTTCAGTCAGCAGTCCCTTCACTTACTGGCTGTCAAGCTTGGGCGAGCTACCTAGCCTCTCTAAGCCAATCACCTTGTACGAATAGCATTGTGCAGATCCTGTGGCAGTATGTGCAAGCTGCCTTGTAAAATAGAAATTGCTCTTCAAATGGAAGTCTTATTATTTTAACACAGCTTCACCATTATTTAATACATCCAGATTTCATTATAGGAAAACTGAGCTCCTGGTACAGGGAGTCCCCTGAGTAGGTCTCAGTGCAGCAAAGAGTGAACCAGCTGCAGACATGTGACCATCTCAGGGAGCAGTCTCCTCCAAAGATGCCCTCAACTGACTGCAAATAGACCCTTTTGCCAGCCTGGCTGCTGCTTTTCTGGGAGCATCTCTCCAATGCACCATCTCCGAGGAGGCAGAGCCTTAGCAGCTAAGCCAGGGAAGCTTAATGCCCTTAGGGTGGTAATTGTCAGGCTGAGCAAACCACCCAAATTTGTGCCCTGTTGGCTCCTGGCCCAATCTGGTGTAAATAGAGTATAAGGGATAGGGCCAAGAGGTTGGTTAACTGCCCTCTCCCCAGACCCTTGTGCCTCTCCATGGGTGCCGGCCTCTCCACCTGCTTCTCCAGCTGATGGACAGAATCATCCATCTGGGCCACAGCTGGGCCCCAGGTCAGGTTTCCCTCCCCACCAGGTTAGATTGCTGAGGTCAGCTCCCAGGTGGTCCTGCAGTAGTGCCTTCCCTCACTCTGTTGTATACACCTGGCCAGAAACATTTCCCCGCTGGCTGCCTCCTGCAGACCTAGCTGCATTCTGGAGTTTCTTTCACTCCTGCTCTCTCTGCAGTCCATGCTCTGGCTTCCCCGTTCCTGAGCTAGCAAATCCCTGAACAGATTCTCTTCCTCCAGGTCTTCCTATCTTTTATCCGTATTTTCACTCTACACCTATTTCCCCTTCCCATCTCCCCCTAAGGAAAGGAGAGTCCCTGCTCATCCTTGAGGCTCAAATTCATTTGCCACTTCCTCCAGGAAGCTCTTCCCATTCCCATTATTCCTCTCTTATGGTGTCACAGGTGTCTGCATGCATGTCTTTGTGCAACAGTACAACCCCTCCACGGCTGGGCCTCCCATCTCCGCATTTCCCCTCCGTAGCACAGGGCATGGAGGACCTCGCAACTTAGAGACCTGCAATGAATTAAACTGGGAATGAATAAGCCAGTGGGGGATGGTTCAGGGTCTCCTGGCTCTTCCCTGGAGAATGGGATGTTAGGGTCACCCTGCACTGATATTCCAGCTATCAGATGGTGCTGTCCAAATTCCCCCTGTGTAACAGTATCACAGGACATTAATAAAATCAATTATTGGATAAAAATCACTGGTTTCCACAGTTTCACTTTGTGCTATTAGCAGGAGAATACTGTTTCAAAAGGAGGTAATGGAGAGAGAGGGAGAGAGAGAGAGAGAGAAAGAGAGAGAGAGAGATTACCAGATAACATGGAGTGGTGCCTGAGATGAATCTGCACACTGGCAAGCAGCCCCTTGGAGCTATCTGTGGGCCGCGCACCTGCATGGCTGTCTGTGGGGCCTGCCCTAGGCCTTCCTGTCAGGCTCCCCATGCGCAGAACGGCATCCTGGTCGGTGGTGGCATGGGCGGCACCCAGGCAACTTTAGATACTTGCACAGCGACTGCGGTCAGTAACTCATGAATGAACACCTCATCCTCCATGACGCTACCCCAGGGCCCCAGTCTGTGCATTCCAGGTCACAGCCTGGTCAGTAGGTTCTGCACAGAAATGCAGAGTTCTTTGGCTTTGATGAACCTAAAGGGTCTGAGCTTGCTTGGATACAGACTGGCTCCCTTCCAGGGGAGACTGCCAACATCCACGGGGCAGTGGTCATCAAGGGAAGAGCCCAGCTTGCTGAGGCCCTGAAGCCCATGCCTCCCGCTGGCTGTGCTGAGGCCCTGTTGCCTGCGGAGCTGATATGGTGGGGAGCTGGCCCATCTGTGCCTGCCCTGTGTAAGGCCCTCGCCTCCTCTGCTCCGTGAATGTGCTCGAGGGCCCAGAGCCTGAGCTCTGCTTTGGGCTCTGCCACTGTCCATCTGTATAACCTCAGACAAGCCAGTGTTCTTTGTGAAAGCTGTCTTCCCAACTCAGCCCTGAAGAAGGTTTTGGGGAGGATGAAACAAGGTCATGAATAGGGAAACCGTGTTACACATTGTAAAGGGCTGTCTCATGTATGATGGGGTTATTACTTTCTACCCCATTGATGATTCTTAAAAAAGAAATGTATTCTTGGGTTGGAGGAAGAAAAAAACACCTAGGGCATCTGTCCAGTGTATAACACACCATTATAGATGGATTGCCCACTCCCCATCATTACCTTCCTGTGGCAGATGGGGGACTGGTAGTCATTGTGTACTTACTATGTGTCAGCCACTATGCCAGGATTTTCTGCCCAGGGTTCTCAACTTACTCTGGAAAAGTGGCCTTTGGAGTCAGGATACTAAAATCCAAGTTCCAGTCCTGCCACTTCTGAACTGTGGGACCTTGAGCAAGGTACTTAGCTTATTAAAGCAGTTTTCATGTCTGTGCAATGGGCATATGAGTGATACCTATCTCCTAGAACTACTGTGAGAATTACAAAATAGCATGAGTAAAGGTCCTGGCACAGTGCCTGGTATATAATGTATATAGTGCTGAGTAAATGGTAGCTGCCAACATGGTTGTTCTGCTTGTTGTCATTGTTGTGGATGGTTTTATTAGAGTCCTTCCTCTGGCCCCGTCTTTGAGCTAATGCTTGCCAGAATAAGCTGCACCCCTGAGTTGGGTGCTGACGGAGGGGGGCTGGTGGAGAGCCGGGAGCCCTTCTCACAGACTTCCCATTCATGTCACACAGATCTCAGAAGCTGACTGGGATGACGTGTGGGACCGGTTTGATGAGCGGCCATATCTAAATGCCAAGAAGTGGCGCGTTGGTGATGATCCCTATAAGCTGTATGCTTTCAACCAGCGGGAAAGCGAGCGGATCGCCAGCAATCGGGTTGTCCCGGACACTCGCCACTCAAGGTACCTCCTTCTCCTGCTCTGTTACTCTCTACCCCTCCCTGCAGTCCTGACCTACTGACAGCAGGCTTGGTTGGTGTGGTACCTGGTGCCAAAAATTGGGGAGACAGACCATTTGTTGCCAGCTGGATGCTGAAGGGCTTATGGCGTGGTAATTTACACTCTGTGCTGTTCACTGCTGCAAGCTGCCCCAGAGCAGTCCCATGGACAGGGTGGAGCCTCCTTCCCCTGCACCTTGCCCCTCTCACCCAGGGGTCCCCGTTGGTGACACTTGACATGAAATCATGGAGCACTAAAAACCCGACAGCCTGGGCTTATTTTTCCCTGGCAGATTCCCACGGCCTGGCTAGACTCCTAAACTGGGGAAGGCCGGATGGGAAGACCCCTAGAAGTCTGGTTGTGGTCTCTTCTGTTGCTGGGAGAGGCCCTGGTCCTTCCTCTGACAGCCCAGGTACATTTTATCATGTGAGAAGAGAAGCCAGAGTGGCTTCTTCATTTGCCATTGGGTCTGCTGTCTGCTTTGGAGCAGCCCATCACACATCCTCTATTCTACCAGGCCCTGGTCAGGCCATACCTTCAAATGGATTGCAGAGATCAGGCCTGGAACAATGTAGAAAGCTTTATGTCCCAACAAAAAGCATCTTTGTGAAGGCCCTTTGCTTCATTAACAGAGTCATACCAGCCCTTTGCTTCCTGGTGAAGCCTGAGTAAGCAAGTCAGTCTAAACCCCAGGTCCTCCCTCCTGGCCTCCTGGCCTCCTGGCCTCCAAGCTGGGAGGCCAGCTGTGCCAAAGGCCCATGAGGGTGTGTTTCTTGTCTGCTGCAGGAAATTGACTTTGCACCACCTCCAAATAGCAGACCAGCATGCTGGGGGTAAAGGGATTGGAAGGCTATGTTAAACTGAGAGGCTGTAGGGATGGTGTTAGCTTCTTAGCTTTCTGTATTTGTTTGTGTTCTTGGGCACCAAATAGTCGACACTGGGGTTTACATGCAGAGCAATAAGAATTCTCATGACTCATGAGGCTGTTCTATCTGGTGGTGTGCAAGTTATCAATATATGAAGGCTGGTGGACTCACTTTCCACAACTAGACTATACAACTCAGAAACACTTGACTTATACAGCATGTGACCCATGGAGGCACTCAACCACCATCATTCCAAAAAGAAGCTGGAGTCCTGGTTTCCTCATGAATAAAGCCAGGGGCATGAGCTAGGTGATACCTGTGGCTTCTTCTGACTTTAGAGTCTGTGAATGTGACTCTCTCCTTGAGGCAGCCACGAGCCTTTTCCTGAACAGGCCATTTCCTGACCCAGGGAATGGATTATACCTAGGACTCTCCTTGCTGCTGTCTTGAAAGCTTCTTCAAGTGTTATTCCTATTAAAATTGCCTGGCCCTTATCTTGGTCCTTGGCATCTGATAGAAGTTTATTGAAGTTTTAGGTTATTTTATTTTCCTGAGTAGTCTCCCTATAGGAGAAGGGAAGACGGAGGAGACAGAAGGTTGAGAAGCCACACTGGGTCTCGGGTGGGTGGTCCTTTCCTTGTCCAGATGCCGAGACCTTCCAGAGGGACAAAGGGATGCCTCCTGGCCAGGAAAGGACCTGGAGGGTCTGGGTAAGAGCCTTCCAAATGGCACATCTACATGCGCTCCCAGCAGCAGGGAAACTTCAGCAGTTCACTGAGCGGGCAGGGTGAGTTTGTGCCTTCACCCTGTTCTATGATCTGAGAGGCAGAAATAAGAGTTTTATAAGGGCCAGCCATATGTGGTGGTTGCACCTGAAGAACTGAGCCGGTCCCCAAGGACCCAAGTTCACCAGGGCCAGTTCTGGGCGGTGCACCTAACTCAGTGTTCCATCTGTTAGATAAGTGTGATCCGCTGGGACTGCGGCAAGAAGGGAGGAGAGGATTTAGATGAAATCCAGATACCCTTTGGGCAGACAAAGAAGAAAAGTGTATTATCAGCCATATGTCTGCCTTGGGGCTCTAACCTTGCCCTGTGGGAGCAGAGACTGTGTTACTCAGAGAATTTCAGTATTCGGGGTACTTATCTGGAAAAGCAGAATGGGGAGAGAACAGAGTATTAGGGATGAGGGAAAGCACATGGGACCAGTGGGACCAGGCAGCCATGGCAGGAGCACTGAGCACCTACTGTGTGCAAAGCCCCGGTCTAGCACCATGAGAAGCCTTTGATCAGATCAGCCATCCCCAGGCTGTTTGGTGCAGCGCTGACCCTGTGTTATGCTGCTCTTGTGGTGCTGAGAGGTCCAGAGGCTACCAGTTCTTTCCTCAAATAGGTCTCACTGGGGGTTGTCCTTCCATCTACAGGGTCACCCATTCCAAGCCTTGCCTCCCAGAGAATAGACAAGGGGTTCTCAGTAAGACTGACATGTGGGCTGGCTACTGCTGTGTGGTGGGGGCCATCCTGTGTGTGGTAGGACAGTTAGTGGCACCTCTGGCTTCTCCCTTTTAGATGCCAATAACACCCCCCAAGTTGTGACAACCAAAAAACGTCTCCAAACATTGCCTGGAGGGGCAAAACTTCAGTGAAAACCACTGCTGTAAAGCCAGCCCCGATGGTTACCTGAGTTCTCCAGAATGAAACATCAACGTGCATTACCGGCCCTGGGAGCAGGATGAGGCCAGATCTTCCCCATAAGATAGAATCAAGACAGCAGAGAGTCCAGTCTGGGGGTTAAGGATACGGATTCCGGGATCAGGGCATCCTGTTTCCAGTCCTGGTTGTGCCAACAGCTGAGCAAACTTACCATTCCCTGGCTTCTCTGGACCATGTTTCCTTTTTTGAAAAATAGAGATAGAAATAACAATAAGATACCTACATAATGCAGGTTTTGAAAGGATCAAATAAAATATACGTAATGTGCTTACCTACTCCATAGTAAATAGTCAAAAAATGTCCATTACTTTTATTATTACAGGGTGTTAGGTGGGCTGGCACTGTCAAGCCTGGCTCTCCTGAGAAAATAGAAGGTGCTTAGGTTTGAACCTGCAGCCAAACCCCAGGATTAGGAAGGGGCATGGGCAAGACCAGCTCATCAGGACAGTGGTGGGGCAAAGATGAGGAGAGGAGGGCGTCACAGTTACATTCAATGCCAGAGAAATGGGAATGAATGAAGCAAACCCCTGTGGGCATGCAGTGTTGCTCTGAGCATGAGCTCGGCTGTTCTCAGGTCAGGCATCTGAGAAGGATCACGTGAGAAACTCTTTTAAAATGATACCCAGACTCTGACCAGCTGAAGTATTTATTTACTGCACTTGCTAGTGATTCTAATGAGTAGCCAGAGTTAAAAACCACTACCCCAGGTAAGCGTTTCCCAAACTTAAATAGGCAAATAAATCATCTGAGGATCTTGTACCTCTGACTCAGCAAGTCTGGGCTGGGGTCTAAGATTCTGCATTTCTAACAAGCTCCCAGGTGACCCCAATGCTGCTGGTGAATAGATCACGGTTGAAATAGCAAGGGCACAAAAGTAAACTCAAAATGGATCAAAGACCTGAATGTAAGTCATGAAACCATAAAACTCTTAGAAGACAACATAGGCAAACATCTCTTGAATATAAACATGAGCAACTTTTTCCTGAATGCATCTCCTCGGGCAAGGGAAACAAAAAAAAAATGAACAAATGGGACTACATCATGGTAAAATCTTCTGTACAGCAAAGGACACCATCAGCAGAACAAAAAGGCATCCTACAGTATGGGAGAATATATTTGTAAATGACATATCCAACAAGGGGTTAACATCCAAAATATATAAAGAACTCACACATCTCAACACCCAAAAAGCAAATAAACCTATTAAAAAATGGGCAGAGGATATGAACAGACACTTCTCCAAAGAAGAAGTTCAGATGGCCAACAGCCACATGAAAAGATGCTTCACATAGCTAATTATCAGGGAAATGCAAATTAAAACCACAATGAGATAACACCTCACACCAGTTAGGATGGCCGACATAGAAGAGAATAGGAACAACAAATGCTGGTGAGGATGTGGAAAAAGGGGAACCCTCTTACACTGCTGGTGGGAATGTAAACTAGTTCAACCATTGTGGAAAGCAGTATGGAGGTTCCTCAGAATGCTCAAAATAGAAATACCATTTGATCCAGGAATTCCACTCCTAGGAACTTACCCTAAGAATACAGCAGCCCAGTTTCAAAAAGACATATGTACCCCTATGTTTATTACAGCACTGTTTACAATAGCCAAGAAATGGAAGCAACCTAAGTGTCCATCAGTAGATGAATGAATAAAGAAGATGTGGTGCCTATACACAATGGAATATATTCAGCCATAAGAAGAAAACAAATCCTACCATTTGCAACAACATGGATGGAGCTAGAGGGTATTATGCTCAGTGAAATAAGCCAGGAAGAGAAAGACAAGTACCAAATGATTTCACTTGTCTGTGGAACATTAGAACAAAGCAAAAACTGAAGGAACAAAACAGCAGCAGACTCACAGAACCCAAGAATGGACTAACAGTTGCCAAAAGGAAAGGGACTGGGGGAGGTGGGTGGGAAGAGAGGGATAAGGGGAATAAGGGCATTATGATTAGCACACATAATGTAGTGGGGGGCACAGGGAAGGCAGTATAGCACAGAGAAGACAAGTAGTGACTCTGTAGCATCTTATGCTGATGGGCAGTGACTGTAATAGGGTATGTGGTGGGGACTTGATAATGGGGGAATCTAGTAACCACAATGTTGCTCATGTAATTGTATATTAATGATACCAAAAAAAAAAAAAGAAAGGAAGAAACAGCAAGGGCTTAGACCAGTGGTTCTCCAAGTACCATTTGGGATTTGTGGTTCCCCAAAGCAGCAGAGCCCCAGCATTGGCATCCCTTGGGAACTTGTTAGAAATGCAAATCCTTAAGCTTTGCCCCAGAACTACTGAATCAGAAACTCTGGGTGGGACCTAGCATTCTGAATCTTAACAAGCACCGCAAGTGATTGTGATGCCCACTCAAGTTTGAAAACCGCAGAGCCTCAGCTTGTCCATGTGCTTGCCTCCCTGGACTAGGTAGAGTCTGTGGGTGGCTTGGTCCAGCCAAAAGGCTCACATGTAGAGGCCCTGGAATAAGGCCACCTACCTGCCCTTGTGCTGCAGTGCTCTCCCTCTGTCCAGATGGCAGGACTTCTGTCTCAGGCCCTCTTGAAACTTTTCACTTCTCTGGTTCCGTCCTGCCTTTCCCTATTCTCCCAGTGCCTTCAACCAGAGGATCTACATGCTGCCATCCTCCTGGTGGCTGGCATCACCTTTACCAAGCAGCTCCTACCAAGGATCCACTCCTGGACCCATGGCCATTGGCCCACACTAGGCTCCTGGTTCCTGTGTGGGACCCAGCCCTGCTGATAACAGGCTTTGCTCTCACCCAGTTGCCTTCATGTTCCCATCATGCCTTGCAGCTGTGGTGCTACTAGAGATGACACCAATTGCCCTCTAGGGGGAGAAATCGTTAACAGCATCTACTGTGCCTGGCATGCTATAGGAAATCAATAAATGTTTGTTGAATAAATGAAAGGGAGAGGAATCCTGGAAAGACAATTAGCTACTCTCTCCCAGGCAAAGAGGAAAGGAGGAGCAATAATCAGCCCCCTTCCTGTTATCCTACCATCCTTGGGGGCTTCAGGTGGGAGATAGGGAGAACAGACTCAGTTAAAGGGAAAGGCTTTTTCCCTTAAAGAGTTCTCATTACTGAAAAGAGAAGAGTGAAGAAACAGCATGTGGGAGGGGTCTGAGCTTATTAAATTTGCTTCCAATTTTCTAACCACAGTAATTGGATTCTGATTTCTAGGACACGTTTGGACAGCGCCTGAAACAGAGCTATTAGCTGAGCATGAGAGCAAGCGTTGCTGAGAGCTGAATTGCTTAGGAATCCAAAAGTGCCACGGGACTGGAGGAGGCAGCAGGTGGGGTGAGGAGGGCGAGGCTGTGGAGGCTTTCCCCCAACAGGCAGACGTGCTGATTGAAAAACCACGTGCACTGGCAGTGTGGGATGCCTGACAAATGTGTCATGGCATCAAGGGAAGGGAGGTACAGGCAGGCCAGAGCTTAATTTCTCCAAAAGGAGGGGAAGTCACCACTTTTCTCTTGATCCCTTTCTCCTTGTAGCTCACGGTATTCTGTGGGAGGCAGTGGGTTTACCTGGATTGCGGACTGACTGAGGCAAGGTGAAGAGTAGAAGATAAGAGCAGGGCAGGCTGAGCTGCCCATTCCCAGGGTTGATGGGGTCCATGGGGCAGGCAGCGAGTGGTGCACACGCCTAGGATAGCTTAGAAAGTGTCTATGGCTTCAAATGGAGCCCTTACTCATTCACCCTTTCGGGCTGACAGCCTTCCCACCCCATCCCTTACATAGCATTTGTCAGCCTTTAGACATGCCTTTGCTATGGTTCAGTCTTCTCATCCCTGATTCGGGCCCTGGTGGGGACGAGGTGACCAGCAGTGGCCTTCCACATGTCCCTGCTCCTCTCTTGGCTTTGCTTTCTCACCTGCAGCTGGACTAGGTGACCTTGAAGCTTTATCATTCCGTGAATTGCCAGACAGTTGTAGATCAGTTCATTCCTGATTGCTTGACCTTCTCATTCTGGAGATGTACACATGTGTGCAGTCTGCTATCCCACCACACATCAGTGTGAACAAAGCCACTGCAATTGCACTGGGACATCTTAGTTCCCAGTTTTCCACCTTAGGCCCACAACTTTGTTAACACTGGTGAGAGCTTTACTTTCCAGTGCACTGCCTAGGTCCGGTAGGCTCACAAGGATGAATCAGATGTGGCTGCCTACATCCGGGGGTGGGGGTAGTGTGCCATAAATAACTGTCTCAGTATAAGGAAGAGGCAGCAGCTAACTGAACCTGAGATTCCTCAGGAGCGTTCTGCTCTTTATAAGGCATTGACTGGTCCTACAAATAGTCCTGATTTTCCAGTTGTCTAGCCCCTACCACTCTCCCCACATTCTGGTGACAACAGCTGGATTTGCCATCACCCAAGTAGCACTTAAAATGTCTGGCAGGCAAGAAGCCATTCAATGGAGGCACACCCTTTGAGAAGGGAGAAAATATTTTGATAACACAAATGTGTATTTTCGCTGTTGCCTAGCAATATGTATTATGGGGTTGCTTTGATTGCAGGTGGAGCAGGTGGCAGAGTGGACTGCTCCCATGAGCTGTGAGCGGGAAGGCCTCATTAGGTCACCTTCTCCTGGCCAGTGACTTTGATTGCTCCCCTCAGCATAGTCTCCCCGCCTTTGTCCAGCATGGTGCTAAATGGTTCAAACAGTGGGATACCCATTGCTTGCCTGGAGGGAAAATTCCACACTTCAATACATCTCACCAGGAAGACATTTTTCCTTTGCTCCTTTTCATCTTGGGAAATGAGGGGGCAGTGGCCCAGTCTTGGATCGCATTGCTCCCTCCTGTATTTACTTGGTTCAAATGGCTGCCAAAGATCATCATCATTTCTCTCCTTGTACTCGTCACTTAGTGGTAATCGGATAAAAATCTTTACGGCTGGAACGGCTAAGCATAAAAAATGTTCATATTCTCTCAGAGTCAAGTCTATTCCACTAGCTCAGCGCAGAGCTGGTGATGCCACATCAAGACGGAGGGGAAGGGAGGGAAAACCCATCACAGACACTTAGCTTTTGCAAACAAGCTCTTCCTGTCTGCTGCGGTCTGGTCCCTCCTGTGCAGCATTTTTCAATACAGGAGTTTGTGAGCCTGTTGACAGTGGCTGTGAATGTGCTCGCTCCATATATCTCAGAGTTTCTGGGAGCTTTGGATAGGAGAGGTTTCCTGGAAGTGGCTGTACAGAACTCTGCTCCCTGGACAGCGGGCGGAGCACCTACAGAGCCCTGGGCGAGGTTCTCACCAGGGTGATGGGGAAAAAACCCACAGAGGCTGAGCTAGCAGGTGCCTTTGGGCCAGGATTCCTTTCACTCCTAGGCCCCTCCTGCCACTGCTTGCTCTGTACATTTCAGGCTGGTTTCCTCAAGAGGCAGCTCCTCAGCCTTTGAAAGGGGACTGGTAAAAAAAAAAACTTGCTGACAATTCATCTGGACAAACAGCCTCAGCTAGGTGTATTTTTTCACACCTTGTTTAAGTTCATTCCCACCATGCTTTGTATGGCTCATTCATTTATTCGTTTTCCCATTCATTTGCTCATTTATCAACTCAATCCATTTATTGAGCACTGACCACATGCCCAGCTCTACACTAGAAATTGGTCCCTACTCTCCAGGAAGGAGTTCATAGTCTAGTGGGAGAAATGAAAATGGTACTGATCCCTGATGCTCAAAGGTGGGTTGCTCCAAAGCCATATCCTTGATTCTGGGTAATGCACAGACTTCTTGCCCTCAGCTTCCAAGTACCTACCTCCTGCCCTGTCCCTGGTTTGGCGTAGCTATTTCTGTCTTGGCCATGGAGCAAACCAAACCACAAGAATTAGGAGCTTTCCTGCTCTGTAAAGAAGATAAGACAGCATTAAGCTGGCCTACTGGGGAGAAGGAATTTACATGGTGAATGTGAGGCACCGAAGGAGATTCCATCTGGGTTGGAACTGGGGGAGACAAGTAGTGTTTTAGCAGGTGGTAGGCATTCCAAGGTGATGGAACAGCATTCGCAAAGATGAGGAGGTGGAAGAGCCAGTGCTCTGTACTGATTAATTCAGTGTCCTTGGAGCACGGGGTGATGGAGGGGATGAGTTGGTGGGGGAAGAATAGTTCTGGAAGGGGAACTTGCATTCGTGTTGTGGCAAAGTCCTGAATTCAAGAGAAGCAGCTTAGGTTAATTCAGTAAACACTGGAATGCCTTTGCTTTCATACCGTCTTTGCCTAAACATCACAGCAAAGCTGGGGAGATGCCCTCGGCAGCATGTCCCTGGCCAGCACCACATTAGGGGAGCTCCTGCCAGAGGGAAGAGGGCCAAAGTAGGACTGAGCAGAACTGTGCCAGGCAGCAGCAATGCCTTCCCCACCCCAGGAGAAGGGTGGGCAAGCTTGGCTGAACTGGGGCTGACCCAAGGGATAGAGTGGGCTGGGGGACCTTGGCTTCAAGGCATTGGTATCCTCAGGGTGAGGTGTTGGGTCTGACACTGAGGAGTCTGTTCTGAGGTGAGGTGGGAAAGATGAGAGGCAGGAACTGGTCCTGAGGGGAAAACTGGTGGGGATCTGGAAAAGGAGTCTATCCTTTACCCCCAAACTAACTGCTGGATTTTAGGATTGCATACCAGTACTGGCTGCAGAGACTTAGGTAGAAGAGCAAGACTAGCAAATTAACCACACACCTGGGTAAGAAGAGCCAGGCTCAGAGAGGTTAAGGGACATCCTTAAGGTCACACAGCTAGTCAATGCTTGGCTGAAACTCAATGCTTGGCTAAAACTCAAAGTCAAGTTTTCAGATTCTAGGTATAAGTATATTTATTTGGTCACAAACATAAATACCTATTAACTATTAACTGAATATTAATGTTATTTTTAGCTTTTGCAAACAAGCTAACATATCCATATATTGCATATAATATACAAACATATTAATATTAATATTAATATGTCCAAGTTAACTCAATAAGTGTGTGTGTGTGTGACTTGTGCTGTTGGGCAGGTAGAAAAGATGATGCATGAGGATTCTAGGTTTCCCAGTTAAGACAGTTTGATATTTACATTTAGGCTTTGTTTGGAGGCATGGAAGTAACACTTGAATTAGCCAATGGAGTCAATAGTTTCTTCTAGTGTTCTGTCACTGAGACAAAATTCTAATGGGCAGGTAGCCCAAGAAGAACCTGGGTGCCTTTGAAAGGAACTAAGTGGCCTTAGTTCTAAGGGCAGGTTTCCGTCTCTCCTCCCTGGGTTTGCTTCCTTTACTGAACATTGCCTAAGGAAGGGGGTGATGGAAAGAGATGTGGAAAGAGACAGAGAAGTATGTCCAGTGCCCAGAATGGAAAACTGATTTGGAATTGAATATTTCCCATGCAAAAAAGTATTGAGTATTAGACTGCTAGGTGTCAACCTTAAAAATTAAACAACAAAGGTTATTGAGCAACAAATGAGTTTATTTGGGAATAGCAGAGGAATTGCAATTCAGGACATGCAAATTCTGAGGAGCCATAGGCAAGTCTGAAAAACAAAGGAGGAGAGTGGCCTTTTATTGAGGAAAGGAGGAAGTTGGGAGCAGTTATTTGGAAAAAAAGTCCATTGGATGAGGGTTTAAGGTGGTAGTGGCTTCTCATTGGCTGATGAAGAGGGAAGCTTGCTGTTGCCAGGCTGAGAGGAAATCTTCCTTTTTCCTGCTGGGCTATGTAAGATGGAAATAGTGGTAGTATGTGAGAGCACTCCCTTCATGGCTTACGGATTCCATTTTGAATGAGGCTTCCATTATTTATTTTCACATAGGATATAACTGGAAATGAGCAGTTGGAACACTTGCTTTCATGGAGCTTAGATTCCCTACATGAGCAAACCCCCCAGCTGGATGATTGGGAACTCCTTAGCACCCTCCCAGGCCACTGTACCTTCTCACCTGTGGCTCACTCCCTGCGGGAAGGATGTTCTCTTAAGCCAGCCTTGAAAATAAGCCCTGGCCCATGTGCTCCAAGGGGAAGGTGGTATCATTTCTCTCTTCTCTAAATTATCTTCTTCATTGTTTTGGGGATGTGCACTTTTAAGAAGGCAGAAGGCTGGGGAGAGACCCTGGATGTACACTTGGCATTCTGGGGTATTTTTTATAGTGCTGTTGGGGGCACCCAGACAGCGGATATTCTAAGAGGAGGAGACATTGTTGAATTGGGTGTTGGCCCCTGCCTGTTTCATTGGATGTATTGAATCCTTCTAGATCCCTGGCTTTTGAAATATTCCTGCAAGACCAGAATCTCTCATCTTCTCTTAAGTAAACTTTGTAGCCAGGTATCACATACATACAGAAAAGTTTGCACTTCTTAAATGTAGAGCCTGAAGAAATTTCCAAAGAGAACAAAGCCATGTTCCTACATCAAGTATCTCAATCAAGGGAAAGAAAACTCTCAGTTTGCTAAAAGTCATCCTTTAGCCCCTGCCCCTACTCCCCAGTATGAGCAACACTATCCAGACTTTAAGTAGATACTCCTGTGTGTCTGGCTTACCTCAAAATTATATGTGTGAAATCCAGCCACCTTTTACATGACACAGTGTATTTGCTCATTGTGGTGTAGTATTTCTCTGTATGAATATATTACAGTTTACATATGTGTTCTGTGAATGCTCATTTGGGGTTTTTCCAGTGTGAGGCTCTTATGAATGGAATCCCTGTGGTTAATCTTGTGCTTGTCTTTTGGGGGACACACGTGTGTGTCTCTGTGGCATGTCTCCCAAGAAGTTTTTAGAGATACTGTTGAACATCCAGTGAGGAGCTTATACCCATTCCACCTGCACCAGCAGCGTAGGAGAGTTCTAGTTGCTCCACATCTTTGTTTTCAGTCACTTGGTCTTGTCTGTCTTCTTCATTTTAGCCATCCTAGAGCCTGGGTGACGGTATGTTCTTGTGCTTTAAATTCGCCTTTCCCTGCTGCTCAGTGAAGTAGAGCACCTTTTCACAAGTTCATTGGCCACTTGAAGACCCAATGAAATGTTTTGCCCCTTCTCTAGCTCCTTTCTGTGC
The DNA here is from genome assembly GCF_040802235.1 of Manis javanica. Classification (NCBI taxonomy): domain Eukaryota; kingdom Metazoa; phylum Chordata; class Mammalia; order Pholidota; family Manidae; genus Manis; species Manis javanica. The sequence continues at coordinate 218,342,890 of NC_133156.1, forward strand.
CCTTTTCCCAAGAATCAGGAACATAGCCTGACTCTTATTGTGTCCTTAATCTGCTTCACTTGTGATTATTTCTGGGCATTTGTCCTGTATCTTGGCAGTGAGATAAAATAGGGAGGAGCGGTGTGATTGAGCATGAGAAGACCGGAGTCCTATCTGGGACATTGCCAGCCCCTCACCTACCCTCCCACATACCTGAGGGAATATGGACTGGGTGTCTGTTTCCTCACATGTAAGAAGAGAGAAGTAGCTCAGAGATGCTTGTGAAGGTCCCTTCCAGCTCTGTCTGCTGGTTGACAATACTTCTGCCAGTACAAATGTGCGGAAACTGACTTAGGAACTGAATCAGGTTGGAGGCTATTTCCAGAAGCATGACTCCCTCCAGCTCAGGAGTATCTACCCTCCTCCACAACCCTGGACTAATCTTTCACCTCACACACTGCCTCCTGACAGGACTCGAGGGCCTGCAGGAATGCCAGAGCTGTCCTTTTTTACTACTGCTTTGTCCATGTCCTTGTGTGGCCTTCCCCACCTGCTCATGCCTTCCACTCGGTGGAGGTCACCAGACCCTCTCCCAGCTTGAGATCCAAACCTCAGCTGGTTTGACATGGTTTTGCACTTACCGGAAGTCACAGGATCTATTAAGCCCAACAACGGCACAGCTTTTTGCTCCGGGGGTTGACACCCCTGTTAATGGCAGCTTCACTGCAGACTGGTGACCTGCCCAGTGTAGAATAAGGAGTTGGAACATATGGATTTTTTTCCCTTTACAACCCAGTACTCTCTCATGTTCACTTACCACTCCCCAAGTGAGCTTCAAGAATAATTGGCTTGGTGCAATGTACCACATGTTCCTCTAATGCCAGAGAGAAACAGGCTGGCAGAACTGGCTGGAGGAGGCTCAGGGTCCTGGGGTGGTTCCTGAGTGAAAGGCTGAAGCTTGCAGCAAGTCCTCAGAATATGAATACTCCTGTCGTACATGACACTTTACAAAGTGCGCTCTTCCCACTTTCACCTAACCTTCTCAGTAGTCCTTCAGTGAAGGGGTCATTACTATTTCAGAGCGGGGAAGCAGAGTCCCAGGCAAAGCAGCTGGCTTATGAAGTGGCAGGGCTGGGTCTCCTGGTCCTGTGAGCTTTGAGATAAGGCATCTCTGCCAATTACTAGCTGGTCCTTTGGTTACTCAGTTTCCCCATCTGTAAAATGGGAATAACAGTGGAACCCAGGGATGCTGTCAGAGTGAGATGAAACAACCCATGTCAAATGCTGAGCAGAGTCTTTAACCTCTGGCAAGCACTTGGTGACTGTTAGCTGTGGTGATGAGTTGTCACATTAGCATCAGGCCCTGTGATGTTCTGAGAGGCAGGGTGGACAGGGTGACAGCCCCAAAGGAGGTGGGGTGACATAAGTGAGTTTGGAGAGGTCCTGGTTCAGTGCCTGTCCCCTACCTCTGAGTTGGGGTGCACTGAAAGAACAAGGTGGCATGGGGGGGTGGCGCTGCAGGCAGGGAAGGTCGGCAGGGAGCTTCCTGCCTTGGCCTTGGCTCCCAGCACCCAGCACTTCACTTGCCTAAATGTCAAGCTTACTTTAAAAACTGCAATGCAAAATAAGCAATGAGGCGATTGTAGTGCCAAATCAGGTAAAAATCATACTTCCAAGATACTGGGGATAAAAGCCAAGACCAGAAGAGGGAGGGATTAAAGGGCTGGGGGCCAGGAAGTACAAAATGTGTTTGACAAGAGATGAAAAGAGCAGAGAGAAGATGACAGCTGTGGGTGGGAGAAGCTGTGGAGAGGAGGCTGCCCGTGCAGCCGCGGTGACAGACAGTGGGATGGAGCATCACAGCAAGGAAGCCCGAGGGCCGCTGGCAAACTAGCTGGAGAGTGTGGTGTGACAGAAGGGGACCCGAGGAGTCACATAGCCAGCAGGGTTCCACCTGGGCCAGCACGAGGTGAGATCAGCAAGGGCCCCTTGTGGTTAGCCTTGGGGTCCCTGATGCAACAGAAGGAGGTCCTTGTACTTGACTGAAGCTTACTGTGTGGGGACAGCTCTCATGTTGTGCCCTTGCCTGTGTGTCGCCATGACCCTGAAGCAATCCAGAGCAGTCGTGTTACATCTGTTCTGCTTCCCCGCTCTCCTGATTCTCCTCCTCGATTCATCATACAGGCATTTCACGTATTCTTTACCCCAGGCCTCGCTGAGCCTGCCTGTACTACCTCTCAGGACAGCAAGCACCCATTTTGCTGTCGCCTGCTCCATCTGAGGGCAGGTGCCACTGTTTGCCCTTTGCAAGCCCAAACCCTTGGAGTTCTTCTCATCTTTCACCCTTGTGTTGAGTCTGCCTACTAGATAACCCTTTGTCTCTGACCTTGCTGCTCTACTCACCTGCTGTCCCCTCTCACCTGGGTGACTGCAGCCGCCCCAGCCACACACCAGTCCAGCCTCTACACTTCTTTGGAAAACTTTCAAATATAGACACGCTGCTCTCATAAAAAACCCTTCAAGTGCTGTCAGCTCACCCCCTCCCCGTATGATGACACACCCACCCAGGCTCGCAGCCTCCTACCTGGCTTCATGCCTCCTCCTCTTGGTGCTCTCTGCTCAGGACATCTTTTCATCTTCCAGGAATCCAGGTTTGAGGGTGGGAGGGCTCCCTCTCTCCTGGAAGACATCCTGTCCTGTCAGGTTAGGTTTGACAACTCCTCCTCATTCCCAGGCTCACTTGTGAGCACCTGTTACCCTGAGTTGCAAACACCAGTTTGCTTTCTGTCTCCCCCTGAGGCCTTGAGCAACTCAGGGCAGGCATGCTGGCTTATCTTGATATCACCACCCTCCCACCCCCATGCCCAAGCCTGGCACGGTGCCTGGCCCTCGGACTTTCATCAGCATCAGCTGAGGGAATATGGACTCAAAGAGCACTGCACTGGCTTCATTCTCAGACTATCTCTGAAAACATCAGGGTTTGGGAGTGCAGGTGTGGAACTAACGCTTCAGAACAGAGAGAGAGAAAATCAAATCATGGGAAATTTAAAGGCACCTCCACTCAACAAAGAATTCTGCAGGTTAGCACATAAATCCAGGACCATAATCAGGCAACATTTATTGATCAAACCATCCCCCTGACATGTGGTAGGCACCTTAAATATGTTCTCTCAGTTAAGCCTCACAACGGCTTTGCTATGATCCTGGTTTTAGTGATGAGGAAATTGACTCCACTCGGGAGAGTAGCTTGTCTGTAGGAATATAAAAAAATGGAAAAGTGGCCTCTGCCCACAGAGAAGATGGCGAGGCCATGCAGAGAGGGGAGTGAGAGCAGGGAGCCCATGAGGAGGCCAGTGGAGCAAGCCGCTGTGGGTTAAGCACTGTACAGGGGTGATGGGCAACCACAAAAATAAGATGGCGGATGGGGGAGACGTGTGGAGGTCGTGCCCGGAGGTGAGTGTGGGCACCGGGTTGGCAGGGCCCGTGGGCCCAGGCAGGGGACTGTAGGGCAGGGCAGATCCTGGGATATGGTCATGGTTTAGCTTCAGGGAACTACTGAAAGTGGAGAGAGGTAAATGAGAAGCAGGGTGTTTAGGAGGTGAAGGCGGAGAGGCAGGTGGGAATGAGCTGGAGCAGCGGGTCTGCGGGAGGGAAGAGCAGTCTGGAGGCTGTCGCAAGGGTGTGGACCAGGCTCAGGCAGGTGGTAATGAGACCAAAAGGAGGGGGGAGGCAGAATTTGGAGCAGGACTGACTCAGGATTGATGCACTGACCGGGAAGATGCAGGAACATGTGCGGGAAGCCTTTGCCTTCTGCCTCCCCACCTCAGGCCTTCCGGAGGGGCATGCTGTTGTGAGTCCCCTGGAAAATAAGAGAAGGGGGATGCTTGCCCCTCCCCCAGGCTATTCCTGAGCTTGGTGTGCTGGGTCTGTACATCACCACAGTCACTGGGCTACAGGTCTTACCTCAGCCTCTTCAGTTTGAAGAACTTTTCCCTCCTTAGGCAAAAGGAAAGGCTGACTCTGATCTGTTAGCTGGGAGTCTGAGAAATATCTGGAAATGCCTTAGGGAATATCAAAGGGAAACATCATTCTTTAACAAGTGAAGGACAGCCCAGACTTGTGATTTTCCACTTTTCAGAACCTTCCAGCATGCACTTTTCAAAACTGAAGACAGAGAGAAAGGCCAGTATGAAGTAAAGGTATGAGAGCCAGTGAGTTGCATGACTGTCAAAGGACATTCTAGGGAAATGTGTAAGAACCCAGAGCTGGGAGCCAGACCATCTGGTTTCATAGTGTGGCTCTGCTCCTTACAGACGTGTCCTCCACAACAAGAGGGGAGGAACCATAGCACCTACCCCAGAGAATTACCGTGCAGATTAAAGCTCTTGGGAGAACACCTAAGCCATAGTGAGGATTCAATAAATGTGATCAATTATTACTATCGTGTAATGTGATTCAAGCAGGGCTAAAATAAGACTTCAAGGAGCCCTAGTCCCAGACACTGAGGAATCTATTTCAGGAAACATTTCAAAAATAAGCCTTGGCCCCCCTCCATACTGCCTGGTCCTGGCTAGACTCTGCATTTGCCTTTTGAGCACACTCCTCTCTGTGCACATACACATATATGCGCACACACACGTGTACAAGCCCACAGCTGCCATCTGGGTGGTGCTTGGTACCACCTTACACAGTTCTGGATGCATCTCAAAAGAAGGCCCTCTGCAGCCTCCCGAAAGCAGCTGGTCCCCCTGGAGAGAAGGTGCTGTCGCTTCCCCATGGTTTCCACTGAACCTCAGGGTCCCGCCCACTCTGAAGGGGCTGGTCTACGCAAGAGACCAAAATTAGTTGTCTGTAAAAACAAAGGGGCCCTGGTGCAGAGTAGAGCAATGGTCATTTCTAGGAGGTCTAAATGCAGCGAGGGGCCCCTGCATTCTCCAAGTCAGCTGTGTGTTCTGAGCCCAGATTGCATGTGGCAGCACAGGCAGAGAGGTACATGAGGACATCCCCTGGGGCCAGACATTAGAAAACCATCCCTGCTTGTTAGCGTCCACAGCACCAAGCACCGTAGAGCTTCTGGTTCCCGAGCAAAGAGGGGAGATGGCCTGTCTTCTGTGTTTAGTGTCCATGCTGTCTGGGGATGGTGGTCAGACACAAGCTCATCATAATTTAGTGGAACACGCCTTGAACTGTACTTCAGATGTCAGGTGGTGAGCTAGTGTAGACCTGATCCATGGACTTGGGGGAGAGGGGTAATCATGAAGGAGATTTTCTTAAAGCCTAATTTCACAATTTAAAGAGCTTTTGATTGTTCTGAGATTGTGGCCTTTTCTAGTGTTTAGACACCCTTTCTTTATGAAGTAACGATGATGCTAGATGATGAAATTTAAAAAATAGATTCTTTCCTGCAAAACAAAATGTCACAAACCTAATAATGACCTCTGTAATTTTTTTAAAATTTTATTTTACTCATCGGAAAGAACCCAGTGTCTAGAAACCACTGTCTAACACTAATGCTAAAATTTTAAATTGGATTATATACAAGCTAAGTTTCAGTAATGACAAAGGACAACAAAGTCCAATAGCAATAGATGTCAGCCACATGCATAATTTAAAGTTTTCTAGTAGTTACATGTTAAGGAAAGAAACAAGTGAAAAAATTTTTAATAATTATATTTAGCTCAATTATGCAAATATCATTTCAACATATAATCAATGTAAAAATTCTTAAGATATTATAATTTCATAAACTGAAGGAACAAAACAGCAGCAGAATCACAGAACTCAAGAATGGACTAACAGTTACCAAAGGGAAAGAGACTGGGGAAAATGGGAGGGTAGGGAGGGATAAGGGCGGGGAAGAAGAAAGGGGGTATTATGATTAGCATGTATAATGTGGGGGGTGGGGGAAAGGGGAGGGCTGTGCAACACAGAGAAGACAAGTAGTGATTCTACATCTTACTATGCTGATGGACAGTGAGTGTAATGGGGTTTGTGGGGGGAACTTGGGGTAGGGGAAAGCCTAGTAAACATATGTTCTTCGTGTAATTGTAGATTAATGATAAAAAAAGATATTATACATTTCATGCGAAGTCTGAATGAAATTTTGTGTGTTCCACCCTTACATATCCATCTGACTAGATATATTTCAAATGCTCAATAGCTACATGTGGCTAGTGGCTACCCTACTGGACAGGGCAGGTCTGGGAGAAGAGGGTATCCAGTCTGTAGCCTGGCAGCCCTATTGGGTAGATTCCCGTCTCCTTCCTAGAGGAAGCATTGTTCATCAAGCCTGGGACTTTGGTAAGTGGTGAGAGTACTCTATTAAACACAGCTGAGTATTTCCAGTGCTACAGAGGATGTGTCAGAGCTCCACAGGCCCAGATGACCGCCCCCAGTGTCTCCCAGGACAGCCTTAGCCCAAGGCACCCTGTTCTTGCTGCTGTGGCTCAGGAAGACAGTTTTGGTGACTTATTTGTCTCCCTTCTCTGCATGGTTGACATTGGCACCTGTTCAGCTTATAGCTCTGCAGCTCCCTTGAGCTGGTGTCACCCACACCACTTGGCAAGGGATGTTTTCCCTGCTGGCCTTACCCCCGTGGAAGCCTCACCTGCGTCTTCACCACTCATCCATCCACTCACTCTTCAGACATTTATTGGATATCTACTGTGTTTAGTCACCACGCTCAGTACTGAGTTTACAACTACAAATAGGTCTTTGCCTTCATTGCAGCTGCAAGTGAGGAGAGGAGACAGAAAAGGAAGCTTGCAATGCTTGGTAATAAATTACAGTAATGGGGTGAAAGCAGGGTCCTGGGGAACATGTTGGAAGAGCCTTGGGAGAGCAAAAAATGCTTTCTGGAGAGGTAACTTCCAAGCCAAGATTAGAAGAAGAGAAAATAGCCTGGCCTTGGAAGAGAGGGGAGTGCATTTCAGACATATGGGTGAGAGGCGGCACTTGCAGAGATCCAGAGGGAGAAAGAGTAAGTCAGGCAGCATGGGGCTGGAACTCGGAGGATGTGCAGAGAGGAGTCAGAAGTGGTGCCAGGTTACTGGGATGGTAAGCTGTGATTAGGAATTTCAACTTTATTTTGTGAGCAGCTGGGCAGCATTGGAATGTGTTAAAGATCGACAGTTTGAAAAGATGGTTCTAGCTGCAGCAGGCAGGATAGACTGGAAGGGGATAAAGCCAGCCAGAAAGGCACTACAGTAGTCTGGAGAAGACATGATGGGAATGTGGAGAAACAGTGGGGACCAGAGATAAGTAAGAAGGGTCAATAGGACTAGGTTTAATTAGATTGGGGGAAGGGAGGGAGAGGCAGGAATCCAGAATATCTCTTGGGTTTGGGCACATGTAGATGGTGAGCTGGGGAACATGGAAGGGTCGGCAGGGTTGACCCAGGTGTGGGAGGCAGAGGGTGAGTGAGGAGGTCATCTCATGGGGACGTCCAAGGGAAGATGGTCATCAGGATTCAGGTTAGGGTTGAGATCAGTGGCAAACGTATGGGAAATTGAAGCTTTGGAAAGAAGTTAGATAATCTAAAGAGAAGGAAGACTAGGAAGAAGATGGCTTGGGAGAGAATTTTTTTTGGGAACACCAGAATTTTTAGATGAGGGAAAGAAAAAGAAAACTAAGAAAGAAAGAGAAAGGAACCACCTAAGAAGAGGATAGCAGTACTGGGTGATTTCACCAAAGCCAAGGGCAGAGGAACAAGCACTTATTAAAATGTGTGACCCTCAATGTCAGGTGCTGCAGAGATGCCAAGTAAGAAAAAGATTGAAAAGTCTCCATTAGATGTAGTAGCATAGAGAAGTAATAGTGGCCTTCGTGGGAGTATTTTAGGGGGAGAGGGTAGTAAAAGGACACTGGAAAGCAGAGGTGGCTGGTAACCCAGGGACTGGGGCCAGGGACCTCTCGGTACCACCTGACAGGCCCCCCCACCCCCCAGCAAAGACCGCCTTAAGGAAACAGCAAGTGCAGTAACTAAGAACTAGGGCATCATCTTACCTTGGCCACTAACTGGCAGAGTGGTCTTGGGTAGGTAGTTCAGTTCTGGACCTTAGTTTCCTCATCTGTGAAAAAAGGAGCAAGTTGGAACCAGTGTTTTCTAAACCTGTATCCCACAAATTCTGTTTGATAGGATATTAAATACTATGCTTTGCTCAATATATATCCAGTAAATATTTGAGTTCTCATTATGTGTGATGGTTAGTGCACTAGGAAAGAAGAAAAAGTACAAGGATTGCAGGGGCAGGTTTGAGGTCAAAGCTTAGTAGGCTGGCAGAAGGCTCAGAACCTTTAGCATGTTAATGTGCTTTGGTGGATCACCAGAAAGGTAATCAAGTATTTTCCCAGTATTTCTCACTTGCCAAAGTTCTGGGCTCTTGTACACTTTATTCACAGAGCATGCCTAGACTCTTCCTGGAGATACTATCTACCAGCTCAGTGTAAAACTGCCTAACCTGGTGATCTGTCTGGTCCTTTGCAGTCCAGTGTTTCAGCAACCCAGGACTTTGTTTGGAACCAAAAAGAGAAAGGTCTTCCAGCTGCTGCAGGCTGTAAAATAAAGTAGAGGCAGAGACTGAACTTTGAGGAGAGTTCAGACATGGCCTGTTATACCACAGTGCCCCCTTCCCCAGCTAGCTTCCCAGCAAAGACTCCTTGGGGCATTCTTACACTGCCAGGAGAAGAGGCTTGCAGAGCTGATTCCTGGGATCACCACTGTGATCTACAGGCTGCAATTAATCTGAAGTGCCCTAGAACTGTCAAGATGAGGGTTTTCTTAGAAATCTAATGCTACAGGAAATAGGTGACTAAGAAATCCAGGAGGGTCCTCCGAGGAGCAAGAAATGAACTGAAGACCCTGGACTGGTCTGACAGAGTCAAGCACGAATGTGGTGGTGGGTGGCACAAGGGAGTGCATTTGTTGGCCTAAGTAGGCCCACCCCGAGGCCAAGTCCCTTGTCAAATGGCCTAGTGTTCATGGAGTGGGGGAAGGTCTATGGTATCACGAGGGTCAGCCTTCCTGGGACTTCTGTAAGAGAATTAAGCTTGAAAGCCATCCATTTTTGAAATGAATTAACTTCTCTATGCATGGGAAGGGTACTAGCTATGTACTGTCCATGGGAAAAGTGAGAAGAGAGTCACTCAAGCACTTTCCTATGTATTGTGGTTTCTATTACAAACCCCCTAAGGGAGTTGAATCTATAAAGGTTTGAATTAACCCCAAAAGGTGCTACTAAAGAACTTCTGTAGGTAGGGCCCCCAAGGCATCATCCTATACTTAGTGTCTTGTGAAGCAGAGTCCTCCAGAGCATGAATGAAGGGGGCCCTATGGGGACTCTGGGAGCACTGTGTCTGGGAGATCATGATGCAGTGGCACAGCTCTTCCACCAAGTACCCAAGAGATTCTATCTTTGACCCCAGGGGAATGAGAAGTCCTGGTGGACTTGCCTTCTTAGGTAGCTACGGGGGCCCATTTTCATTGTCTAATGCTGCAGAACAAATTATGCCACAATTTAGTGCCTTAAAACAAGACATCTCTGATCTCACAGTTTCTGGGGGTCAAGCATTCGGGCTTGGCTTAGGTAGGTCCTTTTCTTGCGGATCTCACAGTTAGCTACCCAGGAGGCGGCTGGGGCTGCAGGCATCTCAGGGAGTGACTGAAGCAGATCCTCTTCCAAGCTCTGAACGTGGTTGTTGGCAGGATTCAGTTCCTCTTGGGCTGTTGACTGGAGGCCACACTCAGTTCCTTGCAGCACGGCAGCTTGCTTCGCTAAAGCATGCAACAAAAAGAGACAAAAGTCACAGTCTTTTGGAACCTAATCACAGAAGCGATGTCCCATTACTTTAGTGTATTCCATTCCCTAGTAGCAAGTCACCTGGCTCAGCTCACACTTAAGGGGAGGGGATTACACAAGAAGGTAGGGGTTGGGACCATCCGCTGCCCACCACAGCTCCCAACCAAGGTCCTGGGGGTCTCCTCTTTCCCAGTATATAAGAATATTATACATTTTCAGCAATGCAGACTGTGGCAGCATAATGGAACAGCAGATCTCACTGTTATTTTAAGTGTCTTTTATGAGATTCAGGATTTCCATAATACTAAGTGAGGGCAGCTGTTGAAGCAAGACTAGAAGTAGTATATGTTTATGTGGATGAACAAATTAATCTGCATGTGAAATCCCAGTGAAACTGACATGAAATAAAAATTTCATGCCTTACAGTGTATCAGTGTTGCCCATGAAATGAGATTAAAGGGATTTCTGATTTTACAACTGTCATACTTTATATCCTGCTTGTGTTTTTCTCTTCTAAAGAGTTAAGCTTGAACCTAGAGGCCAGTACAGATTTGGCATTTTATAGTTTTGGGTCATCTTCCTTTTTCTCCTAGCTGGGAGCAGGCTTCCTTACACAGAATGGAGCTGGGAATGTATTAGATATTCTCAGCTATAAGAACGAAATCTTGACTCAAAAAGCTGGCAGCAAGTTCACTGTCCCTGTCCCGTGGGAACTGACATTCCAGAAAGGTCACTGGGCCAAAAGCTTTGTCCCTCTCATCCTTTGTTCCTCACATTTGCCAGCGGTGGGGTGGGTGTTGGCGGCAGGGGAGAAGAGGGGAGGAGACAGGGTCTCCATGAGGCCTCCTCGGGGCTAAAGTGGTGATGCAGTGACCTAGGGAAGGACGTGTGGAAGGCAGAGAGGATATGCCCCACCTCCTGCATTTATGAGTCCACAGACTGTGTTCTCCCAGAAGACCCCCACTTTATATCTTATGTCTTGTGCTTCCCTTGGCCTTTGTGGCCGTAGAGTTTGGGAAACAGAGCATATGGAGGAAAAAAACCATTCGTTTTCTCTGTCTGGGCCTGACCTCTGTGGTGTGCACTGACACTGCAGGAATCAGAGGGACAAACTAGCTTTCTGTTGAGGAACAGATGTTCATTAACTGCCCCTCCCAGGGCCTCATGGAAATCATACCTTCACGCACCTTTTCTGGCTCCATCTGGGCAGTAAGTGGGAGCCCCTGTTAGGCTGCCCCTCTGGCAGCTCAGCCAGCCATGTCCCATCTCTTCTAACTGCCCAGGAGTGGCAGCCTGTCCCTCCAGGGTAGCTCACTGCAACTGCTGGATTCTAGAGCTTGGGAGAAACTGCTTCTTGGGGTGGTAATTTAAGTGGGGGCATATGGGTCTACACAGTACATAGGGCACAGAGGAGTCCTGAGTGACAACTGGATGCTTATGGACACCCTGATGCTTGGAAGGCGTAGTGGACCCAGTGTGTCCCACCCAGGCCTTTTTGATTCCCATTATGCCATGCTGCACATTGGCATGACCTTTCCCCTTTCTCCAGCTGCCCTCAGTCTCCCTCTGGGACACTAGAGCCCCATTGTCTTCTCAGACTCAGAGCTATGGTCAGTTCTGGGGAAGCCAGAGCGGCCTCCCTTTACATCTACATTTTGTAATAATAATTATGCTCTCCTCCCTGATCCAAAGTGATTGGGTCTGTCTCTCCATCACTCCCTCCTGTTTTTATGCTCGAGAATAAAATCCTGAATGTTTATAATTTATGACCACATCTTGTGTTCCGTAATGGCAGGATGCTGTATCATATCCAGAAGTCAGAGGACCTGGGTCCTCGCCCCAGCAGGCATGCCTGGGGACCACCAGGAGCCCCTACTGCCCACTGATAAAATGGGGATGATGATGATATCCTAACACTGTTTACGGGCTGCTGCCCGCTTAATGAGCCTGTGCAGTGAAATAAAAGGCATGTGCAGAGCATTACATGTTTGCTGTGACTGACAGTGATCATCACTCAGTGTTCATGACATCCTATGCTGGCACTCATTCAGGGGCAGGGGTAGCCAGGGAAGCAGTAATTGGCTGGTGGAGAGACAGAGAAGAGGGAGACACTCCTACTGGAGCCCTGGCATTAGCTTCTCAGAACACCTCTGTGGAAGCATCCTCAACCAGTAAGTGGCACTGAACACTCAAGACACTGATGGTTCAGGAAGCATCTTGAGAGCGCCTGAACTTGGGAAAATCGAGAGTCTAAGAAAAGAAAAACTACATGTGGAAACAGCTCAGAGGGTTGTGCCTTATGCATGAGCTGCTGTGGCAATCGGTAGCAGCTTTCTCCCCACCCACTGCAGTCCCGCCCCTCCTCCTGCCTCTGCCGCCACACTGATGTCTCCTGCTCACTAGCTCCTCTCCAGTAAAACCCATGAATCTTTAATAAATTATTAACATGGTTTCTCATCCATCTACCAGCACCTGATCTCAGTGTTGGCCGACTTTCTCATCCCCCTTGTGTCCCTGATAGATCTTGCTGTTTGATCAATCTTTTAGGTCCTTTTTGCAGAGAGCCCACTGTCTGAGCTGACTCTTCTTACCGTGTCCAGTTTTAAGAATTTTTTTCAGCCCATTAGCCTTGTGCTGCCAGTGTACTGTGCTTCTCCCTAAGCAGGAGTGTGGGACCCTAGGGACAAAATACCAGGAAGAAAACACAGGACTGGGGTTCAGCCCATGGGAGTCACTTTCAGGTGTGTGACGTTGAGCTTCTGAGCCTCAGTTCTCCTCTTCTGCAGGGTGAAGGAGGTTCTCAGAGGCTGGTGTGAGGGTCATATGAGAAAAAGGATGACTGTGAGCAGAGACAGAAGTCCTATGAGCCAGGATGTCTGTGCCATGGTGGTATGAGGGCCTGTGCATACTGGGGGCACTTATGGGATTCCTGCCAGGTGCCAGGAAGAGCCCAGTTCTTTATTACACATGCTTAGGAGGCTGGAGGGGGCTGACGTCCAGGAGCACAACTGCCCAGGCTCCAACCAGTGCTCGCTTTGGCAAGTTTGCCCAGTTTAGGAGGTTGAACCAGGTCATCTCCAAGGCCCCTTCCTCTTCTGAACTGAGTTTGTGGTTCTGGCCTCCAAGCACTGACCAGTGCAAGGAGGCTGGATCAGCCACGGTAGGGTCATAATAATAATTCCAGCCACCATTGACTTCAGCTTCTGTTAAACACCTGGTGCATTGCCTGCAGTGTCTTTGGTACTCACAGCAAGCTTGGAGGAGAGGTATTTGTCCACATATTACAGGTGACAACATTAAGACTCAGAAAAGGTAAATGATGTGCCCAAGGGCACACAGCCAGTTTAGGGCAGATCCTGGGATTCAAATCAGTATCACAGCCCAGGTTCCTTTCTCTAACTCTGATGCAATACTCTGCTCTCTCCTCCTCCTCTTCTTGCCTCTCAATGCCTCCCACCTGCTGTTGGACAGGGCCGACCACCCACCAGAGATGCCTGTCTGGTCCATACAAGATCTGACTCCACCCAGTGGGAGGAGTCATCTGCAGATTTCAACTCCTCATTGAACAATAATGATAGTTACTATTTGTCAAGCATTGACTATTACCTAACATAGTCATAACTAGGGAGAAAAATGTACAAGTTAAAAATTGTCTCCACTGTTTAGATGAAGACACTGAGGCTTAGAAAAGTAAATTCTGGTGTCCTGCCACACTGTTAAGCCTCAGCTGCAGAATGGTCTTTGCGACATTGCATTCAACTCAACCATGCTTACTGAATGTTAGCTACACTCCAAGCTTCTGATTGCTGATGCTGTGAGAAGCTTTTGCAGGAGAGCCTTGAACCCAACCCATCTGATAATGAGCAGACAGCAGCCTGCAGAGGTGGTGGTTTGCCCACAGTCCTGCAGCTGGTCAGTGGTGTCCAGTCCCCTGGGCCAGTGTTCAGTGACCTGCCTCGCTCATCACTCAGCCTGAGGGCCAGAACTGGGCCATGACTGGGACGCTGCACCCTATTGCTGTCCATCCGTCCCCATCTCACCCTGGAGATCCAGCATCTCCTCCACAAAGCCTTCTTCACCACCCCAGCTGGAGTCACACCTGCCTCCCGCCACCTGTGTGCACACGCACTGTGTCACCATGTGGTATATGCCTGCCATCCAGCTGGATGCCAGCATGGCAGGGAAACCAATCCCTGTCCCCAAAAGTCCTCTAAGCAGCCAACTCCCCAAACCACCCTCCCACACCAATTTGTTCCTGAATAACTTATATCACAAAAATGGGTTTGGGGCCCTATTGTGTCCTGGGGTGTGGAGGGGAAGCCACCTCCAGGGCAGTGCCCAGGGAGTGACCTTCTGAGTCCCTCTGGTTGGTCTTTTCTTTCTCCTTTCTCTGATGGAGACAAGGAGGTCCTGCTAAGCCTTAGCTTTACTACCTTCCTGTGGAGAGATGAGTACTCTTCCCCCACCCTCCCCAGGAGCACACTCACTACTGCCTCCCCCTCTGCCTGCGTCTCTCTAAGCCTCTCTGTGCCCTCACAGACCCTGCAGCTCACCAACCGAGGGCACCCCCAAATCCACCTCGACCAGCCACCTGCCTTCCACCCTTCCCACTGCTGCCAGCTTAGACTCAGGTCCACATCGAGCGATAGACAAGTCCAAGGCCTCTTCTCACGGGAGGCTTTTTCAAGGCGTTTTCCTTCCCTTTTTAGGATAATTATCTAATGCACAACAAATCACCCCAAAACTTAGTGGCTTAACTCTCAACAGGGACCACGGATTATCTGTAGTCTTTGTGGGTCAGGAATTTGCATCTTGGTCGAGTGGCTGGCTCTTTTGGGGCTGCTGGGCTGCTGTCATCTGCTGGCTTGATGGGAGCTGATGGAGATTTACTTCTAAGGTGGCTCATTCCTATGGCTGGCAAGTTGGTGCTGGCTGTGGGCAGGACGCCTCAGTTCCTTCCTCACAGGACAGCTCTCTACAGGGCTGTTTGAATGTCCTCACAGCTTGGCAGCTGGCTTTCCTCTAAGAGGCCAGTGCAGAATCTGCAGGGCTTTTATGTTTTAAACTTGGAAGTCACATGCTTTCACATCCATCATATTCTGTTAGTCATAAAAACTAGCTCTACTTCAGCGAGGGACAGTACTGCACAAGGCATGAAGACTGGTAGATGCTAAATCCTGGAAGCTATCTGGGAGGAGGCTCCCACACCTTTTAAAACTATAAAAGGCTTAGTTATCAGCTGACCCAGGAAAGCATTTCCTGAATTTCTTTCTCCCTTTCTCAGCGAAGGGTGTCTGGTATACTTAACTCTTATTCTAGGGGCATGGACATAGACAAGGGTCCCTTCCTAGTGGAACTCATAGTTAGGTGAGGGAGACAGTCCCATCTTGAGAAGTGCTAGAGGAGAGATGCATAGAATTATGGGAGCACAAAGGACAGGTCATTACCTATCTGGAGGAGTACAGAATGTCTTCACAGCAGAAGGGACATATGCTCTGTTGTCTTGAAGGATGAGTAGGAGTTCATTGAGTGGAAGAGGACATTGTTCCATGCAGAAGTAATAGTGTGATGAGTGGCAAAGAGTTATAATAGCATATGAAGTTGCCATTATGAAAGGTCTTGAAGGCTGTCATAGGGTACTGGGACTCCAGAGCCATGAGGGCTCCAAGCCGCAGGAAGGCCAGGGCAGAGCTGTGTGGTAGACAGGACACTGGCAGGGGGCAGAGGGTGGAGGCAGGGAGACTGGTCATGAGGCTGCCACAGGGATCCCCAGGAAGACTCTCTGAGCTGGGCCCATGGGGATTCAGGAGAGTTTCATCTTTCCACTGTCTTCCCCTGGGTCTTCCTTTTTTAATTCCTGGCTCTGTGTGGATGACTCAAGCCCAGGCTGTGCTCCAGCTTCTAAGCACAACAGCCCAGCTTTCTCTGCCTAAGTTCTCTTATTTAGAGTTTGCTCTCATGGGGAAAAGTGTTCAAAATTATCAGGGAAGCCAAAGGGATGTCAGGCCCATTAGCTTAAGACTGAGGTTCATAAGTGCTTAGGCTACAGGCTTCTCTAACAATCTAGTGAAAACTATGAACCATTTTCCCAGAAAAAAGCCACACATTTACGTACATAACTGCAGACAGTTTCAAAGGGCTCACAGTCTTGTTCAAGGCCAACTTTGGGTGTCTGGACCCCAAATTAAAAGCCCCAAGCTAGAAAAAAAATTGGAAAATGGAGAGAGGAAATGTTTGACTCAACAGATGTGTGTTATTTACTCCCTCTTCACACCCCTCCCTGTAATTGGACAATCCCTGGGAGATGGGGGAACAGGACGGAGCTTTTACCCAGGGATAGCTCCTGGTGTCAGCAGCCTCGCTTGGCAGGTTTATTTTCAGTATTATAGTAATTTTCGGCTGTGGGCTACAATTTTCACTTGCAGCGAGGTATTAAATTGAAATTACCCTAGATGTAATTGTCATACCAAATGATCCTGCACACGTGGAAATGAACGCGAATTACAGTTTATACTGGGGTTTAGGGTTCTGCCTCTTTAACGTGTTCTGCCAGATTTCAATGTGTGTGGCAGGAGGTCAGGGTCACCATGGTGTAGTGGGCTGGGGCTGCTGGCCCAGAACATGGTGAGGCCTCTGCTTTCTGGGATGACACAGACTGGGAGTGGTTTTGTGTGGCTCCTGGGAATCCCTGTGCTCGAACTCAAGCATGCCAGAAAGCTTACATTCATGTTCTGGACACCAGCTTAATTTGGCTCTAAGCCAAGTTCCCCTGAGGTGGTGGGAAGTTCAGTTTCAGCAACACCCCTGCCTCTGTCCAGGTCTGGATGAGGTCTTGGGGGTCTCTCCCAGTGCTGTGCACCTCTCCCAGTGAGGTGGCCCTGTCTGACGCCAGGCATCTGACCATCCTGGTGACCACCATGATGCCATTGTCCAGCCGGTTAGATCTGCTTTGCCCGCACAGGTCTCACTTACCCTCCTGTCTTTGCTTCCCCAGATGCACCCTGCTGGTGTACTGCAAGGACCTGCCCCCCACCAGCATCATCATCACCTTCCACAATGAGGCCCGCTCCACACTGCTCAGGACCGTCCGCAGGTAAGAGCCTTCCTCCCTGGTGCCTCCCTGGCCCCTGCACTTGGGGAGGGTGTGTTTGCTCACTCAGGACCAGCCCTGTGATAAGAATATTAGGCATTTCTAAGTGCCAGCCACCACTAGACACACTCATGCGCATTCATCCTGTCATTTCTCATACTCCTATGAGGGTGACTATTTTATAGAGGGAAAGACAGAGGCCTGAGATGTTAGGAAACTTGCGGGAGCTCACTGGGGTCCTAGAGGACCTGGTCCCATAGCCCTTGCCCTTCACCACTGTGCTAGCCTGCCTCTACAGTTCTAATTTTCAAGACTGACGGAGCTGAAGCCCAAGGCTGAGTGTGTACCCCACCTCTAGCATCAGCTGGGATTAAAACTTGGATTTACCAAGTGCTCCCTCTCCACAGCCTCCCACACCCACCAGAGACCATGGTATAAACCACAAGCAGCCTGAATGTAATGGCACCAAGTCTTCTGTGCCACCTGTCACTCATGATAAATATCCATTTTGCAGGGTCAGTGTGTCCCTTAGAAATGCACAGAGGGACTTTTTTGAACAGTCTTCAGCCTGGCATTTCACCCTGTCCATAGGGGCAGCTCTCTCTGTTGCCCAGATGTTCTTGGTGACTAGCTGGCTGGTTCCTTCTGCCAGCTGTTGGCCCTGCCTTGGCTTCTGCATTCCTTCCACAAGCCACCTGATTTCAACTGGATTTTCCAACAAAGCTTCTGCAAGGAAATGTCCTAAGTCACTGTCAGGTGACTATGAGTCTCACTGTGACTAATAAAGCACCTTTCTGATATGTAAACTGGTATGGGTATGTATGGGAGAGCAGGAATAGGGTTGGTTCTATTGACCTGGATGTCCTCTGATGAAGGGAGAACCTTTTCTGGACCTTGCAGGCTGAGCAGGCACATAGTGGAGCAGAGAGTACTGATCCAAAATGCTGGACCACAGCCATGCTGCCATCACATCTGCTTGGGCACCAGGTCAGGTTTCAGGAGCAAACTTCCAGCAGCCTCTGCCTTTGCCATCACTTGTGGTGGCTGCCTCACAGAGTCATACCTGGGCATGTCTGCCAGGGATCCCATGAGAAGCTAGAGCCCCTCACCTTCCAGGCTGGCCTCTGCTCTTCCTTCTGGGAGTCCTCTGACACCATGCACTTCCATCCCCCTGCACACACACAGACACATACACATACACCCCATGGTGGGTTTCCTCTGGGCTTCTTCTCTGCACATCTCTACCATTTAACGCATTTTTCCCAGATGTAATCTTCAATGAACTCTTTTAAGGCAAGGACTATATCTTACTCATCTCTTACCTGATCTCCCTATGGCTCATTTTCCTAATCAGGGAGATGGAATTATAATCATATCTACCATACAGAGTTGCTTTGGGTTAAATCCAGTAAAATGCTGAGAACTGTGGCTGAAACTGAGAAGTGCTTGATCAATATCAGCTATCTCCATATCTTCACAGCTAGTGGTCTCTCAAAAGAGGCCATGGGGCACTTAACAGGGCACCAAACATGGAGTCAGAAGACCTGGAGACCAGTCCTTTCCCTCCATTTCCTAGCCATGCAGCCTTGGGCAGGTCACTAACCACATCTGTAAAGATGGAGATAAAAATATCTTTCGTGAAGAACTGAGACAAGATGGCAGCATGAATAGGGCAGCGGAAATCTCCTCCCAAAACCATATATATTTTTGAAAATACAACAAATACAACTATTCCTAATAGAGAGACCAGAGGATACAGTACAACAGCCAGGCTATCTACATCTGCGAGAACTCAGCATTTCACGAAGGGGGTAAGGTACAAAGCCGCAACCCAGCAGGACCTGAGTGCTCCCCCGACCCCAGATCACTGGTGGGAGGAAAGAAGTCAGAGCAGGGAGGGAGAGGGAGCCCAGGATTGCTAAATAACCAGCCCTAGTAATCCACACTGGGAGCACAGACACACATTGCGTGGTGTGCTGAATATTAGGGAAATGGAAAAGTAAAATCTGCAAGCGGGTCGCCACAGCTGGCTCCTCTGGGACAAAAGAAAAGTGAGTACTTTTTGAAAGTCTTAAAGGGACAGGAGCCTCATAGCTGCATGGAAGTGTCCAGCAGCTGGGAATCCAGGGAAACTCTGGGTGCCCTAATCCCCTGGGCAGCAGCACAGCTCTGAGGCCCCTCACAGCGATAAACAGCCTCCCACCCATTCCGCCTCCAGCGCGGCCCCGCCATAGTGGAGCAGCAGCCTTAGACTGGCCACACCCACATCAGCTGTGCAGAGCCTCCTCCATAGCCACCTGGGCCAGACTCAGAGACCCCATCGGTACACAGCTGCCCAGCACAAGCTGCTAGGGTTCGCCGTTATCACAGGAAGGGAAGGTGACAGGCAAGCAGAAAGGGACTTTGTTCTCCCAGCTGACACACGCACCAACTGCCTACAACTATCTCTATCACCATGAAAAGGAAGAAGAATTTGATACAGACAAGAATAACCCAGACATCCCCTGAGAGGGAAACTGGGGAGATAGATTTAACCAATCTTCCTGAAAAAGAATTCAAAATAAAGGTCATAACCATGCTGATGGAAATGCAGAGAAAAATGTAAGAGCTAACGGATAACGTTGGAAGGGAGAATACAAAAACAAAACAATATCTGGAAGGACTTAAAAGCAGAATGGATGAGGTGCAAGAAGCTGTTAACGGAATAGAAATCAGAGAACAAGAGCGCAGAGAAGCTGATGCAGAGAGAGATAAAAGGATCTCCAGGAATGAAAGAATATTAAGAGAGAACTGTGTGACCAATCCAAACAGAACAATATCCACATTATAGGGGTATCAGAAGAAGAAGAGAGAGAAAAAGGGATACAAAGTGTATTTGAAGAAATAATTGTGGAAAACATCCCCAAACTGGGGGAGGAAATAGTCGCTCAGACCACGGAAGCACACAGAACTCTCAACACTAATGATGAACTAGCAGAAAGAGAAATCAGGAAAACAATTCCATTCACAATTGCATCAAAAAGAATAAAATACTTAGGAATAAACCTAACCAAGGAAGTAAAAGACCTAGACCCTGAAAACTACAAGACATTCTTAAGGGAAATTAAAGAGGACACTAATAAATGGAAATTCATCCCATGCTCTTGGCGAGGAAGAATCAATATTGTCAAAATGGCCATCCTGCCTAAAACAATCTACAGATTCAATGCAATCCCTATCAAAATACCAACAGCATTCTTCAACGAAATGGAACAAATAGTTTTAAAATTCATATGGAACCACAAAAGACCCCGAATAGCCAAAGCAATCCTGAGAAGGAAGAATAAAACAAGGGGGGATCTTGCCTCCCAACTTCAAGCTCTCCCACAAAGCCAAAGTAATCAAGACAATTTGGTACTGGCACAAGAACAGAGCCACAGACCAGTGGAACAGAATAGAGAGTCCTATATTAACCCAAACATATATGGTCAGTTAATATACGATAAAGGAGCCATGGACATACAATGGGGAAATGACAGCCTCTTTAACAGCTGGTGTTGGCAAAACTGGACAGCTGCATGTAAGAGAATGAAACTGAATCATTGTCTAACCCTATACACAAAAGTAAATTCGAAATGGATCAAAGACCTGAATATAAGTCATGAAACCATAAAACTCTTTAAAAAAATAGGCAAAAATCTCTTGGACATAAACATGAGCAACTTCTTCATGAACATATCTCCCTGGGCAAAAAACAAATGAACAAGTTGGACTATATAAAGCTCAAAAGCTTCTGTACAGCAAAGGACACCACCAATAGAACAAAAAGGCATCCTACAGTATGGGAGAATATATTCATAAAAAGATCTGATAAAAGGTTGACATCCAAAATATATAAAGAGCTCACGCACCTCAACAAACAAAAAGCAAATAATCCAATTAAAAAATGGACAGAGGAGCTGAACAGACAGTTCTCCAAAGAAGAAGTTCAGATGGCCAACAGACGCATGAAAAGATGCTCCACATCACTAGTCATCAGATAAATGCAAATTAAAACCACAGTGAGATATCACCTCACACTAGTAAGGATCACCACCATCCAAAAGACAACAAATGTTGGAGAGGTAGTGGAGAAAGGGGAACCCTCCTGCACTGCTGGTGGGAATGTAAACTAGTTCAACCATTGTGGAACGCAGTATGGAGGTTCCTCAAAATACTCAAAATAGAAATACCGTTTGACCCAGGAATTCCACTTCTAGGAATTTACCCTAAGAATGCAGGATCCCAGTTTCAAAAGATATATGCACCCCTATGTTTATCATAGCACTGTTTACAATAGCCAAGAAATGGAAGTGTCCATCAGTAGATGAATGGATAAAGAAGATGCGGTACCTACACACAATGGAATATTATTCGGTCATAACACGAAAACAAATCCTACCGTTTGCAACAACATGGATGGAGCTAGAGGGTATTATGCTCAGTGAAATAAGCCAGGAAGAGAAAGACAAAATACCAAATAATTTCACTCATCTGTGGAGTATAAGAACAAAGTAAAAAAACCAAAGGAGCAAAACAGCAGCAGACTCACAGAACCCAAGAATGGACTAACAGTTACCAAAGGGAAAGGGTCTGGGGAGGATGGGTGGGAAGGGAGGAAAAAGGGACCGGGAAAAAGAAAGGGGGCATTATGATTAGCATTTATAATGTGGGGGGGACACGGAGAGGGCTGTACAACACAGAGAAGACAAGTAGTGATTCTACAGCATCTTACTACGCCGATGGACAGTGACTGTAATGGGGTATGTGGGGAGGACTTGGTGATGGGGGGAGTCTAGTAAACAATGTTCCTCATGTAATTGTAGATTAATGATATAGGAAAAAAAAACTAGTGACATCACAGTGGGACCCCACCCAGCTGCTAGGCCACGCCCCTGCACAGTCACAATGGCCAAGGCCTTAAATACCCCTGACTCAGGGCCTCTGGGCACTGCAAAGCCCCTCATTTTGACAGAAACTACAATGTCAACCAGCTGCAAAGCAAAGAGCCATGACATGAAGAGGGGCAAGAGCCAAGCTCCTCACAAGGGAGTCAAGAGAGGTGGCAACAAGAGAAAATACCAGAAGGGCAGCCTGAAGAATAGAAAGCGAGATGATGGTGAGTGAGGGATGAGCAGGCAAACGTGGGTGGGGGAGCTGGATGTACCAGGCCACCCCTTTGGAGTTAACTCTCACAGGAGCCTCACACTCAGCCTGAGGACTTCATTTCTGATTACATTCCCATGTGGGCAGCAAGAGGCTGGATGGGTGTGTTCTAACTGGTGTCCCTGTTGCAAATATGTCCTTCCCCCACAGCCAAACGCCATTACCACTCACAATTGTGATGCCACCCACGGGCTCTGCTCTGCTGGGCTTCAAACCACACCAGGCAGCCAAGAGCACAGAAGGGGAGTACCAAAGAGTTGTGAAGTCAGATCAAAGCCAGAGAAGACCCTATCCTGTGGGTAAAATCCAACTGTGATGAAATGGGGAATGTATATGTTGGTTGTTTCTCCCCAACATCTCAATAAAATTTTGAAAACTGGAAAAAAAAAACTATCTTTCATACTTCAAATTCTATCCCAGGTCCCACAATAAGACATCACCCTGGAACATTTGGGGGACATCACAATATGGCTGTCCCAGCCCCCATACTTATCTAACACTATGCTTTTGTTCTTGGGGGCACTTGGGCTGCTGTCCCCAGACTTATCCCTTTCAGCACCATGACGTATTGCTCCTCTTGCTGCTGCTCCTCTATCTCTTTATAATAGTAATAATCACACTTGCCAATAATGACATTAATATGTTAAATATGTGCTTAGCTCTATGGTCTACAGACACATTCCATCCCTCCATTCAGTTGGAGCCCCATCTGGAGTCTGAAGTTGGGGGGTAAATGGAGGTCCAAACCCATGGGGCTCAGAAGCACAGGAGGCAAGACTCTGATTTCTGGCTTTCCAGTGGAAGTGGGGACTGGCTCAGGGGGCCCCATGCCTCCGACCACCTGCCCATTGGAGGGCTGTCCCCAGAGCTGTGCACTCTGAGAGGGGGCCTGGTACTCCTCAACGCCATACTTTCCAGAAGACACCTATGAAGTGCCAGACTACACACCAAATTCTGCTGGGCACTTTGCCAAGACAGCCAGCAGACCTGTTTCCTGCTTCTTAGGAGCTTCCAAAGTAAGCCAGGCCCCCAGCTCAGACCCAAGTGTAGTGCAGCAAAACAGCAGAATGGGGGCCCTAGAGCCATGTGTGAACGACAGGCATGTACATCATCAGCAGGCTGGGTGGAAGTGAACTCTAGGAATGGAGGCAAGGAAGATCACTTCTGGCAACTTTGATGACCAGGTCCCACTTGCCTTGGGATTCTGTACCTCCCTTCCACTCCCTATCCTGTTGCACAATGACTAGCCATTGAGAGGGAACTGAATGAAGAGTACGTCCTATCTTGCTTTGTCATCCATGGAAGGCTCTTCTCTAAGGTAGCTCTCATCTTTAACATTCTAGAATTACGATGGCTCTGCTGCCAGACTCTTGAGAGGGAAAGATGCTCAGGCAACCGGGGAGGAGTGGATGTGCCCTCTCCTTCCTACCACCCAGCCCTTGGTCAGACCTTCACACCCTGCCCAAGCCTCTGTCCCCCTGACTCCTGAGTTATCAGGGGAGGGGATGAGGGCTGGACAGGTGTCCAGGGGGCACTCAGAGCCAGGCAGGGGCATGATGGGGTAGGTGATGGGCGAGAGTGAAAAATCACAACCTACATGAACTAGGTGACTTTCCACAGTTAAGGAGAGAGAACACAAGCCTGAAGAATGGTTTATCTAGACGGTGTTGCAGCGGCTCACTGTGTATGCGTGAGACCCAGTGCTGCGCCCTCCCTATTGGGGCATCCTTCGACCCTATGCCTCCCATGGTTCTGGAGCATGCACAATTGATCCCTTTATATCCTGAGTCTCTTTACTGGCCCTTTTTTGTAGAATCGTAGATTTAGAGGAGCAACTTCTCAGGTTAAGGTATTTAAGAAATTGGACTCTGGGGCCAGATTTACCTGCTCTGCCCTACCAATTTTGGGACCCTGGGCAAGCATCTGTACCTCTCTGTCTCATTTTCCTTTTCTACAGAGCAAGCACCACTGGTAAAACCTCACATGATTATGGTGAGGAAGTGATTAAGTTCAGGTAGATAGAGCCTTGGAACAGTACCTGGCACAGGGTGAGCCCGTACAGGTGCCCAACAGGTGTCATGGTGCCCCTGCAGCCTGGGTGGGCAGCAGAGTTCTAATGTGGTGTGGTTCTCAGAGGTGAGCAGGCAGCAGAATCCCCTGGAGGGCTGTTTAAAACGTGGTTTCTTGGGCTCTGTCCTCAGGTACTTTAACTCAGGAAACCTAGAGTGGGACCTAAGAATTTGCATTTCTAACAAGTCCCTACGTGACATTGATGCTGCTGGCCTGGCGATCACACCTTGAGAACCAGTATCTTCATTATTATCAGCCCAGATTCTGACAGCAGCCTTTGTGCACCAGGCATGATGTGAAGCTCCTCTCATGCAGCTAGCTGAGGAAGTTCTGATATTGAAGGTTCAGACCTTCCAAACTTTCCAGCTAGTGAATAGTGTGATGCACAGATATAGTGCTTGGCCCCCAGTCAGTCTGACTCCAGAACTACTGAACTCAACTGTCATCCGGCCACTGGTCTTCATTCATCTGGTGTTTATGGACTGTTTGATAAACACTGCCTGCATATAGCATCACGGAGTTCACAAAGCAATTTCAAATACATTTCCTCATTTCATAAGCACAAAAGCCTGTGAAGTAGGTCAAGTATTAATATCGTCTGCCTTTACATGGAAAATATAATCACAGATGGAAACGAGCTCCGGGAGTGGCCCAGTGTCTTATTCAGGTTTGCACAGCTAGTAGATGGGGGAGGCTGCCTGGCCTCCCGCACCACTTGCACTGCTAGGCCCACCACCCCTCCAGGTGCTCATGTGGGACCCACGATTAGGGAGCAGCAGCCAGAGAGCAGAGGAGATGCTGCCTGCACAGCCGCAGAGGTGAGCTGTGTATAGGAGATTCCGTTCTAGAAAAAAAGGCCAGCCGGGTGAGCAATGAGTCCCATGCTGAGGCTGTGGAAGGAAAGGACAGAGACCAGCGGCAGTGGGGGTGAAACCTATCCTAAGCTGGGCCCTGGAGGAAAGGGGGATTGGGTTTACTGTTAGAGGGGTTGGGGAGGCAGTGGCAGAAAAAGTGAGCACTGGAGCAACCAGGGTCTGGGCAGTGGGAATGGGGGGGAGGGTGTACAGAAAGGAGGAGCCTGGGGGACCCTCTGGGCCGGGCCAGGTCCCCTGGATGGACTTAACCTTCCTCCTTCTGTGGCCACCCCAGGAGCCCAGAGCACCTGCTCATCTCAGGCCCTCCCAGTCCCAAGCCACTTCAGAGCCCCCGTCTTCACTCCAATTGCTCTGATTAGAGGAGCAAAAACAAGCCAGGTGTTACCAGGAAATGGTCTAATTAGCACTTACTGCTGACGATTTCTTTCTTTCTTTTTTTTTTCTTTTTAAAACCCTGGGCATTTTTTATTCGCTAATCATCTCTCAGTTCAACCAGCACAGAGCTGCACGCGATTTACCTTTTGATGTTCACAGAAGAGAACTCTTGAATTTCAAAGAGCCGGCAGGGATTTGGGGGAATCGCATCCAGAAGCTGCAGCCTTAATCAAACCTCATTAGAGTGTATTCTTCAGGCAGGTTTTCCCGCTTTCCGCCTCCGCCTTCTTCTCACCCTCCCTCTCTGATTAGAGTGTAGGGTGGTGGGTTTGTGTGTGTTTTCTTTGGGTTGGTGATCACGGTGAGGTGAGGGTCTCCTCCCACCACCTCCTGTCCCTCCCTGTCCCCACCTTCCAGCAGGACTCAGGGCTTGGTGCAGGGGTTCCTCTCTACACTAGTTGCCATGGTGAGAATTAAGGCTTCATAAATAAAGTAGCTCCAGGCAAAGTTCTCCTCCTGGAGAGTCTCTGATCCTGCTTAGAATGGGCAACTCACCAGAAATGGGGCTCATGATGGTCCTGTGGGGAGGAGGGATGCACACAGTGCCTCTGCCAGCCCCCATCTGAACCCCCAGCTCACACACGTGGGGCTGTGGGCATCCCAGGGTGAAAGGTGCAGCCCAGGAATGTTTCTGAGGACCTGTATAATGGAGTGCTCAGGAGAAGCAGGATCCAGACACCTCAGTCAGGTCCAAGACCGAGTGAACGTGAAAACCCAGCCTTGCCCTGTGGGTACAGATGTACAGCACAGGGGGGTAAACGGAGTCAATTCAGAAATCAGTATTGACACATGAAATAGCAGCAATTGCTGCTTTGTGCTGGACCTTATGCTAAATGCTTTAGAAACCATTTCTCCTTGAATTCTCTCAGCAGTTGTGTAAAGTAGGTCCTCTATTATTATCCCCATTTTCCAGATGGGTCTACTTACCGCATAAACTTGCCCAAGATTGTACAGCTTAGAGTAAGTAGCTCCTAGACCACAGCTTCCGGAGGGCAGGGCTCACCTCTCTTTTGTTCCATATAATATACCCAGCACCAAACATGTAATAGGCGGGCACTTAACTCCCCTGGAGGGCACGGTTCAGGGCCAGGGCTGTGTGCTGGACTCTGGCGACACAGGGAGCACCTTGACAATCTGCCCCCAGGGATGTGATCGTCCAGAGGGGCAGCCAAACCAGCCTCAGAATCGGCAGCAGCGGTGCACACCGCAGGAAGTTTCAGGTACAGACTGCTGTGAGATCCCGGAGGAGGAAGCAATCAGTTCTCACTAAGTAGACTGGAAAACTGTTAGAGAGGAAGCGACATTTCAACTGGTCCTTGTGGCAGAGCAGGGGCATTTCCAGCGGCTCCTGGTTATGAATGAACAGGGTGTCTCCGGATATCAGCGCTGGGTGTGAGGAGGCTGGCAGCGGGGGCTGTCTCCAGATTGTGAGAAGCCTTGAGGAGCATGCTGAGGGTTTGGGGTATAAAACCTGGGGAGCCACTGTAGGGGGTTGTTGACTTATTTATTTTTGCTGCTGAGGAAATTCACACAATCAGAGGTCAGATCTGTGTTTCAGAAAGCTCATTCTGGAGGCTACAGGCAGATAACCTGGGCAGGTCAAGGCTCCTGCAAAAAAAATGGGCAAAAGAGGTTGAATCAGGATAGAGGTATAAGAGGCGTGAGTGGTCTGAGTGACATGTTCAAGTAACGACCAGCAAGTAACTGTCGCTGATTTGATGTGGGGATTCAGGGAGAGGGAGGGTCATGGATCTGGGCCTCCGTGCCAGGTGGGGGTGCCATGCAGTGAGGAAAAGCAGGGTTGAAGCTCACAGGGGAGCAGTGACTGGACCAGCCCTTTGGCTGCTCTGAGTATTCACTCCTCAAATGCACTGATGTCTGTTGGAGGCTTGGGTTAATGCGCATATTTACCACTAGAAGTCATAATGATTTTTCTTCTTTGCATCTCACAGTGTATTGAACCGCACCCCTTTGAATCTGATCCAGGAAATCATCTTAGTGGACGACTTCAGCAATGACCGTGAGTAGCACAGTTCACTTGCTGTGTAGACACAAATGTTCCCAGCGCCTGAGTAACACGTAGAGACCAGGGCACTGGTTCTCTGGGGACAGAGGGAAGTCAAGGTTGTAGTAGATACAGAAAACTTTGAGTGTCCGTGCAGAACTCAAGAAGTAGATAAACCTTACATTTCGAAACAATTTGTTGGGCTCTCTGCTGTGAATCTTTGAATACCTTAGCCAGTAAACTTAGCAGATCCTTGGCTGGATTGGTGTGTATGTGTGTGCACATGCATGTGCTTTACTCTCCCCTAACCTCCATTCCTGGGGGCAAAGGGAAAGGAACTGAAGCTTCAAAGGACTGACCCCAGGACCCAGAGCCCAGAAGCAGTTTACATCACTAGAGATTCGTGACTCACAAGCTGCAATAATCTGCTCACCTGAGCCGAGGCTGAAACATACTCTCCCTTTCATTCCCACCAGAGCACTGGCTGGGCTCTGTGTTTGGGACTCCATGTGGACATTCTGTCACCTGGCCATGACCCAGTGAGCAGCTGCCTTCCAGCCCTCCCAACTGCTCACCACCATTTCTTAGGCATCCTATCAAAGAACCTGGATGCCACCCAATTCACACTCCGACTCAACTTTCCCCAGGAAAAGCATGCAGGTGTTTTCAAACATCTGTGTGTTGAGTCTGACAGGCACTATATTCGTAGAAGCATTGCTAGACTTCAAGAAGTAATGGTGGTGCTGGCTTCTTTTCTGAGAGCTGTCATCCCAGAGACCTGGGTATGGCTCCAGGCAGTCAGCCACATCCAGGCAATGGCCACTGGGGACAGCTCCAAATTCTAGGAGGTGGAGTCTATTCCCACCAGTGTTGATGCTGGAAGCTAGGCATGGAGGTGGGGCTGCTGCAGGAAGGCTGGGAGCGCATACCCATGAGCCATGGAAGCTTGGAACCTTGGAAGCAATGCATAGTGGGTTGTACATCACATCCACAGTAATGAGATCAGCTCTGACTCCTGAAACTCAGTGATCTGATCTCCCTTCCCTGGTGAGGAAGGCGTTGGAGGTGGGGAGACACTCATCCTGCTGGAAGGTAGCCTGGTACAGAAGCTGAAGGAGAGAATGCTGTTGGATTCACTTCAAAGTGCAATAGTTTATAGCTATTATATTGTATGTAGCCTGGCTTCAGGTCCTAGACGTGTCACTCACTCATTGTCTATGTGTCTTGCATAAATTATTAACATCAGTGTGCCCCAGTTGCCTTGACTATAAAATGGAGATAATAATAATATATACAGTTTATGTAAAGAGTAAATGTTAACGCATTCGGAGGGCTTAGAACAGGGAAACCATCTGAGTCTTTGCTGTCACACTGCAGAGTCCAGAGCTAAGCAGAACTAAGGTTCGTAAATCAGTGAAGCAAAACCAGAATGGTGGGATCATGATCTGGAGTTCAGAGCCAAGAAACGGACAGAGCAGGCAGGCAAGCTAGAGGACAGTGCAAGGAGAATGCTGAAGACGGGTCTCTTGCCCATCCTGGCACATTCCTACATGGTAGAGTGTTAGGTCAGCTCTGTGTGATGGGATGCACTGGGCAGATCCCTTGATCAACAGTGTCTTCTGTATTATGAGTGCATATTTTGAAAGGAAATTCCAAAATTCACCTTATCCATTCTCTGGCCTCCCAGCAGGGTTTTTATGAGACCCCCACGAGAGTGAATAGGCCTCTTATCTCCTGCATTTAATGAGCCCTAGAAAAGGAGAAATGTCCCCAGATGACCATACCAAGGATTCCCATCTGGAAGTGTTTTCCAGCAAGACATAGGTGCTACTGTGTGACTGACATGCTCCCAAGAGGCCCCTTTGAGGCCCCTTTGCAGGAACTTGGCCATGTGGTATAGTGAGAGGGGTAGTCAGTCAGCACCTTCCAAAGCCCAGAAGCACCCCAGAGTCAGGACAGAGCTCTGCAGCTGGGAGTAGGGTGGGAGGCAGGCTGCCTTACAGGCTCTTCAGGTTCACTGCTCACCCAGGACACTCACTCCTGTGACCTTTTGTCTTCTCAGCTGATGACTGCAAACAGCTCATCCGGTTACCCAAGGTGAAATGCTTACGCAATAACCAACGGCAAGGTAGGTCTGCGCGTCTGGGTGGGGCAGTAGGGTGTGAATGTGGGGCATGGGGGTGTGGGGTGCATTTGGGTGTGTACTCAGTTTTCGGGGACTATTGTGTGGCTCCTCTGTGGGCTTGCTGGAAGATGGAGTGATGGGGCACCCACTTGGCCTTTGTCCCTACTTCAGGGCTGGTCCGGTCCCGGATCCGGGGTGCTGATGTTGCCCAGGGCTCCACTCTGACGTTCCTCGACAGCCACTGTGAGGTGAACAGGGACTGGCTCCAGCCCCTGCTGCACAGAGTCAAAGAGGTGAGTGAGGAGCAGAGGGGATTCCATGACCCCCACTTTCTCCGGGTTCTCTCAAGCTCACTACTTCACATGTGCCCCCCAGTCCCTCTGTGAAGTGGGCAGGACAGATTGCCGTCCCCATTTTATAGATGGAGAAACTGAGGTAGAGCAGCCTGCCCAGGGTCACCTGGCTGGCAGTGGTGTAGCAAAGCCTGGGACCGGTTCTTTGTATGACACTGTCACACACAGCAGGCCTGCAAGTGGGGCTGCCAGCAGTGGCTGGTGCGTGCCACACACAGCTTCACGGGCAAGGAAACTGCCCAGAACCAGTTCTCCAAGATGACAGAAGGTTTTGGTAAAGGGAGTCCTGCTGAGTGCCTTTTGTGAAAAGGAGGCAACAGAATTAACCAGGCCTTGTCACCCAATTCCTGAGGGTTCTGTCTTAATGTCCACCCACTCATCACTCCCACCCAAAGGCAAGCAGGTGGGCTGGATGCTAAGAAACCCAAATTCTTCGCCTCTGTCTGCCCTTAAATGACTCTGGAATTCTGCATGCATCTTCTCTCCTTGTCTCAGTTCTTCCTCTGAGAGTGAGACAAAATTTAAAATTTTTCCCATCTCATTATCTTATATTCCCAAAGCCCACCACTCCCTCCTGATGTGCAGGAGGCTGTGTGTTGTACGTGCAGAGGAATTGGCATTTGTGCAGTGCGTTTTCTCCCCGAGTTGTTGACTCCTACAGCTGCTCTGTGAAGTACGAGCTCGGCTCTTTTCATACATCCACTTCCCAGAGGACACAGTCCTGGGGCGATACTCCCTAGCTGCTGTCTCCAGTGCCAGGACCCTCAATGCTGTCTCCACATCTTCCTACCAGTCGCTGTGGTTTTTAACTTCTTACTTCTCACAATAGCTGCTTGGCTCCTACCTGCAAAATGATGCTGTTCAGAGGATGAAAGTTTTGGGCTGTGAGAACTGCTCAGAGAACTAGGAAATCCTTACCAACTTTGTTCATCCCAACGAGAGAACCTGGGTGGGCTTGCAGAGTTTTCCCATGTGGGCCTCGATGGTACAACCCACCCCGTGACCTGTGTCCCTGAGATTGGGAGTGCTCGAACGCTTAGTGCTGTTTAGGGAAGTGCCCTCCCCTTTCTGACATAGTCCCGCTGAGGAGGTCTGGATTGAGAAACAGCGGGGTTATAAACAGACTGTTCCTTTGAGGGGCTTTACCAAATCCTCCCCTGGCCCTATGCTCCATTGGCAACCACAGCTCACCTGCTCAGCTGCTCCTCCCTGAACATGCCCCCTGCTCCATCTCTGAGCAAGTCCTTCCTGCCCCTGGAAGCCCTACCTCTCCTCTCCACAATCCCCTTTCCCTTCAGGATGCTGCCCAGGTCTCCTCACCTCCAGGAAGCCTTTCCCGACTGTGTGGCCTGCTGGGAATCACATCTGGCAGCAATTGCCCACTTGGCCCCACAGTTTCTTTTTCTGGGTTTAGTTCTCTGTCCCTGCTAACAGGTTACAAACTCAATGGGGACGCTAGTCACCAACTTGTGATCACTGTACCTGTCATGGAGGAAAATACTCAGTGTGCAGAAATGATAATAATGAAGCTTAGTTGCAGTGGGGTGGTGATAAGGTTGGAATCTGAGGAAATCAGGCCATAGAGTTGTGAGGGAGAGTTGGAATAGGCCATATGAAATGAATCCATACCTGGAAGCTCTGGGAACCCTGTTCAGGAGTTTTAGGGAAGCTTTGTTACATTCATTTCCTAGGCATGATCGATTAAATCATGGTAAACTCAGTCTGCAGGCCCTCTTCCTTCCCTGGGGGTGGGGGGATGCTGAGGGGCGGCGGGTGGGGCGGAAAGTTCCAGCACTCTAATTACAAGGTTGGTTTGTCCAGTAACCAGGCTCCATCCTCATTAGCGTAAACCCAGGTTGACTGAAAATGGCTTATGATGAATAATGAAAGTCCCACACACACACCCCTCAGGAAATCCCCAGGATTTTAGAAGCTCTGCGATGCACTAGAAACAAAGTCCAAGTGTGTATTTCTTATTGTACCCCAACATCACACTCTCGGCCACGTTCAGTTTGTCCACCCACCCACCGATGGACCCTGGGGTCATCCCCACCTCTGTGCTGTTGTGACCAGTGCCGAAGCAAACATTGTGTCCAAGTTTTCCTTTGAGTCCCTGCTCTCAGTTCTTTGGAGTATAAACCAGAGTGGAATTGCCAGGTCATGCAGTAATTCAGTGTTTGAGTTGTGGGAACCCGGGCCGATGTGTCCCTGCAGCATGTGCCAGGGGGCCTTGCTGTCCTGAGACAGCCTTAACGAATCTGCGAGGCCCTTTTGCTCCCCATGGCTCTCAGGCCACCGCAGAAGCCCTCTCTGAAAAGTGCTTGTCTCTGCATCCCTGTCTAGCCTCACCAGGTCAGGGAAGCTTCTGTCTTCCCTCGTGTCAGTACAGCCTGCCCCCCAGCATTCTTCCTATAGGAACCATTTGGCTCCAAGTCAGAGCTCAGCTCCCCAGGCTGAGCTCCTGGTCCCCCCTAAAGCTGTCATAGCAGAACTTGGTCAGACAAACCTGGACAGTGGTCCTGCTCTGTCCCTTCCACGGTGGCAGCAGCACCCGTGAGCTACACAGGTTTCCACCAGACCCTGACTCCTGATGAGGATCCATTCTGCTGAGACATCCCCTTTGGGACAGGGAGTGAGGGCACGTCCCAGGCTGTTTCCAGTGTCTTTGTATGTGTCCGGTCTCAGCATAAAGCATGATTTGATCTTGTGAGTGGAAGTGGAAATTTTAAGCTGTAATTGAAGTTTGGGATTTTCAAAAATAGAAAGAGATAAGAAAGAGGCCGAGCTTGGGCTGTCAGCAGCTGTCCTCAGCTGGTGTTTTCCGCGCGGAGGGCTTCTCTGTTTCCCTGCTCTTCCCTTTAGTTCCTTTGATACTTGAAACAAGTACCAAGTTGGTGTTCCCTCTTTATCTACGTATTTCTTTAGTAGGAAAAAATGATTGTAAGAAATTTCAATCCCTGTAGCACTTGGTAAATTTTTATAAATAATGGCTTACCTAGGCTTCAAAGCCCTTTCTTGTGCTTTCCTCTCTTGTTCCTTCCAAAAGCCCTGTTAAGGAGGCAGGATAGTTCTGTAAACAATTCGTCTTCATTTTATGATGAAGAAACAGAGTTCCTCGGCATGTGCTGCTTTGCTCAAGGTCACATATATTCTAGTTGGCAGAACGGAACAGGAACCCCAGTCTCCTATCACAGCATCATCTGGAGGACCCCCTCCTGCTCCCCACACCTCCCTCCAGGCTAGCCTGGAGACCCCATTGTAATCCTCTGCTCACCTGTGCCCCACCTTCCCTGGCCTGTGAGGTCTTACTTGAGTAGTCTTTGTACCTACTCAGTTCCTAAACCACAGTAGGTGCTTAGTAATGCTGATTGACAAGTAAGTGAATGAGCATCTCTTGAAACTTTCTGATTGTCCATTCACAATGTGGCTTTAATTACATGAATGGAGAAAGGAGAAGAATGACGGCAGGAGTGGTTGATGGCCATTGGCTGGCACATTGAGCCTCTATCATTGCTGGGTGGGGGGATGGGGCTTGGATTTGTGTGGGGTGCTGGGGAGAAGAGGGAGTGTAGTCCTGGATCTGTCAGGGAGTCCACCAGCTGCTTGCTTGAGCCTGCTGTGGGCCTAGCCTTAAAAATACAGTCTCCGGAGCATGAAGGTAGGGACCTGTGGTGGATCTGGGTATCTCTATGGAGACGCCTCCATCCCTGAGCCTACAGGAGGAGAAGCCATCTTTCTCAGCTGTCAGTGACCCACCTGCTTTGCTACCAGCTACTGACACACTGCTCAGAGGGAGTTCATAGCCTCTTTTATTGAGCACCTGCTGCCCACCTGGCTCTGGGCTGGGGCTGAGGGATACAGAAGTGGAGTAGAGCCTGAACCCCTGGGTCACTCAGAGAGGTTTGTGACCTGCTTTGACAGGTCATTATAAAGTCCCCCGCAGCCCCTTTTCAAGGTCAGGTCTCCCTTAGCCCTTAGCCCTGAATATCCCTCTCTACTTCTCTGGTCTCCATGACTCTGAAACAAGCAGGCACCACAGCCAAGTTGTGGCAGGAATGATGGAAAGAAAGACGCCCTCAGAACTTATAGGAAGAGTGTGCCAGAGCCCAAAGCAGTCCAGGAGACAGAGCCCCTGGGTGGCTCTTGGGCAAGCCTGTGGCCGAGGTATGCAACCAGCTTTTTATTGTGCATTTTGGCTTCCAAGTATTGAGGAAAGATTATTTTTAAAAAACCAGAACTGCAGTTTGAGGGTCCCCAAGACCACCCTCAGGTTCAATGATTCACTAAAAGAACTCAGAACTTAGCAAAGCTGTTACACTCACGGTTACTGTTTATCACAGCAACTGTATACAGATTAAAATCGGCAGTGCCGAGAGGTGCATAGGGAGAGTTCAGGCACAGCTTCCATTGTCCTCTCCCAGTGGTGTGGCACAGACAGCACTTACCTTCCCAGCCAGGATGTGGAGCAACACACATTGAGTATTAGAAGCCCACCCAAGCCTTGGTGTCCAGGTTTCTTATTGGGGGTTAGTCACACAGACATTGCTGACTACCCCCATGGTCTCCAGGACTCTTCAGAGGTCAAGTTGAGTTGGTATCCCATGGCCCAAGGGCCTCACCATAAATCACATTGTTACCATAGACTGTCTGGTTTGGCCCAAGGCTCCCAGGTAAACAGAGATGCTCTTAAAGGCAGGACATTCCTAGGGCTTAGAAGTTCCCTCAAAAGCTGACAAGGACTCAACATACCTTTGGGGAAGTTAATCCTTCACTGGACAGAGGTCTATAGAAGGACTTAGTGAAGCTGCAAGGTACAAATCTCGGCAAGCAAAGGCAAAACGAGAACTATGTCAGACTCACAGAAGGTCAGGCTGTGAGCCTCTGAGAACATTTCAGAATTCAGGTCGCAGGAATGTCTTTGGGCCTGTGTCCATGTGTAGGTATTTGTAGAGATGGCTGTGTGTGCGCACACTCACGCACACACACACAACGGCAGTGCCTGAGGAGCCCCGAGAACTGTGGCAGCTGAGCAGGCGCTGTGCTGACTGTGAGGAAGCATCTGTGTACATCTCAGAGGTAGAAGCAATGCACTGACAATGTGCATTTCTTTCCATTTGGGCCGCTTGGCTTCCAAGGTACCTTGTCACTGTCAGGATGAGTCACATGTGGAAGCTGAGGGCTGTATTAAGTCTGTGAACGTAAAAGCAGGCATTCAGTGAATCTGAGCTTAAAATAAGACGACAGCCTCATTTGGGAAAGAGATTGAACCAGGAAATTAAATGGCTACAAGGAGAATAGAGGGTGCTGGCTATGCTGGACAGGAGTGGAAGGGTGGGGGATCAGAAGAGTGGTCCTGCTGCTCTGTCCAGACCTGCCCACTCCCCCAGGCTGCCCACTCCCTCAGATTGCCTGCTCCCCCAGACCTGCCCGCTGCCCCAGGCTGCTTGATGCCATGTAGCTCAGGAGTCTCTGTGTTCACACCTTATTAACACTGCACACAGGGGCCTGGTTTCCCCTCCTGGACACCAGGCCTGTGGTGTTCACCCAGAGTTGGAAAACACTTTACAAGTATATGCAGTGCCTTGATGACCCCTCAGAACTGGTGAATTCATCTCGCATATTTTGGAAATGTTTCTTGGATGACTGATGCCTATAGACGGTCTGCAATGAGTCTGGAAAATGAGATATAGGTCTGTATTCGAAGGTCTTGGATGCCAGGCTAAGGCGTTTGAACCTTATCTTGGAGGCAGTTCAAGTGTTTAGCTGTTGAGCTGGAGAGTGAGATTTGTACATCAGAAAGATGCCTTTGTCAGCCCCCCATGGAATGAAAGGGGAAAGGATGAGACGGGGTGGGGAGGAACCCATTGCAGATCTCCAGGTGTGAAGGCAATGGAGAGACAGGATACACTCAGAGGAGTGGTTTTAGAATTAGAGTCAGCAGGATCCATCTGGATGATGGGCAGAGGTGAAGCTTCTTAATTCAGTGCTGGGAGGAAGGGGGATGTGTGGTGGTTCTGCTAACAGACATAGGAAACTGAGGGAAAGGAGCACGTTTGGGGAGAAGATATGAAGGCACCACTGAAAGGCTATGTGAAATCCACATGGAGATGGCCAGTGGCAGACTGACCTGAATCTGGAAGTGAGGAGAGAAGTCAGGGCTGGAGGCCGGATTTGTGAGCATCACACATGACAACTGAAGTTAGGAATCTCCAGAGATGGCTCTGCATCAACTTGCCTATCAACGTAAGAATAGGATGGAAATTCTGCAAGATTCCCCCTGTGGGTGTTGTCTTTGGCTTTGCTTCTTGCAGGCTGAGGTCACCTTCCTGGCTGACTGTGACTTCTGCCTCCTAAGAGCCTGCTGATGGTGCAGGACTTCTGGGCCCCCTTCTCCCTGAGTCCCCCTTTCTCAGTGTACAGTCCTCTCCAGCCAGCCCCCGCTATGTCCCCACTGTGCTTAGCTGGGCCCTGTGGCTGAGAAGGCCCCCAGGAGTGACAGAAGGGATCTTAACCTTTTAGGTATCACAACTGGAGAGGTCACAGCATCCAGTGCCCCATTTTATAATGAAAAAATTGAGATCCAGAGATGAAAGTGCTTGGCCAAGGCCACAAAACCAGTCTCTAGCATTATGGCTGAGACCCTAGCAAGCTCCCTGACTCCCTGCCTGGCTGAGACACCACAGCCTGAACATGGAGCCTGTTGTTTTGCAGGATTACACTCGGGTGGTGTGCCCTGTGATTGACATCATCAACCTGGACAATTTCAACTACATCGAGTCAGCCACAGAGCTCAGAGGGGGTGAGTCGGGGAATGCCTGCTCCCCAGCAAGGACTTCCTTTTTCTCCTCTTCTTCTCATTGCTTTAAGGGGGAAAGTGGAGAAAAGTCTCTTGATGGTTTGGAATGTCCAGCCCTGCATCCTGTAATGTCAGTAGCTCCAGCATGGCCCTTCCCACTGAGACAGAACAGAATGGCCAGGGGATGGGGCAGGGCACCCCCAGAGCTCTGGTGCCAGCATGGAGCTTGTTCCAGGACCTTAGCATATGAGGACAGCAAGGCCTCTGGCTGTGAGGCCCCAGTTGTTCTGACACCTCAGCCCTGGTGCCATGTGCTGGCTCCTAAGGCCTACTGGAGGTGTGGAGGTGACTGACCTCTTCCCAGACCTCCTGCCTACACCTTCCCAAGGCTCCTGAGGCACCTGGGCAAGGACCACATCCATAACTGCCGTCTTGTCCCCACATGGGCTCAGTCAAATCTGACTCTTTATCATGTGTCATGATGCCCTTTATCCCTAACCCCACCCAGCAGAGAAGCCTTAGAGAGGCAGCAAGAGGTGGAGAAAGAGAAGGAGCTATGGAAGGGGAATCAGACAGCCCTGCTCCTGATTGGCCTGGTGCGGCCTGTTGTCCCTGGGGCCAGCTGCCCAGGGGGCATTTGCAGGCTGAGGTCACCTTCCTGGCTGACTGTGACTTCTGCCTCCTAAGAGCCTGCTGATGGTCTAGGAAAGGGACAGAGAGAGTAAGCTCTGCAGGTACATCCAAGAGACCCAAGTCAGCCGAGTGGGTGCTATGTTCTAGGGTTTGACTGGAGCCTTCACTTCCAGTGGGAGCAGCTCTCTGCAGAGCAGAAGGCTCGGCGCCTGGACCCCACTGAGCCCATCAGGTAAGTCAGGGCAGGGGTGGGTGAGCAGATCATCACCACTCGGCCCTTCCCACTGTCACGTGGCATAGGAGGCCACATTAGATGCTCAAAAGATTGGGCAGGGACAAAAAGAATCCTTTGTTAGACCAGCTCCACTTTGCCCATATTTAGGAGGTTTCTGTCTTCAGGCAGACTTCGGAGGGGATGGGACCTGGTGGGGACTGTGCTGAAGAGGTGCCTAGCGCCATACACCCACTCACACACCATGATGCACTTATGCTTCCTGCTCAATGCTGGAGGTTCCCAGATGGTCCCATTTGAGCCTGTGACAAGGGCAAATGGCTCCTTAGGGTCAGGAGCAGAGCCCCCAGGTCTTGCATGTCAGTATTGAGCCCAAGATGGTCAAGTCAGCCATTGCCGTAAATGGGGCTGATTTCAAGGCATGGCCACTGCTACTTAACTAACAAACCGGTCTACTCTGTTGTGTGCAAGAACATGATGGTGGCATCAGCTGTGGGCTGCCTTGGCATTGCTGTCAAAGCTTTGTCCTGTTCTGCATCTTCTCTGCCAGCCCCTGTTGTCACTCATAGCACATGGTTGCAAGATGGCTGCCTCAGGGCCTATCTCAGGGCTCAGCACAGAATAGATCATAGGGGTCCCCCTAGTGAGGAAGCCTGCAGCCACAGCATCAAGAGTGTGGCCTGGATGTTCCTGTCTAAGACTGGATGGTAAACACATCCCAGACCTGTTGGGAATCTCCTTTGTCTTGAGAGATGCCAAGAGGGGACTTGGAGCCACATGGCATTCTAGATAATGCCCTTTATTTTTAAAGGGAGAGTAGAACCTTCTTCCCATCCTGAGCACCATGCTGCACACATCAGCTGCTCAGTCCCTGCCAGTGGCACCTGTGGCAGCAGTGGACCAGGTCAGGGATGAGGCGGTGGGGGTGCAGCTGCCTCTAGGTTTTCCCTTTGCCATCCCAGCCATGGGATTCTTGGGGAAGTTTCTCTCCTTGTGGGAATACTTCTGCTCATCAGACAGCAAGTGCCCCCCAGGATTAGATCAGTTCTCAGGGAATAGCAGGGTGTAGTGGCATCAGGAGCCCCAGGACCTGCTCTCTGTCACCTAACTATTTGATACAGGAGAAAACTCCCTTTGTCCTCTGGACCTGCTGAATGAGGAGCCAGGTGCCCAGGGGCTCGCCCACGTACCCCAGCTGTTGATTCTTCCAGAAACACGTCCTTATACTTTCAGGATTATTTAATTGGCCTCTGCCACCCCTGTCCTTTCCAAGTGGCTTCTCCGGCATCTCTTTCAGCTAGCAAAGGTAGGGGAGGTTAGGGTGGGACCCCAAGAAAAGGAGTGAAGATGAGGATGTATGAGTTGGCTAGGGCTGCTGCAGCGAAGCACTGCAGACCAAGTGCCTTAGCAACAGAAATGCATTGTCTCTCAGTTCTGGAGGCTGGAAGTCCAAAATCAGGGTGTCAGCAGGGTCAGTGCCTTCCAAGAGCTGTGC
Source organism: Manis javanica (assembly GCF_040802235.1). NCBI lineage: Eukaryota > Metazoa > Chordata > Mammalia > Pholidota > Manidae > Manis > Manis javanica. The sequence continues at coordinate 218,381,959 of NC_133156.1, forward strand.
CAGACCTCTCTCCTTGGCTTACAGATGGCCATCTTCTCTGTGCCTCTTCCCATCATCTCTGTACATGCCTGTCTCCTGGTATAAGGACACTAGCCATGTCAGATTAGGGTCCACCCTCATGACCTCATTTTAACTTAACTCTGTAAAGACCCTCTCTCCAAATAAGGTCACATTCTGAGGCACTGGAGGGTAGGACCCCAACATATTTTTTTAGGTAGACATAAACCATGGCAGAGCAGTAAATAAGAAAGAAAAGGGAGAGAGCCTATTCTCGAGAAATGGCTGGTGCTGTGAATAGGTCCTGCTTCAGCTGTTCTTGGCCTGGTCAGTGGCCCACTGCCCCTGCTCCCAAGAGAGCCCATGGCAGAGGTTGGGGAGGCTCCCCAGGCCTCCAGAACAGCCAGGGTTCTGGGTGAGTCCTGGTCCCCACCAGGAGGTGTGCTGATGAGTGAATTAGCCTGTCTGCGAGGTCGGGAGGTTTACAATCAAAAGGAAAATCCCTGGGACATGTTCTTATTTTAGGTAAATGGAAAATCTATTGGCAGCAGCAATGGGAAGAAAATGGCCTTGAGTTCTGGACTGCCAGGGTGGAGTGTGACAGTGGTCCCCCTCGCGTAACTGATCCTCCCTCTTTCCTTGCATATGCACAGGACTCCGATCATAGCTGGAGGGCTCTTCGTGATGGACAAATCCTGGTTCAATTACCTGGGGAAATATGATATGGACATGGACATCTGGGGTGGGGAGAACTTTGGTGAGTGTCTATGTCCTGGGGCACAGGTGGGGACCTCCATGTCCTTGGACCACATGTGCTGGGATGAGGGCCAGAGAGATGGAGAATCGGTCACTCCTTTGGAGAAAGAGCCTAGGGGGAAACCAGAGGAATAGTTGGTGGGGGGATGGAGGTAACAAGGGGTTTCTCCTCAGGACTGCATAGACGCTGAGGACCGGGAAGCCAACCCAGACACCATTAGGGGGAAGTTGAGATGCAAAAGCTAGGAAGACTAAAGAGGAATGCCGATTCCACAGGCCAGAGGCAGGCTTAAGCTTAGAGCACAGAACTTGGAAATTTGGAGGGGCAGAAGACTGGAGATAAAGAGGATGGAGAGCCGGATTGACAGTTAACATCTGGGTAACATCTGTTGGCTGCTCTCTGCATATAGCACTCAGCGCTGGGCCAGTGAGGAGGGTCTGTGTGATGGCTACAGAAACCCCAGGGCATCTTGCCCTTACCCTTTAGTGACAGAGAAGAGGGTGGGGGCAGAGGGGCTGGGTTACAGGTTACAGAATGGTGCAAACAGCCAGGTGTGGTCACTGTGGCATAGGGCTGCAGTTTGCAGCTTGGGGAGAAAGAGCAGTCAGAGACCCATTCTGTCTAGCTGATGACACTCAGTGACCTCCAGTTGTCCGTGTGTCAAAAGCATCACGCAGAGTTGCTTCTCAGGGTTGCCATGGAAACCCATTGAGGTAATCCGTCTACCTCTCGGCACCATCAGGCACAAGTTTCTTTTCCTCTTCCTCCCAGCAGGTGAGACCTAGAGATGGCTAGGATATCAGCTGCATGAGAGCAGGGGCTTGGGTCTGTTTGGTGCACAGCTGTCTCCAGTGCTGAGTATAGGGCCTGCCCCGAAGGAGGCTTCAGTGACTTTTTGTTGAATAAACCACAGGAAAGGAAGAAGAGCCTTGGAGTGCAGGGGCCCCTTTTTCTCCTTTGGCACTGGGTAGCACATTTCGCCAAGGCTCCCTGAGCAGAGGTGCAGCCAGGAGGATGAGTGATCTGTGGGGCTCCTGCTGGCATTTGAAGTAATTCCGTGCATTGTCCTCTGCCATTGTTTTCTCCTGTCCCTGCCTCCAGAGTGTTTTATGGCTTTCTTCCCCCAGTCACTAGGAGTTATTTCCCAGAAATTTATGGCCGCTGGCCTGACCCACAGCATCTGTTCTCCCAAACTGGGCAGTGTACAGAAATGCATCAGAAAAGTCCATCTCCTGCCATCTGGGGGCCGGATTGGAAGCCAGGCAAAGCAGGAAGACTGCAGCATCACCAACCAACTGACTGCCCTTCCTGGAGCCCAGGCCTCAACATGACGGGGATCTTGGGGTCATTTTGAGGTTCATCTGCCTGCCACAGCCCTGGAAAACTTGGAGCCACATGGACTTCGGAGTTCTCAAGGGGACGAGATTTCTCTCTCTCGATCACACGTCCCTATGTTCACAGTACTTGGGATCCTTCGGGATGTGCTCTTACCTTTCCTCCCAACCATCAGGTGATGCTTCCTGCGGCACTTTGGATAGACAGCAGTCATCGGTCTCTGCTCAAATGCTACTTAGGGTGATGTGTTTGCTGCTTCACAGTAACATGTTCTGCTGCTGAGAATTTCTGTGTTGAATTTTCTAAGTCGAAGTGCCTCTCCGTCTAACTGCTGTCTGTTGGAGCTTGTTCTGCCCTCTTGAACCTTAGAAAGTGAGTGTGACCCTTCTTCCACATGACAGTCACCTTTGGATTCTGGCAGCACATTATTTGTAACGACCTCACATTCTGGTCCGACCTACCAGTACCTTCTCTTTACAGCAGTGTCGGCACACATCTGCTCAAATCAAGTGGCAATCTCACCTCCTCTGGAAGAAGTGAGGGGCTTCTGAGGAACTATGGAAGAGACATTTTTAAATTGTCACAAAACTTTTTAAACCACAAAAGAAGGTCTGCTGACAGCTATCACAGGAGCTCTTTGCGTGCTCCCATCTCAGTGTCCCATTATATTATACCCAGCACTTTGAAAGCCATTTCTGGATGTTTTTTGTCTTGGCATTTTATATGCCAGATAATGCTATGCTTTTCCAATGGTGGAGATACCATGTGGACAGCACGTGAGAATGGCAGGGCACCTAAGTACTAAAGGTGGGAATTTAGAAAAGTCCTCACAGGATGGGGTGACAATCAGGGTTTGATGAGGCTGGAAAGAGACATTTCAGCTGCCCAGGAGAGATGGCGCTGAGAGGCAGAGGAAGCTGTGTGTCAGAGGGAAGGAATTCCTGCTCCAGGGTGCCCATGAGGGGCCTCCCCATGGCCCAGCTCACCAAGTCCCGAGGGTCTGCTGCCCTCAGCATCGCTCCTGCCCACCCCCCACTGTCCATCCCAGTGCTCTCCTCAGTGGTTGTCCACTGCCATTCTGCTTACGCCCCTCAAAGCTGTCCTCCCACACTCCTGCCCGAGTGCTCTCTCTGAATACAGATCTCTCCCTGACCTGGCAGCCACCAGCGGCTGCTTTTTACCCTAAGAACAAGGTCCATGCTCCTCAGCTGAGTGCCTCTTGGCCTTGCCACTTCTCCAGGCCTGCCTGAACTTCCTGCACTGCCCAGCCACGCCAACCCTCTGCCATCAGCCTCCATTCCCCCAGGTGCTGATTCTGCTGCAGACCACAGCTCTGGGGCCACCTCACCCGGGACACGTTCCCCGCCTGCTCTGCACCTGCTAGACTGGGAGCAAGGCAGGAACATTCATCCAACTTCCCAGCCTCGAGGCCTGGAACACGGGAAACCTCTGGCTAAGTGTGTCTAGAAGCAAGGGGCTGACTGGGAAGGGGATTCAGGGTGGGAAAGGCAACTTACATCCAATCTCTGAGGCTCCCTTTGCAATAGATCTCGTTGCATTAAATGGAGCCCATGGGGAATAACAACAGTTAGTAAAGGTGGTGTTATTCCTTTGGTTTCCAAGAAATGGGATTTCTGTGTGTTCCAGTTGTGTTTGCCTATGTTGCTTTGACTTTATATCGCAGCACAAAAACCCATGAGATTATTGGAAAAGGCTCTGGCCAGGTGACCATGACCAGCCTCAGTGCGCACTGCCCCCCATCGGCACTGGCTCACTTTCACTGCTGCAGGCAGCCTCAGCGGCCTGTGAAAGCCGACCCCCCCCCCCCCGCCCCCACCCTCGCTGACCTGGTGCCATCATTCGCACAAAGTGTTTCTAAAATAAGCTGAATAGTTTTGATAATTACATCTGCAGTTCAGCCTATAAGCAGGCTTTAGGGAAATGTGGCTTTTAGCCTTTTTTTCGCAAAAGTTGTTTTGCATTAAAATTGGATGGTTAAACTCCAATTTGCATAACACAGGATGTCTGTAATATACCTAAAATATCTACTCACTTGGAGCTACATCTCACTTTTACCTTTTGGTCTTTAGAGATAAAGGGAAGCTTTTGCCTAGTAAGAAGACTCTCAGTGTGTGTGTGGCTGTGTGTGTAGAGAGTGTGGCAGGAAGTGTGCATTTCCAAAATGGAAGCCTTGGCACACAAATGCAGGTAGAGTATGAGATTCCTGGCTTTAGAATAGCAATTTCCCAATTATAGCAGATACAGAAGGTAGTGCTGAGAAAAAAGAGGACATGGGACCCAGAGAGGGGCCATCACCACTGCCCACCACCACCCACCATCCCCAGAATGTAGTCAGGTACTTCAAGCCATGTGAGCCTGGCATACACACATGTGAACACGCGTAATGGAATCAGAGAGGCCTGAGTGTGAATCCTGTCATCTTTGCTGGCTGTGTGTCAAATAACTTGGGAGAGTTATTTCACCTCACTGAGCCTGTTTCCAAGGCTTTTAAGTGGAGACAGTGATCCCTGTGGTAGAAAGAATGGCCTTCCCAAAAGATATGTACCCCCTAATCTCTGTGTTGAAGAAAAAAAATTATTAAGGCTTGTTGAAATGGTAAGGGAAGACTTTATTCATAATAGATGTCAAGACCGTAGCAACTGGGGAGAGAGGTGAGGCTCAACTGTGAATGCAGCAGGAATAAATGGGGATTTCAAGCCAAAGAGCAGGGTAGGGTGGAGTGGAGGCGTGTGGATGGGAAGTTTGCTAAGAGAGCCATCAAGGATGGGGGGATTCTTGCTAACCTGACCTAAGGATTCTTGCTAGGGTAATTGGATATCAAGGATGGAGGGTTCTCTAAATTGGCCCAGCAGAATTCTTGCTAAAACTGGGTGGTGTAGGTTCCATAAGAACAGGAGCCAAGGTGGAGGCCTAGTTGGGCAGAGGGCTTAGAGAGGTCTGATGAAAGTTCGTTCAAGGACAGCATCTTATCACCTAGAGCCTGTCAGGATGCTACCATACATGGCAAAAGGGGTATTGCAGGTGTGATCCAGGCTACTAAATCAGTGGCCTAGAATTGGGAGATTATCCTGGATTATCCAGGGGGCCCAGTCTAATCACAGGAGCCCTTAAAGGCAGAGCACTTTGTCCAGCTCGAGTCAGAAGAGTTGGAGCAGAAGGAGAAGTCAGACTGGTATCATGAAAGGCTCTGGACTGGTTTAGAGATGGAGGGGACAGAGTGGATGTAGCTTAAGAGGCCCCTGGCCTATAGGCAGCCAGGAAAAGGAGCCTCAGCCCCACAACCACAAGGGGCTGAGCTCAGTGCAAACAACCTGAATGAGCTTGAAATGGATTCCAAATCCTCTTCAGAGCTGCCAGAAAGGATTGTGATCCTGCTGATGCTTTGATTTGGGCCTCGTGAGACCGTCAGCAGAGGCCCCAAGAACACTCAGTCCTGTTTGTGTGGTCATCTGTCGCGGCAGCAACAGAAGTGATTCCACTCCTATGTCAGGGGGCTGACCTGAAGATTCATTAGATAACACGCGGTGCCTCCCCTGCAGGCTCTGTGTGAGCAGCGCTTGTTAGCAGAGCAGCACGTCTGACCTGCTAGAACAGCTTGTCCCTCAGACTTTCTCATGCGACCTCACCCTTTCCACACACGGTGGCCCAGGAAGAGGGAAATGCCTCTTCTGAGAAGAGCATGGACAGCAGAGCTCAGGCAGGCCACTCTCTGTTCCTTGTCTGGGCTGCTGCACGAACCTGCCCCCAGGTGACATCCCTCGGCGTGCTCCTGCAAATCCCAGGCCTGGTCAAGTCCTAGCAGACAGGACCCTGGTGGTCCCTTCCCACAGAGATTACAGACAGGGAAGGGCGCCGCCTTGGCCTTTGCAGCCGTATGGCCGTGGCAGGCCTGTGGTTACTGTTCGTTCAGAAGCTGGGGGCCTGGATGCGGTGTGATTGTCCCAGGTGTGTGAGAGTTTTGCTCACACTTAAGGCTGTCTTTTGTGGGCTCATAAGATTACTTCTGCTCAAGTCCACATACTCATTAAAAAATAATAACTTCTGGACTGAGGAGGCCTTGAGAACTTAAAGATTATTGAAAGGAAGGGTCCCTGTTGCCACATTTCCCTGTGTGAACTTAGAACAATGGCCAGGTGTCTGTCTTTTCTGCCCATCACTGTCCACTCTACTCCCTTTGTTCTCAGTCGTTTGCAACAAAGTGGTCAAAGGTCGAATGGCTGATGCTGCTGTGTATGCAGTATATGTCTGTATACAACACAGGAGGCACCACTTAACACAGGGCCCGTTGCATTCATTGGAACCCATGCCTCATGCTCCTTTGCCTTTGTTTAGAAACCAGGCTACAACATGAAATTAGAACCTTGATCACGGTAGCCTAGGAGTGGCTTATGAATTGCTTTGGTTTGGTTTTGGGGAGATAGCTGTCCCCTCTCCTTGAATTCCTGTCCACCAGCCAGGGGCTTGGCAGGGAGACATTGGCTCTGACGGAGGGTGAGGTGGGGTGGCCTGTGAGTCCTGGGAAAACCACCAGCGGGAGGGTGAGACAGAAGGCGAGAGGTGGGAATGCAGGGTGAAGAGGGCCATCTGCTCTCAAGTATGAAGCTGAAGTTTAGAGGAAGTAAGAAAACAGTGCCCCGAGTGAGGATGGAATAATTACACATCTGCCTGCCTGCAATTCAGAGTGGATTTGAGCTGCATGCCATTCATCGCCAGGGAGCTTGCACTGGCGCTGACTCAGCAAAAAAAAAACACCACAACTCCCCCTTCCCCCAGACTCCCCTCATGGTTTGTTTGCTCCATGCTCCTTCACTGAGAAAGGGATGGCTTTGCAGGAGCTGCAGACGTGGAGGTGGAGAGCGGGGTCCACGCTGTCCCTGGAAGGCCTGCTGCCTCCCACCTCAGTCTACAGCAGTTCTGACCTGTGAGTCCCCACTGCATGGGGCCTCAGGATGGCAGGACTTTCCCCAGAGCACCAGCAGATACTCTGTGAGGACAATTATTCTTACAGTCAGTGGTGTAGATAAACGTAGGGCAACTCTAAGTCCTTGATATTAAATATTCCACCCTGTAGTGCCTGACATAGTACCTGTACAGACCCTGTGTAGTCCCTCTGTGTAGTACCCGTACATGCCTGGATTGTACTTATACAGAGTTCCCATAAAATACCTGTACGCAGTACCTGTACATTAATATGCACACTCCAAGCTGCATCACCGGGCTGCCTCAACTCTGGCAGCAGCCCAGCGGTGTGAGTCATGCCACGCATCTCAGATCATCTCAGTTACAACAATCTGGGCTCCAGAGCAGAGATGCTGTTACCACTTGGGCTGAGGCTCCTATCAGCCAGCCTGCAGGAGAACTACGGCACTTGTCAGGACTGGATGAATGAGTAGACGAGGAAGACGGGTGACAGCTCGTTAATTTGTGAGTACCCTGACGTAGGTATCTCTGTACCCAGGAAGACAAGGAGGAGGAAGAATGGGGGAGAGGAGGCAGGCTGCAGGAGGGTAGGGATGGGGTAGAAGAGGTGCTGTGCCTGCTGGTGCCCGGCACCCTTTGGCAGAGCAGCAGGCAGCCACTGGAGCTGGGGCTGATAGGGTGGAGGTCAGTCCTCAGCATCACGTGACTCTGGGGGCCAGCTGAGGAAGCAGTGTCAGGAAGACACTCAAAAAGACAGAGCCTTGGGGTAAAGAATGCCAGAAGACCAGAAGGAAGGTGGAGAAGGATCAAGGTCAAGTGACTGCTCTCCAAGGTGGTGATCTGTGCCTGACTGTGGCGAGGGCAGGGTGTCAGTAGATTCTGAGAGAAGCAAAATGTGGGGCAAAGGGAGCACAGGGAAAGAGACAGGTTGCCAGGGCACAGGGTGGGGGTGGGATGGAGGCGGAGTTGGAGGGATTCCTTTGCAAATGAGGAGGGACATATGTCTCACTTGAATACATGGAAAGGAAGAGATCATTGCCAAAATATAGGCAGATTTTTGAAAGAAAGCTGGTACAAACTTTGTAGGTTATATCTAGTCAGCCAGGCCTCCTTTTCTAGTTGTGAAGGATGCGAGGGTTTCCTTTTTAGGATCTGGAGCAGACCAGGTTTTGAGATTCCAGAGAGAAGTTGATTGGAGCAGAGTAGAACGTATATCTGCCTAAGACTAAATTCACACGTGTTCCAACACAGTCCCATGGACCTACCCCTTCAACCCTTCTGTGCCCTCAACACAACGGGGAGAGATGGATGTTGGCAGTTGGCAAAGCTCTCTCACTGCTCCGTGTCACAGACACCAGGCTGGAGCAAGTGATCCCAATAGTGACCCTTCAAAAGCCAACTGTAACATAGACCTTTATGGGGAAGTCTCAGAATTAAGCCCACAAATTCAAGAGCCTCTCGTGGAAGAAGAAGGAAGTTGGAAGTGAGCACAGGTGGGCAGTGCCATTGGTGTCTGTGTTCTAAAGAGACCGGCTTCTGTGGCATGTCTCATCACAGCTGTCACTTATCTTTTGATTGCATTTAAGAGTTTTTGCAGTATGCTCAAAATTCTATTTCATTTGATGTCAACAGCAATCCTATGGAGTATTTTTATGATCTTCATTTGATATTTGAGGAAACCCAGCCTCAGTGAGGTCAAGCAGGTTTCCTAAGGGACGCGGCTGGTAGCTTTCTGCAGACTCAACAACTGCTGACCCCAGAGCCAAGCACTTCCTGTTTCTTCTCACTCCATGTTCTTGCCATCACTTGGCAGCAACCTTGAGAAGTCCTTTGTTCAGTCTAGTGCACATGTTGTCCCCACTCTGAGGGAAATCTGAGCTTCCTGGGAATAAGCTGTAGCCTGTTCGGGACAGCATCTGGGTAGGCAAAGGGGCAGGTGTGGAGAAGGTGGCATCGGGGTTAGTGTCAAGGAAGCCTTGCCTATGACTGAGTGGCCTTTCCAAGGACACATGGCAGGAGTCAGCCGGGGCCAGGTAAAGGGAATCTGAGGCCAGGTGAGTGAGCGAGCAGGTGAGGATCAGGATGAAGAAATTACATCCAGACACCTGCTTGGAGAGAATGAAGGGAGATGGAACAGAAAGTGGAGGGACAATGGATGAGAAGGGACACATGGTGAAGGAACCCAGAGAGGTGGGCCTAAGTGCTGGAGGGTGCAGGGCACGTGTGTGGTGAGAAGGCACTAGAATTCTCATTCCCTGTCCTGGACACTAGACATGCTTCCACATGGCCCTCCCAGGAGCAGTCACCCATCAGAGTGGATTTTTCCTGAGCTAGCCTACCCTCTTTATACCTGAGCTTGACTGCAGAAGCATGAATGGAGCAAGAATTCCCAGATGGGAAGCTGGCTTTTCCCACCAGTGGCATACCCAGTGTCCGGGAGGTGGGCAGCATGCCTTCGGTGTAGTCAGTAAGGGGTACACTGTCTGTAGAGAAGTTAGATGCAATAACAAAACTGCCTAAAAGTCATTCAGCAATTCTAAACCATGGCAGCGATACAATTCCTCCACCATCTGATTCCACTGCTTCCTTCTGGGGCAGAACCACAACTTCCTGCCTTCTAGTAAGCAGGCCCAGGGGAGAAATGTATCGTCAGCCCGATCCCAGCACCTCTGCTAACTCCACCCCACCCACTTCCCTGAGGTCCCTGCAGCAGCAGCCAGCCAGGAAGAAATGGGTATGTGAGCAAAATTCCCACCCAGGGAGCAACCCCAGCAACACCTCTGAGGCTTCCATGACATTCTGTGGCTGCTCTCAGCTCTTGGGTGCAGCTCAGCCTTTCTCCTCCCTAGCAATGATGCAGGTGCCCTCACGGAAGGGTGGCGTAGCAGTCTGGGTGTTGGGAGGTGCTCTCCTGGGCACCTGTCCAGGCACCTCCTGGGAATTTGGTCCTCTGTTGCAACCAACTCTGGCCTGGTGGTTTGCACACCTGTCAGAATGCAAAACTCGCTATCTCCACAACAGCCAAGTACTTCAGTCTAGGCCTTGACTGGCAGAAAGTTCTCCCATATTCTCAAAGGGAAATTCTTTCCCCCACAGTCCTGGTTCTAACCCTCTGGGTCATATGAATAAGTCTAATCCATCTTCCACACTGAAACCTTCCATATGTCCAAAGCAGCTCTCTGGTGGCCCCAAGGCTTCTGTTTTCCAGGCTAAGCCTCCCTCCACATCTCCCCCACCATGCTGGCCTGGAATGTGTTCCTCCATAAGGGGAGGGGACAGGCAGGTGCTCATTTAGATTTGTGCTCCTCCATGCCAGCCACTGTTCCCATATTAATGCATTACCACCTCTCAGGTGGAAACTATTAGCATTCCCATTTGTGGATGGGGAAACTGAGGTTGCTCAGCCAGTGGAGCACATGGCCTGTGGAGTTGGCACTTAACCCCCAAGCCCAGGCCGGGTGCAGTGGGCCCTTGCCACGTGCTTGGATCTGGTGCCTTAGAGCTGCCGCCGTGTTCCCTGCCCTCCAGGGGTGCAGAGTGGTGACGCAGGGTGTGGCTGTCTTGCAGAAATCTCCTTCAGAGTGTGGATGTGTGGGGGCAGCCTAGAGATTGTCCCCTGCAGCCGAGTGGGCCATGTCTTCCGGAAAAAGCACCCGTACATTTTCCCGGATGGAAACGCCAACACATACATAAAGTAAGTGACTTACCCAGGGGCTCTGCGGGCAGCACAAAGTGAGGGCTTTCTTTATGATGGGATGCAGCTGTGCCAGGTTCTCTGGTAGGTTTCTGGAGTGCTCTGGATTCTCAGGATCCCCACGTCATGCTCCCTGAGACTCGGCCTAAGCAGGGGAGGTTGGGCCTGCCCATCCAGCATTGGGCAGGAGGCCCCAAGGCTGCTCTCCACGTTGATTCCCAGGCTTGTGAAGGCCCCACCTCCGGGCTCAGGGGCTTCAGATCCCTGGGCGGCACCATCCTGCAGGGCTGGGGCTCTGGGTAATGGGTTTGTTTTTGCCCTGAGTTGTAGACAACCTCCTATTTCCACCTTCAGGCTGGGCCATCAGAGGTAAGGTCCTTGGGAAGATTTGGGAATGGGGACAGGACAGAGACCCCAGGAACTCAGTGACCCAGTGGTTCCCACTTGTCTATTCCTGCTCTCCCTTTGGACTCATTTCTCTTTGTCTGAGTTTTTCTTTTTCCATCTTTCTCTTGTTTTAAAAATAATTCATGTCCATCCCTTTTTTCCTTTGTTCATCTTGTCTCTAGCTCCTCTCCTTTCCTTCTCCTACTGTCATCTGACAGCTCCACTCAACCACTTACCCCCTTTTCTATTGTTTCCTTACTGCCATTGGGTCATGTAGGGAGGAAGAAGTGAAGCATCTCTTTGGGTGTTTTTCCTCCCACTTGGGGTGTCATTTCCCAGTTCCGTGTTCTTCCTTCCTTGGTTTTTCACATGTGTGAACAGGTGTGCATCAGGTCCTAACACAGCAGTTTCAGAGTTGACATGGGGTTTCAGCAGGGGGAAAGTTGACAACACTTTTTGCAGAAACGTGGTAGGCCAGGGCTGGGCAACGAGAAACCCAGCAGGAGGGAGCAGGGAAATCAAAGTCAGGGCTGCCTCAGCTCTCATGTTTCCTAAGGGGAAGGTGAGCTGGGGGCATGGGGTGTAGGAAAAATGGGGCCGTGATGCGGGATGAGAGGATAGAGCCTTGGGCTCCAGAACATTCATTGTCTTTAGGTCCAGGCCCTGGTCAGTGGGCACCCTGAATGCCAGGTTCAAGAAAGGTGGCAGGGGTGTCTCCTACGCAGCTCCCAGTTTGCTGATGGTTAGGCCAGGGAAGGAGCCAGCGAGGCACTATAACTGCCTTCAGTGCACCGGGAAGCGGGCTGTGTACACATGACTGTCATTTCAGGTCCACTGACTGGCTTGGAAGGGCTTGCCGTGCTCCTCTATCAAATGTCTCTGCTCCAAACCAAACCAGAAATCTGGAGGAGCATTCCCTTGTTTAGTGAGAGCCCAGGTTCACTTACGTGGGCCCGGCAGGGGCTGTTCCCACACTGCCCCCGCATCCAGTAGTTTTCCCATGTCCCCTCTCGAGTCTGAGGCTCCGCCTCATATCTCTGCCTCCCTGACTGCTGAATGGTGCCATGTGCCATGTCAGTCTCTGCCCTTTCTCTGTGACCCTCAGGGTCAGATGCAGAGCAAATGCCTGATTTAAGAAACTAGAGTGCTGGATATTAGATTGGATATTAGATTAAAAAACTAATATCCAACAGAGATGGCTTGATTACTTCCTTTACACCTGCACCAAGTTATTCCCATGGCCGGGGATGACCGTGGGACTGGCTTTCCTCTCGGAGAGCTGGGACCTCAGCACACACCTGTGCAAAGGGGGAACATTGGAGGAAGAGCCTGGGGACAGCCAGAATGAGATGGCCACCGTAGCAATGTGCCGAGTTCTCCTGGCTGTTTCCCCACACACACCCTTTTTTTATTTTTATTTTTTGAGAGTCACAGAAGCTCCATTTCTGGAGTAATTTTTCTTTTGGAGAGGAATTTGCCATTACGGCTAAAATCCTGTGTGCTGGTAAACTCCCTGTTGGAGACTGGGTAGGACTTGGCTGGGCTCAGCACCCAGGGAAGAAGAGTATTAACTGGATTGTGGTGGCCCCCACCCAGGGGGCTCCTGCCAGCTTGCCCATGTATGTATTTTAACTGGACGCATCATAGGTCCTCATGGACAGCCCCTCCCTCCACCCCCTGTCTCCCCAGGAACACCAAGCGGACAGCTGAAGTGTGGATGGATGAATACAAGCAATACTATTATGCTGCCCGGCCATTCGCCCTGGAGAGGCCCTTTGGAAAGTAAGAGTCCCTTCTGGTTGATTTGTGCAGAGGGTCAAGAAGAGCCCCAGCTCACAGGCCAGGCGAGTGGGTCCTGGCAGGCCTGGTGCTCATCTGGTCTCCCAGGCCACTCAGCCCCTCTAGGGCCCAAGCTCTTCCCCTTCGGATCCCCTCTTGGGGCTGATAGCGCCTCTACGGTGCTCCAGCATCATGGGAGTGCCAGCAGACAGGGAAAGGAATTAAGTGCCAGATACCATGACGTAAGATACCTCATTAGTACTAAACACTCAGAGAAATGGGTGTAATGGCCCCGGTCTCACAGACAAGGAGACGGAGGTTTCTCCAGCTTCAGTCAGTGGCTGTAGATCACAGCACTGTTAAGACGAGGATGAGATACAAAGCACATCTGTCTTCCTTCAAAACTATACACTGCATTCCCCAACCCACAACTTTTTGATAGAGAAAAGTGACAACTTCATTTATGTTATATTTTGATTTGGCCTGAGGGACAACCGGTGGCTTTTTGCCATCTAGTGTCCCTCAGTCATGCAAAGGCTGTTAAGGGTTTGCAGCCTGCACTTCATAGGTCCAGTCCCTGGCTGCTCGCAGGGATTGAATCAGGCCCTGCCAGGAGGATCTGCATCTCTGAGATCACACACCTGCACTGTCCCTCCTTTCTCTCCCCAAGAGCCTCTCGAGGCCTTGGCTCTGCGTCCTCCTCTAACTTCTGGTCCTTGGGTGGCCCCGTCCAGCCCCCTCCTTTCTGCACTTCCTCCCTCTCCAGCTTGGATTCCACTCTCTTGCTTAAAGAGAGGGTGTAAAAAATGTCCTCAGCTCTTTTGCCCATTGTGCATCTTTCAACACCCGAGGCAAGGTTTCCTCAATCCTGGATGCACCTGACTGTGTACCTTTTCCTCCCCCGCGCACAGGCCGCTGAATGGGGCTGGGAAATAGCAGCTGGCTCTGTCAGTCTCCCCCAGCCTCAGGGAGGCCCTCAGGAGGCCCATTGGTGCTGCCGCCTTTCATGGCCAGCACTCACCTTCCATCTCTGTTAAACCTGCCCTCCCCAAATCCTGAGTCCGCAGGCTCCTCCCACTCACAGCAGGTGATCCTTCTGTCCTACAGATGAAACTGCACCTACTTCCCAAGACCAGCCAACCTATAAACTTCACTGTGTCTGCACCGTCCTTCATTTCTTTCATCAGCAAGCTCAAGGTGTGTCTCCTGCCCTGTCAGGCCAGCCCTCCACCTGTACTCCAGACACACCTTTGATCTGCCTTCATTCACAAATCAACATTTATAGTTCCCTCTGCTTGGATTCATCTCCTCTGCCTTCTGGCTCAGGGCTTCTAAAACTTCAATGTGCACATAGATCTCCAGGGGATCGTGTTAAAATGGGGATGCTGATTCGATAGAGTTGCGTTTCTAATAAGCTCCTAGGTGATGCCATGCTGTTGGTCTGAGGACTTTAACTCAAGGAGAAAGTTCTAGAGCATGGTTCCCAAACTAGCCTGCACATCACAATAATCTGGGGGAGCTTCAAAAAACTATACTCCACCCCAGTAGAGTAACTTAGTCTGGGGTGTGGCTTGGGCTGTAGAATTTTTAAAAGGCTACACACCCAGGTGAATTTACCGTACAGACTACGGGAACCACAGTTCTGGGGGATTTTGCCTCCATGGGTTTTCACTCTCCTTGATCCCTAGTCTCTTTTCTCTGCTGCACGCTTCCCATCAGCATTTAAACTGATTTGGTGTCTTACTTTTTTTTTTTGTCTTACATCTTTTTAAAAAGTGTTTTTAAAGGAAGAGGAGGAATGGAAACAAACTCTCCTGCCGTCCAGCATTGCTCATCACCTACACCCCCGTCTTCTGTCCCTTCAGAGCCAAGCTTCATGAAACAACTGCTTGCACTTGCTGTCTGTGGCTCCTTGTTCTCCTCTCCTCACTGTGATCTGAGGCCTTGCCCTGCCCCCTGGGGTCGCTCCCGCCTGCTGCGATCACTCCCACCTGGCCCACCCCGGCTCCCTGGTCCCCCTTGCGTGGCATCCTCTCTATTACTCCAGCCCTCAGACGCACCTCTGATCTCTGCCTTTCTGTACCTGTAGTCTTGGCTCTTGTCCTGCTGCTCAGGCTCTACCTTCTTGGTCCCACTGGCAGCCTCAGCTTCCTCTTTCCACCCTTACTTGTTGGTCTTCCCAAAGGGTCTTCCCTCTTCGTACTGTACATCATCCCTGGCATCCACCACTTCTGAGCTACTGGTACTCAGACCTCTGTAGACTCTAAGCAACCTGGAGACAGACCTGGTGATGCCATGCTTTTGGTCTGAGGACTTTAACTCAAGGAGAAAGTTCTAGAGGATGGTTCCCAAATTAGCTTGCACATCACAATAATCTGGGGGAGCTTCAAAAAACTCTACTCCACCCCAGTAGAGTAACAGTCTGGGGTGTGGCTTGGGCTGTAGAATTGACCTGGACCTCTCCTCTGAGCTCCAGGGCCTTAATGTCCAAGTAGCAGCTGGACATCTCCACCTGGATGTCTCCCAGGCTCCCCAACACAAGTCCTAAACTGAACTCACCCACTTTGCTCCTGAACTTGTTCCTCATCCTGTATCCCCCATCTCAGTGAACGTTCTTCCTTGCATTCTGGTGTCCTAGTCAGAAATCCAGGTGTCAACCTTGACTCCTCCCTCCGATCTCCTCCCACGTCCAAACAGCCACCACGTCCAGTGATCCTGCCTCATTCCCACACTAAGCACCCAAGTCCTGGCTAAGCATTCAGCAATTTTTTTAAAAAGTCATTTCTGTCCCCATGTTGCTTAGAGTCTGCTGAGGCAGTGTGGTTAGTGCTGTACGAGAAGCCCTGGGGCCCTGAGAACACCTGGTCCAGTCGGATGGAAGGAGGTGTGACTGGCCAGAGCAGGGACCATTCTGTGGTCACCAGGGAAGACAGGGTGTAAATGGAGCTCAGGTGGGCACTGATGGTGCAGATGGTGAGAAGAGGAGGGACTTGACCCTGTCACATCTCTCCATCCCCACCCCCTAAAAGCGTGACCAGCTGGGTTTCTGCAGCCATCCCTCTACTGCTCTCCATGTCTCCAGCTTTGCCCCAGCAGAGCCATTCGCCATCTGTACAATGCTCGGAAGTGCAAGCCTCACCACGTCATGCTCTGCTTAGAACCCATCAATTGCTTCTCATTGCCCTCAGCCCAAACTCCTCCACAGAGCCTCCCAAGACCCTTTATAGTCTGTCTCCATCTCACATCCCACTCATTTCCCTGCTTCCTCCCCCGTGTACATACATTCATACACACATAGAACCTTCAGTGCTGCTCCTGCCAACAGAATTCTCGCTTCTTCCCATGCACCGTCTCTCTTTGCTGTTCCCCTGCCTCTACCCCGGGGCCCTCACCTCACACACTTTCAGATTTGTCTAGATGAGGTCCACTTTTCCTTCCAGATAACAGCTTCAGCATCACCACCACCTTGACCACCATCGACTGGACAAGCAAGGGTACACTTCTGAGGTGCTCCCACAGCCCGCGAGTGCCCACCCCACGTCCACGTGGGGTTGTGATCACTTGTTTCATTTCCATTCTCTGTTGCTGGAAAGCTCGCCTATCCCCCATTGGGTACGATGCCTGACATATAATAGGTGCTCAATTAATGTTTGATGAGCAAATATATGACCAGATCCTAGAACCCAAGGAGAGGATTCTTTGAGGCTGGGATGGTCAGGGGTGGTATTTTGACTGCAGAATCTAAATAGAGATTTGGGATTTGGGTAAGTAGACTCAGAGCCCTGGCAGTAAATCATTAACAACCCACTGAACATACCTATAGCCTTGTTTTTAATGAAAGTAAAACCACTCCCAAATTCCATTTTCAAGTAAAAGCACAGGTCCTCAGTGTCATTGTCACATCACTGTGAGATATTTCTGGGTGTTTCCATTACTAGAGCCACAGTCTGGAGCTCTAGAAATCTCTCTTGGTTAATTTCTCTAGCACCCTCCAGAAAGAGGTGGGTGCAGGCTGCAATTTGTGCTTCCTGTCCCTGGCACAGCCATGTTCTGTTTTTTTATCTGTTCCTGCCCCTGTATCCCAGCATCGAGAGCAGATTGGACTTGCGGAGGAATCTCCAGTGCCAGAGTTTCAGGTGGTACCTGGAGAACGTCTATCCTGAACTCAGGTACCTGCCCCACCCTTTGAGCCTTTTCTGATGGCAAGGAGATGCCCTCAGCTGGCTTGGTCTGGAGAAGGGACAGCCCATGACCAACTGGATGAGAGTTTTTAAGTGTATGGGGATCTGAGAAGACCTATTTGCTCTTCTTATCCCTGAAAGGATATTATGTTAGGAATTATATTAATCAGTGGCAGGAGGGCTTGAGGTTAGCTAGTAGCAGTGTTTCCCAACTGCTGGGGTTTGATCCCACCATGTGACCTAAGAGCATGGACCCGCCGACATGGACTCCATTCCAGAGTCCTTCTACCCTGGGACTCCTGGTCTTTCCTTGCTGCCTTGCTCCTAGAGACACCCCCTTCCTCGAGCAGTGCAGACCTTGTAACAGCCCAGGATGAAATGCCCCTCAAAGCACTGCCTCGACCTCTGGCTGCTCGTGTTACAATCCAAGGAGCATCAGATTCTCATCTCTCCTGTGGCATTCCTCTAGAGTCCCCAAGGACTCCTCCATCCAGAAGGGCAATATCCGACAGAGGCAGAAGTGCCTAGAGTCTCAAAAGCAGAATAACCAAGAGATCTCCAAGGTCAAGTTAAGTCCTTGTATCAAGATCAAAGGCGAGGATATAAAGTCCCAGGTAAGTAACTGGTTAGGGATCTGAGAATGTGCATGGATCAGCTTCCATCACCTGCTTTTATATGACACCAGGGTCCAGTTATACCCAGAGTTCAGCAGCAGAGTAGAAGTACGATTCCCTCACTCTGGAACTAGGTCACTCTGTTAAGTTTCCAAATGCATGGAATTTCTTTGAAAGATGCTTTCCAGGCAACATGGTGCCTATAGGAAATTGCCATTAAATTAGCAGGGTTTGGTGATCAGCCCGCTAAGAATAGATGTGGGCTGGGTCTGCAGGGCAAGTGGTATAGCTACTTTGCAAATATGAAATAACAAAATGAGAAATGCATGCTGCTGGCTGATGCTGCTCCAGGGTGAAATACCTCCTCTCTGAGTCTCCCCAGTGATTTAACCCTGACTTCCAGGCAGTCAGATCAGCTTTGGTAAAACCATCACCATTGCTGGCTGCCCCTATCTCTAGGCAGGGCCCTCATTCATCCCTGTCCTGTGCTCAGCAGGCCTGTGCCCCCACCTCTGCTATCTCCTGCTTCCCCCAAATCTGGAGGAACCACTGTAGTCCCTTCTCAGAAATGTTTCCTTGTGCCATAGTTGATTGATCAACATAGCACCCCCATGTTCTGTAGGTCATTGTTCTCCCTTCTGAGGACAGACCTCTCAGAGGTCATTGACAAAGCCACAGCCTGTCTCAACCTCTGTAACTCCTGGCCTGCTGGATGCATGAAAGCACATTCGTCTTGTAACTTCCCTCCTGGCTCCAGGGGTGTGCATGGTCCTGATTCTCCTTCCTTCCTGCCCTTTCTGTCTGTCAGCTTTGCTAGTTCATGGCTCTGCTGTCACACCCTTATGGTGAGTATACGCCAGGCTTCGCAGGTCCCTGTTCTTTAATCTGTAAATGCTTTCTTGGAGATTTTATCCATACTTCCAGCTTTGGCACTCTTCTCTGTTTCATCGATTCACAGAATGTGTGTCTTCATCCATGAATTCATTCATTCATTCACTATGTTCTCCACTAACTGTGAAGATGCAAAGATGAAAGGCTAGGTCACAGGCCTCCATGATCCCTCAAGGGATCTACTGCAGAAATAAACAAGTAAGCAGCCATTCTGATGTAAACTCTGTCCTGGATAGCTTTGCCCAAGGCACTGTAGGAACACTGAGAGTTGGTATCCAAATATGCAAGATGATCAGAGTCCTCCTCCTAGAGGACTGGAAAATGAGCTGCTTCCTGAGAGATGAGTGGAAGTTGGTCATGTCAGGAAGGGGAGAAAGGGCGTCTGAGGAACCATAGCATGTTCGGAGGCCTGGGGCTGAGACTGAGCCATCAAGCAAGCGCACAGCCATACAAACTCACCTGCAACCCAAGCCTACTGATTTCAGCAAGCAACTGTAAGGCACCCCTGCTGTCTCCCCCTCCCACTAATTCTCTCCATGTGACTCCCTCTCTTAGCCTCCACGGGTCCCATCTGTCCCTCTGCCATGGCTCCTCTTCTTCCTGCATCCCCATTTCTACGGGTTCCATCACTTCTTCCCTCAGCATAGCTGCTCTTGGACCCTGTGTTCGCTTCCTCATGTTTGACTAGCCTTCGTCAGCCCCGGCACTGTTGACATTTTGGGCTGGGTGGCTCTTTGTGGTGGGAGCAGTCCTGAGCTGTAGGCTGTAGGTTGCCTCCCCAGCAGCCTCCCCGGCCTATGCCCACCCGATGCCAGTAGCATGCCCCTCACACTAGTCATGGCAACCAAACTCTGCAGGCTCCACCAAATGCCCCTGGCCTCCATGCAAACTGCCCCAGCTGGGAACTGCTATGTTAGATTATGGCCACAGCCTCCATTCCCTGCCCCTCATCCTTCATCTGACATGTCATCAAACCATTGTTCCCCATCTCAGTGCAGCCTTCAGTGGCTCCCCATTGTCTACCACAAAAATCCACACTCGGCGTGGAGTTTGAAGCATTGCACTACTGGCGTCTGGCTTGCTGGGACTCTGTCATCTCTCTGCTCCAGCAGGACACAGGAGGGGGCTGCCTGAGTCAGACAGGAAAAGGGAGAAGAAAGAGGGTTCAGTTTTGCCTCAAGTATGGCAGCCTGGTTGGGAACATCACAAGCTGCTCAAGTGGCACTTTGTAAAATGTGGCTAGGTGACACACATTCCTCTCTTCAGGATCTGTGTGTGGATGCTGCTTGTGATGTATCCCAGCAGCCAGAATGTTGTCCCCTTTTCGTGGGACAGGAATTTGCTTGATATTCCTCTAGCAAGGCAGGCCTTTTCCGGTACTGAATGTCTGGCTGCATAGGGAAGTGGGAGGAGGACAGCCCCAGCACCCTGGGTCTCAGGGAGAGTTCCCCCAATAGCCGGACCCTGGCGAGAGGTTGCCAGGCCTTTATTTGACCATAGGGTAATAGTACCTATCCCAGCTGACCTTCCAGTGGGGTGAGAAAGGAGAGGAAAAGGTAGTCATCTGTGGGAGAGCAACAGTTATCAGTCACAGTGTCTTCAAGTGAGAAAATAGTCTTTTCTAGAAGATGGTGCCAAACTGTCATTCCTCTGTGCTTTGGAGAGAACAACTGGGTTTGCGTAGTAACGGTGTAAGGTCAGGATAAGGAGGAATATTGAGATAGAAATATGTTCAGTGTGCTCAAGTGGACACCATTGGGTGCCCCTGGTGCACAGGGCACCAGGCTGCGTGCCAGCTGAGGGTAGAGTTGTACTGGATTAACACAGCCTCTTCTAGAGGGGGCTGCAGCCAACAGCAGGACTGGGGTGTGTATCTGTGATCCTGGAGGTGTTGAACCTACTTTAGATGGATAGAAATCCACATAACTATTTCAGCTAGAAGGATCCCCCAGGTGTGTGTGTGCATGCTTGTGTGTGTGTGTGTGCATGCTCATCTTTGCATGTGGATGAGGAGTATACACCCTCTTAGGACTGACGTGTGTTACCTCTCTCCTCCTGTCAGTATCTGTTCCTCCCCACGGAAACTCTCAGGCCTGTCCTGCTGCTGCCCAGCCCTCTCTGCCCATGCATATGGCACGAAGCCTTCCTCCACTAACCCTGCTCTGTCTCTTCTCCTCTTCTGTGTCCCTCCACTTGTCCTGCCTCTTGGCTTGTCTGGAGGGAGTCACGTCAGCCCCCCAGCTCTTCGTGGACTCATTCGGCCCCCTCTCCTGCTCCCACCTCTTCTGTCACTGAGAGGACACATCAAGGAAGTGACACAAGAACCCTGTGGCACAGGGTCACTGTCAGCCTCATAGATGATGAAACCAAGGCCTAGAGGTCACCCAAGGTCATGCACTGGTACATGATGAAGGCTGGACTTGGGAAATCTGGTTGCCACAGTTCAGCTCGGCTACTGCTGCTGCTGTCAGAGGCATGGCTGGTTCTGGGATCCTTTTATTCAAATCTAATAAGCGGAGAAGAGGTCTGTCCCTGAGTTCCACATTCCAGGTTGTAAATATTAAAACCATAGATTAGCCTCACCGTGACAGGCGATAGCCGGCAACAGATTCTTCTTCTTGGCCAGCTCCCAAAGGCAACCCTCTGAGAAGGGAGACAAAGGTCACACCCCATGTTGGGGACTGGGAAGGAGGCAGACCAGAGAGTAGGCCCCTTCCCTATCATTGCTGGGAACTGGGGACCCCACACCAGACCAGGGAACATGCACGGTGCTGGCTCCTGGCCTGGGCCTGCCCCACCACTGCGAACTCCCAGCCTGTATATCCACGCTTGGCCACCCCCTCTAAACAGTCCCCCTTGAACCTAAGTACATGTCCACCCTTGGAGGACAGACCTGGGGTGAAATCCATGCAAGTCCTAAAATTAGACTCAGGCATTTGAGTGGGGGGCTCTGGGGTCCTAGGCATCTAGAGGGAAAGCACACCAGAGGGTGGGAGCCCAGGGCTCTGCCTTCTGCTTCCAGCTGGCCACTCACTGCCCAGGGGGTATGTCCTCAGCACATGGGTGTCCTCATTGTAGAAAGGACACTGTGGGACCACGGCTGTCCTCTGGCTCTGCTGCTGGCTCACGTCCCCACTCCACCCTGGCCCCATCTATCTGTCACCCTGCCTTTCTTCTCTTTTTTGGCTGGTTTGTTAACCTTGGTAGCAAAATGTTTACTCTGAGTTTGTATGGAAGATGTTGGCAAACTGATGCCTGGGTGGAATGAGAGAGAAATACCAGTACTTGTTTACCAATCTGTAAATGAGTGAAGCCCACGAAGCCTCTAGGTGAACAAGTTTCCTCTTAACTGTATTGTATTTAAGTATTTGTGAAAGACAGAAGGAAGACAGATGCGCCAGCCTAGTTGCTGTCCCAGTGTAAAGGAAGGGGAGGAACATCAATTACAAATTTTCTAGTGTGTCCTTCTCCCTGTGTCCCCAGCAGTTGAGGCTACTCTCTTGTGAGGTGTGTGTGCAGGCAGCTGCATACCTGTGAGGGTGAGGGGAGGGAAGAGCTATTTCCCCAAACCTGGACGCCTCTTGGTACCTCTCGGTGAGTCTGCCAGTGAGCCAGGCTGCCAGCATGTCACCACCACCATGCCACCCTTCCTCCCTGAGTTTTCTCAGCATACCCTTGAAACAGCCCCTCACAACTGCCTCTGTGGCATTTCCTGACAAGGGCTGTAGGGGTGTGTATGTGTGGCCTTCAGTGTGGTCTGGGGGGCCCGTGGCCCTGGATGCTCTTGGCTCAGGTTCTGTCTTACCAAGGAGGCCCCACGTTCACAGGCCACCCCCGGGTCTGCTCCTGGCGTGCCCAGAGTAACTACCGACCTCGGTCCCCCTTCCATGGCATCCTACCTGCCTCCCAGGATCTCTGGGGATGAAGCAGACAGTGAGTGTGAAGCTGCAGAATGCACAGGTGCCTTAGTAGTGAGCTGTGTTGGCCACATAGCCACAGCACAGTGGGCAGTGCCCCTGCATTCAGTGTTTCTTCTATCATTCACTATTCGCCGCCCAGAAGAAATTTTGAACCATCAGCAACTGATGTGGGCTTCTGTGGTGAACACACAGCCCCTGACTTCTCTCCTTGTGCAAAACTTTCTCCTCATCAACCACTGCTCCTTCCCACATGTCATAAAAATACTGTCCGTAAACTGTGGGGGGGTGGGGCCAGGCCCTGGGGTAAGTTCTCCATGTGCATCGTCTTGTGTAATCTTCACAGTGACCCCGTGAGCCTTGTCCTGTTATTACTCCCACTTCACAGACGGAGTGAGCGAGGCTCAGAGATGTTGACTGATGCTATCCAGGTCATACACGAGCAACGGCAGGTCAGACAACAGGCCTGCTGCCTCCAAAACCAAACCCTTATAACTAGGCTAGGTTTTCTTTCTCAACTTCAGCACTGTCGGCATTGGTACCAACATTAGTTGGTACCCATGAGTCTTTGTGGTGGGCACTGTCCTGTGCATTTTAGGATGTAGCAGCATCCCTCGCCTTGCCCACTAGGGGCCAGTTAAAATATGTCCAGGCACTGCCAAATGTGCCCTGCATAGGTGACTGGAGCAAGGTGGGAATCCCAGTTGGAAACCACTGCCCTAGGTTGATTGCCTCTTGCCTGCAGAGATGGCCCAGGACCATTCCAAGATCAGCCCCTGTGCCTGGGCCCCATCTCATCTTCATGCCTGCCTCTGTCAGAACATTGCTGCTTCAGTTACCTCCTCCTAAGAAAACCTTTCATCTCTGCTCCTCCATCCAGCACAAGACAGCAAGCCCCAGGCTGGGTGCTGCAGCCCATCTCATCCCAGCTGTCAGCTGTAGCCAGATGGGCATTTACTAGAGAGAGGTCGGCTGCCCCCTGCCCAGCCCTCTTCCCCTCTCCAACCCACAGTGGCTATCTCCAGAGACTTCCTCTGAGCACAGAGGGCCTTATGGCTGCCCAGCCTGGACCATGCCCTCCCCATCTTCTATTCCCCTCTTCCCTGGCAGGAGCAAAGGGGCTGGAGGGCCAAGGGTGGACCCCCTCCTCCTCAGCCCCTTGCTGGCCTGTCCCACCCACACAGCACCAAGATGTCCTCTGGATATGGCTGTGTCCTGTGCGTGGGAGAGCAGGGGCTGTGACTGTGCCAGTCCCCTAAATCAAGGCAGCAGCGATGGCCCAGGGCTCACCCATCCAGGTCAGGCTAGCCTGAGCAGCCACTGCCGCCTTCTGGAATCCACTGCGGACTCCGGGATTCATTTAATAAACCCATTTATCACCTGCCCTTCTGTGGAGCCTGACGGGCCTCAGAATGGGAATCAGAAAGCCTCTCCTTGCTTTTCACCCCACCTGCTCCTGTGTTCTGCTTACCTTTCTCCTCTCCTCCTTTGCAGAAGTGTCCCAAGAGCAGCGTTCCTCTGGGACATTGTGAGGCTGACTGACTTCAGTGCCGGTAAAGACTGGCTGTTGAAAGTCCACTTAGTGCAAGGACTTCCATTCCCATCTGCTCCTGTGCATTCACCCCTTGAGGATCTTGAGATGGTCTCCTTAGACTCCAGCCACAGCCCCCAGGGTGTGCTATATGCATTCCTTCCCCAAAGGTTGTGGATGGGGTGTCTCAGATGTTAAAGGAGCTACCACTCGCCACCCACCCCACATCCACAGCACTTCCAGTTTTTGAAGCCCCTGGGATATTGAAGAAATGCCAAATATTCAGAAACTGGTATATTTTAAGTTTTTTTGTTTATCAATTAATGCTTTAACATAAAAATTACAGAGCTAGTTATTATGGTGATCATGAGATGACTGCAGAACTTATTTTTAAAATGCTGATTCACGGTTCACTGTAAGCTATGTGGTTGGGTAGTGGGTTGGAGGGAATGGCCCTCATCTTCTTTCCAGATTACTGACTGTATGCTTAGCCTCATTTCCAGACAATGGCAGAGGTCTAAAGTTATGGCCAGTTGTAGGACAGGCCTGGGCAAATGGCTCCATGGCAGCTCTGCCCTTGGGCTGGGCCTGGGTTTGGGAACTTCTGTCCCCTCCCCACAGGGCAAGGAATCCTCTGGGCCCACACCCAGGGCCTGTTCCCACCTTCACCATCACACTTCAGATGTCTGGAATCTCCCACTCAAACGGTCCGAGTCTGATCTGAGGACCTGCGTGGATCTCACCCTCCAAGAGTGGACTGTGTCCCTGGTGTACACACCTAGGTTCAAAGGGGGACTGTTTAGAGGGGGTGGCCAAGCACGGGTATGCAGGATGGGAGTTTGCAGTGGCAGGGCAGGCCCAGTCTGGGAGCCAGCACTGTGTGTGTCCACTGGTCTGGTGTGGAGTCCCCAGTTCCCAGCAACAATAGGGAAGGGGCCTACTCTCTGGTCTGCCTCCTTCCCAGTCCCCAACATGGGATATGACCTTTGTCTCCCTTCTCAGAGGGTTGCCTTTGGGAGCTGGCCAAGAAGAAGAATCTGTTGCCAGCTATCACCTGTCACGGTGGGGCTGATCTATGGTTTTAATATTTACAACCTGGAATGTGGAACTCAGGGACAGACCTCATCTCCCATGACTAAACTTCAATGAAAGGGCTCCAGAACCAGCCATGACTCTGGCAGGGGAGCTGTTGGAAAGAGTCGGTGCAGGGGGCACTTACTAGGACCTGACTATGGCTAATCTCTCTGAGCCTTATTTCCACCACCTGTAAAATGGGAATAATAGTAATAGCTACCTAATAAGATGTTTATGAAGATTGCATAAATCTGTATAAAGTTCCCAGAACAGGAGCTTGGTGCACAGTAAGTGTTCAGTAAATGTTAGCTGTTATTAGCTGTACCATGACAATTATTACATCGCCTCTGCACAAACAGACATCTTTCCCCTTTCCCCTTATCCCAGAGGAAGGCAAGTGGTACATGTAGAATGGTGTTCACAAGGCCATAGGAGACCCTCTTGATATGTCCCAAGGAGTATGTTTCATAGCTTCTTCTTATAAAAAAATTTATATGTAGTATAGAAATAGGTGGAAAAGTATAAAGAACCCCCTTGCATTCATCCCCAGGCTGTAACAATTCTCTGCTCACAGCCAGTCTTTTTCCATCTATATTTCCATCCACTCCCCAGGGAATACTTTCTGGTCTAGGTCTTCTCCCAACAGTAGCAATCCAAAAGGGACAAAAGAGTCACCAGACAGGTGCCTAGGGGACAATGGCTCCCACTGGGCTGGTGGCCCCATCCTGATGTGAGGGCCAGGGCAAGGTCCCAGATCAGGAGAGGCTGTGGTCAGCATCCAGGTGGCCTGGTGGGAGCAGCAGAAGGGCCCAAGCTTGTGGGAGAGGAGGTGGAACAAGCCAGATCACAGAAAGACATTAAAGATGTTGGGAGAAGACCCAGGGCTAGGGGGTGGCTGCTGTGAGTTGGGCCTCACAGAACGTCCCCTTCCTTCTGCCCTCAGAACTGTGCTTGTCCCAGCAGGTTTCGCAGCTTCTCCCCCTGCAGGAGCTCCGGGGCCAAATGCTCTGTGCACTGCAGCTCTAGAGCAGGCGCCCTCCTGGAATAGCTTCACTACTCAGGACTTCCTTTCCTTCTCCACTTGTCCACTCCCCCGCTCAGACTGCATCCTCCTTCCCTTTGTCCCTCCCTCTGCCTCTTCTCATAACTCTCATGAGCTCAGAACACCCTTCTGGACTCCTTTACAAAGTGAAGGGACGTTCTAAAGATGGTCAGGGGATGGCCTGCCAGGCAGCTGCTTGAAAAGTCGAGTGTGGGAAATGGACACCCATTCAAACAGAGAAACTGGAGATGGAGCAGCTTGGCTCCCACCCAAAGCCCAGGTTTGTTCGGCTCCTCCCAGAGGATGGTCCCCTTCATGGGGTGTGGAGGCCAAGACTTCAGTGGGGGCATTACCTACGAGGCTTGGCTCTTGAGTAGCATTTTTCAAGGTGATCTTGTTGACATTTGATTTCTGCTCAGACCCCAGTGCTTTTTACCAAGCTATGCTGATTACCACATGTAGGCACAATAGTACTAATCCCGTTGGTGGTAGCTTCCGTAGATCCTGCCTGAACCTTCTTGGCCTCTTCCCCTCCAGGTATGGGCCTTCACATACACCCAGCAGATCCTCCAAGAGGAGCTGTGCCTGTCAGTCATCACCTTGTTCCCTGGTGCCCCAGTGGTTCTTGTCCTTTGCAAGAATGGAGATGACAAACAGGTAAGAGCTTGTGCATCCACCCTGGAGTGTGTGCCTTCGATACTGTGACTGCCTGCGTAGGCCTAAATCTGTGCATAGGACAAGAGATAAACTCTAGAGGAGGAAAGGTTGATAAGAATGAGGTCTTTATGGTTAGAAGAGGGGAGGAGAATGCTGCCTGTGATACCATCCGCGGTGCCAGCAGCACTGGTCAGTTTGTTGCATGGAAGCCTGTTGGCCTCGTTGGGCCACAGTGTGTATGCACATCTTGCACCATCCGGTCTTGCCCTGATGCCCACCTGGAGTCCCAGGGCAGAAGAGTACTGAGATAAAGCCTTCAGAGCTACAAGGACAAGTAAGACTTGAACCTTTGCTTTCAGGGGCCTTCGGCTCCAGCAGGATGTCCACCAAAATTCATAGCACTCTGGATGCACCAGGTGCCCAGTTCCTCTGGCAGCAAGATGTTGGCTACCCTTGGTTTTCTGCCAGCTGGGTATTTGCCAAGGTTCAAATGCCCATGTTATGGCTCACTGGTTGTGTGACTCATGGCAGGTTACTGGACCTCTCTGAGCTTCTGTGACATGGGGTTGAGGATGCCCACCATGTGGGGTAGGTGTTTAGAGCGGTTAACTGAGATGGTCCATGGCACCTGGTCGTTGGTGATCTCCAGTACGTGTCCCTCTCCTCCCTCCTTGTCATGCAAGGTGAAGTCTGGGGAACCAGCCGCATGAGACCTTGTCTGTGCTTGGGGCCCTTGTGTGAGGCACTTCAGAGGAGGAGAGGTTTGTGGTGTGGGGTGCTGCCCAAGAGCCCCTGCACGCCTCCTGCATCGCCATCCCCCTGCTTGCTCCCGCTTCTTCCTGATGGTGTGATACCGAGTGTGGATCATTTTTCTGGTTACTCCTGTGACTAACTTGCTTCATATTTTCTGGCCTATTGCTCAGAAAGTTATTGCCTTCTAATGAGTTTTCCTAGCAAACATATTGATTTTGCTTTTACTTTTTTTAATTTGATAAAAAAGAAAAAAACCAACAACAATACCCGGCAAAGCAATTCATTGTAGCATTTTTCCTCCATGAGACTGTGAAGGCGAGTCTCCGGGGGACCCTAGCCATGTGGTGTAAGCATTTGTGATCACGCTGGAACTCCTGGTATTACTGATAGGACTCAGGGCTTTAGCCAGGGAGTCCTGCATCATCCTCTCTCCTCTCCATCTTCTCAGCAATGGACCAAGACTGGTTCCCGCATCGAGCACATTGCGTCTCACCTCTGCCTGGACACGGACATGTTTGGTGATGGCACTGAGAATGGCAGGGAAATCGTTGTCAACCCTTGTGAGTCTTCACTTATGAGCCAGCACTGGGACATGGTGAGCTCTTGAGGATCCGTTCCGGAACCGAGAGGGACCATGGGGGGCATTCCCCCCATGAGAAGCAGACTGGAAATCAGGCTGCAAGTGGCCCACAACTACTGCAGATGCTCTGACCTGGGAGACAGATGCAGAGTCCCCCAGGAGAGGAGCACATGTCTCAGGGAGGATGGTGGAAAATATTGCAAGCCAAATGGGGCTCAAAGACAAATCCCACGTGTTCTGTGCCGTTAAGTTCCAGTCCTGGCCTGATCTGCCCCTAATAGGTATCTGGACACAGATATATAATGGGAAGTATTTATGTTGTTCCCTTTCTTACAAAAGAGGCCAGAAAGAAAAGCCTTCCTTGTCACTAGGCTAGAACTAAACTGAGAGATGAAGAAAGGAGGTTGTTTTCAAAACAAATAAAGGAACCTTAGAAGTTTTCTCTATGTATCTCTTACTTTGTTTCTACTGATGTTAGCTCAAGGCCAGACTAAGTTCTCCATTAGGAGGTAGGGAGGTGGTGGGGTCCTGTGGCAGAGAGGACAGCAGGGGTGGGACACCAGTGCTCTTACCCTGGGCCACCACCGACAAGCTGTGTGACCTTAAAAAGACACATAACTTCTCTGGCCCTTCATCTCCTATTATGTCAAGTCAGGGAGTAGTTGTGGATCTATGTTTCTTACCCAGGGATGCAGTCTGTCTTCTCCAGGAAAATCATACCTGTTCAGGGGCTCTAGGTTCCTTGTGAGCCTGCTCTAGTAGGTCCAGGTTGGGGCCCTACAGGCTCGTCAGCTGATTCTGATACGGTTAGAATTGCTCCTGGTTGGATTTGCTGTCCTAGATGTCTCTAGGATTATTATGGCTTTACAGTCTGTGACCATTAGCATAGAAGTTTCTTACACTAATAGGTTCCCAGTGTGCTCTGGGAACTGGGTATGTCCATGCTTATTAACTAGAGTTTAAGAAAAGAAACAATCCATATTGTTTGAAAGTTCCCAAAATAAGCCTGTACATTCTCGAGGTAAATTCACCACCTGCTGTTTAGTAGCAGTCCTTATTCTCTATTGCTGAGTAACAAATTACCCCAAAACTCAGCAGCTTAAAGCAGCACACATTTGTTATCTCACTGTTTCCATGGGCCAAGAATCTGGGCACAGCTTCACGGGTCCCCTGCTCCAGAGTGACTCAGAAGGCTGTGATCAAGAGATCGACAGTGGCTGTAGCCATCTCAGGCTCATTTGGGTAGGTGTGTGCCAAGCTCACTCAGCGGTGGTTGGCAGGATTTGGTTCCTCACAGGCTGTCAGCCAGAAGCTGCTCCAGGTCCATGTCAACAGCAGCCAGCATCACCACAGCAAACAAGCCAGAAAGGCAAGCGGGCTGGCAAGCTGCAGGCCACCGTCTTC
The DNA here is from genome assembly GCF_040802235.1 of Manis javanica. Classification (NCBI taxonomy): domain Eukaryota; kingdom Metazoa; phylum Chordata; class Mammalia; order Pholidota; family Manidae; genus Manis; species Manis javanica. The sequence goes on from NC_133156.1 coordinate 218,411,493, forward strand.
TATAAACCCAACTGCACAAAGTACCTCCCTTTTCTCACTTCTGCCACATTCTGTTGGATAGAAGCAAGTCATTAGGCCCAGCACACACGGGGAGAGGGCTACCCCAGAGAGCTGGTGCTGGGAGGGGGGAACGTTGGAGCAGCTTTAGAATCCCTCTGCCACAGTGACTATTATCCCTAAACAGAGATCCGTCTCACCTTCATCTAGAAAGCCTTCAGTGGTGGGTGGCTGTTCATGCTCAGCATGTGAAATCCACTCCCGGGCATGACTGCAGGTGTGGAAAGTGAAGGGCTGCATGTACAGACCCAGAATCTGCTCTGGTGGTTGTGTTTGCTAATGCAATCCTCTTATTGCCTTCTTTACAGTGTGGCTCTTGTGAGGCTGTTTCACTCCCCACTGTGAGAGGGAGAGGAGATCACAGATAGATAAAGACATCTATAGAAGATGTTCCAGTGCCTCCTTTAGCTGTGTGTCCACAAGGTTTAAACCAGCCCTGCAGAAGAGACAGACGGACAGGCTTACCAGCGCTCTTTCCCCTTAGAGGCACTGCGCTAAAATGACTAGAGAGCTGGTACTGTCCTCATCTGCTCCTTTTCTCCCTCTATCTGTGCCTGCCCTTGAGTTCCCTGTGGCAGGAAAGCTATGTCTTGCTTTATCCACAGCTCTGAGCTGGGCACCTCCAGCTCTCAGCCAATGTTGCCTTATGTTGATGACCGGAAAAACTATTTTTTGTCCAAGATGAAGCAACTGTACTTACATTTTTCTGCCCCTTTACAGTCACAGAGTGTAGGTGACCTTGGGTCTCTCTTGAACAGCTGAGGAAATGGGAAACAGGAATCTGCCCCAGGAGAACAAATATTTTTATCTCTGCTGCTTTGAAGAGGCAGAGAGCCCACACTCAGTGATCCCGCTGACCTCAGCCACCTCACTGACCTCCCTCTTCCTGGTGAAAGGCCTCGGGCAACAGGACAAGTCATTGTGAAGGATGCTCAGGGTAACCTGCTTTTGGAGACACGATGGTTCACATGTGGGCTGCAGGGCATGCATCCTAAGTATTCCTAAGTCGAAGGCAGAGGTTAAAACTGATGAAATGATAGGAATCACAACCACTGTGTGGAGTTATCCAAACACCCTCTACCCATTAAGCTGATGGCGATGAGGCCAAGGCAAGAATAATTCATAAATTAAAAGCAAGAATAACAGCAGTTCCAAACCTCCTCCAATCCAAGACAAAGCTCAGGACCCCCTGACAGAACAGTGACCTGCTCCAGCAATGCCTGCGGCCTGCAGTCACACGGTGTGGCCAAGCCCTGCCTGCAAAGGCCTCTGGGTGGATGCTGAGTTAGAGTCCTCAGTCAGCTCTTGTCAGTTCCCTTAGCGTGGAATCTCTCCCTCAGCAAGCCCCAGTAGTTGTGGGTGAAAGCAGAAGTTGATCAAATGACATCAGCCTCTGAAAACAAAAAGGCCCTACACTCTTCGTATTGTAAGGGTTCACAGGATTGAGATCCCACACCGAGCTTGGAGAGGCACCTCCCTGGAGCAGCGTCACTGCACTGCCAGGTGAGGAGGTGGTCAGGTATGGCAGAAACCCCCTCACCTAGGATCACATCTGGCTAGTCGGACAGATGTGATCAATATGGGTTCCTAAGTATCTTCATGAGGGAATTAAAAGGAAGGAAATTTATACACACACACACACACACACACACACATATATATGTATATACACTTATGAACTGGAAAAAAGAGAGGCAGGTGCTTCAGGCATTCTCTAGTGTCTGGATTAGGGTTGGAGGGATGATGTTGTTGCCTGGATGGGCAGAATGAGAATTTTTTGGTAGTTCTGGAATCATCAGGGGTGGCCAAGCCGGGTGGCATGTTGACTCTGAGACTTGCTCTCTTGGTGGCTAGTTCTTATGTGCTGTATAATCTCTCTGTGTGAGCTCATCTGTGGCAGGAGTTAGTTCCTCTGGGCACCTAGGTGCCCTGGTTATGGAGGCATGCCTCAGGGAAGGTTCACGTTTGCCTCCTTTGGGCTCCATTTATCTCAAACCATTGGTTACACACTGATTTCTCCAACTGTGGTTTCTACACTGTGAACGTGATGGGATTTTGGACCCCCACACCTATGCTTGGCACAAGGCTGAATTTTGATCTTTTTCAGATTATCTTTTCTCTGCCCAAATTGTTACCCTGTTTCCCTGCCCTCACCACTCGCCCAGCTGGCAGCTGGGGTTTGCCAAGCCCTCCTAAGCCCATCCATGTCTGGCTACATGTAGGGTCTCATTGCTGCACCCTCCCCGTGAGGCCATGGCCTTCATCTCTGTATCTGCTTGGGCTGAAACCCCAGACCTGATCGTACATGTCTGACTTCAGTTCGCTTTCGGCTCTCCCTCAGCACTCCGGCTCTGAATTCCCACTCATTTTTGGAACCTGGAATTTCCCCTTTCTTCTTTTCAAATGCAGTTGTGATTTTGAATTGTTGTATTTTATCCACTATTTACACGTGGGTGTGGGAGGGGGCTTCCTGTGTCAGCTCAGACCAGAATTCCTTAGTGCTCTAATTAGCTGTCACCACTGTCTTTCCCACTGGCTGTACAAATATTTCTTAGTGTAGACACTCAATAAATTTCTGTGAATGAGTGAGAATAAGCCTGTAATTCTTTAGTACCACTTCCTAATTACCTCCTGGCTACAGCTTTTAGACATTAGAGTTTTAAAAAGACAGTAAAGGCAGCAATGGAGGACTGAGAAGATAAATTTATAACAATGAAATCCCGTTATAATACACATAGATTTAGGGATCATGCATATTTTACTTCGTAATGACAGAGTTTAATACTGAAAGTGCTAACTGGAAAGAACTATCAGTAATGGAAATCTTTAATACTGCAGTAGAGCCCAGCAAGAGAGAAGCTGTTCTCATACACTCTTGGGGATGACGATGGGAGGGGAGACAAGGAGCGCTTGCATTTCATCTGCACACATCTCAGGCGTATTCCCGGGCGTCTGGCAACCTGAGTCCTGGCTGGCCTTCAAGGAGAGGCTCACCTTTTACCTGTGGGCCACCATAGTTTACTCACAGTACAGCTAGTCCCCTCCCTTTCCCCACTCCACACACCGAGCTGCTGCCCACTGCGCCCCTGGGCACAGTGCCCTCACCTGTCCCCTTGGCACATGGTAACACTTGGGGCAGCATCTGGCACAGAGAGGAGACAGTAAAGGTTTGGGGGTTACACAGAGGGGCTAGCAGCTGTGCAGACACGGTGGCTTCTGGGATGTCGCATGCAGTGCACGCAAACCTCTCCTCCCCATCAGGCAGAGCCACCCTCCAGAGCTCCCTGGCAGTCTAAGGGCTCAGACAGCCCAGCTCAGGTTAGCAAAATCCAAAGCTCCAAGCGCTTTTCCATTTGCCATGGAGCCGACTAATTTAATGAAGCCGTCACAGTGCAAACCTCGGGGCTTATTGGCAAAGGACTGGAGCACGACATTATTTCACAGCAGTAGATTGCATCATTTTCATTTCACAGCTTTCCAATGGGAAATAATAAAACAAAATTACAAACATAATGAAGAAAGAAAGGAGAAAAAAATCCTTGGGTGAGAGATGCATCCTCTGAGCTGTGACAGGGCTGGCTACCTTATTTGAGCCAGTATATATTACCTGGCTTCACTCTGTAGGAAGGAGCAGCCCAGAATGCTTCCACCTGCTGCTGAAGATAACAGGCTGCAGTAACTCACTGTCCGGCACAGCCAGGAGCAGTGAGCACCCCTGCAGAAGGCTCGCTGGCTGGCCCTCTGGGAAATTCCAGCCTCCAAGAAAATAGCCCTCCCTGGACTGGCCACACCACTGGGGTGAAGGGCTGCCACTGGGGGTGGCAGGGCAAACTGGTGCGGTGTGGATGTGCACCGAGCCTCCCCACCCTCCAGAAGATGGCTTGGCCAGGGCGCACCACTCATCCCTGGCTTGGAGGAGAGAAAATGGGTCTCTGCCTCCAGCCGCTCCTGCAGTCTGCTCTGGTGTAACAAGGTGAGCTGACAGCCAGAGGCTAAATAGGAGTCAGCCAAAGACAAAGCTCTTTCCAAAGCTGTTCTCACTCATCGCCCCTAGGTGTAAGATCAAGGGAGGCAGCCAGCTCAGCGGGGCCTTTTATCCAACCCCGCAGGCCCATATTTCAGCTTGGGGACACTGCACGCCTTCATTCCACTCAAATCCTGATTCCTCCCCTGCCCTTTATTGAAAATAACTTTTCTCCTCCATTAACTGAGGAGCTTGCGGCCTGTGCATGATCTCCTCCTTGCCCATGGGGCCTCCTCCAAGGCCCACCACTCGCCCTCACCTTGGTTTGCCTCCCTGTTCTCTCCTGGGCTGCCCTGAGGGCTGCCGCCTCAGCCAACCTTCCCTATTTGAATAGTATCCTAATTTCTCCTACCCCATTTACTGGAAAATGCTTTCCCTTGAGCCTACCTTCCTTTTTCTTTGACCAACGTTCTTCTGTAAAACACAGTCATTCGTCCGTGGACTCATAGGTTTACCTCCTGACTCCTCCGGGTCCTAGCTGTGTAACTCAGGACAAAGGAAATGATTCGTGTGAGTTCTCAGCACAGAGCCAGGAGCATAGTATGTCTTTAAAAATGTTTGTCCTCATAGGTTTATGTGAGGATTGAACATCAGTTTCCAGAGCAGAGGGCAGGGCTTATGAGTATTGAGGGCTGACCTTCAATCCTCAGAGATCAGTTAGAGGTCACCTGTGGGGTTGCCCAAGGTCGTGGAGGACTGAACCCCCTGCCCTCCTGCTCTTTGGTTCTGAATTGGTGATGGGCCCCTGAGGGGAAGGAAGTGGAGAAGAGCAGTGGGGGGCAGTGGGGAAGGGGCCTTGCCCCTTACTGGTCCTTCTTGACTACAGTTCTCTGCCAAGCCCCCACTGGGCGCTTCCTTGGCCTTTGTGTTCACTATGTACCCGTACACACTGATGGGGTCTGTCAGCTGTGTGCTATCATCCCCCATGAGACATGGTCTGTGCTGAGCCCTGTAGGGAAGCCATGCCATCAATGGTATATTAAACCAGGAGAGCAGAGGACAGGTATGCAAGAAATAGAGGCCTGGCAGGTAAATCCAGCTTGGCCCCTACCCCTAGGAGCTCCCTCCTAACTCATGGGGGCCAGCTACACCACACCCCAAGACCCAGAAATGTTTCCAGCCCTATGTCCTACCCTCTGAATCTTCTAACCCATGAGTTCAGCTCTCATGCCTGAATTCTGCCTGTTTTTACCTATCAGTCTACATCCTGCATGATTTTCAGTTTTGGAGGAACCCCAGGACACTGTTAAAACAGTACTCAGCTTGGGTGCCAGTACCCTGTGCCCTGGGCTTCCACCTGCCTTCCAGGGGAACCCCTGCCCGGGAGGTGGAGTCTGGTCTCTCTCACCAAACAGGGGGTATGAGTTCTCGATCCGCTGGTGGTTTTGTAGGACGCTCATTCCTGAGCGAGGGCATAGGATGTTAAGGATCCCAAACAGGTCAGATAGAATCTTGTGTCACAAAAGAGGTTCAAATAAAGAACTCTGAAGTTCAAAGGAAGTAAAGATCCCGTGTGAGATGAACTCGAAGCATAAGTGAGATTTCAAAAAGATAGAGATGGGGACACATCCTGGGCAGTAAGAACAGCCTGAGTGAAGGCACGGAAGTAGGAATGGATGGGCCCCTTTCAAGGAATGTGGAGCAGCCTGAGGTGCAGAAGACATTTAAGACAGTGGGAGGCAGGTAAGGCCAGAGAGGGGGCCTTAAACGGCAGGCAGAGGTTCTGAACTTATTTGGGTAAGTAGTTGTGAGCCACTGAGGTGTTGGAGCAACAGAGTAATGTTGACCAGAGTGTCGGAGGAGGAAGATGGATTGAGTAGCAGGGAGGAAGATGGTTTGGAGGTGAGATCTGTGATGAAGGGCCTGTTAGAGACTCCAGAAACAGTCTAGGAAAGATTATGTCACTGTCACTCAGAGGGAAGATAGACAACGGGTAGGAGAGCCCGTGGTGGTGATGTGGGGGCAGAGCAGAAGAGGATGGAGATGGAGCAAGGCTGGGAATGGCCTTAATGCCAGTGGGCCCTGCTCTCCCTACTGGGCAGGTGCCTTCATGGTCCCACATTTACTTGTTCTATCTGAGTGTCTGATAACCAGGCTTAATTATTTATTTATAAAACATTTTAGACACACAAAAGGAGACTAGTAGCATAGCAATCTCTTACCCAGTGCTTCTCTGGGCTTGGCATTGTTCTAAGAGCTTAAAAGAATTTAATCTAATCAGTCTTCGTGAAAGCCCTCCTGTAAATAGCAGCTAGACGGTAGTAGCTACTACTGTTATCTCCATCTTACAAACAAGTAACTTATAGGCCAAGAAGGTTAAGTAACGCCCAAAATTATAGTGGTCGTAGAAGTGAGATTCAAGTCCAGGAAGTCCAATCCAGACTTTCCGATCTGTAAGCTCGCACGCTAAGGATAGAAGAACAAATACTTGTCCTCCCTCCAGAAGGAAAAATGTCACACATACCTCGAAGTCCCTCACACAAAACTCCCTAATGGGTAGAGTTTTTAATTAAGTAGTTCTACAGGTTTAACAACTGATTAGCCACACTGACCCTCAGATTCATACAGCCATCAGCCCCTTCAGCCCTTCCTGAGGTAAAGAAGGGAGAAAGGAATCAGTGTTTAGTGAGCTGTTATTATGTGCTAACTATATGCTGCTGTGCTCTGCATTCACTATTTTATTGAATGCAGTTAGCATTCCTCTGAGGCAGGTATTGTCCTCACGATTTTACAGATGAGGAACTTGAGTCTCAGAGAACTTGAATAACTGCTCATGGTTACTCAACTTATGAGTGGCAGAGAGGCCTGTCTCTTCTCAGGGACCATGCTGTCTTGCAAAGCACATGGTGGTGCAGCCCCCAAATGTATATGTAAGTCCCTAAGCAATAGATATTTACTAAGCTCCTGTCACTGCCAGGACCCACCACCAGTCCTTGCCTTCAAGGACGACAGGGGAGAGAACCAGGCTTTATTTTAGAGGAGGGATGGGGAAAGGGTGCTTGGTGTGTCTGCAGCTCTAAGAGAGCTCACTTGAGTACAAGGGGCACAGGGAGGGGAGGGAAAGCTTCTCAGAGGATGGGATGGCTAAATCTTAAGGCCGCTAGGGCAGGAGAGGGTGGAATTTCAGACCCAGGAACCACTTTGGCTCCCAAAGGGTCTCTGAGTACCTGACTCAAGCCTGGCTGTAATATAATAGGGGCATTGTCTTTACAAACTCCAGACAATCTGTTTTGAGGTTGCAGAGGAACATGAAACCATAGGAAGGCTGAGCCATCCCCTAGGAAACCGCTTCTGGGCACCCCCAGCAGGATGGCTGCATGGAGGCTAGTGCTCCCTCTTTGTCCCCATGGTAGCCTTGTGTCCCCATGTCCTGTGTCCCTGCAGCACCCTCTGCGGGCCGTCTCACCTCTCACTGATGGCCTGTGCGTCCTCTGTGAATGTGGCCATCCTCCCACTCCCAGGATCTTGAAAGCTCCCCAAAGGACGGGGCCCGCACAGCAACCGCAGGGTCTGGCCCTCCAAGGGTGCTCATGAACTAAAGCCCTGAGCGGACAGAACCAGGTTTCCCAGATCAAGCTGCTCCTTTATTTGTTCCCAGGTCTAATCAGCCAGGCCAGGATCATACTTGGTTTTCTGTCCAGAACACGTCCTAGCAATTGGAACAGCACAAACAGGCTGAAGTTCATGATAGCCACCAAGAATTCTTTCTGTGGGGTCATGAAGCAAATGAAAAACTATCAAAACTAGCCTCTGCTGATGGGTCATTGGGTGCTTCTGTTCTGCCACCCTGGGGAACTGTACAGACTTAACAGGAACTTTAGAGCATTCAGGAGTGGCCTGGAGGGAGCTCCTGGCTGTCCTTGAGCAGGGCTGGCCCATCTGAGAATGGCAGGGCAGTAGGTCAAAAGCCCAGAGGGGTGACCACTGACCACCCTCCCCTGCCAAGCAGTTGGCTTTGGGGCATCCAGAGGAGCCAGCTTCCGGGTAACAGAGGCCTGGGGCTGGGAACCCAGAGGAAGGCATGGGCATGGGCAGACATATTCCAACACAGGATATAGTTTAGATTCCAGACCAGTGCGGGAGCATGGGTAGAAGATTAAGTCCCTGCATCTACTGGGAATCGGGTGCTGCCCAATCAGAATTCCCCATTTAACCTGGGCAAGCAGGTTTGATTATCTCTGCCTCTTCTCTGTCCATTCTTCCTAACTGTAGCAGCCCAACCGCATTGCCTTGAATTCTGTATGTCTATGGTAGAATGAAAGAGAAGTCTAGACTACTAAGCACAGCAGAACTTTGAAAGAGCATTTCTTGTCCAACTCCAGCTTCTTGGCAGGCCTGTACCCAAGTCACAACAGCCACTTGTTTCTTTTTAAATGCCTTTAGCAGTCACTGTTCACTTGCTCAAATTAAATCAGTACTTAGCAGATGCCTATTTCGTGTAAGTAGCTAGGATCTACAAAGGCTACAGTGAAATAAAATGTTCATGTTCTGCCTGTAACTGCTCTGGAAGGAAGGTGTTTTCCTCATTTGCAGAGCCAGAAACTGCATTTCAGAGTGGTACAGTAACTTGTCCAAGAACACACAGTAAATAATGGGGGCAGGCAGTGATAGAACCTACTGCCTTCTGCTCCAGATTCCAGGCCTCTGCTCTCTTTCCTTTTTTTTTTTTTTCCAAGAAAGGTTACCTTTTTAAAAATCTTGTCAAGAAAAACATGAGAACATTGTTATATATAGTGTACTAGAAGTCCAAAATGTACCACATTTTTTAAATTGTCTTTCCTTTGCACAATGAGAAAAGCTGAGGTTTTGAGATAATGACTAGTCCCATTGGGTTAAAAAAAAAGGAGATTCAGCCCACTAAAAGGCTAACCACCTGTCTTTGTCTCTTCAAAAAGCTCTAATTTATATTAGTTAATTATTTGATCAGTGCAATACTTGTTTGGGGTAATGTTTGTGCACAGAAACCCCCTATTCCACATGTACTCCCTCTCCCCAAAGATAGCCATCCTTGATACCTGCAGGGCTTTCCCCTGGCTTTTACCTCTGTAATTTAATATTACACTACTGATTTTTGAAAATATCAATTTTAGACATCTGTTGACTTTGTGCCATGGTAGATAAGGACTTAGTTCTTGCATACCACTGCCCACATTCTCTCCTTTTATCCCTGTGACAGGTTTATAAAATGATTTTTGGCAAGATCAATAATCAGCACTTACATACTGGTATAATTTAATTGAGCCAAATGGTGAGTTATGACCAAATTGCTTTCTTGTACAATCTTTTGTTTTTCCTAGAATTAATAATTCCATTTTTTTCATTTCCCTGATTTTCTGTGAATCTTTCATACTTTTCTCCAGATATTCCAACATGTTGTAATAACACTTTACATAATTTCAAACAAATCCTCATTTTCTCTTTTTTTCTTTCCTTAAGAGTCCTCACTTGTTCAGTATCCCAATTTTATTGGTTTCTTTCTATGCAGGTTGCTAGAAGGCATCTGGGAATTTTCTTCTCTAATCTCTAGCTAGACAACATCCTAGAGTTTATTCCTAAGAAAAAGTACACACGGGAAGTAATTTCTTGAATTTGAATTTGTAAAAGCAAAACTCTTGAATTGTAAAAATGTCTATTGTATTTCATATTTGTCTTCTACTTTGGTTGTGTGTGAAATTCTAAGGTGAAAATGATTTTCCTTCAGAATCCTGAAAGCATTGCTGCCAAGAACTGTCTAGACTCTGAGGTTTTGTCCTACTTGCAAGCTAACAAGCTGGCCTGCCACAGTTTTATGAAAGCTGGTAGAAGACTCAAGACTATGGGTCAGAGATAGAGAACAGTTTATTACTCACAGCAATGGGAGAAACCAGAATATCAGCATTTTTTTGCACCATTTCCCTAACCCTCGTCCTCACAGGGGACATAAAGAGAACCAAGTGACACCTGCACACACACCAGAGGTTGTGCTACAAGAGAGGAACCCTGAGTTTAGGGAACCCGAATCTTTTATAATGGGCATGCCTGCCTTTTGCTCTGGAAGGTAACACTGTCTTCCAAAGCTGTTCACTATACAAACATGCTTGAAAAGATAGTCCAAAGCAAAGGGCAGTCAGTGCCCCTCTCACAGACATTCAGAAATGCAAGTGACACATGGTAAATGGCTTACCAAAAGTTGTCTCATTGCCTTCTAGCTTCCACTGCCACCCCTGAGCTTCCACTGATAATAGTGCAGTCATCTTCTTTAGCTTGTTACCTTCTATCTCCCTCCCTGGAAGAATTTGGACCTTCCCTTTATACCTGATCTTCTGATAATTCCAAATACCAATTTGGAGACTCTTATATCCTATATTTCTGGAGATTTTCTTTTCTATTATTTATTAGATGGCTTCTTTCTCCCTAGTATCCCCCTTATGGAATTCTCTAGCTTTCACTGGATAAACTCCGTTTGCTTTGTTCTATGAGTTTTAGTTTAGACAATTTCCTCAAATCTGCTACCTATGGATATAGGCTGTTTTTAAGAATGAGGCACTAAAATAAAACAGCCAGAAATTCTGGGCAGGGCTTGGGCAGGGCATACCCCCTGGTGAGCTGAACCATAGGGTGGCCAAAGGTGATCTGGACTTTTCATTGTGGGGGGCTCCTAGTTTCTCTAAAGAACAATCTGTCCGTTTCCTACCTGGGAGATTTATGCCGGGCTTGCCTTTCTGGACATAAGGCAGGGGAAGAGAGTTGAGGCTATCACGTTTCAGCAAGCATATTTTTATGAAAGAGAAGAAATAAGTAGTTTGATAAACCAATGCCTCATGACCCTCATGTCCTCCCAGGGACCCCCACACACACACACCACGTCCGATGTCTCAGGGGGTAAGCTTTAGCTTAGAACCTGAGACTCCTCTTACAGTGCAGAGGAAATTACCTAGAAATTGACTAAATCAACAGGATGTAGGATTCAGATACCAATTTGCCCTAACTGTGCCCTCTCACGCAGACATGGCCATTCTTTGTGGGCCTGTTTGAGGAAAGTCTTGGTGACATTTCCGTGCGGAGCTTTCTAAAGAAAATTACTACTTTCCTTTTTCTTTTTATGTTATTTGACTTTGGTTTCTTGATCTTCAAGGTGGTGTTTGCCCTTCCTTTACGTTTATTTTTCACAAACTTTTTGTAAGCTCATTGCCCTCACTTTCTGAGCATCTGGTTCACTTCTTGAAGACCTCCTGCCTCTTGGCAAACTTTCATTAAGTCTTTAATTGAGTTTCAAGGTCGCTGCTATTATGAAACCTTCTTTAGTCATCACCTGGTAAGTTTATGCACTTGCTGAGCAGAAAGGAAACCTATAATCTCTTCCAGCAGTGTGTCTGACTTTCTCAGATTCTCAGTGGCTGGAGCTTGGGAATCTGTGTTTGGGGAAACCCCCTAAGTGATTCTGGTGACATAATAGTTGACAGGATCTGAATCCCCTTCTTATGACTAATGCCTGAATTTGGAGGCCATGGTGTCCTAGGCCACATGTCCCTGGCACAGTCATCTGCCCCTTGAACCCCTGATGGACAGGGCCTGAACCCCAGATCTTAGGACTGGCCTCTTGGTCTGAGGCTGGCTTTATGGACTTACCTGCCCTCGCCAACACTCGTGCGCTCCTTCACTCACCCCCAGCCCCGACACAACCACACACCCACGTCCTGATCTCTCACCCACTCTGCCTGGACTTCCAGATCTGCCCCTGCCACAGGACCCGTCAATAGAAAGGAGGCTCCTGGGTGTTACAATGCTGTCTAATGAGAGTTGTGACACTCTGAGGAGAAAGTGATGACTTCCGGCTGGTACTGCAGGTATCACAATGAAACAGAATTCCAGCTGGACTTGGAGTGGAAGAAGATTTCTGTATATCCATAGAGGACAGCAAAGTCAAATCTAGAAAATACTTACTAAAAGCCTCCTGCTAGTACAATACAGGGATAGCTACTATTACTATTCCTACTAATAATCATATATGTTGTCACTGAATCCCTATTCTAAGATAAGCACCGCATGGCTGCATGTGTGTGTGTGTAATTTACATGCATTATCTGAGACTTTTCAACAACCCTGTAAGGGAGGCATGATTACCTCCGTTTTAGAGATGTGGAACAGGGGCACCGAGAATTGTTCACTCAAGACTGCCAAGTGCTAAAAGGAAGACTGGCAGCCCAGTCTCCTGATGGGTTTCTTTTGCACTTTTCAGCACGCTCCTGCTGCTTCCCTGTAATTGAAGAACGGAGCTCTTCCCTCCAGGAGAAGCAGCCTCCTCTCTATCTTCCCAGGGAGGCATCTGCAAATGAAACTGCAGTCGACTCACGCTGGGTCTCCCCCTCAGCGTGCAGACCCACAGGCTCCTCCCTCGCGCGTGTCCATTATCTGGCAGGTGAAGTGAGGCTAATCGTGATATTGATCATTCGATGGCCATGGGAGTTGTCTGAAAGGCTAGGTGGCATGGCGAGCCTGCAAGCCCATGTCACTCTTCACCCTTCTGGTTAATTCCCCATAGCTTTCTGAGGCATTTGCTCAAAGACTAAAAGCATTCATGGTTTGATGCAGCCCCAGATCTGAATTATTTCGTAAAACTTAAGTCCTTTTAGAGTGAGACAAGAAAGAAAATATTTGACTTTTGTTCTAATGAAAGCAATTTTTAGCATTTAAAGTATAGAAAACAACCATTTTGGCACTTCAGACCCCAGTATTTGCCAGCATGCTGCAGTGCATGGCCCTTTAAGCACACAACACATGAAAATCTAGGTTTCCAGGAAAGTTAAACTGAAGGAGAGTCTTAATTTGTTTACAAGGATGTCTTTGTACAGGAATCCCAATAATTCGAGAACCTGAATCCTACATCCAGCTCTACCGCTATGGCAGAGACTCTGCACCTCAGCGCTCATCTCTGTAAAATGGGAAGATGTAGGATTAAGCTGTTTCCCCTGTCCTGCAAGGCTGTCAAAGGGTTTAATGAGACCTGGATTGTAAACTGAGAGGTGCTACAGAACACAGGGCAACTCTGAGGAGAGAAGTAGAGGGCTGAGCAAGGGGAGAAAGAAGTCCCTGTCTGGGGGTGGTGCCCCCGGTTGTGGGGGGACCCGTTTCCTATCTAGAACAGCCCTATTTTGTGAACAGTCTACCCTTGGGTGCCACCACAGGGTATGAACCACTCGAGTTCCATTATTCTGCATGCTGTCGCCTTGCAGCCCTGCTATTCAGTTAAAAGTAAAACTCCTGAGTACATTTTAATTTTTGGTCATTTGTTACAAAATTTTCTTGTTAATTCTGAATCAGCAGATTTTGCTGAGACAGCTCTATTTTTTCCCTTTTATTTCAGTCGTGCTGCACAGAGCCTATTCAGACAGACAATAAATCTGGGTGGCTAACCTCCCTCCCAGGCATGAATCATCAGCAACTCTGAAAAGGACACAGCGGGGTGGGGGTGGGGTAGTGACAGGGAGGAGTCTTCCTCCCAGGTTTCTTTACAGGTGACGCTGGGGGACCTTTGTGATTCTAATCCCAGGACACACACCTGCTAGTGGTCATTACATCAGGATAACATGATTACCCCAAAGCTCAATAGCAGGCAAACCAAGGTGGGGGTGCAGAGAACAGCCCAGGACATGTCAGCGGAAATCAGTTCCTGCTTTCTGCTGCTTGGATTAAATCACAGACGTCATGAGAATGAATGTGCTGTAGATTTATCTAACCTGGGGGTACCAACAGAATTCTGCAAACAGTAAGATTGGTTTGGGGCTCTGCATCTCCTTCTCCTTTCCTTCCTTCCTTCTGTATAGTTGCCCACTGTGGTCACTGGCATGAGTAGGTGTATTATTCTCCTTGTTCTGGTATGTAATCCCCTCCTGACCTTGGACCTAAGAAAACAATGAGCTCATCCATGCTAAAATGTTGTTCTGGTCAGTTATAATGCCCTTCCCAGGGACCAGTTGTATTGTTAGATATTCTTAGGAACAATGAACACTCATGGAGAATTTACCATATGCTGGGCACTATTAATCCTTTTTATGTATTAACTCACCTACCTGCTACACCAACCCTGTGAGGTAGATGTAGTAATTATCCCTATTTTATAGATGAGGAAACTGAGGCACAAATGGTTAGGCCGCTCTCTGTAGTCATGCATGCAGTCAGTGGCAGAGCTGGGATTTGGTCCCCAGTTCCAGAGTCCATGCCCTTAGCGATTGTGCTTTACTGATGAAACTTGATTTTGTCATGAGATACTGCTGGAGTGGCCTGGTGCTCTAGCAGGATAGCTTGGTCTCTGGGGAAAGAGAGGGTCTGGGTTAGACCTATGATAAGGGTGGGGCTGGAGCTGGAAGAACAGACCTAGCTAGATGGCTGAGAGGAAGTCCTGTTAGTGGAGTTCAAACCAGGGCAAGAAGTAATCCAGACAAGCAGCCTACATCATGGAAACTGAATAGGTTGGGGGGGTGTCCCAGACCAACAGATAATGCAGGACAAGAAACAGCAGTGCAAGCCTCAAGGACAACTGTCAGCAGGCCCTGGGCCCTGGGTTGGACCCCAAGCTGAGATGAACTTGGGATCAGGAGTTAAGAGTAAGGTCAGAATCCCTACCTCACTCACATCATATATAAAAAGTAACTCAGAATGAACCAATGAATGAAACATTAGAGTTAAAACCATAAAAGTTTTAGAAGAAAACGGTAAATTTTCATAAACTCAGTTTTGGTAATGAGTTTGCCACACAAGAAAAAACAGGCAACACAAGAAAAAAACAGATAAACTTAATCAGAATTAATGACATTATCAAAGGACATTCTCAAGAAAGTGAAAAGACAACCTATAGAGCGGGAAAAAATATTTGCAAATCATATATCTAATAAAAGCCTAGTATCCAGAATATACAAAGAACTCTTACAACTCAACAATAAAAGGACAAACAACCAATTAAAAAATGGATGAAGGAATTAGACATTTTTCCAAAGAAGATGTGCAAATAGCCAACAAGCACATGAAAAGATGCTCTACACCATTAATCATTAGAAAAATGCAAATCAAAACCACAATGAGATACCACTTAATACCCACAAGGATGGTTATGATTAAAAAAAAAACAAGTATAAACAAGGATATGGAGAAATTAGAGTCCTCATATATTGCTGGTAGGAATGTAAATGGTTCAGCCACTGTGGAAAACAGTTTGGTGGTTCCTCAAAAAGTTAAGCATAGAATTTA
Organism: Manis javanica; assembly: GCF_040802235.1. Lineage (NCBI taxonomy): Eukaryota > Metazoa > Chordata > Mammalia > Pholidota > Manidae > Manis > Manis javanica. The sequence continues at coordinate 218,426,797 of NC_133156.1, forward strand.
TCATATGACGCAGCCATTCCACTCCTAGATGTATACCCCAGAGGAATGAAGAAGCTACTCAGACACATACACGCACATGTATATTCATAGTAGCACTCTTCGCAAAAGCCAAGAATGTGAACAATACAAATGTTTACTAACAGATGAATGGATAAGCAAATTGTTGTGTAAACATGCAATGGGATATTATTCTGACGTGAAAAGGAATGAAGTACCGAAACAGGCCATAATGGGGATGAACCTCAAAACATGCTAAATGAAAGAAGCCAGACGTAATAGGTCTCGTATTGTGTAATTCCATTTTTATATGAAATGTCCAGAATAGATAAATCCACAGAGACCAAAGATTGGTGAATTACCAGGGACTTGGGGAAGAAGAACATGAAAAATAACTGTTTAATGGGTATGGGGTTTTCCTTCTGGAGGGATGAAAATGTTTTGAAACAATATAGTAGTGGCTGTACAAGATGAAGAATGTACCACATGCCATGGCATTGCTCACTTTAAATAGTAATGTGTTATGTTCTAATATGTTAGTGAATTTCGCCTCAATTCAAAAACCAAAAAAATAGCTTAGGACCTCGGAACAACCTTGCTGCCAGGTACTTGCACAGAGGCATAAACTATGTGGGGACCAAGTCTGTAGCACAAGGCGTCAGGGGGCCTTGTGCTGAGCCTTGGCATATAGGGCTAGGGCTCCCCAAGGGAGTGTAGCCTTGGAAAAGGGTCAGGCACAGAGCCAGCCAGGTGTAGGGAGGTGGACTGTGACCAGCTGGGCAGAGAGGGACCTGGGGTTCCTTCCCAGGTGGGAAGGTACCAGCAGCAAGAGACAAGGAGTGACCGTGGGACACAGGGCAGCTCCCTGTGATTTGGGCATTTCTGGCCACCCTCCCTCAAGGTGTGTAAGCCCGGATGGAGGTTTAGAAGATGGTGTTTGGCTGATAATGGATCCCAAACACAAAGGAGCAAGTGGGAGGGCTGGTGAAGGAGGGAGTGTTCTGTTGTTGTTTAGAAAATGAACAAAACAGCTGGAGGTAAAGCTTTTGTTACAGGCTGCCATCTCTGATTCATGTGTCTTTCTAATCCTGACAATGGTTTGGGCCAGAAGAGCGATGATTACCTCTCCGGCTGCACCCACCAGCAGGGGGCTTATTACAAGGAGACGGCCATTTAGCAATGTCAAGAGTGTGCTCCTCATTAGGCGGGACAGGCCACTGCCTGATGGAGAGCCACTGCTCCTCCATGGGTGCCCAAGGTAGTGTGTTCAGGAAGTCTCAGGCCCAGCTGAGGAGCTCTGGGGCTCCCAGAGGAAACCTGGCTCCTAGCAAGAACCGGGTGTCCAGCCTGAAACATGAGTGGAAACCTCGGCAGATGGAGCAGAGGCAAGCTTTGCGGGCAGTGAGCCAGCATCTTCCCACTTTTCTCTTTGCCAGCATCTGGGAGTAGCAGGAAAGGAGAGGAATTTGTGAAAAGGAGCTAGAGGCCTTTGACACCTCCACCCCTATGTTCCTGTCCTCTTCCATATCCTTCCTAGGTGGCTCCTCACTTCCCCTTATACTGCCTTTTGCCCACAGAGCTCTCTGAACTTGTCAATTTCTCTCCTATCCAGACCCCAAGGCCAAGCTGAATGGTTGCTCATTCCGGGGGTGAGACTCCTGCCACCTCTTCCTGTGACCACTTCCGGTCCCACCCTCTCTCCATTCCTACCTGTTGCCATCTTACCCTGCCTGGAAGACCAGTTTGCACGATCTCTGTTTTGAAGCCTTTCTTGATTACCCACCCAGATATGCTTTCCCTACCTCTAAACAACCTAGGATCTGTTGGTGCCTCCCTCAAAGGCTTATCCTATTCTGTCTCACATTCTGGTATTTCTGGACTCATCTTCCTGCCCTACTAGGCTGTATGGGTCTGCCCCTGAATCATCTCCTGCCAGCACAGGGCCTAGCTCATGTGAGATGATACATGATTAAGTGAATGAATACATAAATGAATGACTCCCTCCACCCCAAGTGAGGCAGACACGTCTCCAGGACACTGCTGACCGTCCAGAAGTCCCTGTGTCACTAGCTGTGGCTCCTCATACAGAGAGCCCAGCGATGGCATCTTACTGGGAAAGAGTGAAGGAAGTAGGCAGAGGCTCTGTCTGGGGCCAGGCCCTCTAGCTCTTTGGGGAGTACCCTGACTTTCTGCTATCTGATTAAAGGGGCCAAGACTGAGCAAATTAAAGGAAGTAGATGAATGCCTTTTTATTAAAACTGAGATCAACTCAGCCCTAGGCATGCTGGGACTCCAGGGACATAAGCCACTGGGGAAGAGAAGAGAGCTAGGGCCAGGTAGGGAAGAGGGTGGGCAGCAGGAGTGCCAGGCACAGCAGCTCAGTTCCTGTCATCTCAGTTGGCAGCAGAAAGCCAGGTAGGACTGGCAGTCAGAAGGCAGGGAAAGGGCCTGTAAGATGCTGGGGCCCCAGGCAGGTGAGCTGGGCCTCTTAGAACAGGGCATAAGGCAGCTACCCATCCTCGTTGTGAACTAAGCAATCTGGGCAGGGCCCACCAGATGGATCCCAGGCACGGGATCTGCCTGAGCCCTGGCAGGCTACCTGATCAGTGGGCCACTGAAGTCCCTTCCCTAGGGGAGCTAGAGGCTGCCCTTGTGTGCCTGGCTGAGAGTTAGTAGTGCCGCAGCTCAGACAGTGCCAGGCCTGTGTGCGCAGGGCCTGCGGATCTGCAGCGCTGGTGGAGGCAAGTGCTACCCCCAGCACCCACCCCCTAGACTTTTCTTCCCTTGAACCCTTTTCTCCCACCCTGAATTCCAAGAAACAAGGCAGGAAAGGAGAGAAGTAAAGCAGCTAAAGAGGTGGGGGGGAATGATGGGAGAGTGGCAGGGGCAAATGTGGGTCTTCAGGGACCTAAAACTTATATAATTTGGGGTGTTCTTTTAAAAAATAACAAATGCAACATTGGGTATTGAACCTCGGATGCAATCATGCTAGAGAATGACCCTCAGCATTAGCCTTATCTTCCAGGGGGTCAGCCTCGGTCCAACCTGGAGCATGTGCACATCCAGGGGTGAGCGTGGGGGCTGAAAAGTCCTAGAGGTACAGGTGTGCCTACTTACACCCTTGCTATTTCTCTGTCTCATTCATCTCTGGCAAACCTGGTTAGGCTGCCCAAGTTGCCCCCTTCTCAACTTCCTCCCTCTCCCATTTAAAAAATCTATTCTGTATTTCCTGCAAGCAACACCCCTAATATTAGGCCTGAAAACAATTTGCAATCAGTTGCACTAATTAATCTAATTGAATTTAATTTCCCTTTCTTGGTGTTAGGGGTGAGCGAACTCCATATGCTGACTTATGTAAAGCAATATGCAAATGTGTATCTTGAGCCCAGAGCCCTGCAAATGTTTTTGATTACAAAACGGCTATGCTGAGGCCCTAGGGAAACAAACCACTGCAGTTTCTGGCCTGATGCCCCTCCCTTCGAGCTTCCCGGACACAACATCCCCTTGCTGTGCCACCTGCGGTCTGTTCACCCTTCTTCCTGCACTGTTGGGCCCTTGCAAAGGGTCCCGAGGAACCTGAATGCCATATTTCCTGCTTAAACGCCCTAGAATCTGGGTTCCTCCCCTTTATTATGTTGCTGCCGCTTCTCTCTCGGTCCCTGCATTAGGCTCAGTCAGGAATGGATCCTGGCTTTTGGGGGGAAGTCTGAGGAGCAGTCTGGATGTTGGTGAGACATTGCGTGGGGGAGGCGGTAGGTAGTGCTTTGCTGGAAGTTCCAGATACCTCCAGCAGAGGGCGTTTGTGGGGCTCGGGTGGGGGTCCAGGCCACACACGCCGGAATAGTAGGCACATGGCCCTAACCACGGTCATCTCTCTTGAAGGGGGGCAGTGTCACCTATGGGTGATACTGGAACAGTGCCACAGCTGGGCCCTGCCCCCAAGAGCTGGTACATGGTGAAGTAGGGAGAAGAGGTCAACATGCACACCAAGTCTGTCACTCACCCAGGCCTGTGTCCCTGGTGCACCCGCTCTGTTAAAACCCAGTGTCTTCATTTTGGATTTGCTTCGAAATAACCCAGGGTGGGGAGAGGGAGACTGCATGGAGTAGAGAAGAAACAAAATGGGCCGTGAGTTAAAAACTGTTGAACCTAGGTGATGTTTCTTTGGGGTTTATTATACGTTTCTATTTCCAAATATGTTTGAAAATTTCAGTCCTAGTTCTGAAGCTGGTTCTAGGAACTGACTTTTTGTTTCCAATTTTGTGGGAGTGAGAAAAGACAAAGGAGGCTTTAACACCGGCGTGGATGAAGGCTATACCCTCATCCCACCTCCCCAAGCAGAGTAAGGGAGGTGCAATCTGCTGGGGGTGGGGGATGGGGCAGGGGAATTGTCCCAGCCACCTGCCAGTCCTGTGGCTTCCAGGTCCATTCAGCTGGCCAGAGGAAAGACAGTGATCCTGGCAGCAGGTTCCCGTAAAACAGCAATGAAATAGACCAGTATATGGAGGACAGATTGGGAAAGGAGACTGCAGGGAGGAAGACCCATTTGGGGGCTTTGCAATGTTTTGGAAGAGAAAAGTAAATGTAAGCATGTTGATAGAGCAGGGATGATGGACATGGAGGGGAAGACACAGATTAGCAACATTCCCAGAGACAACCCATAGCATTTACCTTTATCCATATGTGAGAGATGAGCAGGCAAAAACCTTCAGAGATTGCTCCAGCCTGCCTAAATTGGTGGTTAAATTATTAATTGAGATAGGGAATCCAGGTCAAGGTGGAGGTTGAGGGGGTTGAGAAATTTAATTTCAGGTGCAATAAGAATCCAACTAGAGTTATTACCCATGAAGGTAGGGGATTTGAACCTGGAGCTCCAGGATGAGATGAGGGTGGGAGAGAAAAAGATGTGGAAGTCATAGCACATCAGTGACAGACCAGTGCCCGGGGACAGTGATAATCCCAGGGAATTCAGATGTTTATGGGACAGGAAGGTGGAAAGACTGAGAGAGCAAATACAAAGAGCACTTCAGGCGGAAGAAAGAGAATTAGAGATATAATTACAGAAGCCAGGAGAGTAGAGAATTCCAGGAAGAGCATTTAATGATGCCACAACTTAAGACTCATAAAATGAGGGGCACAAAAAAGATTTCACATGAACTCTCATGCACTGGATTTCCCACGAAGAGGTTACCACTGAGCAGGGCAAGACTTTTAGGAATTTGTGTGAATGCATATCCCTTGCACTTAATAATTACATAATACTTAAGAAACTATTTTAAAAAAATAAAAGCAATTTCCAAGCCTAGGTCTATTATCCATGAAATCCGTATTCTTCCCTAAATCCCACCTTCTCTCCAATATATAAAATATACTTCTTTAAGAACAATGAAGAATTTCTAGCTTATCCTTTGCTGAGAAAAAGAGTTTATTAGTAAGAAGAAATCTAACTGACAAATAGGAGAGTAGAGGACAAGGACTGATGAGTCAAAGACAACTTGAAGGGGCCCCAGGATGCATTTGGTGCCCCCTCCTTGGCACAGGACTTTGCTTCAACATTGCTAATTTTTCTTTTTATCTTACACATCATTCAACCAAAATTTGTCAAGGGTGTACTATGTACCAGGCATATACCACATATGGGAGATGAGGTTTTTTTTTAATGATTAAAATAAATCCCAGCCATTGGGGAGTCAGTGTCTAGTAGGGAATCATGAAGCCTCCGTGGGCATCTTATCACAGAGGCACAGAGATGTTAATGGCAGGGCTGAGGTGGTTAGCGGAGCTGAGCCCGAGTCCGCTGACCTAGCCGGGGCTCCTCCTCATCCCCTTGCTGTCTCACACAGCCTCCCAATATTGGCTCTTATTTCACATGGGTACCTTACTTGGCCCAGGATCAGGAAGTGTGGGGCTTCAGCGGAAGCCAGATAAAGGCATCAAAATCCACACCTGGCTAGCACGCCAGCAGCTACTTTACTGGGCTAAAGTTCCCCAAAGGCCCTTTATTAAATTTCTCATTGTTCTCTGCCCTTGCCCAGGCTCTTTGGGTTCCCTTATCTCTTCTAAGTAGAAAGCAAAGCCACACTCTAAGACTGCTGTTCCAGTGTGGGATGAGGAGCATTTCAGCCAGATGTGTGGGGCTACAGAGTAGGGACTCTGCTGCCAAGAGTCTGAGAATCTAGTTCTTGCTCCACTTTGATACCCTGTTTGGTTACCAGTTGCTGAGCATGACTGTGGTTATCCACTCCACTGCTTTCGAGAGAGATTAAATGATGGACAAGAGCCATATCTCTGTGCTCCCACTATAACACGCCAGAGAAAGGGCAGGGCTGGGGGCAGGAGAATGGTAAAAGTCTGGGCAGGAAAATAAAAGCTGAGGCATCTCCACCTCCCTACCCTTTGAGGCACATCTGAAGGAAGAGGGCCAGACCTAGGTAGCAGTGCTGGAACTAGGAGAGTGAGGCACAAAATGCAGGGGGAGGGGAGCTCCAATAATTCAATAGTTAAGATGAGTCATTTTAATGCAATATTATAAAAATATCAAAACCAATGCAAAAATTCATGATGCACAAAAGATGAAATTTTTAAGTAAAAATTGGATCAATATGATCAATCAGATATGAGAGTTGAGTTGTCCCAGACTAAACAGGAAATGTCCACTACACCCATGGAATAATCTGTAGCACCCACAGCCAAGAATCCTTCACCTCTGTTCCCTATTGTTGGACAGGTCAGAACTCAATAGGATCAATCAGATAGTGAGAAGTGAGTTGTCCCAAACTAAACAGGAAATGCCAAGGTTGTTCACAGGAAGTGCACCTCTTTCTAACTGTAAAACCCAACTGAAGTTTCTTCTCCTGCTTTAAAAACCTCTCTTGTTCCAAAAAGCTGTGAGACAGTGCTTCACTATGCAGGTGCAGCCTCTACAATTGCCCGGCACACTGGCCACAGCAACTTCCTTCTGTCCTCAGGACACATGATCTCTTTGCTGCCCCAGGACCTTGGCACTTGCTGATTCCTCCATCTGGAACTTCCACTAGCTCTTTTTGTAAGAGACGTACTATCGTCCTTCAGGTTTCAGCTCAAATGTCCCCTCCTAGAATACTTCCCCACTCACTGGATTTAAAATAGGCTTCCCCTGCATAGGAACCATCACACTACCTTCTTTACCTCTGCCATTGCACATTTCACAATCTGAATCATCTTGTTTGCTTGCTCATTATCTCCATGGCTAGAATATAAGCTCCACGAAGGCAGGAAGCTTGACCGTCACCTCTGCAGTACCGCATACCCTAACACAATGCCTGACACGCAGTCAGTGCTCACCAAGTATTTGCAACCTGAATAGTTGAATGAAGCTCCAGTTCAGATGTTGCTTCCTCCTCTAAAGTTCCCAAGATACATGTCCTCACCGTCACCACCACCGAAGTTATCACTGTTTTCTGCATCCTCAGAGCACTTAGTGACCGTTTTTATTGCACATTCCAGCGAGCTATGCACACAGCCGGCTCCCCCAGGAAACACTGATCACTGGGAGATCAGGCTTTGAGTCTCACTGCCCTTGATATTCTTGAGCTTAGCACGATGCCCAGCTCAGTGCCTAACAAGAAATGTCCGCACAAATGTGAGGAAATGAAATCTATGTCAAATCAGGGTAGCTAGGTTCACAGTAGATGTGTTCTAGAAAAGTCTAATTAAAATTTTGGGAGTCAAATAATATTTTAATGGCAGTGGGGGAGCTCACTGCTTAAAGGAACCCTGTAGAGCATCTTACTATGGAGAGAATCACCTCCTTGTTCTTCATTTTTAATTTTGGGTTTTCAGAACCTAGGTCAGGTTTATCCTAAGCCTGCACACATTCTTTAGAGTTTTCAGAGGTAATGTGTCCTCAGCCCTGCACAGCTAATGGTTAAATCCTGAAGAACTTGGTCATTACCCCATTTATATATTTTGGGGGATCCTCAAGATGATGCCCAGGGCCCTCCAACTTTTTTCTTTGCCTGAGAAAGGCTGTTGGGTACCCTCAGGCCACGGAGAGGTCTTGCTTGATCTTCCTCAGTAGGAATAGCTGGCCTCTTGGAACGAACCAAATACCTACGCTTCTGAAGGGAGAGGCCAGGCGCCAGGGGAGCTGCATGGGCATCAGTCTGCCGCAGTCATCCGGGCCTGGGCTTTGCTGTACTCCTCCTCCTGGAGTCTTTCTGTGGCTTTTGGCCCTCTCTGACCCACCCCTCATTTCATGGCTCCAGCTTGCCTATCTGCCATAAATTGAATTGGTTCCCCCCCAAGATTCCTATGTTAAATCCTTAACCCCCAATGTGACTATATTCAGAGGCAGAGATTTGAGGAGATATTAAGGTTAAATGAGATCATAAGGGTAGGTAGGGCCTTAATCCAATAGGACTATAGCCTTATAAGCAGAAGAGGAGAGAACACAGTTTGCTCTCTCTCTGGCTCTGTGCACACACAGAAGAAAAGCCATGCAAGGACACACCAGGAAGAGAGGCCTTGCCAGAAACCAGCCCTGCTGGCACCTTGATCTTGGACTTCCAGCCTCTAGTTTTTGTTGTTTAAGGCCCCTAGTCTGTCACATTCTGTTATGGCAGCTCAAGTATTAATACACCACCCCAGATAGGTCTCCCCCAGCCTTAGAGGTCAGAGAGGAGACCTGGTTTCCAGCCTCAGTGGATTTCTCACCCAGCATCCCAGGTGTCAGCCCCTTGCAGGGCAGCACAGCACTCAGCCCGGTGCAGAGAACCACGGTGGCCTTGTGGCTGAGACTGCCCCTCAGAGTTGGCAGACTCAGCTGTGAGTGGCCGCTGGAAGACACTAGCGAAGTAAGTTGGACTCAGATTCAGACATCAGGATTTATGGAGCTCCTCTTTAAATCAGGTATACTCTCAGGTGTATTCTCATGTGTGAAAATGCTTGTTATCATGGGTAAGATGGGCCAAAAATTGAATCTAAGCTGCACCTTTCTAGCTGTGTTTAACTCACCTGTATTTGTTTTCTATTTCCACCATAATTCTGTGGGACAGGCCATCTGAAATTTAGTGGGCCAAAGCAGTAACTATGATTGCTCCAGAAAGCAAATCCAAAAGGTAGCGCCCAGTGGAATCCAGTTCCTGCTTTCCGCTCCCTCTTCTCTGTCCGGTGTCAGTGCAGGCTGCCACCTGCACCCATATTCTCAGCTCCTTTCATGGAATAACCTGCAGCATCCACAGCCAAGAATCCTTCACCTCTGTTCTCCATTTTTGGACAGGTCAGAACTCAAGAAAGAACTCAGATTCAACTGCTTTGAGTTCTTCTTTTGTGTCACACATTGTGGTAGTCATGTTTACCTCCTTCATTCTACCCACAGTACAATATCCTTTTACTGTGATTATTTTAAAGAGAGAAACCAATTCTTACAAGTTGATTATGATGTGAAAGAGCCCAAATTATAATCCAGGTCTCCTGACTCCATACTTAGTGATCTCAGTTCTATATACACCATGAGGAGCAAAGTCTGTATAAGTTACAATAGTGGGTAAAACATTACAGTAGGAAAAACAGCCTAAGCAAATTGGTTTGAGGACAAGACTAGTTGTGTCATGTGTAGCCATTGGTGAGGACACTACAAGGCCTAAATGCAGAGGATTATGTAACTGTGTAGGTAGACACCACCTTGAAGTGATTTTTAATTCCATATTTATATTTGTCCTTTATCCATTTATAAATGTTTTCTTAGGCTATCCTTTACATTCTAGTTCAAGAGTGTGAAAAGGAGCTATTTTACCAGCCAGTTCAAATAGGTCATAAACAGAACAGATGCAGAAATGAGCTCATCAGAAGGAGTTTATGCATTAATAAGAAAATATGAGTATTTCAATAGCAAAGAAGTAAAAGATATAAAACAGGAATTCACACATACACACAAATGCTGCTGGTGTTTGCCTTTGGTAATGTAGGGTAGCTTGTTTTAGACTAGCCATCCTCCAGGTAGAATTATGAACTCTGGACAAGCAAACAAAAAGCCACTTGAAGGCACTAGAAAATGATTAAAAGCAGGCAGAAACAGGAGAATAATTAACTCTTGAAAGAAGAGAACCATGCTAGTGGATTCACAGGTACACAGCTTTTTACCTGGAGCTCCTTTCTTCATCCACACTGAAGAATGCACAAAACAGAAGGCTCTATCTCAACAAGGAAGCCACAGTCTTATAAGCTTAAGGAATCAAAGGACAGCTTTCAGGGCTGCCAGAACAGATGGAAAGTAAAGGAGGGAGCCACAAAGTGGGGAAGACCCAAAATACTCTTATAAATTCTGCCCAAATTCTTAATTGCTCCCTCAAGTATTCACATATAGGGAGACTCCAAGGAGCCCATCTGGAAAGTGGAAAGAACTGACTGGTAATATCAACTGATAGCCACGGCAGCAGAGGAGGAGTTTGGAATTTGAGTTCAACCAAGTTAACTGCCTGCTACAACAAAATTCACTGTGTTAGAGAGCAAGGCAACAAGTCAGAGTTTCTACAACCTGCCTCCACAGCACTTGATATGTATGTAATTAAAAGGTATTAGACATGAAGACTCAAGAAATGCGACCAATAGTCAATAGAAAAAGCAGGCAATAGAAACTGACCCAAGTGACTGGAAAAGCAGAAAATAGTTATTGTAAATATGCACATGGATTTAAAGGAAAATGAATGAAGATATGGAAACTCAGCAGGAAAGAAGGCCATACAAAAAGGAATTTCCAGAATTAAAAAATATAATTGAAATGAAGAACGCACTGGTTTGGCTTGAGAGTACATTGGAGATGACATAAGAAGCGATCTGTGAACTTGAAACTAGATCAACAGAAATAGGTCATGTGAAAGCATAGAGAGAAGAAGATTGAGAAATATGACCTGAGCTTCAGAAATCTGTAGGACAAGAGCAAGCAGTAAAACATAAACATAATGTGAAGTAATGTAACATAGCCTAAGCATAACGTGAGTAAATGGGGTGCAAGAAAAGATAGGAAGGAGGAGGTAGAAAAAACATTTGAAGAAATAAGGGCTATTTCACAAATTCAATAAAAACAAACTTTCAGATCCATGAAGCTCAGTCTCAAGTAGAATAAATACAAAGGAGTAAAAAAAAAAGAAACCACACCTAGTCATAGTATGCTCGAACTGCTGAACACCAAAATAGAAAAAGAAAAAAAAATTGAGAGCAACCAGTGGAAACAGAACATTCCCCTGCAGGGGAACAGTGTCATGAGCGATGACTGACTTCTCCTCAGAAACAGTGGAGACAGGAAGACAAAGAAATGCCACCCTCAAAGGGATGAAAAGTAATACTGTCAAACCAAAATTCTCTTACGAACAAAAATTAGGAAGAAATAGAAATAATCAATGGAACGACAAGAATTTATCATCAGCAGACATTCTCTACAAGAAAGGCTCAAGGAAGTGCTGAAGGAAAATGAGGCCAGACTGAAACTTGACTCTATACAAAGGCAAAGAGAACCAGAAATGATTAATTTGTGGATAAAGACTTTTTTTCCTTTCTTAATGTTTTTAAAAGACATGTGACCAGTTAAAGCAAAAAGTATTACATAATCTGATGGATTTATAACATATATCCATATAAAATATATGACAATAATAGCACAAAAATTTAAATCAGAAAGTGGATGCTTATACTGTGTATGCAAGGGTCATTCCAGGAGAAACCTAGTGGGCCATGGGGCTATTACTTGCTAGTTACTTAAGACTGTGATGAAAAGTTTCTAAACACATGTTCTCAAATTATAGTGTTTGCTTCCTCTTCAAACTGAAGAGAGAGATATGGTATGGGAAAATTCCACATGAATGATGAGTTTGGGCAAAAACATTCTTCCACCCCTGTGCCCAGTTAGCATCTCCTGCCAACTAGTCTGGCCGTTGGGTGTTAAACTTAGGCTGGTCTCAGCCTTAGTCTATGGCTCAGTTCCCAAAAGGATGCCTGTTCCCCTTGGCAAGGGTGAGCGCTGCAGCAATCCAGCAAAGCTACGGTGAGTAATTATTATTTTCTCACACAACATCCATCAGGAGACATGCCTGGCATTTATCTAGCAGCAAGTGATCATTATCTGGTGGCAATGTTCTTCCCACTGACAGTATCTTCTAAATAAGGGTCAGCCATCTAGCGGTCTGTCTGCCACTGATTTCTTCCTGTGGGAGAAACCACATTCAAACCAAAGCAGTGGGGGCACTGGAGTAGGGGGATGGAGAGAGAGAAGGCAGTTAGGAAAGGTGGTCGTTCCGCAGGTGGGGCAGAGACATGACCTGAGCTTATATTATGACAAATATTTGTGGGATGAATATTTGGGAGAAGATGGAAGACCATAGCAGGGAGAACTTTCATTTCCATTTCAGCAAACCTTCATAGATCAGTGTAACAAACTATCCAGGAAATTACCCGGATGGTGAAGAGCTGGGTTTGAGGACAGTGAGAGCAAAGGCTCTTGTGGCTCTTGATCTCTGTTGTTTGTCTTCCTATCATCAAACCAGAACCTGGAATGGGTTTGAGTCCAGGATTTCAGAAAGAACTCTCATCAAATTAGCTCTGGACCTGGTATCAGAAGATCTAGGTTCAAGTCCAGACCCTACCAATTCCTGGATCCTAGACCTAAACTTCTCTGAGCCCTGATTTGCTCATCTGCCTACTGAGAATATTCAGGAATGATCCCTTTCTCCTAGATCTGTGTGAGAATTAGAGACATAATGATAGATAAGAAATTCTGTGTTGTCCATAGAGAGCTCTACACGTAAAAGCTGCCATTGTTCTTATTCAGGTCTAAGGTTTTTGGTTGATGTTGTGGAGGTTGTTTCTCCCTCAGTCTTGCTGACTTAGACGCCAGCCTTCTTTCTGTTTAGCTTCTGTTATTTGGTCTTAGATTGAAGCTACAGTCCAAATAATGAGTTCATCAACTAATAGAGAGCCCTATATAGCCAAGGCTATATGAAGCTATGGAATTCAAGAGCGATAGATGATCTAGTCTGTGTGCCCTTATGGGATTTATAAGGTTCACATTTGGGCAAACTGAGCCCTGTCAAAGCCAAGGTATAATCATGAACATCTCTACAGTTGGATAATATTTATTGAGGAACTGACATGCCCTAAACTGTGCCAGGTGCTTCCACTTTATCATATTATTTAGCACTCCAGTCTGAGTAGAGGGTGCCCTCATTTTACAGATGGAAAAACTGAAATTTGAAGAGGTCAAATAATCCACCCAAGACCAATCCAATGACAAGGTAGTGATGAGGCCAATATCTGCTTATTTCAAAGTCCAGGGCCCTCTCCCCTATGCCAATTAGAATATAATCTGATGCTTTAACTGGTCTCTTACAGAGAGGTGAAAATCCCTGCTCAAATCCTGGGGCAGATGGGGCTCTGGGAGGCTCTTACCCATCAATTATGCCCCACCCTTGGAGGTCTTGCTACCATTGGGTGCTGGGATGGTTAAACTCCTCTTGAGGTGTTTGGATATTCAAAACCCTAGGGAGAAATGCAAATCAAAACCACAACAAGATACCACTTCACATCCATTAGGATGGCTATTGTCATTTAAAAAAGGGAGGTGCGAAGGGATAACAAACATAAGTGAGAATGTGGACAAATTAGAACCCTTGTGCTTTGCTGGCAGGAATATAAAATGGTGTAGCCACTGTGGAAAACAGTATGCAGTTTCCCAAAAAGTTAAACATAGAATTATCACATGATCCAGCAATTTCATTTCTGAATATGTACACAAATGCATTAAAAGCAGGGATTGAAACGGATATTCATATTCCCATGTTTGTGGTAGTATTATTCACAATAGCCAAAAGACAGAAGCAAGCCAGTGTCCATCAATGGATGAATGGATAAACAAAATGTGGTGTTTACATATAATGGAATATTACTCAGCCTTAAAAAGGAAGGAATTTGCACACATGCCACAACATGGATGAACCTTGAGGACCTTATGATAAGTGAGATAAGCCAGACACAATAGGACAAATACTGTATGATTCCATTTATACGAGGTACCTGGAGCTGTCAAATTCATATAGACAGAAGGTAGAATGAAGTTCCCAGGACTGAGGGGAGGAGAGATTGAAGTTACCATTTAAAGGGGACAGAGTTTCTGTTTCAGCAGATGAAAGAGTTCTGGAAATGGATAGTAGTGATAATTGCATGACATATACTTAATGCCACTAAACTACAGACTTAAAATGGTTAAGATGGTACATTTTATGTTATATATATTTTCCTACAAAAAGAAGCCTTTACACAGAAATTCTTCACTTGAAGAGAAAGAATGTTATGCTACCACAGTTCCTTTCACTAGCGAGTCCCAGGTGATTATGTTTGTTCACAAATCATTAACTGTTTGTCATAGAAGGGAAAGCCAAAAACACTCAAGAGATGACAAAGAAAGTTTTCTGCGATGTTAATGTAAGTCAATAGGAAATCACTTACAGAATTCACAAACACTGTTTTTATGAACTGTCTTCAGAGCTCACCTATCGCCCAACATGAATAAACCTGCATCAATATTCAAAGAAGCTACAAGAAAATCCAGTGGAATTTGACCACAGGTCCCTTTAAGTCATTCAGTGATGAACATTTATGCCACATGTTTCTTGAGCTTTTAAAAGGCAATGTTCTGTGCTGATGGTCCCCCAGGCTGTATAGATAATTGTAAAACAAACTCCATATTCCTCTGACACCCTTTCTAATTACATCTCACCTTCATTAGGCTATTAAAGTGATAGATGGTAGCAATTACATTGAATCCCACTGAAAACTCTCTATCTGTGACGCGCAGTGACGAGAACATGAGTTATTTACCCAGAAGCCAGAAAGAACTTGGCTGCCTTGGCCAAGCTGAGGAAAAAGAAACCCCGTGTGACCACTAGCAGCATATGGATTTCTGAAGCAATGTCAGGAGGCAGGGTGGCAGAGTACAGACTTGGTTCTCACTTTTCAAGTGGCCTCCCCAGATGCCTAAATGTGGAAAACAGAAACTGTTATCAGGTGATAATATTTAAAACAATTTGAATATACTCAGGAGACAGCCTGCAAAATACTGAATTACTCCTAGGCATTTGATATAAGGAATAGTTGAAGGAAGCAAAGAATTGAACCTGGAGAAATGAAGTCACAAGAGCAGAGGGTGGTCATCTCTAGAGAGTCCACTATGAATTTGACTTGTTACATCTTCATGGCCCAAGGAGGATGAATTAATTAGTGCAGACAATAGAATGCCCTAATCTAACAGGTTTAACTAACTATAGAATTTGCTTTTTGGCATAAATGGACCTCTGTACCGAGAGGTAGATGGGCTTCAGGTCTTGTTCAGATGGGATTCAGGGACTCGGTGATATAATCTAGGTCTCTGATTCTTTTCATTTCTTTGCTCTGCTATCCACAGTGTCAGCCTTATCCTAAATTGTTTACTCTGGTGTGCTTAGGACGGCCACCAGTAGCCGTAAGGGCTATGTGCTCTCATTTACTTCCAGTAGGAAAGCAAGAACTGACTTCTTGTAACTCAGGAAAATGAGGAAAGCTCTTAGGAGCCCTCAGCAAACATCTCCGATTATCTCTCACTAGCTGGAATTGGGTTGCACGATGCTCATTTGTGAATTAAGCATTGTGGTGCGGTAGATGGGATTACTCTGGTTGGTTAAGACTGATCATGACCAATCCTAGAACTATGGTAGTCAGCTTCTGAGATTTCATGGGAGATTTCAGTGGCAACCTGAGTAATATTGGGCTCTGTTGGGAAGGAAGACAGGGGGACTGATATCTGGCAAGACCACCAAGGATGTGCACAATGGGGACAAATAAGGAACAATAGTTAGAAGCAGAGCTAACTCATAGAAAGAGCTTCTAGCACTAGGGCACAGATATGCTGTGTCCAGTCCACAGCTGCCTCCTCCAGTACTAATGGCAGACATAGTTAATGAAGCAATTGCTCGACCGCTGAGCCTAGACAGTCTCAGCATCCTCCTTAACTTGATCATCCAAGCAGTCACAATAAATTAGAAACAGCTCTCTGAAAGGACCTTTCATCCTTCTGTTCTACAGCTAGTCCAGCTCAAAGATGGAATGGGCAGACTTCGGAGGTAGAGAGTTCTCAATCACTGGCAGTGTCCAGCACGGGCTACATTACCTGTGTTCAGAGATGCTGTCACAGGGATTTGATCACAGCACCTGATTGTCCCTGAGATTTCATGGTTATGGATGGCTGGGGAGGGAAACTGGGGCATTAGAGCAAGCTTCTGCTTAGCAATAGAGGAAGAATTGGAGTGCCTTGTCCCAGGTCTTTGCTCTCTCTCCATGGTCCTGAACTTCAGATTCCTTGCTTCAGGCATGGCAGCTCTTTTCCAGAGCACTCTTCCCAGGCCCCAAATATCAACACCTTTGCCTGGGGCTTTAATTCGTGTACACACTTTGCTTCTAGCGTGTAAATGCTGGTTCTCACTAAAACACACGCACAAGAGAGAGGCCTCATGGCCATTTATTGATGCACGCACCTCGGACTTTGGTCGCCTTGCCCAGGATCACACAGCTGAGCTGGTGGTAGGGCTGAGACAGGACTTGGGTCTCCGCTCCTCCAGCCCAGAACACTCCTCTGGAAGCACCAGACTGCCGGGCTGAAGGGTCCTCACCTGGGCATACACATGACAGAGACAGAGACAGCACTGATAGGGGCGGAAAGGGCCAGTCAGGCCTGAGGTGTGGTCCTCATGGCTCATGCTGGCTGCTGTAGGAGATCTGAGTACCGTCAGCTCTGAGCGTGGCTGGTCTTCTATTGTGACTGGCTTCACTACTTCCATCCACCTCCTCACCTATGTCCTGTAAATAGGAGATGCTAATAAGGCTAAATACTGTAGGGCTTCAGCTTCTCCCTCTGGAGCTGATACTCCATGTTCATCTGACCAGGGTGGGAGCCCCAGGGGCTGCTGCTTCCCATTGGTTCCTGGAGCCTGTGACCTCACTAAGTCAGAGGGTGAGGAGGTGGCCTGGGATGAAGGCCCTTCTCTGTCTCTTCTCTAAGCCGTTTTTTCAAAAATGTGTAAAAGGCCAGCAAAATGTGAAGGGAGAACCTGAACCAGGTTCTCTGAAAGGAGATCTCTGTCCCCAGTGGCTGTTGCTGGCATGGTTAGTAGAGTGATCCCTCCTTGTATGACACCACGGAAGGCACTCAGTTCACATCTGGGTGATCCTTAACGGCAGTGTTGGGACACACTGGTGTGTTTCAATCAGCTCGGAAGGTTGCTGCTAGAAATTCAGTAGAACCTGTCTTTATGTTCACGTTCTGTAGCACAGCGCTTAATCTTAGCAGATATTTAAAAAATAATTACCTGACAGACTGAATGAATGATTAAGCTCATTTTATAGATGAGAAAAGCAAAGCATGTGAGTTGATAGACCAAGGCAACGTATGAAATTATTGCAGAGCTGGGCCTGGAACTAGGTCTTCTGCCTCCTAGTCTGCTTTGGGGCAAGACTAGACAGTCTCTAATAGCCTGCCTCCAGGCTCTCTAATGTTTGGAGACTCAGATCCTGGATCAGCAAATTAGTCTCTAGGCCAGTGCTGCACAGTAGAACTTTCTGCAGATGGAAATGCTGTGTGCTTGTGCTAATACATAGCTGCTAGCCACCTGTGACCGTGGAGCCCTTGGAATGTGGCTGGTGTGACTGAGGAACTGAGTTTTCAATTCTTGTGGGGAGTGGCTACCATTTGGGATAGCACAGAGCTAGCTTGTTCCCTTTCCCAAGGCCCAGAACCACGTCCTCTGCCACACATCAATGCAGTGGACGTTTGACGTCAGCGATGCACTTACATCCCTTGGCAAAACACACCAGGTCCCCCAAATGCACCACTTTTTCTTCAGTAGCTCTGAGATGTGTTTTCGTCTCCCAAAACTAAAAGAGCTGAAGTGAAAGACCATTGAGTTTTAACCCTTTTCTATTGTCCGGGAATTCCAGGTGTATTCCTTGTGTCATTCCACTCCTCAGCTGGGAACTGGGAGAAACTAACCTGGAAGGCCCGGACTGCATTAAAGGGTGTAAACTAAGCTCACCTTAAAGAAAAGTCTCTCTAGTCAACACTATTTTTTTCTCAGAAAAATGTTTGGATCTTTTCTTGTTATCTTGGGTTCTTGCCAGAGAGGAACTTTAAAAATAGATTAAACCATGAATCCATTAACCAGTGAGTTAATTTCTAGGCCCTCTTCTTAACAGTTTTCTCATCACATAATAGAATCACGGCCCATCTGAGCTGGAAGACAGCTTAGGCAGCCTCCAGTTCATAAAACTAATGCAGATGAAATGGTTACTGCTTATCTAAGCTTGTGCAAACACTGGGTCTTGTGTTCTACACCATAATTATAATCTTTATCATAATCCTATGGGGTATGTAAAATTCTCCCCATTTTATACATGGGTAAGTAGTTGAGCTAGAATTTACATCAAGGTGTATCTGACTTCAAGGCAGGGACTCTTTCACTGTACTCTTAAGCTTCCCAATTATTTCATGAACAAGGAAACAGAGTCCCAAAGAGCTATAGTAATACAGCAATCAACGCCTGACTTTATGTCTTTTAATACATTTAATTCTATCCTTTGACCTCAGATTTATAGTCCCACACTCAGCTTCCAAGTATCACCCCCCCTTTCTCTTTTTCTGGCTTTTTCCTGGCAAAAAAAAGTCAAAATACCTTCACTTGCCATTCGAGCCTCAGCACAATTTGGTACCAACCTTCCCCACATCATCCCTCATCCCTGTTCAGTCAAGGCAGGTTTGTGAGCAGGCCCAGTGTTTGCTTTCCTTCTCCACTTTCAGGATTGAGCTTTTCTTCTTGCCATGATAAAAATACACATATATAAACAAATTATATACCTGTATACTGACAAAGATGTTCTGGCATTGAACACAAAGAGGTTTGTTACAGAAGTATACATCACAGTGAAAAGTGAAAACAATGTACATGGTCAACCACAAGATACATTAAGATCAATGTATTTCTATTCTGTAGATTAGTGTAAAGCCACTAAAATGGAAGTAGGAGCCCCTGACGAGAGACTGTTTGGCTCCCCACAATGGAAATAGGGGAAGAAAAATAGAGTCTATCTCCCTAAGGCCTCCTGGGCATGTACAGCATTAAGCAAAATCAGAAATGGCTGAATTGGACCTCTTAATAAAAACAACAACAAAAGTAGTGATAATGCAGGTTAATCAAGCTTTGCATCAGTTTATAAGTTAGAGTTTCCAGCACTTGCCAGCTCCTCCTTGAAGCAGTCATGAGGGTAGCTGGGAGACTAAGAATCACAGAAGACAGAGTGAGAAACCATTAGTCTAAGACCTGGCTGGGTCACTGAGACTTCAGGGTGCCCATCTGTAAAATGGGGAGAGTTCTTTCCATTGCTGGGAACTGGTTTGAGCACGAGTAGTTGGTAGCACTCCCCATAGTGTGTCTGCCTGCTGCTCCTTTGGTGAGAAAGCAACACCATTTAGAGCTTTCTCTAAGCCCCAGGAGAGTGAAGGCAGCTTCACCACAGTACCCTGGCAGAAAAGGGGGCCAACCACCGCTCTATTTGGGCTCGCTGGACCACCAGGCTCTTCCTTAACTTGAATCAAACTGATTTACAGCAATCTGTCCACACGGTGGCAGGAGTGGAGAGGCAAGGATGGGCCCTGACTCTCCCTGGAGTCCTGTGCTTGTGTGTATTCACTGAACCAGAATATCAGAACTGGGCCTAACAGTGATGCTCTGCTGGTAATAGCCACCCATGACCTGAGGGCTTCTCATGCTTTGGCAGTTCAGAGAACCTTTTCCAGGCCCTGTTCAATGCACAAGGCAATTACTATTTCTGTAGAAGATTATTGTCACCAAATGGTCTTACAAATTATTTGGTTCAACTGAATATGCTAGTGGGAACCGTTGTGGAATGATTTCAGGTCTGTACTGTTCAACATGCAACCTGGAATCTGTCCTCCAGTTTGGGAGCTGGATCCTTATCTGATTTGCTTTTTGAGCCCCTAATTCAGAATCATGTGAGATGACTTTCACAATTTTTAAGCAGCAGAACATCTTTTTTTTTCCCCAAAATGAAATCTCCTCTGGAACTTGGGTGTTTATTTTATAATTTCTAATTAATAATACTTACTTTGAACAAAGCCCATCAGTGACAATAATGAGGTTGGTTTATCAAATAAGATTAAATCAAGAACCATGGATGACAGTTGTGTTTTTTATATCAGCTTCAGCATCTGATTTGTATCTCTTTTTTCATCTTGGCTATATTGTATTAACAATGCACAATAACTAATACTTCAACACTGCTCTAAGAGCTTCAAACATTTTAACTCATTTAAGCCTCAGAACTCTAACAAATAATATTATCATTATTAATGTAAATAATGAGTGACCCAAGATCACACAGCCCAGAAGCAGCTAGAGCTGCCGTTCAAACCCAGGCAGTCCAGTTCCACAGCCACAAATGGAATAACCATTTTCTTTTGCTGCTCCCAAGAAAAAGCCTAATATATATAAATATGTAGTTGTAAGTAATAACTTTTTAGTTGCCTGCCCTACAAACTCAGGCAATTCTTTAATTAAACTGGGAGGACAGAAAAAGTTTTACTCCATATTCTAACCAAAAATAAATAACCTAACCCCTGAAGCATCCACATTAGGATTCAGGGGATGGTTTGAAAATTCCTGACCTAGAGCACCAGGGACATATGGAAGGGGCAATCAGTCTGTCAAAACACGTGTAAAGGACCTTAATAGTAGAGTTGAGACAAAAGACATTGGCTGGCATTTCACCAAATGGAAATCTCTAGTCTCTGGCACTACTAATATTCCCCATTACAAATCTTCCAGCTGGTAAACAGAATGATGCTACTGACATTTAATTGAAATGTCAGCACATTTAGAAAGCCTTGATGAAACTGCCAAGTTAAAGTTATCGCTGATGACTTAAGCTAAATGGAAACAGAAAATCACCACTAACACCCCCACCCCCACCCACCCACACATATACATACACACAGCATAATATCCGAAAGAGAGACAGCGGGGAGCTTCAGCTGTCCATGAAAAATTTACAGATAGATTTTAAATGAGAGTTTTATTCTAGCTATGAAAAACTATGGGGCAATTGAAGAAACTTGTGAAAGTAATCAGGTCTGAGACAGGCCAATGCCCACATAAATCAATTCAACAAGCATACACTGATTAAATTGCCTTTGGATAGTAATACTTTTATTTGCATAGCTTACAGTTTATAGAGACCATGATAGATGGCAAAAATGGCCCCAATTCTTCACCACCCCCTGCATCCTCACCTTATGCCATTGTAACTTTGCAATGCCCTGCTACTTAGATGCTGGGCTTACCTGTGTGATTTGCTTTGGCTAGATGACGCGACATAGCAGAGGCTTGAAGTGAACTTGCATGTTTCCACTCATTCTTGCCCAATGCTGCCACCATTAGAACATGGCCCTGCAACAGAGGCCTATTGTTCCAGCCATCCTAGATCATCAATAGCTAGGCAACTCCCAGGTATATGAGTGAACCCAGCCCATATCAGTAGAGCCAGTCAGGTGAGCTGTGGCTGACCATAATCACATGAGCAAACAGAATCAAGAGCGGCCAAGGCCAGAGCAGGTGGACTGCACAAACTCATAAGCTAATTCAGAGTTTATTGTTGTGTGCCACTGTGGATTTGAGGGTTTTGTCAAGCATCGCTAATGTGGCAGTAGATATTTGAAAAGAGACTGGCCTTATATGACTTCCTGTGTTCTGTCTTGGGAAGAATGTGGGACAGAGGTTACATCCCATTTTATAGGTGGGAGCACTGTGACTCACACAGGTTAAGTGGACTGCCTTTATTTCCACAGCTACTTCTTCCAGGGCCTGGCTCTCTGCTCATGCCTAAGTTATGCAGCCTCTCTGAAATACTTAGCCAACAGCATTAACCATGAGTCTGAATCCATTTTTTTCTTTTAGATCAAAGAGGCAGTTTTTATAGGTTGAAAGCCCAGAGGCAAAGCAGATATTTCAGAAGTTCTTGGGCCTGAAAGGCAGAAGCTGCACGAGCATTTGGCTTTTCAGGCTCCCTCCCAGTCTCTCGCTCTGGGATGCTGCCATCCTTCCCTGGATTCCACTATGCTTTGAAGAGATCCGTGATTCAGTCCATGGCAGATGTATGTTTCTCTTGCCATCTCCCTGTGGCTGATTCCACTCGTAGGCATTCTTCAGATCCTTCACAGAAATCCCCTTCCATTCTTCAAATGCTTCACGGTGGTAGGAAAACCACTGGGGAGTTATGAAGAAATGATCAAAAATACATTTTCAACCTTGTAACACTCACCTTAAAAATTTACTCTAGCTCCCAATTTCCCCCAACTAAAGCAACTCCTGTAATATTCTTTCCAATCTGCACCAACCCACAATTTGAGTATCATCACGCCCTCCCCAAATTTCTCTTTGTTTCCGAGTCAGAAATGTTCTGTTTTTCTGGATAAGTGTCCCATGCCACATGTCTAGGGAGCGGCAGAGTTGGCAGGACTGGGGTTCAGGCTGAGGCAGTCTGGCTCCATAGTTCTTGATCTATGACTCGAAAAGCATTTTGAGTTTTTGCCTCTGTTCATACTCTTCCATCTGTTCAAAATCCTCTTCTCTTCCTTTTTCTTCACCTGGTGAACTTCTGTTCTTTCCTATAAGATCACATTCATTTTTTAAATACTTTGTTTACGCATTTGTTTTGTCTGCCTGAGTCTGGGTAGTGTCTGAAGGTCCTCCTGCCACAACTTCATGGCAGCCTGATTCCTGCAGAGCCCTCAGAAATTCTGGGGAGATAGCAGACTGTTCTAATTTGTTTCACTAGAAACACAGTGGCATACCACAGCTGGTTAAGGGTGGAGTGTGATGGGCCCCAAGAAGGTGGACTTGGCATTCAGAGGAAGGAACAGATTACTTCCTTTTAGAAACGGTTAAGTATAAATAGACCCATTTACTTTAAGTGGGTATTAAATACCTTCTTCCGGGGAGCCTTCACAGGCCCTCACAGGTAAGATAAGCCCCAAGTTCCTCTGACCTGTAAGGGTGCCCATCACAATGACTCTAAGTGCCTCTTTTTACTGATCTACTGCCTGCTTGCCATGAGCTCCTCAAAGCCATTGCACTGTTTTGTTCTTCTCTGGTTTCCACCTCTCTCCTCAAACTTCCTCACCCCTAACTCCAAGCACCCACCATAATGTCTGGAACATATTAGAAGCCAAATAATTATTTGCAGAAAAGTGAAAACATAAACTTTAGTCATTAGACATTAGATTTTAGGCATCATAAGACTTCCAGAGGTTCCTCTGTGAAGTGAAGACACCACTTCAGAACCTTTGGTGAAGTCTCCTAAAAAGCTGGGAGTGCAGTAGAAATACTGCACTGGCTTCTGGAGCCAGAAGATCCTAGAAATATCACTTTATCTCACTGGTACTTAGTTTCTTTATCTGAAAAATGGGGGTACTACACAGTACCACCTCAATACTATCACTTAGAAAAAAGAGCTCATTTTTCCAGAACCTGTGACACCTGGGGGAAGGGAGCAGGGTGAAGAATGACAGGCATGTATATTTTGAAAGCTTTCCCCATAGAATCTGATATATCCTGATATACTAACCCACCCCAAGACGATAATCTCTAATCTAGGTCTGAAGAAAAGAGAGTTGGGTTGGAATGCAGGGGTATGTGGAGTCTGGGAGAACTCAGAAGCTCAGACAGTGACAAAGAAGTGGAGTTAATTCCTAGAAAAAAGATGAAGACACAAAACATGCAGATGACAGGGCAGAGGAAAAGGAAGGTCACAGCTGGGTGTCTGTATTCTCCGTATAGACTAAGGATAAATACAGGAAAGCCCATTAAGACATCATTTTGGATGTCTCATTGAACCTTTCTGTTTTGAGGGGGGAATTCTATAGTCCACATTCATGGAGAATATCAGAGGGATATGAGGGCATGTTCAGGACAGTGACCAGGGCAAGTGTGGGGAGGGAGGAGCTGCAAAAATACTTTCACTCGGCCTTGGCCTTGAGGGAGAAAGAGGAACCAGGATGGAGGAACAGGTGTGGATAGTGGAGCAGGAAACAAGCAAGTCTGCAACCAGTCCTCAGAAAAGGCAAGCAGGGACTCTAATATCCAAAAGAAAGCCCCAGAGAGGATGTCCCAGAATAACTTTTGAGAGATGCTCAATCCCCTGGGTTCTGATATTGACTTAGCCAAGGCCTTTGTCATGTCTTTCCTGGACTATTGCAGGAGCCTCCCAGCTGCTCTCTGTACCATCCATGTGCCTCCTTTAAAGTATGTTCCCCACCACTACCACCAAAGTGATCTTTTCCCCTCTATTTTTATAGATATTTTAAAAATATAATCATAGATAGACCTATGTATTCAATATATGCATATAATATATGTATATTGTTCTTTGTAATTTTTTTAAAAAGAAGATTGATTATATTATATGTACCCTTCTGTATCTTTCTTTTGTCATCCAGACAAAACTTATGGAATTCCCTCTCAGACTTTTGGTAGTTCTCAAATTCATACCTTTTATGGTTACGTAATATTCCATAGTCTAGATGTACCACAATCTATTCAGTTTGGCACCACTGTAAACATCAATAACCAATTCAACAAATATTTATGTATGCTTCTGTTTGTGTCTTTGTCCTTAGAAACCAGTCTTTTTTTTTTACATCTAGAATAGATTCACAGAAGTGGGATTACTAGGTAAAAGGATATATGTACTTTGAATATTAATTGTTACTTGCTAGCTTCCAAAATAGCTGTAACTATATCACTAACCCAACCAGCAATGTATGAAAGCATTCTTTCTTCCCCATCCCTGCCAGCAATAGATATGATAGTTCATTTTAATTTTTGCCAGTCTGATGGGTTCAAAAAGATAGCTCATTGTTATTTTAATTTAGGCTTCTGTGACTATCAGTGAAGTGAAATATATTTTGTGCCATTTGCATATGCCCTTCTGTGAATTGTATTTTGCTATAATTTGTTCTATTTATTGTGTTTTAGACTGTCCATTTATAATTTCTCTTTGCATAGTAGAGGAATTAACCCTTTATCTACCATCTGAATTACAAACATTTTAATGAATCTATTGCTTGTGTCATTACTTTACTTTTACCAAAATGCATAAATGAAATTTTTTACTGACATCATTTGCATACCATAAAATATACCTCTTTAAGTATATAATGCATTGGTTTTTAGTAGGGCAACCATCACCACTATCTAATTCCAGAACATATGTATCACCCTGAAGAAACACTGTACCCATTAGCAGTCACTCCTCATTTCCCTCAACCACACATCTGCTTCCTGGCTGAATGGATTTATCTGTTCTTGACATTTTATATCAATTGAATCATGCAATATGTGGCTTTTTGTGTCAGCTTCATCCATTCAGCATAATGTTTTCAAGGTCCATCTGTGTTGTAGCATGTATCAAAACTTCATTCCTTTTTGTGGCCCAATATACCATCATATGGATAGACCATATTTTATTTATTCATTCCTCAATTGATGGACATTTGGGTTGCTTTCCCTTGTGGGCTAAGGTGAACAGTGGTGCTGCAAACATTCATATGCAGCTTTTTGTTGTATATGAATTTCACTTATTTCCATTCTATTTCACTTATTTCTGTTCTCATCTTTATTATATTCTTCCTTCTGCTTGCTTTGGATTTAGTTTATTCGTATTTTTCTAGTTTCTTAGTTAAGGAAGAAAGTTAGGTTTTTGTTATGAAATCTTTCTTCTTTTTAAATGTAGTTTTTATAGTTATAAGTTTTCCTCTAAATACCACTTTTTTGTATCCCATAAGTTTTAGAAAACTATGTCTTAATTTTCATTCTTCTAAAGTCATTTTCTAATTTTGCTTATGATTTCTTCTCTGACTCATTGGTTATTTAAGAGCATGTTGTTTAATTTTCACATAATTGTGAATTTCTCAAATTTCCTTCTGTTATTGATTTCTAATTTCATTACATTGTAGATGGAGAACATACTTTGTATGATTTCAATCCTTTTCATTTTGTTGACACTTGTCTTATGGCCTAACACCTGGTCTATTCTGAAGAATATCCCATGTGCACTTGAGAATATCTATTCTACTTTTGGTAGAATGTTCTGTAGTTGTCTGTTAGGTCTAGTTGTGTTACAGTGTTGTTCTACATATAGAAGTCTTCTATTCCTTATTGATCTGTCTAGCTGTGCTATCTATTATGAAAAATGAGATATTGAGGACTCCAGCTATTCTTGTTAAATTGTCTAATTTTCTTTTCAATTTGTCATGCATTTTGCTTCATGTATTGGGGGGATCTATTGTTAGGTGCATATGTGTTTATTTTTGTTATGTCTTTTTTGTCCTAGTAGGAGATGCTTGTTTGCCTCTACTAACAATTTTTGTCCTAAAGTTCACTTTTTGATATTAGTAGAGCTATTCCAGCTCTCTTTTGGTTGCTGTTTGCATAATGTATATTTTCAGCCCTTGTACTTTCAACCAATTTATATCTTTGCATCTAAAGTACATCTTGTGGGCAGCATATAATAGGATTATTGTTTTATCCATCCTGCCAATCTCTACCTTTTGATTGGATTTTGATCATTTATATTTAATGTGTAACATATTTGGATTAATTACCAATGTGGTATTAATTTACATCCATTCTACTATTTGTACATATCATATCTTTTTTGTTACTCTACTTCTCCATTCCTTTCATGTTAGATATTTTCTAGTATACATTAATTCCTTTGTCACATCTTTTAATATGTATTTTGTAGTTATTTTTAAAATAGCTGCCCTGGTGGCTATCAGGTGGCTGGTTGATTGTGAGCTATTCATTTTCATAGCTATAGCTGAGCAAGGAGAGGGAGATGAGAGTAGGACAAGTTAAAATGCCATATGCTTGCCATTCTTTTTTTTTACTTTCAAAACATATTTTTTTAAATTTATTGAAATGTATTTGATATATATTATATTAGTTTCAAATGAGCAGCATAGTGATTTGACAATTATACATATTACCAAATGCTCACCATGATAATTGTAGTTACCATCTGTCACCATACAAAATATTACAATATTATTGACTATATTCCCTGTGCTACTTCCATCCCTGTGACTAAATTATTTTATAATTTGAAGTTTGTACCTCTTTATCCCCTTCACCTATTTCCCCTGTCCCCACCTCCCTGTCCCCATGGTAATCAACAGTCCATTCTCTGTCTTTATGAGTCATTTCTATTTTGTTCATTTGTTTGTTTTGTTGTTCAGATTCTACATATAAGTGAACCCATGTAGTACTCATCTTTGTCTAGCTTATTTCACTTAGTAAAATATCCTCTAGGTCCATGCACATTGTCAGAAATGGCAAATTTTCATTCTTTTTATGGCTAAGTAATAGTCCATTGTATATATGTACCCATAAAACTAGAAAAAAACATAGGCAGGAACCTCTTGAACATCCTCATTAGTGACTTTTTTCTAGATCTGTCTCCTCAGGCAGGAGAAATAAAAGCAAAAATGAATTAAGTGGGACTACATCAAACTAAAAAGCTTCAGCACAGCAAAGGAAACTATCAACAAAAAGAAAAGGCAACCTACTAAATGGGAGAATATATTTGCAAATGATATATCCAATAAGAGCTTAACATCAAAAATGTATTTTAAAAACTCACACAACTCAATGCCACATAAACAAATAATCCAATTAATAAATGGACAGAGAACCTGTATGGACATTTTCCCAAAAACATACAGATAGTCAACAGACACACATGAAAAGGTGCTCAACATCTCTAATCATGGGGAAATACAAATCAAAGTTATAATGAGATACTAGCTCACATCAGTAAGAATGGCTAATATGAAAAAAAACAAGAAATACCAAGTGTTGGCAAGGATATGGAGAATAGGGAACCCCTGTACGCTGTTGGTGGGAAGGTAAATTGGTGCAGCCACTCTGGAAAGCAAAATGGAAGTTTCTCAAAAAACAAAAAATAGAAATACCATATGACCCAGGAATTCCACGTTTGGGAATCTATCCAAAGAGAAGAAAATCACTAATTCAAGAAGATATATGCACCTCTTGTAGCATTATTTACAATAGCCAAGATACGGAAGCAATTGAAGTGTCCGTCAATAGAAGAATGGATATGGTCGCTCTTGTTACCAGATTTCAGCCATTTTCCTTTTTTAATGGCCCATTGGATTTCTTGCAAGAATTTGGTTAATTTTCAGAGTTTTGAAAAAGTTGATTTTGAATGTTTTTGCTAGTGTTGCTGACTTTGTGAAAGAGAGAATGTTTGTAGGTCCTTACTCTTGTTATTTTCACTGATGCCTCTGTTATATCTTATTTTTCAAGTAAAAGTGAATTTTAATTTGTATTTTCATATAAAGGCTTACTTTAATTTGTATATAGTCAAATATGTTCATGCTTTATTTTATTAACTTCAGGTGTCCATTTATTATTAATACAGCCTCCTCAAACTTAGACTGTAGTATGCTAGGTTAATGTATGTAGATAAATGCCATATATATCATACACACATATAATGTTTATAATATACATATATAAATACATATTATACATGTGTGATATATTATAAATACATGTGTGTATAGTAAATGTAAACAATAAATATATTTGTATTTACACTCATGCACACACATATATATTCAATTTATTGAATATATAATGATATATATCAACATAATGATATATAATGATATAGTGGATTGTTTTGATAATTCTTTCAGATTGAACCACCCTTAGTTATAAAATCTGCTGCTTAATCGTAATATGTTATTCTTGAGATCATTGCCAGATTCTATTTGCTAATATTAATAATAGGATTTTGTATCTATATTTGTAAGTGTTGTTGAGATATGATTTTCCTTCCTTCTTTGCCAAGTTTCTTTCTAATCATTTGCAATAGTTAAATAGGAATTATCTATTCTGAAGTTCTATAAAATCTCAGTTTATAGTCCTGGTGATTTTTTCAATGGTAACTCCCTAATCAGTTCTTCTACTTCTCCTCTAGTAATTGATCACATTAGAATTTCCATTTTCTCTTAAATCAATTTTAATAGGATATGTTTACTTTGAATTGATACATTAATTCTAAGTTTTAAATTGTGATAGCATAAAATTCAAGCATGTAATGGTGGCACATCTCTCCTTTTTCATATTTAATCTTGTCTATTTTTATGCTCTCTGCTTTTCCCCTTAATTAGGCTTGCAAGAGGTATATTTATTTTATTGATTTTCCCGAAGAACCAGATTTTGGATTTATTTATCCATTCTATTTTTAAAGTTTCCATTTCACTGATTTCAAAGAGGAAATTAAAAAAGAAATTACTACCTACATACCAATGAAAAATATAACACTTCATACAAAAATCATTCAAGGCACTGTAAAAATAGTATTTAATTATTAAAGGAGGACACTGAAAAATAAGGAACCAAGTGCTCATCCTAAACTAGGAAAACAGTGAAATAAACTAATCAGGAGAAAAGAACCAATAAAGAGAAAAGTTAAAATCAAAAAGATCTTTGCAAATTCTAAGGCTTCCTTGTTTTATCTTTTATCTCTACCTTCAAGGTGAAGACCAACGTCTTAGCCTAAAGCCATTCATGATCTATTCCCTATCTGCCTTTAGCCCCAGCAGCTGGCACTAGCCAACACACGTGCTCCAGCAGTACCAAATTGTTTGCAGTTCCCCACATCACATCTTCTTCCTTGCCTTCGTTTTATTCCATGTACTATTCCCATTCTCAGGAATGAATTTCTCAACTTATTCCACCTGGCAAATTCCTTTTAATCTTTCAAAACAGCTTTATGGCATCTCTGTAGGAAGTTTCCTTGACTTCACCAGATAGGACACATTTTTCTTCCTCCAAGCTGCACCTGCACCTTTGTATACCTCCGCTGTTGGTTTTATTGCAGCATTTGCATCTGCCTGTCTTATTAAGGCTATCACTCCTGCACCTTGAAGGTGGGAATTATATCCGACAGGTCTCTGTGTTGATTCCCATTTCAGTACCTGAATTGTGCTGGGAGCTTGAAAAATATTTTTTTGATGACTGAAAGAATGTCATGAAGGTAATATCCAATTACTTTAAGTCTTTCTTTGCTGGACTACTCTTTCAGAATGTTTTCTATGCTTGCTTTCTCTACTTCGTGCATTTCTGGTTCCTCACAATCTTGTACATAAAGCATTCTGCTCCCATCACATCAATAGGATGGCTTAACCCGAAGTCTCCCACAGCCTTGTTGTCACTGCTGAATTATAAATGGCCTTCCTATTTTTGTTTGCCTGGTTCCCTGTAAAGCCCCTGATCTTTTTACTTCTTTCCTGATTCTAGGATATCATTCCCCCTGATAGTTCTTCCTGAATTTCTTCATTTATTCTCTTCAGCATGAGCATGTAGCGTGACTTAGTCTTCTTTCCCAGGGGCCTCATGCACCCTTGTGGTGTCACTTTATACATCTAGACTGAAGAGTCTCCCATCACTAGCTCCAGCCAGGACTTACCTTCTGAGATCCAAGCCGATACTTCTAGCTTTCAACTTACTAGCTATCCCATAGGCTCCTCAAATTCAACTGCATGGTTTTCCTTTAACCTCCTCTTTGGTGTTCCTTATTTGGGATAAGGTGTAACCATCTCCCAAGTTGTTCAACCAGTAAACGCTATCATCTGTGCCTCTTTCTCATTCACTGCTCATGTCACCGCATCTTGTTTGTGCCTCAGAAGTGCCTTTCAGATCTCTCTCCTTGTCTTCATTCCCACAGGTATGACCCTACCTCCATTCTCATCCTCTTTTCTTAGATTACAGTAATAACATTCTCATTACTTTCTCAGCATCCCATCTCTTTCCCTCTAATTATTCTTTTAACTTGGTTTTAGTTCTCAAACATAAATGTGGTAATGTTTCTCCACTAAAAAGAAGTCCTTGTTCATTCCCCACTGCCTAAAGGACAAAGCAGAGACTCCTAAGCGCTGTATTTTAGACTCTCCCTGACCTTCCAAGTGTGGATCTTTTCAAGCTCATGTCCAGTTTTTCTTCATCAGCCACCCCACACTTCAGGCACACTGGACTAACAATTCCCTGAGGCTGCTTTACTCCTTGATTCATTTTAATACCTGTCCCTACCCACTTGTCTATAAGCGCCATGAAATCAGGAGTTTTCTTATTCACTCTTTTATCCTCAGACCCCAAAACCATTCTTGGCATGCTGCAGGTGAGTGAATGCACTTCCATGCTGTTTCGCCTTTGCTGGTCCCTTCACCCATTTCCTCAATGCTAAGATCTGTCTGTTCATCCATCTTCAAGGCCTAGCTCAAATACCAATTTCTCCATCAAGTCTGACCCAAATATATCCTTCCCCCAACTCAAAATGAGTGATTTTCCTTCACTATGCTCCTAAAACATTTTCCCCCAAATGCCAGTTTAGCATTTACCTCCCTGCCCTATAATTATTTAAATGTGTGTCTCCTATTTCACTAGATTTGAACTCTTTGGTAAGTAGGGGAATGAGTCTCACTCATGTGCAGTTTCAAATACTGAACATCACACTGAATAGGTAGGTGCTCAATAAGTATTTGAGCTGGAAGAAGGTGGATTCAGACTTCTGCCTTCTGATATGAAGTATTGTCTCCAGTTCAGACAGGGTCCCTCCACTGCAGAGCACCTCTTCTGCCTGTCTCTCCAGTTCACCTGCTATTTTCCTTCACTGAAGTATAGAACCCAGGGTGTCAGAAGTGGAAGGGGAAACTGAGGCCCCACACTTGAAGCGACTCACTCAAGGCCACACAGTAAAGATAAGAGGCAAGGCCAGGACCAGATCTGCCCTCTTTCAGGCCAGTTTCTTTCCCACTGACTCTCACTCTCTCTCTGCTCCTTCTTTGCATTTCCTTCAACCAGTTGCTTCCCTAACAGGAGACAGTGGAAGACAAAGTATCAGGGAGTGAGAGGAAATCCACAGGCCAAGGGGTAAGTAATACCATTAATACCATGAAGTGTGTGTGTGTGTGTGTGTGTGTGTGTGTGTGTGTGTGTGTGTGTCCCTTCTAGTCCACCTGCAGCCCCTGTGGGGTTGGAACTGAGCAGAGACGTCCCTGATCTTCACAGGAGTTGTGAAGATAGAAGTCATCACTTCTGACTACCCAAATCATTTCATCTTCTAGAAGATGCCCCAAGCCCACCTAACATGGGCTTCACACTGCAACACACCAGGGTCAGAGGTAAACTGAACAGAGACCCAAACAGCCTTGAAATGTCCTTGTCACCAAGAACCTGGATCCATAAACATCACGGAAAATGGTAAAAGCCTGGGTCCCATCTCACAGCATCGCCTTGGAAGACAGCAACCCAAAGACAGCCTCTAACTTCTGTCCTGCCCTGGACCCCCCATGGCCAAGACAGAGAGCAAAGGGATGTCAAGTTCCAGCACCCTCCAGTATCACCTACAAAAACTGCAGCACCCTCAATAGACATGGTTTTATTGTAATTGCTTGGATTTGAATAGCATGCCAGAACCATCCCCATAAATTGGAGTCCTTTAGATTTATTAAGCTATTTATTGAATGGAGGGTAATAAACATTCAAGATTAACAGCTCTGCAACTGCTCTGAGCCAGTTACACATAGAGTTGCTAAACTCCCATAAAATAATTATGAATCGGTTACCATGCTGACAACTGTGATTGTCAAAAGTTCAGTGCAGACTCAGGGCCTTAACTGAGAAGTTTGTTCTTGTTTGCAGCTTTGAACCTCATCTTCCTGTCTCTTGGCTTTCCCTTCCACTCGTCTCTTGGCCTACTTTCTTCTCATTCCCTCTGTCTTCTCCTCTCCCACCATTCCTCCTCCCCTCTTATTCCTGCTCTGTGGAGGTAGCACAGAGGAAAGAGTGGAGATGGTGTCAGAGACAAGTGAGCTCAAGACAGGGATGTGCCACCTGCTAGCTCTGGGACCCTGGACGGGTCACTTCTCTTAGCCTTAATCTCCTTAAGCCGTTAGTCTGGAGGCATAGGGAGAGCATCTTGGCTTCCTTTGCTTCTCCTGCTACTGCTGCTCGCTTCATCCTGAGCGTGGCTGCCGGGTGGATTTCCCTGCAGCGCCACACTCTCCACGTCTCTTCCCCACTGCTCCTCTTACTTACCCCTCAGCCTGGCTGTCAGGGCCCCCTACAGTGTAGCCCACTGCCTTCCAGTTTTACCCCCAACTTCATCACTTTATCTGGAACCCTAGTATTATATGGATTTTAATTCAAATTGGATGAGAATAACTTTTTAAATTGTAAAAATACATAACTTAAATTTTACCATTGTTACCATTTTTAAGTGTACAATTTAATGACATTAAGTACCTGCATACAGTTGTGCAACCATCACCACCATCCATCTCCAGAACCCCTTTCTTCGTGCAAAACTGAAACTCTGTACCCATTGAACAGGGACTCCCCAACTGCCCTCTCCCCCAGCCCTGACTGCCTCCATTCTGCCTTCTGTCTCTGAATTTGGCTACTCTAGGTACCTCGTCTAAGTGGAATCACACAATAGTTGCCCTTCTTGACTGGTGTGTTTCACTTAACACAATGTCCTCAAGGTTCATTCATTTTGTAAAATGTGTCAGAACGTCCTTCCTTTTTAAGACTAATAAAATTTGATATTTGAGTAATATCCCATGGCATGTATGTACACTTTGCCTATTCATCCATTGATAGATATTTGGATTACTTCCACTTTTTGGCTATGGTGAATAATGCTATTATGAACATGGGTGTACAGATATCTGAGTCCCTGCTTTTAATTATTTAATGTTTATACCCAGAATGTTGAATCACATGGTAATTTTATATTTAATTTTTTGAGCAAGTGCCATTACTGTTTTCCTCAGTGGCCAAAACACTTTTTAAAAATTTTTTTTCATTGATTTTAAGCATAGTTTACATACTTTATGAACAATTTGGGAAATACAGAAATAACTGTAGAAGAAAATAAAAGTTACAATACCACCATTTAGAGATAACTAGTACTTATATTTTTAAATATTTCTGTACAATTTTTGTTCTCCATAACTTTACCCTTACGGGCTTGGCCAGGTTTGGGGGTTTTTTTCCCAAGTTTTTTAGGTAATACTAGCTATACAATTATGAATTTTTTATTTTACTCTGTATTATATTGTAAGCATTTCCCAGTGTTGTTAAATGTGGTGTGTGTGTGTGTGTGAATGGCTATACAGTAGTCCATTGTATGGATATTCCATTATTTTTAGGACATGGCTAATTTAGACCAATAAAAGCATCCACTACAGTTTATTATTCTATAAAATTAGTGTTCTTTTTTGCAGCTTTATTAAGATATAATTGACATATTAGATTGTGTAAGTCTTAGCTATATGACATATTGATATAATACACTTAATATTGTGAAATGATTAGCACAGTAGTGCTAGCTAACACTTCCATCAACTCATATAATTATTTCTTTTTTGTGGTGAGAATATTTAAGATCTACTCTCTCAGCAACTTTCAAGTATATAATACAGTATTGTCAATTACAATTACAATCATGCTGTATATTAAAATCCCGAAAATTTACTCAACGTATAACTAAAAGTTTGTACCCTTTGACCAACATCCCCCCATTTCCTCCAGCCCCCAGCCCCAGGTAACCCCATTATACTCTCTGTTTCCATGAGTTCAGCTTCTTTAGATTCTACCTGTATGTGAATATTTGTCTTTCTCTGATGTTTTATTTCAATTAGCTTCATGCCCTCAAGGTCCATCCATGTTGTAATGAATGGCAGGATTTCCTTCTTTTTCATGGCTGAATAATATTCCATTGTGTGTGAGAGAGAGTGTGTGTGTAACATCTGACATCTTCTTTATCCAATTATTTGGGATGTTTCCATATCTTGGCTATTGTAAATAGTACTTCAGTGAACATGGGAGTGCAGAGAACTCTTCAAGATCCCTGTTTCATTTCCTTCTACATACCTAGAAGGGGGACTCCTGGATCACATGGTAGTTCTACTTTTAATTTTTTGAGAAACCTCCATGTATTCCATTGTAGCTGAAACAATTTACATTCCCACCAAAAATACACAAGGCTTCCTGTTTCTCCACATCCTCACTAACACCTATCTCTTGTTTTTTCAATAATAGCCATTCCAACAGGTGAAAGGTAATAGCTCATTGTGGTTTAGATTTGCATTTCCCTGATGATTAATGTTGTTAAGCATTTTTTCATGTACTTGGCCATTTGAGATCTTATTTGGAAAAACGTTATTCACTTCCTCTGTTCATTTTTCAATCTGATTGTTTTTTGCTATTGAGTTGCATGAGTATATAATTTGGTTATTAACTCCTTATCAGATACATGATTTGCACGTATTTTTCCCTACTCCATAAGTGGCCTTTTCATTTGTTCATTTCACAGTTTCTTCTCTGCATAGAAGCTTTTGATTTGATATAGTCCATTTATTAATTTGTTGCTCATTCTATTGGTGTCATAGTCATATCCAAAAAACCATTGCCAAGTCCAGTGTCAAGGAGCGTCCCGCAATGAATTCTGCTATAAGTTTTATGGTATTAGGTCTTATGTCTAAGTCTTAATCCTTTTTAAATTTTTGTGAGTGGTGTAAGATAGGGGTTCAGTTTCATTCTTCTGCATATGGTGATCCAATTTATGGATGACTCATGAAATTACCTTACTTGTAATCAGATTTTCCATTTCTTCATCATTCAGTCTTGGTACTTTGTATGTTTCTAGAAATGTATCCATTTCTTCTGGGCTATCCTATTTATGGGCATGTATTTTTTCATAGTAATCTCCTATGATCCTTTGTATTTCTATGGTATCAAGTGTAATGTCTCTTCTTTCACTTTTTATTTTATTTGAGTCTTCTCTCTTTTTTCTTAGTCTAGCTAAACTTTTGTCAATTTTGTTTATCTTTTTAAAAAACAACTCTTAGTTTTGTTGATCTTTTCTATTGTTTTTCTGGTCTCTATTTCATTTTTTTCTGCTCTGATCTTTGTTATTTCCTTCCTTCTGCTAACTTTGGGTTTAGTTTGTTCTTCTTTTTCCAGTTACCTGAAGTGTAAAGTTAGATTGTTTATTTGAGATCTTTTTTCTTAATACAGGCATTTATTGAATAGTTTTTGCTGCATCCTACAAGTTTAGTATGTTGTGTTTTTCCATTTTTGTTTATTTTACCACATTTTTAACTTCCCTTTTGATTTATTCTTTGATGCATTGGTTGTTCAGGAGCATTTTCTTTCATGTCCACATATTTGTGAATTTTCCAGCTTTCCTCCTGTTATTGATTTCTAGTTTCATACCATTGCTGTCAGAATGATTACGTTGGTATGATTTTAATCTTAAATTTGCTAAGACTTGTTTTTTGACCTATCATGATCTATCCTGGAGAATGTTCCATCTGTGATTGAGAAGAATGTGCATTTCTCCTGCTGTTAGATGGAGTTCTCTCTATATATTTAGATCCATTTGGTCTAAAGTATTTTACAAGTCAAATATTTCCTTGTTGATTTTCTGTTCGAAGAGTCCATCCATTGTTGAAACTGGGTATTGAAGTCTCTTCCTATTATTGTATTGTTATCTATTTCTCCCAGTAGATTTATTAAT
Organism: Manis javanica; assembly: GCF_040802235.1. NCBI lineage: Eukaryota > Metazoa > Chordata > Mammalia > Pholidota > Manidae > Manis > Manis javanica. Next base: position 218,463,535 of record NC_133156.1, read on the forward strand.
TTTTGCTTTATGTATTTACATCTTTTTGTGTTGGGTGCATAAATATTGACTAATGTATCTTCTTGAATTGACCTATTATTTTTATATAATGACCTTCATTATCTCTTAATACAATATTTGGCTTAATATTGATTTTGTTTGATTAAAAGTACAGCTACCCTTACTTACTCTCTTTTGGTTTCAATTTGCATGGAATATCTTTTTCCATCCCTTCACTTTGAATATATGTGTATCCTTAAAGCTAAAATGAGTTTCTTGTAGGCCATATATAATTGTTTTTTTTAATTAATGTTGTCACTCTATGCCTTCTGACTGGAGAATATCATCCATTTACATTTAGAGTAATTATTGAATGGTAAGGATTTATTAATGCCATTTATTGTTTTCTGTATGTTTATAGTGTTGTTTGTTCCTTTCTTCCACTCTTTCTACCTTTTTTTGTGAATTGATGATTTCTGTAACAGTATGTTTTGATTACCTTCTCTTTACATTTTGTGAATATTGGAAGCTTTTACTTTGTAGTTACCATGAGGCTTACATAAAACATCTTATAGATATAGAGGTCTATTTTCACTGATAACAACTCAACTTTGATACCATAAAAAATACTACTCTTAAATAAACCAGGCAGAGAAAGACAAATACTAAATGATTTCTCTCATTGGTAGAGTTTAACACCAAAGCAAAACTGAAGGAACAAAACAGCAGCAGACTCACAGACTCCCAAGAAGGGACTGTCAGTTACCAAAGGGAAGGGGGTGGGGAGGAAGGGAGAAGAGGATTAAGGGGCATTATAATTAGCACACATAATATGGAGGGGTCACGGGAAAGGCAGTATAGCACAAAGATGACAAGTAGTGACTCTACAGCATCTTACTATGCTGATGGACAGTAACTGTAATGGGGTGTCTGGGGGGACTTAATAATATGGATGAATGTAGTAACCACAATGTTGCTTATGTGAAACCTTCATAAGATTGTATATCAATGATACCTTAATAAAAAAAATACCATATGTTTACTCTCCCCTTTTATACTTTTGATGTCACAGTTTATCTTTTTATATTGTGTATCCATTAGTAAGTTATTGTAGCTATAGTTATTTTTAATACTCGTCCTTTAACCTTTACACTAGAGTTAAAAGATTAATGCACCACTATATTACAGTGTTCGAATATTCTGAATTTAACTATATACTTACCTTTGCCAGTGTGTTGTATTTCATGTGTGTTCATGTTACTAATTAGTGTATTTCATTTCAGCTTGAAAAACTTCTTTCTGCATTTCTTATGGCAGGTCTGTTGGTGATGAATTCCCAGTTTTTGTTTGTCTGGGAACATCTTTCTCTCTCCTTCATTTCTGAGTGATAACTTTGCCAAATAGAATATTCTTGTTTGGCAGGTTGTTTCTTTCAGTACTTTAAATATATTATTCCCTTCTCTCCTGGGCTGTATAGTCTCCATTGAGAAATTCACTGATAACCTGATGGGGGTCTTCTCATAAACATTTCTTCCTCTTGCTGCTTTTAAGATTCTTTTTGTCATTGAGTTTTGATGGTTTTATTATAATGTGGTTTGTAGAGTCTCTAATTTTATTGTATTTGGTGACCTATGAACTTCATGAACTTGGTTATCCAACTCTATCCCCAAATTTGGGATGTTCTCAACCATTATTTCTTTAAATAAGTTTTCTCCTTCTCCAGCTCTTCTCCTCCTGGAACTCCAGTAATTTACAAATTGGTTCATTCAGTGGTATCCCACAGATTATATAGGCTTACATAACTCTTCTCTATTCCTTTATCTCTGTTAGGATAACTTCAATTTCCTATCTTCTATCTCACAGATTCTTTTTTCTGCCTGATACATTGTGATGTTGATACTACCTGTTGCAATTTTCATTTCATTCCTTCTATTCTTCAGCTCCTGAATTTCCGTTTGGTTCTTTTTTGTGATTTCTATCTCTTTTTAAGTTTCTCATTTTGTTTGTTTATTATTTTCTAATATTGCTGAATTATCTTTGTGTTTTCTTATAGGTTACTGAGTTCCCTTAGAACAGCTATTACGAATTCTTTATCAGGTAAATCACAGATCTCCATGTCTTTGAGGTAGGTTACTGGAAAATTATTTTGGTCTTTTGATGGTCTCATGTTTACTTTATTTTGCATATTCCTAAAAATTCTGCACTACTGTCTTCACATTTGAAGTAGCAGCATCTCATCTTGTCTTTACTAACTGCACTCTCCAGTACATCTAAACTCATATTGCTCCAAGAATTTTCTGGAGCTTCTCCTCTGGAAATGTGGGCTTCCACAAAGGCTTTCTCACCATTGGTGACTGTCTAAGACAGTGTTTTCCAAGGACTCTTGGACTTCAGCTGAGGGAACTGGAGCCAAGTCATGGCCACTGCAGGCAGCACAGCCAGGACCAAGGTCTGTATATATATTGCCTAAGGCACAGGTGGACAAGACTCCTAGAATTCCCTTGGTGTACCGTGCTGGGTGCCATAGCTCCCATAAGGGCACTTTTGTCTATGGATGGATACTGAATTATTTTTGTATGGAGGGGGAACAAAAAATGAGGGACATCTTATTCCACCATGATGTTGATGACAGTAAAATTCTTTTGTCATTTATAGAAAAGTTTAGTGACAATTGTAACAATATAAAATTCATCAAATATCTACATTTTTTTAAATCTGGGGACTTTTCTGAAATCAGAGCTTCTGCCCAGTACCTATATGCCCTACCTCTTTGATATGAAAAACAAAGTAGTTATATTCATCCTGAGAAAACATGTAACAAAAATTTAAAACAAATATGGGGGAAAATAACCAATATCCTGATGCCTAAAGAAAAAAATTACAGGTTTTGCTTTGTAAGTCCTTGGTTTTTATTTCCATTTTTGCATACTTCTTACCAAATTGTATGGTTTTATTTTAATTATGGTATCATTGATATACAATCTTATGAAGGTTTCACATGAACATTGTGGTTAGAACATTCACTCATATTATCAAGTACCGCAGCACACCCCATTGCAGTCGCTGTCCATCAGTGTAGTAAGATGCTATAGAGTCTTTATTTGTCTTCTCTGTGCTATATTGCCTTCCCGTTGACCTACCTACATTATGTGTGTTAATTATAATGCCCCTTAATCCTCTTATTCTTCCCTCCCCACCCACCCTCCCCAGCCTCTCCCCTTTGGTAACCGCTGGTTCCTTCTTGGAGTCTGTGAGTCTGCTGCTATTTTGCTCCTTCAGTTTGCTTTGTTGTTATACTCCACAAATGAGGGAAATCATTAGGTGCTTGTCTTTCTCTACCTGGCTTATTTCACTGAGCATAATACCCTCTAGCTTGATTCATGTTGTTGCAAATGGTAGGATTTGTTTTCCTCTTATGGCTGAATAATATTCTATTGTGTATATGTGCCACATCTTCTTTATCCATTCATTTACTGATGGTCAGGTTGCTTCCATATCTTGGCTATTATAAATAGTGCTGCAATAAAAAGGGGTGCATATATGTTTTTGAATCATGGATCCTGTTTTCTTCAGGTAAATTTCTAGAAGTAGAATTCCTGGGCAAATGGTATTTCGATTTTTAGTTTTTTGAGGAACCTCCATATTGCTTTCCACAATGGTTGAACTATTTACATTCCTGCTAACAGTGTAGGAAGGTTCCCCTTTCTCCACATCCTCACCAGTATTTGTTGTTCCTTGTCTTTTGGATGTTGGCCATCCTAACTGTGTGAGGTGATATCTCATTGTGGTTTCAATTTGCATTTCCCTGTTAATTAGCAATGTGGAACATCTTTTTATGTGCCTGTTCACCATCTGAATTTCTTCTTTGGAGAAGTGTGTCCAGATCCTCGGCCCATTTTTTTAATTGGGTTATTTGATTTTTGGGTGTTGAGGCATGTGAGATCTTTATATATTTTGGATGTTAACCCCTTATCAGATATGTCATTTATGAATATATTCTCCAAACTGTAGGATGCCTTTTTGTTCTACTAATGGTGTCCTTTGCTGTATAGAAGTTTTTTAGTTTGGGGTAGTCCCATTTATTAATTTTTGCTTATGTTTCCCTTGCCCTAGGAGATGTGTTCAGGAAAAAGTTGCTCATGTTTATTTTCAAGAGACTTTTCTATGTTTTCTTTTAAGAGTTTTGTGGTTTCATGACTTACAGTTAGGTCTTTGATCCATTTAATTTTAATTTTGTGTATGGAGTTAGACAATAATCCACTTTCATTCTCTTACATGTTGCTGTCTAGTTTTACCAACATCAGTTGTTGAAGAAACTGTCATTTCCCCATTGTCTATCCATGGCTCCTTTATTGTATATTAATTAGCCATGTATGTGTGGGTTTATATCTGGGCTCTTTATTTATTCCATTGATCTATGGGTCTGTTTTTGTGCCAGTACCAAATTGTTTTGAATACTGTGGTTTTGTAGTAGACCTTGAAGTTGGGGAGTGTTTATTTATTTATTTATCTATTTATTCTTTATTCTTTATAGCTTTATTCCTCCTTCTCAGGATTGTTTTAGCTATTCAGGGTCTTTTGTAGTTCCATGTGAATTTTAGAACTATTTGTCCTAGTTCATTGAAGAATGCTGTTGATATTTTGATAGGGATTACATTAAATCTGTTTATTGCTTTAGACAGATTGGCCATTTTGACAATATTAATTCTTCCTATCCATGAACCCAGGATGTATTTCCATTTATTGGTGTCTTCTTTAATTTCTCTCATGAGTATCTTGTAGTTTTCAGGGTACAGGTCTTTCACCTCCTTGGTTTATTCTTTTTGATGCAATTGTAAATGGAGTTGTTTTCCTGATTTCTCTTTCTGCTAGTTCATCATTAGTATACAGGAATGCAATGGATTTCTATGCATTAATTTTGTATTCTGGAATTTTGCTGAATTCAGTTATTAGTTCTAGGAATTTTGGGATGGATTCCTCAGGGTTTCTTATGTACAGTATTATGTCATCTGCAAACAGTGACAGTTTGACTTCTTCCTTACCAACCTGGATGCCTTTTATTTATTTATGTTGTCTGATTGCCATGGTTAGGACCTCCAGTAGTATGTTGAATAAAAGTGAGAAGAGTGGGCATCCTTGTCTTGTTCCCAATCTTCGAGGTAAAGCTTTCAGCTTTTCACTGTTAAGTATGACTTTGGCTGTGGGTTTGTTGTATATGGCCTTTATTATGTTGAGGTACTTGCCCTCTATACCCATTTTGTTGAGACTTTTTTTATCATGAATGGATGGTGAAGTTTGTCAAATGCTTTTTCAGCATCTATGAAGATAATCATGTGATTTTTGTCCTTTTTGTTGATGTGGTAGTGGTATATGATGTTGATGGATTTTCAAATATTGTGCCATCCTTGCATCCTTGGAATAAATCCCACTTGATCATGATGGATTATCTGTTTGATGTATCTTTTAATTCAGTTTGCTAATACTTTGTTAAGTATTTTTGCATTTATGTTCATCAAGGATATTGGTCTGTAATTTTCTTTTTTTTGTGGTGTCTTTGACTGGTTTTGGTATGAGAGTGATGCTGGCCTCATAGAATGAGTTCAGAAAACTTTAAGGAGGTTGGGTATTAGGTCTTCTCTAAATGTTTGATAAAATTCAGCTGTGAAGCCATATGATGCAGAGGTTTCGTTCTTAGGTAGTTTTAAAATTACCAATTCAATTTCATTGCTGGTAATTGGTCTGTTCAGATTTTCTGTTTCTTCCTGGGTCAGTCTTGGAAGGTTGTATTTTTCTAGAAAGTTGTCCATGTCTTCTAGGTTATCCAATTTGGTAGCATATAAGTTTTCATAGTATTCTTTAAAAATACTTTGTAATTCTGTGGTGTCCATCATGATTTTTCCTTTCTCATTTATGATTCTGTTTATGTGAGTAGACTCTCTTTTTTTCTTGATAAGTCTGGCTGGGGTTTTATCTATTTTCTTGGAGAACCAACTCCTGGTTTCATTGATTCTGTCTATTGTTTTATTTTTCTCAATTTTATTTATTTCTGCTCTGATCTTTATTATGTCCCTCCTTCTACTGTCTATGGGCCTCATTTGTGGTTCTTTTTCTAGTTTCATTAATTGTGAGTTTAAACTGTTCATTTGGGATTATTCTTCTTTTTTGAGTTAAGCTTGTATTACAATATACTTCCCTCTTAGCATGGCCTTTGCTGTGTCCCACAGATTTTGCAGTGTTGACTTACTGTTTTCATTTGTCCCCATATATTGCTTGATCTCTGTTTTTATTTAGTCATTGATCCATTGATTATTTAGGAGCATGTTGTTAAGCCCCCTTGTGTTTGTAGGCTTTTCTTGTGTTTTGTTTTTTTAGCATAATTTACTTCTGGTTTCATACCTTTGTGGTCTGAGAAGCTGATTGGCACAATTTCAATCCTTCTGAATTTATTGAGGCTCTTTTTGTAGCCTAGTATGTAGTCTATTCTGGAAAATGTTACATGTGCACTTGAGAAGAATGTGTATCCTGCTGCTTTTGGGTAGAGTGTTCTGTAGATGTCCATTAGGACCATCTGTTTTAATGTGTTGTTTAGTGCCTCTGTCTCATTACTTACTTTCTGTCTGGTTGATCTGTCCTTTGGAGTTAATGGTGTGTTGAAGTCTCCTAAAATGAATGCAGTACATCTTATTTCTCTCTTTAATTCTGTTAGTATTTTTTTCACATTTTTAGGTGCTCCTATATTGGATGCATAGATATTTATAATGCTTATATCCTCTTGTGGGCTGACCCCTTTATCATTATGTAATATCCTTCTTTGTCTCTTGTTACTTTCTTTGCTTTGAAATCTATTTTTCCTGATACAAGTACTGCAACTCGTGCTTTTTTCTCTGTTATCTGCATGAAATATCTTTTTCCATCCCTTCACTTTTAGTCTGTGTATGTCTTTGGGTTTGAAGTGAGTCACTTGTAGGCAGCATATAGATGAGCCTTGTTTTTATTAATTCTGTAACTCTATGTCTTTTGAGTAGTGCATTCAGTCCATTTACATTTATGGTGATTATCAGTAGATATGTACTTATCGCCATTGCAGGCTTTAGATTCATGGTTCAAGGTAAGCTTCTTTACTATGTATTAGTTTAACTTATCTCACTTATTACGCTATTTAAAACAATCTAAAGGCTCTTTTTTTTTCTCTCCCTTCTTTTTCTTCCTCCTCCACTCCTTATATATTAGGAGTCATATTCTATATCTTTGTGTATTCCTTGATTGACTTTGTGGGTAGTTGATTTAATTTTGCATTTGCTTAGTAATTAATTGGTCTACTTTCTTTACTGTGGTTTTATTTTCTCTGCTGACAGCTATTTAGCCCTAGGCACTTCTATCTATAACAGTCCCTCCAAAATACTGTAGAAATGCTTTATGGGAGGTAAATTCCCTAAACTTTCGCCTATCTGAAAATTAATTAATCCCTGCTTCAAATTTAAATGATAATCTTGTTGGGTAGAGTATTATTGGTTGGAGGCCCTTCTGTTTCACTGCATTAAATATGTCATTCCACTCACTTCTGGTCTTCTGAGAAGTCTGATAATAGCCTGATGGGCTTTCCTTTCTATACGACCCTTTTTCTCTCTGCAGCTGCTTTTAATACTCTGTCCTTGTCCTTGATCTTTGCCATTCTAATTATTCTATGTCTTGGTGTTTTCTTCCTAGGATTCCTTGTGTTATGAGATCTCTGCATGTCCACAATCTGAGACACTATTTCCTTCCCCAGACTGGGGAAGTTTCCAGCAATCATTTCCTCAAAGAGACTTTCTATCCCTTTTTCTCTCTCTTCTTCTTTCTGGTACTCCTATAATGCGAATTTTGTCCCATTTGAATTGGTCACATAGTTCTCTAATTATTCTTTCATTCCTAGAGGTCCTTTTTTCTCTCTGTGCCTCAGCTTCTTTGTTTTCCTTTTCTCTAATTTTTATTTAATTGACTATCTCCTCTACCTCATCTAATCTACTTTTAAATCCATCCATTGTATGTTTCATTTCAGATACTATAGTTTTAAAGTTTCTTTCTCTTTCTTGAAGTCTTCCCTGAGATCTTGAATATTTTCTGTGTCTCCATGAGCATGTTTATAATTTTTATTTTGAAATCTTTATCAAAAAGTTTGGTGATTTCAGTTTCATTTAGCTCTCTTTCTGGTGTTTGGTGGATTCTTGTTTTTACCAAAATTTGTTGCTGTTTCATATTTCTAATGATTACTGTGGAATAATACCTTTGGGTAGGCAGTGCCCTCTAGTGCCCAGAAGCTCTACTGTCTGGAGCTGTCCAGCACCTTGAGCGACGGTGGTAGTTGCAGGTGCATGGGGCTGTCTCCAGCCAGGAGGACAAAGCTCTTTTCTGCTTCCTGGCCACAGTGCCTGCCTCCATTGCCACATCCAGTGGGCTGAGCACACAGGGAGGATCCTCTGTGTTACACCCCCTCTGGTTGGCTTGGCACATTGGCAGGGGCAGCAGGTCAGCAGGACTGGTGCCAGTCAGGAGGAAAGAGAGACAGTCTGCATATCACAGTGGGGAGCCTTGATGCTGCATTGCCAGCCAGGGGGATTGAATGTCTGAAGCTCCTAAAAGTTCCCAACCTGCTAGGCTGAGTGTGCCAGAATGATTTTATCCACCTATCCTTTCTCCTGAGCAGCATGTTCTGTGTAATCCTTGCCCCTTTAGTACCCCTTTGCTGTTGGAACGTCTTTCAAATTGTTCACCTTTCTTTTGTCCCAGAGTGGCCAGTTGTGGGTGCCTGTTCTCCAGTCTCTCCAAGTATTCTGCCTGTCTTTGCTTTCCAACTCTACTAATCTCCAGAGACCATGTCATGTGGGTTCGTGCTCCTGCAGCAGAGCTCCAGGGCTGGGTGTTTAGCAGTCCTGGGCTTCTACTCCCTTCCCGCTCTGTTTGTCTTCCTACCTCCTATCAGCTGGAGGAGGGGGGTAGGGCTTGCATTCCACTGGATTGTGGCTTTGCTACCTTACCCTTTTCTGCGAGGTCTTGTCCTTTCCCCAAATGTAGACAGTCTGTTCTGCAGTCTTTGGGTCACTCTTTCAAGCTTAGCTTTATTTGCTGTATTTTCATGTTATATGTAGTTTTGGGTGGAGGTTTCTGCCTCACTTTTCATGCCATCTTTTCCCCCTCCTCCAAAATTGTATGGTATTTACCATACCAGTTACATTTACCAGACTGAAGTTCTGAAAATTATTGATTACTGCATATTATTACCCAGAGGGCATGTGTCATAATTTGCCTACAAGTCCTCTATGGTTGAGCATTTTTACTTTTCCTAATTCATCACAATTAAACACTGTAATACATATCAAAGTTGAATGTGAACTATGTACACAACTTTCTTCCATGGTTTGGAGTACTTTCTTAGCATAGCATGCCAGAAGTTAATATATTGGCCAATTCATATGAGCATGTTTTCCAGTTTTATTGAAGAATAATTGGCAAATAAAATGGTATATGTTTAAAGTGTACAGTGTGATGATTTGATATGTATATGCATTGTGAGTTGATTACTCAGATCAAGTTAGATAACTAATCCATCACCTAACATAGTTAACTCTTCTGGGTATGTGGTGAGAAGACTTAAGATCAACTCTCAGCAAATTTCAAGTATACACTGCTGTATTATTAATCATAGTCACCATACAGGACATTAGATCCTCAGAACTTACTCATCTCACATCTGAAAGTTTGAACCCTTTGGGGGTGGAGATCTTCCAATTTTCCCCACTTCAAACCCCGGACAACCACTATGTTCTCTGATTTTGTGAGACTGGCTTTTTTTCTTTAGATTCTATAAAGAACTGAAATATACACTGTATGCAGAATTTGTCTTTTTCTTCCTGGCTTAATCCTCACTTAGGTAATACTCTCAGGTTCATCTGTGTTGTTGTGAATGGGAGGATGTCCTTTTCTATGGCTGAATAATATTCCATTGTTTGTGTATATATACACATACACATACATACCTACATTTTCTTTATCCACATATATGAGCATTTTCATGATTCAATGTGTTTATAAATGTGCCTTTTATAACCCAGCTTAATGGTCTGGTTTTTGGTCTGGCCTTAGGAAGCTTGGAAGTTACCACTTCATTCTAACAAAATGAAAAATTAACAATTCTTCTTCCATCTGTGTAACTCTGAGGGAAATCTGTCTCCTAGCCCAGGGCAAATTACCTTTGAAAACAAAATCAGTCAAAGGAGAAATAAAGTGGGAGAAACTTGCTTATTGCTTATGGACAGTTGCCCACTTCTACTCACCTGGGTCTTTCATGACCAGCGGCAAAAAGGGACCACACCCAACCTCTCCTGTCCAGATATGCCCTTGCTCCCCCATGTAATCACCTATTGATATGGAGATTGAATACTTCTCTCCACCCCTTGGAAACACCTATTGCTATGGAGATGGACTAAGGCCAGGTGAGAGATTCTGGAAATATTGCAATTTTACCCACAATCTGTAAGAGATAGAAGATCACAGGGCAAATCAAAGCCCCTGAGATTGGCCACCCTGACAGGTGATTACAGGGATTTGCAATTTACCAGAACAGAATACCAGAGGCTGAAACCTCTGTAGGAACCAATACTGGGCTAGGGAAACCTGTAATTGACAAATTGCTGCAGGCTCAGTGTGGACCTCTCAGAGATAAAAAGGAGCAACTTTTTCAGGAGAAACTAACCAGAGCTAACCTGCTGAGGTTGACTGACCTGGTGGAAGGGAAATATCCAACTGTGGCCTCTTCCACATTTCCTGTAGGAGAAGGGAAATACCCAATTTCAGCCCACTCCAACCATCTTGTCCCACCTACCTGGGGGTAAGGGTGTATAGGAAGCACTTGCGGAGTTCAGTATTTAGAGGTACAGGCTCTCTCAAAGACTAAGACCTACTTTTACTTCATAGTAGTGATGATTTTGTGTTGAAGTAATTATTTGCACAATTGTAACTTAAACAACCATATGAACATTTGTGAATTCCATGAGAAGAAAGAGACATCTTTCTGATTCACCACTGTAGCCCAGTTGACACATAGTAGGCTCTCAGTATGAAATGTAATTGTATGAATGAGAGCCTGTTTAGTGGGGCAGAATATAATTTCCTGAGAAGGAGAAAAATACAAGCCAATGTAAGAATTTACTACGTGATAAAAACAGGCATTTCTGATCAACAAGTAAGGGATGGGTTTGTTTGTACACTGCAGAGTGTGGCAAGGGAGAGGGGAAGTTTCCTACCTTAAACATATAACAAAATAAATTACAGATTCTTTAAAGATTTAAAAAGAAAGCATGAGGAATGTCAGGAAAGGATACCAAATTGACAATGGTAGTTATTCTGGGAAACAGACTAGAACTGAAGAGGCACAAATGGAGGTTTTAATTTTATATTTACCTTTTAAAACTACAGAAAAAATGAGCAATATTTTCTTAATCTAGTGGTAAATCAGACACATAAAGCAAAAAAGTAGCATAACTTCATAAAAATTGAAAATACTCATAGGATGAGAAAAGATCACCTTAAATAACATTTAAAAACTTTCTATGTATCATATTAACAAAGGAATTAAAGAGAATATTATTCCTTAATATGTGTTGGGCAGAGTTTGGGCTGAAGAGAACTGTCATAGGATGTTGACAGGAGAATAAACATACCTAATTTGTTTGAAGAGCAGTGTGCAAACTATGTCAAAAGCTTTAAAATCTATACCTCATTTGACTTGCAATCCCACTGCTACAAATTTATCTTAAGAAAATTATCAGCAAGTTTAAAATATATTTGCATAAATATGTTCATAACAGTTTTCTTAAAAATAATGGAAAACTAGAAACAAACCAAATAGCCATCATAGCCATCAGTTGGGGATTAGCCAAACAAATTATTCATATAATGGAATACTAGGGAGGCATTAAAAATGATCACATGTATTTATATTTACTGATATAGAAAAATATACATCTTATAAAGTGAAAAAACTATTTACAGTTTGCAGAGTATGACTGTCTATTTTGTTCTGCAAGATTTAAAAAATATGGAAATAACTGTACAAAATGTTAACTATGGTTATGTGAAGGTGATGCAATTATAGCTGGGTTTTTATTTCATCTTTGTAACATTCTATATTTTATGAAAAAGTACATTGTACTTTTCTAATTGGATTAAAACAATACAATTCTTTCAGTTTTTAAATTTTAAAAAGAAAATATGAAAAAAAATTTCCAACCTGCCTACTTCACCAGGATGATGCAAATGTCAGTCAAAATAGGACAAATGATAGCGCTTTGTAAAGTAACTCTCCCTGTAAGGTAATGTACTAGGCTGAGACAGAAAAGGGCTAATCCACACTGGTGATTTAAGATAAGGCCCATCATTTCCATTGCCTTCAGATTCCCCAGACAACCTGGACTCACAGATAATCTAACATTTGAAGGGGATTGCTTGTGTGCTAACCAGTGCTGTATCTTACCATCTGCATATTTGTCTCCCAAGGACCCAGCCAGATCAAAAAAACACATTTTATAACAAGTTTCAGTAATAGAATGTTACCCATTGGGAAATCTGCCCTTTGCCAAGTTGCATCCAAATTCACCCTAGCAAAATTTACCTAGTCTTATAAAATGAAATAAAATATAATAAGATAAAATCAAATAGAATGAAATTAAAAGTAAATGATAAAATTTAACAGTAGTTTCTCTCAAGAGGGTTTACATCAATAGATCACAGCACTTTTGAGTCATCAGGCTTAGAATCACCTCCCTACTCCATTTTTTTTAAAATCCTTGATATGAATTATTCTAGAAGCTTCATTCTCACATAAAATTTTGAAACCAAGAGAAATCTCCTTCATCCCATAGTCCATAGCCAATTTTATCTCAGTATCAACCAGGAAAAAGCATACTTTCAATCTATGAAGTCCCTGAAGGGTCGAGATCAAACTGTTTACAGGTCCTGCTGTGATGGATCTGCTTATCTGAAGTGGGAGCATTTATCTAAATGGTGACCAGACTCAAAAAGAAATATGTGTTTACTAACCACATAAATAGTTCCACATTCTTTTGTTGTTGCATAGTAAAGGGTAATCTTGTGACAGACTTCCACTTTTACTAGTGAATTTCTTAAGAAAGAGTGTTTTCTTTCTTTGTAAGTCTTTGTGTTGTTTGGCAGCTTGAAAAAGAAAACATTGCATGTATTATTTGGAGAAGGAGGCAGGAGAGGACAGGGTGGAGAAAGGAAGGTCCTGGTTAGAGTTTTTGATAACGTATCCCAGGAAGCAAAATGATCTGGGAGGAGAAAGTGCTGCTGAGGGTCTTGAACTCCTGTGAGGTCAGAATTGGCATGAACTTCTGGATTCTGGAGTCCAGGGTTCCTAAGCTGTACTCTTGATTCCCTTCAGATTCCTCTCAGGTGCTTCAGGGGTCGTGTTTGTAGGTTGGGGGACACGAAGGGGGATCTTATTTGGAAGCCCAAATACATAAAAACAGATTTAGCAATTCAATCAGAGCAGCTTTTCTTTTCTTTTTTTTTTGTGGTAACATATCGATACCGTAAAATTGACTGCTCTGTGTTCCTCACAGAGGTGGACTCATACAGTATTTGTCTTTTTGTGACAGGCTTTTTCACTTAGTGTAATGTCTTCATGGTTTTCCATATTGCAGCATGTGTCAGAATTTCTTTTAAAGACTAAATATTCCATGTGTGTATGTACCACTTAAAAAAAAAGCCACTTATACATCAATGGACATTTGGGCTACTTCCTTCTTTGACCATTGTGAACAAGGCTGTTATGAACATGGGTGTACAAATCTGTTTGCAGCCCCGATTTCAATTATTTGGGATATATACCCAGAAGTGGAATTGCTGGATCATATGGTAATTCTATGTTAAATTTTTTTGAGAAGCCACCATACTGTTTTCTACAGTGGTTGCTTTATTTTACATTCCCACCACTAATGATGGATTAAACATTTGAAAAACACGTAAAACCAGTGAAATGACACCTGTTCTCAAAGGTCCCAAGGTGAGGCTCACAGGAATGGGAAGGGCACTGGACCATCAGAGGGGCAGTTCTGAAGACAGGTGGGACTTACCAGGATCCACTGAAGCCCATTCCCCACCACCACGGGCCTCTGCGCACCCCTCAGTGCTGCTTAGAGCTTCCAATCCTCTCGGGCATTACCTGTACCAGCCTTCCTACCCTTCTGCCTCAGCCCTGGTTATCTCCATCTGTCTCAGTGGGAGAGCTGCTTATACAGAACTATTAACGTCCCCGGTGACACAATACTCCTGTGAGGGCTGGTAGCACGCAGCCTACAGCTGACAACGAGCCTCCCCTAAAACACTCAACAGCCAAATTCCAAGTGCTCATTAGCACAAGTGTCTGCTTTGCTACCATCTCCTACAGACCGCAAAGCGGTCAGTGAGGTGGGCATCCAGCTTTGCACCCCCTGCAGGCCCATCGTCATCCATGGGAAGGGGTGGTGGGAAACACTGGCAGGCTCATTCCCCCTGAAGGGAGGGCATTTTCTGTATTCTTTTTCCTTTACTTTCTCCACCCTTTGCTCATTGTGGAAAACATTAAAACTGTAAACTTGTAAAGAAGGCATGAAAATAATCAGCCACAATCTTACCATACAGAGGCAGTTATTGTGAAATCCTGATATTTTTGCCTCCAGAATTTTCCTGAACCATTGTATACATAGTTGAGATCCTATCAAATACATTATTTTGAGTCCCACTTTTTTTTTCATTTGAAATCTTCACAGCATTTTCCAAGGCTGGTTGTTAATCGGCTTCACAATGAATATTATTTGGGGGAAGGGCAACCCCAGTGGTGAAGCAGAAATACAGTTTGAGTCCATTCTTTGGCCCCACTGGTGTCTGTCCCCCACATTGACTTGGGGATTTCTTCAGGCCCAGGAGGGTTGGGGGAGTCTAGTTTATGATTACACCACACCCCTCAAATTTCTCCCCTCCTGCAAGGCTTCCAGGTAAAGGAAAATTGATCAAGGCACTCCTTGGTACGCCCCTGAAAAAAGTGGGCATCTGAGAACTGGGGAAGTCTAGGACCAAACATGGGGCAACTGTCCCTCCAGCGACATTACAAGTGTTTTCTCAGCGTCTCAGCTACCAGACAAGTGGCATGAACTGGAGGCAAGAGGCTCAGCCTTGTCCTAAGTGTCCTGTGGGGTCAGAAATGAGGTCAGAGACGGCACAGCCCAGCTCACACATACTCTACTGCCCCAGATGCTGCCCACCCATTGCATCTACTCCTCAGCAACTCTCCAAGATACCCATTCAGCAGCCCCATTTTAAAGACAAACTAATGGAAGCTTGGAGATTTTAAGTGACTTGACTAAGATATGTAAGGGACCAACCTGGGGTTCTCATCCAAATCTGAAGTTTTTACACCACACCCAGGTTGCCTCTCACAGTCCCTGAGAAGCCTCCCTTCCTCAAGGAAACTAAGTATGCATTTATCGAAGCAAGCTTCTCTCAAAATATGAACAGCCTGGGTATGGCTGGTGTAGTGGATGATGTGGGATGACAAGTAGATCCCAGGTCAAGACTGAGACATTCAGCCCCAAATGCCATCGCCCCACCTGCTGGGCATGTTGACAGCTGATAGCTCTCAGTGGATTCCCTCTCGAGGTCCTTGACCGAAAAGAGCCACCACACCGTCACTCTGCCTCCCCAGAGGCAACCTGCATCCAGCGACCAGTCCATGTGGGGACAGTAAAGGTCTGGCCCCTTCCTCAAAGTGGGAAAATTCTGTAGGGCCATCGAGAGCCTAACCCAGCCTGGGGGTCAGCTGAGACCTCTGATGCAATGGCCTCCATCCAGCTACTTCTATGCAGTCCTTCCCTCCAGCCAGTACTCCTTCCTTGGTTGTCTCACAGGCACTGATCCCAACACCCCCACAAAGCTTCTGCACAGAAATCTCAGGGAACTTGCCCTAAGACCGTGAGATCTTTTCTCATTTACACACTGTGAATAAAAGGGATAGAAAAGCACACACCTGGTACCCCAGCGAGGGAACAGTGATCCCCCAGAAGAGAGGCATGTATGTGGTGGGGGGCAGGAGACTCTGAGAAGGAAGCCTGGAGAGGGTGGCAGAGCTGGGGCCTTTAGGCAGCCGGAGGGTGTGGTTGAAGCACTGAGTACTCGGAAGTGCCCCCACCCGTGAGGGAGACAGGAGAAGTGACCTCAGGTGAGACAGGCTAAAGTCGTGGCTCTCAATCCTGGCTGCACATTAGAATCACTTGGGGATCTTTTAAAATATATTATTGCCAAGGTTCTGACTTGATTGATCTGGGGTAGGACATAGGCTTAAGCATTTTTTAAAACCTGCCAGGTGATTCTAATGCATAACCAGGATTGAGAATTGTTTGGCCAACAGAGGAGGGTGGGTCTCTGATCTCCCCTAAAATCTACTCTACAGGTTTCCTCTGCCTGGTGGACAAGCCCTGACTTATCACTGAAGATGACTTCCTGGGCACCTGGGCCAGGCTCTTAAAAGAGGGCCCTGCCTCCTGACTCTGTGAAGGCCAGATAACCCTCTGACAGCACCAGAGTCCTGGCAGGCAGGGCCCCAAGTGTGCATGTGACAAATTGGTTGCCTTTCTAGACAGTGGACCAGCTGCACCCAGGCCTGCCACAGGGGTTCTTCTCTAAGCACGAGCTCCTGGGAAGCTTGTTAACTGGTGGGTTCTTGGGCCCCACCCCAAACCCACTAAACTGGGAACTCTGGGGTGATTCCACATTTTTTAACAACCTGGGAGTCCACATTTTTTAACTTCACCAACCCAAATGAATCTTATACACCAGGTTTGAGGACCACTACTGAGAGCTTCCAAAAAACTTTCTCTCATGCACCAGTTTGCTGATAAGAAAGCTCTGCTTTCTGCGTAGCAAAGAGGCCCTCACCTGCTCCTAGTTTTCTAACTCACACTAGAGTAGGAGGCGGTTCAAATTCCTGGATGAGCAGATCAGTTGCCAGTGAGGATCTGAGCACAGCGTGAAAATCCTCTTCAGCAAATTCTTTCTAGTTAGATATTTCCTTTAGCAGCTATGGTAAACATCGCTTGTTGTCCCAGATTATTATTTTTTTTGCATTGTGCAATTGAATGGACAATTTTGCATAATAAAAGGTTAACATGATGAGCGAACAAAAAAATGAATAAAGCTTGATTGTTCAGACACAGAATTTGCAACTGAGCATTCCTCTTCACGCTCTGTCCATTGTCTAATGATTGTCCTCTCGAGATGTAAATATGGCTCTAAGATGGGTAATGATAGATATTAATAAGCTTGTACCCACCTCCCCAGTCGCATCTTCTTATCAGGAAGCACAACTAGCTATTGGGCCTCCCAGCTGGCTTCCTGAAATTAAAACTGGCCTATCTGTGCTGGGCTGGACTCTGATCTTGAAGGCATCTCTGCATCCTGCTCACACAGTGGTACTGGCAGCTTTAACTGCCCCATCTAATTACTTTGGGATGGGGCCAGTGCCCGTATTAATGACATGGTTTTGTCGTTCACAGAGAGGGTGTCAGTGGGCAGCTAGCAGCCCCACAAAGAGCCCCACACAGGTGCTCTGCTGGTTGAGGCCCCGGGTCTCCCCTTTCTTCCTTCTCTACAACCTGCCCTGCTCTCCCCTTTCGTCCAGGGGTTCGTTTATCTGCTCCGTTGATGTTCCATTTCTCACCCAAGACCTGCTTAGATGGAACAGTCTCTTCAGGACATTCCTTTCTTTCTGTCCCCACTAATGAGCATAGGCATCCTTTTTAATTCGTTTTCTTGTTCATTACATCGGGGGACAGATGGAGAACCCCCGAAATCCACAGGAAGAATCTCCTTGGTCTCAGCCAGGCTCTCCAAGGCCATTTTCCTTGACGGTCCCAAGAGGTGTCTCCCATGGGGAACTGAGAGCCTCTTTGGGGCAACAGACTCGAAACTCAGTGGTCCAGCTGTCGGCCCAGGTGAATTCGGGTAGGTGCCACCACCAGGCTGATAGACTGCCCATCCCTGTGAGAACCTGCTTGTTGGTCATTTGTCCTAGGACACTGCCTCTTCCTCCCCAAGGTCTGCTCACCCCCAGGGTTGGTCACTGACTCTTCCAGGCCAATGCAGGACTCTCCACCTGTTTACCAAATGCCCTTTCTCTATCTTCAAGCCATCCTGCACCCACTTTGAACATCTCTTATCCATACCTGTCCCTACCTCACCTGCTTTGTTACCTCTCAGGGAAGAAGGAAGGATTTTCCACAAGGCCCCTGGGTTAGCTAACATGAAAGCAGAGAATCCAACCCTCCCTAATCTCCCCACACGCACTGGTTGACCTAAGCCTTCAATTCCTGAGAACTTGTTTATTGGGGATGCAGTCAGAGAAGGAAGTAGTGATAACAGTCCTACATCCTGTCCCCTTACCCATCTGTAGTCCCAGGACAGTCCTGATCCATGCATCCACCTCAGGCTGCAGTGACAGTAACGACCTGCAGTCTGTGCATTCATGGACCTGGGTATCCATCAGAGGAGCCCCCCCTAGGGGTGCGGAACACAGAAGGGGCAGAGCAGCACCCAGGAAGCCTGCCCTGGCACAGGCATGCAGTTCTCACAGAGTTGGCTTCCTGCTGCTTCAGCACAAGCTGGATGTGGGTTTATCCGCCCCCACCCCCCGCCACCCCCACTCACACCATGGCCACCACATCACCAGGCAGACAGGGGGTCATTTCCTTTCAGCCCACCCACCAGTAAGCTTTCCTCACCAAGAGCAGAGCTCATTTCTCATTGGCCAATGCTTCTGCCTTTCCCAGTTTAGCAACGTGAGGCAACACCAGAAACAATCATCACGTGCCAGTCTGCTGGTTTCTTCAGGCAGTACTTACAGTAGGTAGATGTGCTTGTTGCTGAAACAGAACCTTAAGGAACAAATGAAAAGGAGTTCTTTTTCCCTCTCCAAACTCTTTCTTCATCAGCGTCAGACCCTACTTCCCTGGCCTGGGCCATCACCTTTATCCTTCCTCTAAGTAGACCTGGTTTCCACCTTAGAAATTTCCACCCAGCCTAGCCCCTAACCTGGTTCTCCTTAACTTCTACCAGCCAGGAGCTGTCTCCTTTTACTAAGTAAAAGCCCCTGCCCCTCATTGATTGAATAGTTACTATGTACCAGACTTACCATTAAGCAATGTCTCAGCCTGTGCTTTTTCATTCTCATCCGGGCTGGTGACTTAGACTCTATTATCATCACCACTTTGGAGTTGAGGAACAGGCTTAGAGTTAAGTAGCTTGTTCAAAATTCCACAGTGAGTAGGTGGTAGGGCTTGAGTGTTTGTAAAGCTTCTCTTAAAGATAATGCAGCACTTGTCGCCTGTTGCTCTGAGCCCAAGAACATGACTTGGGCAGTTCATAGTCTGTCCAGAACACAGCCCTAGCACAGCAATCCCAAGCTTTGCTGACTCAGCTTTTCTACCCACAGAGGAATGTAAACATATCTTGAATCTGTCAGACCTCCCTTTACCTGTGTGGCAAACTCTGAACACCTGTTTGCCCTGCTACAATAGTCCCCTTTGCCATATTTTTGTGGAGATATTTAAATCCCTAAATCAATACTGGATTTTTCTTACAGAAGGAAAACAGGTCACTGCTTCTGAAAATGAATGGAGTGGGGACGGTTTAGCTGGGGGGTACCTGGGAAAGAGTGACAAAAAGGTGCAGGGGGCCTTGGGGGCTGGTAATGCTCCGTCTCTTCCTCTGCGGGTGGTAACATGGGTTCACCTCATGGATTCCTCAGGCTGTCCACGTGGGATCTGTACTCTCTCAACACCCTCACCCCTGCCTGGACCACCTCCACCACCCTCTTCTCTTGGTGGGCACCTGCCTGTTCTCCACTGCTTCGCGGGACCTCCCAAGACCTGGAAATCCCCTCCAAGCACGGTCACAGTGACGTGACCCAGCTGCTCTGCTGCTTGCTGGTTTCCTGTGTGTCTCTCGCTGGCTCTCAGCAGCCAGGGCTTGCTGCATCCCCTGGGTCTGCCACTGTGTCTCCTGGGCCCAGGGCAGTGCCTGGCCCTGGTGGCCACCGTGAAATGATTTGCTAAGGGATGATGGAGGGAAGAGAGAGGGAAGCAGGCAGACAGCATAGAAGGGTGGAAGGGGGAAGGCGAGAAGACAACAGGGGGCAAAGGAGCGCAGGGTCTCCCAGGATCTGCTGTTTTGAGGCCTAGGTAGGGATCGGCAAGGAGGGAGCAGTCAAGAGTCTATTAACATGAAGGAATAGAGTCTCCGGAGAAGGAAGGCAGACTCATGTGGGCAAAATGTGTCTAAGGACAGCAGCCTAAGTTCATGGGGGAGGGTGGGCACCCTGAGTCCAGTCTGTCTCAGACTGTCTCCTGGGTCAGAGGAAGTTGCAGGGAAGAGTGATTTCTCTGTTATTTCTGTAGGACACTGAGAGCATGAGTGTCAGCATGTGGGTGTAGGTGGCAGCCCCAGGGACACCCATGACACGAACAGAGGAAGGCACTGTGACATGACTGCATTTTCTACATCCAGTGGGCAGCTCAGGGTTTCAGTGGCCTCGGCAGGGTCTGCATGTTTGACAGTGATGGTGGGGCGCGGGGTAGGCCTTGTGACTCAGTGGCCGCTGTATACAGTCAAGGCAATCAGGCCTTGGTGGAAGGGGACGGGGGTTCCATGTGGGGACCAAAAGCTGCACCACAGAGCAGATGTGAGCCTCCCAGGTGGGGAGGATGTGAGGGGCATGCCAACACTTCCTTCAGGCCTGGAGGAGAAGGAGGTCCAGCTAGAGGTAACCCTTGTTTCCAGCCCCAAGCTGGAATTCTGTGGAAAACAAACCACTGAGAGTTGGCTTCTAAAGAGCAGCCATGAGTGAGGAGAGAGAACATCAAAGAGCCAGTGATGCCCCCAAAGAAAACAGCCCCTTGGATTTGTGAACTAGTCTCCTTTCCAGGGTCCCTCTCCTAAGCCATCCTTACAGCACAACATCACCCAGAGCGACTTGTCTCCTGGCACCAAGTACACCCCCTTGGTAGATACTTCCCTTTCCGACTCAGTGCTCCTGAAGAGAGCTCCGGGACAACAGCGCCTGCCCCACGGGGGCGACGTGGTGAGATGGGAGAAGACAAGTCACCAGCAGCAGGCTGGGGAAGCTCCCCGTTAGTTTTTCGTAGGTACTGTCTCCAGTCATACTTACGTGGGGGGCTTTCTAAAAGCCTTTCACACCAGTTTTTCTCAGACTGTGGCTTTCAAACATTTGTGATTGTGTACCAGTTTGGCAAAACCATTTTGAGCATGCAGCACAAATATGGCTATTTATTCATTAGTTATATTTATATAATAGTGTGTTCATTGTTTACTGGGCTAATAGTAAAAGTTCTAGCAGAGCATGTCCCCTGGGGTGCAGAACTGGGATTAAAGCCCACTTCCAGACACTGACATTCCCTCCCCACCCCCAACACCATCCTGCCTGCAAGGGGCACAGTCTGAGCCACACTTCCCAAAGCTGATTTTCCCTCCCATGTTCCAAATCCCATCTCTTCCCAACCATCACCATTTGGGGATGCATCCAGTCACATCAGTTCCTGCTGATTTCCACATTTCCTCTTGCTTTACCTTCTTCATCACTCTCGCCCATCCTACACGGCGAGCCATGGTATCAGCGATCCAGGGTCAGGAAGCATCTGCTTTACATGCCTCATCTCTTTCTCCCGATCCATTAAGCAAGGATGAGGCAGAGACTTTCCCTGGGTCTCACCAGGCCCAAGGGTTAACGTGTTCTGCAATTTATTTGTAGAAAGGAGATGCTCCCTGGGCAGAAAGACCATGTGATGTGGCTTACTTCGAGTGGCTACTCTTGATGTGCAGCACGTGGCATCTGCCGCTCCTCGTGCGTGAGGCGTGGAGGAAGGCTGCTTCCCAGTCTTTCGCAGCACCTCTGTGTTCCGGAGGGCTGATGTGAGAAACGCCAATTCCCTGAAGTAACATGACAACGGAAATATCTGGGACAATGAAAGAAACACAAGCCAGGTAGCCAATAGTAGGAAATGAGGTGGGGTCCAGTGGAGATGGGTTTGCGGGTGAGCACCGGGAAGATGTCGCAGTTAAATCCAGCGTCCTCTCTCCAGGTGGCACCAGGCTGCTCTTGCTGGAGTCTGTTTGCCTAAGGTGGGGCCACACCTGCTGTGCTCCTAGCAGGAAGAGCCTGAGGGGAGGAAGCGAGCAGAGGTCAGCTCTCCGGCACTGCTGGCCGCCTCTTTCCCCGGAGACCTCCACTCTCCTCTGGCCTCTGCATCCCAGAGCTGCGGCTGCCACCCGGCCGAGGGGACCGGCCAGCCCTAGCCCTGCTCCCTGCGGGAACACAGCTGGCGACACCCCATTAGACACCCGGGTCTAAGAAACAGGTAGGCTGTGAGTGCGACCTCCTGGGTTTGGACCAAGATAGTGCCACCAACTTTAGTGGGCATATGAGTTTCCCTAGGGAGCATTTTAATTGCGTAGATTCTGAGTCTCTACCCCCAGAGATATGTACATGTTCAGTAGCTCTGAAACCTGGGATTCTAAAGCAAATAGTCCAAGGATAAGCTTTTAGAAAAACTAGTGCAAAGAATGAGTTGACACCTAAGAGAAGATAAGCTGAACTTTGCGCATTTCGTACAGTTAGAGGATCTCTTAGTCATTTTGTCACCTCCACTTTACTCTCAAAGGCCCAACTTGGAGGGCTGCGCTGCCCATAAGGGCCCCCTGGCGGCAGGAACCACGCCCTCTTTGTTCATCCAGGTGTAGGTTCTGACACAGTATGTGTTCAATAAAGATTTGCAGAAGGGAGGAATGGGGCACATGCCTTGCTTTTTGCTTTCTGATGATCCTGCTTAATAATTATACGAAGCTGAAAAATTCTGGGTTAATCACAAAAGACAGATCAATACCACTTCAGAGATTCAGATGGTTCTGATCCCCTACAGCTGCTTTCCAGGCAGCGCCTGGGCCTCCGTGGCTGCTGAGGTTTGTCGTCTCTGAGATGTGTGGTTCTGGTCTCAGGGAGACGGAGCTCCAGCTGCTTTCCTTGAACCCAAGCTAGCCAGACTGCAGTAAGTGCAGACATTTTTCCTCTGTAGTTAGAGTTGAGTTATGACTCTCTGACTGCCCTGTTGGTCATGGGACTGAAACAGAACTTTGCTGACCCCCAGGTGGGGTTAACAGGGTCTTCATGGAGCATGTCCTCTTGAATTGTCCCAACTATATCCAGCTGGACCTAAACTTTGTTTTGGGGCTGATAGTTGCAGGAGACTCAGTTATTAGCACATTGAGTCATGAAAATAGAATAACCTACCAATTGTATTATCAGCAAGAGTTATATGTAACGGGAGGTCATTATCCCCAATTTGTAGATGGAAAAAGTGAGGTATCTGGTGAGTGACTGGCTGCTAAGCTCCTTCCAGTTGCCAGTTACAGAGCTAGAGTTATGTTCCTGGTACGCTGACTTGACTCCCAGCAAACATTCTTTGTTGCCCCACAGAGTCTCCTGGGAGCCACCCACCAGCTGAGGTCTCTGAGCTCCCTCAGGCCGTGAGTCCCTGTAGAGGCTGAGCCCCCATGGCGAGGCCACCAGGGAGAGTGGAGTACGGGGCTGCCCTGTCTCTGGCCACAGAAAGTAGTTCTGCTTCCTGCCTCTCTCGCACCACGCTGTCGATCTCCTTGGCAGTCGTCCTGAAGCTGGAGTCACTGGCAGGAACGGATAGTTCCATTCTGAGCACTTGCTTCTCTGGCACCTGTTCCAGGCCTGGGAAGCTTTCCTATTTGCAGCCATGCGAGGGACTTCTTTCCTTTCTCCCGCTCCCATGGCCCTTGCTGGATTGGAGGTTATCTTAGACGCCCCCCCCCCAGCCCTAATGCCTAATGAAATAGTAAGATGCCCCTTGTTGGAGACAGTGTATACTCTGCCTGCAGGCTAGATCACCAGCCTTGAAACTGGAGGCTGGACAGAAGTCTACTCCAAGAGCTGTCCAAACTCCTCTTCTTTGATCTTAAGCCTCAGTTTCTCCCTCTGCAAAGTGAGCCCTGCATAGTCCTCCTCTGAGGACTGCTTTTCTAGGGGCCACAAACCCACTCATGGCTGTCAGGCTGCAAAGGCATGGACACTCCCTGAGATGATTCTGAAGTAGGGGGTGACCCAGGGGAAGCACTGGTCTAGGTGTTAAGTTCCATTTCCAAAACCTAAAATTTATGTTAATCCTCACCATCACACTGCCTGATGCTAACTCTCCTTGCAAAATAATCATGTGTCCTCCCAACTCACAAATTTGTATATGCATAAAATTCCCTTATTCTTTCTCCCTCCATACCTCTCACTCTCTTCCCATTTCTCTTTCCCTCCTTCTTCCTCTCACTGCCCCCGTCTCTCCTTCTGTCTCTCCCACACCCCCATCTCCATTACTCTTGTCTTCCTCTTTCCCCACCTCTCCCCTTTCTCCTCTCACTCTTGAAAGCCCCAAGGTGTGCCTAGGTGGCATATAGCTGAAAGTGGTTTGCAAGGGTTTTGTTTCCGCCAGAGAGCAGTTAAGTGCCTTATTTTCTCCACTCCAATGGCTAAATTATTCTCAATGTGTTAAACAGTGTAATTAAACACATACACACCCCAGTGCACAGGCCCCTTCCCCCACCCTTCCTTGCTCCTTGTCAGCAGAGAGAGTGTCAGCCCAGCCTTCAAGCTCTGTTAGTTTTAATTTGAGTTGTGGAATTAGTAATGGGTTTTGCTGGAACACTGTTGTGGGAAATAGATCGCTCCTCGTGCAGGGTTTGGGCACCATTTCAAATGAGTATTTGTTAAAGGGAAAACCATCCCTTGTCGTGTTCTGCTACATTACATCAGATTTATTTCCATTGTTCTGAAAAACACCAGCCAGGAGAGAACTGTGTGCATCACTCCCGGGCAGGGAACAATCGAATGCTGCTTCCTGTTTCTTAGCTGATTGAAAACAAATTGCAAACAGAATACCCTCTGTTGCTGGGATTTGCAAAACTCTTCCTGAAGGCTGGGACTCCCAGGGCAAGTCAGATACCCGTTACCTGAGGGCTGGGGGAGCTGCCATTCTGGTCCTGTCATATGATTGGCAGAAAGTGTCCAGGTGGTTTAGTGGTGAAAAAACAATGTTGGAGAAAAGCAATTGAGTGGAGAGAACCCAGCAGATCAAAGGTGAAAGAATGTGTCCCAGTCAAGGCTGCACTGCCTTTTATAATCCTCCAACCTCAGCTTGACTCCCTCCACTGAGAAGGGACCGTGTCCCCTTTGTTCCGTGGTTATCCAAGCCATTAGCAGCCCTTTTCTTTGTCTCTTCCAATAAGGCAGCCACTATGGATGTGTGGATATTTAAATTTAAATGTAATTTAAATAAAATTTAAAATTCTGTTCCTGGTTGCACTTTCCATGTTTCAAGTGCTCAACAGCCACATGTAGCTAGTGGCCACTATATTGGACACAACTCTGGGGACCTGGAGAGACCTGCTGGGGAAGTCCAGGAGATCCCTGGCCAGTGCCTGGAAGGCCTACCCCCTGATAAAGGGCACTGGCCACTGGAGTCAAGTTCAGGGCCAGGGCAGTGGACATCTGGGGAGATTCTGACAGGGCGACGGTTGCAAGACTTACCATGTAGTTTTTATTATGTCCTGTACCAAGCCCTTTACAAGAATCTTCTCATTTAATACTTACCAAGTGCTACAAGGCTGGCTTTATTACTGTGACTTCCAGCCTGTTTTGTGTTCAAGGAAAGAAAGGTGAGTGATATTAAGGAACTGCTTATTCAGTTACTAGTTAACATCTGGATCCAAACCAAAATTTCAGTCTCCACATGCTCTTGACCACCATTCCATGATGTCTTTTAGTTATTTATTTATTTTAAAGAAATAAGGCAAAGTCCAGTTTCCCAAAGAGGAGCATAACCTTGGGGGTCAGAGAAGCTATAAGGGGGAGCCCTGTTGTAGGGCCAGAGATGGGTAAGTCCCTGCTCACTCAGACCAGGATTATTCTGCAGGGCTGGGAAACAGGACTACAGGGCTGTGTCTGACACTCACTCTAAGTCCCTCGGTCTGTCCTGCTCCCAGTAAACATTTCTAGACTTCAAACTTCCCAAGAAGTGACCTTTAGGTTCCTCGTGTTTAGCTGATGGCATGTCTGTGTCAATTAGAAAAAGACAGCACCTTTTAGCAGATATAACCACATTCCAGGAAACCCTGCTTGTAAGCAGACTGCCTCCCTGGCCAGGCACTCTATGCTATTCTAACACCCTTTTTTGATTACTATTGAGTGTTGATGTACCTCTTGAACTGTGGCCCCCAGAACTGGCCACCGTGGATTAGATGTCCATGTGGTGTCCAGAGCAGCTTTGTGCAGGAGGCTGGAGCTCTTGTGTCCAGAGCAGTGCCTAACCGTCTCCACATGCCTCACGGCCATTCATTAGATCCTGTCAGATCTCTCACCACGCCAGAAAACGGGAAGTCAAATAAGCCACAAAAAATATTTTCGAAGTAAAATTTAGCCAAGGCAAGTCCTACCCACCATTTACTTGTGCAGTTCACTTTGAAAGTGTGCAGACAGATTTGCAGTTTCCTTGGTTAAATTCCATCTTGGTTTTGATGTCATTTAGAATTTTGATGCCACCATCAGCTTGGTTAATTGTTCTTCCTTTCTATCATAAAAAACGATGGAAGAGTTGGAAAGCATCTTCATTTTCATTTCAACATCTTCATCCAGGACCAAAATAAAAATGTTAAATGTAAGGACAGGAAGGGACAGAGTTCTATTACAGTGCAATGATTCCAAGATAATCCAGAATCATAATCCATAATCTCTGGTTAAAATTATGAATTCTATTTACTATACTCTGCTACACTACACTGTACTTATGTTCTGTGCAACACTGTAGGCTACAACCTAGCCCATCCAGCACAGTGTCATCTGTTTTCACCATCTTATGTGTATGACATAAAGGGAGATCTTATCAGTACTTTTTAAAAATCAAGATAATCAAGAGATATATATATGTCTCAACACTTATGACTACATATATATATATGACTATGTATATATATGGCATTCTCCTGTTTCTCCAAAACAGGAACTCTATTTTGGAAGAAAAAAAAAGGAAAAGGGAAAGTTAAGTAATTGGTTTTGGTAAAGCTATATTTGCTTCTGAAAATATAAACATGATCTCCTAAGTACACAAAGTCTTTCTCTGCAAGTCCACTTGAGTATTTTGTTATAAATATCATACCTCTTAAAAATATTATTATAGAGCTATAAAACATTTAAAAAATCAATGCTTTAAGGGAACAAATGTGTTCATTACAAATAAACTTCCTCTCATAAGAAGAGAATCTGTCACAGTTTCTTAAGTTCCCTTAAAGAATTAACATTTGGCTCAATTTATAAAATTGAACTTCCAAGCAAATATTCATAACACATGTATGAAATGAATACCATTTGTGTCATTAGCAGAACTGCAAAGGGAGTAAAAAGATGAACCAAGTGGGAGAAGGTATTTGCTACACATAGGACCAAACAAGATGAATATCCAGAGTAAATGAATAATTTCTACAAGTCAATAAGAAAAAGACAACCCAGTAAACAAATGGGCATAAGATAGAAACATTCACTTCACACAAGAGGGAACCTGAATGAAGAATAAACATATTGAAAGAGGCTCAATCTTACCAGTAATCAGAGAAACATGAATTAAGATGGCAAGAACTTGCTATTTTACTCCCACCAGATGGGTACAGATCAGAAGCCTGCCCACATCAAGTGAGCACAGGAACTCTTTTACATTGCTGGTGAGACTGTAAATTGGTACAACCAGGAAAATAACTTAGCGTATTTAGTGAAGTTGAGTTTATCCATCCTCTTAACCCAGAACGTCCACTCAGTGGTCATACCATCTCACATATGCACCAATAGTATGTGAAAGTTCCAGCTGTTCCATCTTCTCACCAACACTTAGTATGGCGAGTGTTTTTATTTTAGCTTTTCTAATGTGTTTGTTGTGATATCTCATGTGGTATTAATTTGCATTTCAGTAGTTGACTTAAGATGTGAAACATTGTTTCATTTTGGTTATTGCCTATTTTTATATGTTCTTTGGTAAAGTATTCAAATCTTTTGACCATTTTTAATGGGTTATCTTTTATTATTAATTTTAAGCATTCTTTCTATACTCCAGATACAAGTCCTCTTTGCCTGCTGTATGTGTGATAAACATTTTCTGGTCTATGGTTTACCTTTTCATTTTCTTAATGGTGTCTTTCACACTTTTGATGAAATTTAATTCATTTTTTTCTTGTAAGGCTCATATTTTTGTATTCTATCAAAGATACATTTTACAAGATATAATCCATGATATAACAAGATATAACCCAAGATAGCAAATATTTCCTGCTATGTTTTCTTCTAAAGTGTGATAATTTTAAGTTTTATCTTTAGCTTTGTGATCATTTTGACCTGATTTTTGTGTATGGTATAAAGTAAGGATCCACTTTTGTTTTATTTTCTCCCTATGGATATCCTGTTGATCCAGGAACACTTTTTGAAAGATGTTTCTATCCCTATTGAATTGTCTTGGAACCTTTGTCAAAAATTAATCAACCATATATGTTTTGGTCTATATCTGGATTCTCTGCTCCATTGATCTATTTGTCTTTCTTTTTGCCAATACTATGGGTTTATAATATATATTTAAATCACGTTGACTAAATCCTCCAACTTTTTCTGTCACTAAAAAATTATTTGGTTATTTTAGGTCCTTTGCATTTAGATGTTAAGTTTTAAAATCTGTAAATTTCTAAAAAAAGAGATCATACTAGAATTTTGGTTGGGATTGTATTGAATCTATAGATAAATTTGGAAAGAATAGCCATTTTGGCAATACCGAGCCTTCCAGTCAATGAATCTGATATGTATTTCCACTTAATTAGCCTTTTAAAATTTCTCCCAGCAATGTTTTATAGTTTTGATGTACAGAACTTGGATGTCTTTAGATATTTTTCCTAAAGATTTTAATAGAATGCTATTTTCCTACTGTTTGCAGCTAGTATATAATAAATAATACACTTGGTTTTTTTTATATTAACCTTATACCTTATGACCTCGGTAAGTTCAATGATTAATTCTAGTAGTTGACTTGTTGATTTTTTAGCATTTTCTACAGTCGAAATATCAAATAAGGACCATTTTTATTCTTTCTGATCTCTTACCTTTTATTTTCTTATTGAACTGGCTAGGACCTCCAGTACAATGTTTAAAGTGGTGACAGCAGGTAACTTTGCCTTAATTATGACTGTGAGGAGAAAGAATACACTCTTCCACTATTAAGTATGATTTTACATAGTTGCCCTTCATCAGTTTGAGGATGTTACATACTTCCTTTAAGTAACTCTCCTCTATGTTGAATTTTGTAAAATAATTTCAATTATTGGTTTATCTTTCACCCTTTTAATATGGCTAATTACACTGATTTTTTTTTAGTGTTAAATTACCCTTACACTCCAGAAATAATCAAGTGTAGTCCTGATATTACCTTTTTGCTTTTATTTTCTTTTTTACATTGTTGGATTTGTTTTGCTAAAATTTGTTAAGGATCTTTTCTATCTCTGCTCATGAAGGATATTGATCCATAACTTTTTCTTTTCCCCTGGGTGGATTCCTTTATGAGGCTTTGTTACTAGTGTTATGCTGACCTGGTAAAATAAGTTCAGCAGTATTTCCCATCCTTTCTAATTTCTGAAGAGTTTGTTAGGATTAGCGCTATTTATACTTGCAGGTATAATAGAATGCACTGGTGAAACCACCTGGGTCTGGTGGTTTCTTTTTGGGAAAGATTTTAATAACAAATTCAATTTTGTTTATTAGATATAGGGCTATCTGATCTTCTGTTTTTCTTATGTCACCTTCAGCAAGTCGCATTTTTTAAGAAATGTATCCATTTCATATAATTTATCAAATTTCTTGTGTATAGGGGTCCCTTATGAGCCTTTAATGTTTACAGTATCTATACTGATAACACCTTTATCAATGATGATCTCAGTGATTTGTGTTTTCACTCTTTTGTCCTTGATTAGTTTGAGTCTAGCTTTGCAAATTTTGTTGATCTTTTCCAAGAAGCAGTGTTTGCTTTAATTTTTTGTTTTTCTCTTTTATTAATTTCTCCTCTTTTATTTCTTTACTCCTTTCTACTTGTTTTGGATTTTCTTATTTGTCTTATGATACCTTTAATTCATGTATTATTTAGGAGTATGTTTAATTTCAGATTCAGGAAAGAGGGATTCCTAAATATCTTATTATTACTGATTTCTAATTTTAGTTCTGTTATGGTTAGAGAATACTCTGTGTGGTTTAAGCTTTGAAAATATATTGTTTTATGGCACAGCATATTGTCTATTTTGGTTAATGTATCACATACATTTGAGAAGAATGTATATTCTGCAGTTTTAAAATATAGTACCATATATGTGTCATTATGTTGAGGTGAATGATAGTATTATTCAGATCTTCTGTGTTTTTGCTGATTTTTTTTTGTATAATTGTTCTGTTAGTTGCTAAAAGATATGCACTAAATCTCGTACTATAATTGTGAAATTGTTTCTTTCTCCCTTTAATTCTGTTAATTTTTTTCATGTATTTTTAGGTTCTATTCTTAGATGCCTACACTTAAGTGCCTAAAATTTATGATTTTATTTCTTCCTGATAAATTTTCACCAATATTAAATGTTCCACTTTATTCATGGTAATACTCTTTCTTATAAAGTCTATTTGATCAATCTATTAATATCCATCCCAGCTTTCTTATGGTTACTGTTTGTATGATACATTTCTTTTCATCCATTTATTTTCAAATTATTTGTGTCTTTGTATTTAAAGTGGGGCTCTTATGGGCAGCATATAGTTGAGTCTTGCTTTTTTATCTACTTTGCCAATTTTGCCTTTTAAATGGAATTAAAGTAACATTTAACCATTGATGTGGTTGGATTTGGGTCTATTTTTATTTATCCACTGTTCCCCCTTTGTTGACTCATTTTGATTATTTGAATATGCCTTAGTATTCCATTTTATCTATTGGCTTTTGGGCTATAAACCTTACTATCATTTTATTAGTTGTTGTCTATGGATCATAATACACCTACCTAACCTTTCACGTTTTGTGAATGTACCACTTGGTAGGTGTGAGGTCTGTGTGTTAGTGGGAGGCTACCCTTCCTGCCTGGGTTTTCGTTTCCCCATCAAGGGTCTCCTCCTTTCTGGAGCAGGGGACCACCCCTGCTGGCAGCAGACACCCAGGCCTGCCACCTGTTCCCCAGTCTGTCCCTTTACTCCTAGGCTCTGAGTAAGTGGGTATAGAACAGCAGCAGAATGAAGAGAATGGGTCTGATGCCCCACCCCTGGCTTTCATTCCTGCAGGCCCCTCTGAGCCCAGGCTGCCATTATAAGAGAAAGCCCTCATCGCAGAGGGGATGGGTAGGGACAGACAGAGGGGAGGCTTGGAGGGTGCTGCATTTGCCCATGGGAAATATAGTGTTAAAGCATTAGTACTGAAAATGGTGGAGAGATTCCAGAGTCATTTTATAGGTGGATGTGGGCTTCTGCACAGTCCTTTCATGATCAAAATGATAATAATAATCATACTAATAAGCACTATTTATTGACCACTGTCTGATTTACCAGTCATAGTGTTAAGTGGTAAGTATTTGACAAACATGGTTTCATCTAGGTCCCACAGGTCCATGACATGCATATTATTGTCATCTCCATTTCACAAATGAAGAAAGTTAGCAAGGAAAAGAACAAGGATTCCTTAAGTTGGCCAGGCCACTTCCCAACAGTGGACAGTGGGCCTGCAGATGGCCTGGGAATTCATCCCCAAACGTAAGGCCTTGGTAAGATTCTGATGGAGAAGTCAAGCCAAGTTCTTTAGACTCATTTTTACATACTACTAGCAGGGCCACACTTGTGTTATTGAGAGTCACTACAATTTGGTTTTCATAAACTGATATAAGCTCATGGCTGGGGTTTATCACACAATCAGTGTTTTACTGAGAGGTGGGTAGCTTAGCAGTACTGCTTTAGTTCCCCTGTCACCAAGCATGCATAGGGCTGCAGACCCATCATTTACACAGCTCCCCATTATCGGGTGTCCTTGCCTTTGTCTTGAGTTGGCAATCAATTTCTATTACTGTCTTCTTGCTCTTGAGTGATACCTCACTGTTATTTCAGCTTTATCGTTATTTATATAATTTGTGAGCTCTCAACCTTATAGTGAGTGGTGAAGTATATTGACATATTCACCTGTTATTTTCCAAGAGCTAAGTTGAAAAAATGTATATATCATATTAGACTAAACCAAATGAAATTGCCTATATGCAGCTATTTCTGCCTTAGGTGAAACCATATGAAACTCTTTTCAATCATTTCTAACCTACAAAAATGGCAATTTCATATGAATCAACTTAATCAAATGCAAATGATTCTTCCCTCATTTGCTAGGCAACTGTATAACTAATTCCCTCCAAATATGCCTGTACAGTGACACTTCATTGGTGATAGTATGCCTATAAATTCGTGTTATCTAAATAATTTATAACATTCTATGATTATATATTAGCTGTAAGAAAATTGCTGTTATTTTTTGTTTGAATTTTTTTCTGTGATCCAAGTTCTTGATTGTAACCTCATATTCTTTGAGTTTTTCATTTGTGTCCCTCTCTAATTCTTTATCATCACCTTATTCCTCTTCCACTATGAGGTGGAAGTGGATAGAACATATGGCTGTTGGGGTCTTTTGTGTCACCTAAACAGCCCTGGTCAAAGAAGTTTGAAAAGCACTATTCCAAGGGCTAAGGAGGTTCATCAAGTCCTACAACTGCTAATGTGCGGATTCAGGATTTAGTGTCAAGTCTGTTTGCCTTGAGATGGAGGACATGATGGATATTTTGGTAAATGGTATCAGTTACAACCCTATAGCTACCGATAAGAAAGCCCAGAATTCCATGGTGTTTCCTCAGGGAAATTAGGGTGCCAAAATTTACTGAGTGTCTACCATATGGCACTCTGCTTGGTAAGTTAGGTCTAACTTCATTTAATACCACAACAAACACTCTGAGTGTAGTATAACTAATGTGTTCAGGTGGAGAAGCAGGTTCACAGGCTTGAGTAGGAACTCAGTATTGTAGAACTGGTAGGTAGGTGGTGAGAGCAGAAAGCAAATTTCAAAACCCATTTAATTGTTTGCTGTACAACCTTTTCTTTATCCTTCCCCTCATCCTCAGTCCTCACCTCCATATTCAATTCATCATCAAATCCTATTGGTTCCACCTATAAAATGACTCTGGAATCTCTCCACCATTTTCAATACTAATGCTTTGACACTCTCTTTCCTGTGGGCAAATGCAGCACCTTCCTAGCCTCCCCTCTGTCTCAGTCCCTACCCATCCCCTCCATGTGACTTCCAACTTGTTCCACAATCCTATACACAGAGCTATCACGACCCACCTCTTCTATGGGCCTGCCATGCTTGCAGGGTGGGAGAGCACGTTACAGTCCAGCTTTCCAACCTACTTTCTGGGCCATCTGTGCCAACACCCCCTTTTCCCAGCCCCAACCCACTCCCTTTCCAGTCCAACCCCTTGGCCTCCAGGTACTTGCCTCTCAGGGCACCTGGAGGGACTTTTTTTTATCCTCCCACCAGATCATCATGCAGCAAAATCTCCTTCCTCCGAAGCCCAGTCACTGCCTGTGGGAGAGTCATCCCAGACTCTCCTTGGCGGCTCACCACTCCTCTTTGTATCCACAGGACTTTGTACATGTTTTTAATGACAGTTTCTATTAAGGATAGCTAGCTGTTGAAATGTCTAATCTATCTTTCCCACTTGATAATTAGCCCCTAAGGGGTAAGGGTCATGTATTTATTTTTGGATTGCCAGCATTCAGAAGAGTGCCTGGCACAAGGTCAGTACTCAATAAATGTTCATTAATGTAAAATACCCCCATATGGCCCCCCGTGCACATTAGTTACGGAGAAGCTGTTCAGTATAGCCGATTGGAAACTGAAGTGTGAACAAGGATGCATGAGGTCTAGTCCGGGCTCGCCCCCAGCGGGCTGTGTCACCAGGGACAGCACTGATCTGGGGCCTCTGTCCCTCCCTTATGGAGGGGAGGACATCTGAGAGGTCACATCCAGTGAGTTCATCCTTACAAATGTCTCTTTTTCTCAACAGGAGGAAAAGACCTTCAGCCCCCTCTAAGGAGAATCATGGCATACAACCAGGATCCTCCGGCTGAGACCCCCATCATCAAGTTCAAGGGCCAAGACTTCAGCTTCTTGCGGGATTACTGCCTAGGCAGAGGCCTGCTATTTGAGGATGAGACATTCCCTGCTGAGACTTCCTCCATAGGTCTGGGGCTTCTCAAGGGCCACAACCTCTCCCGCCTGATGTGGAAGCGGCCACAGGTGAGTGAGCCCCGCAGGAGCACACCCAGCCCCTGGGCCTTCTGAGATGCCCACCGTGGTACCTCCCACTGGAGGAAGTATGGGCCTGAGGCCTGGCTCTCAGGGAGAGCCCAAACCAAGTGGTGGAGGATGAAATCCACCTGGTCCCTTGGTGACAGCGTTGTACCCTCGGTGAGGTGGAAAGACCCCTGGGTTCTAACCCAGTTCAAACACCAAGCACATCCCTAGCTTACGTGCCTTGGTATTCCCGTCTGAAACTCTGGAAGCCGTGGGTCTGAAGACGGTAGTAGTTGGTCTCCAGGGGCTCTTCCGTCTCCATAACTCAGCCCCCCATCATCTCTGTCACTCTTTATTCTCTTCGGTTATCACTGTCTTTATCTTCTTTTCTCTTTTCATGGTAGAATTTACTCAAAGAGAAAATGTCTTATCAGTCACTTATATGATAGGATGAACTTAAATAATCACCTTGCCTCTCTCATTTATATTTGTATTTTCAATCTTGTAAAGGATTGATCACCTAAAAAGGAATTTCAGACATCAGCTGTAAAATTCGGGAGATATTTCATGGCAAGTTTCAAAGGCCCCTGGATTCCTCCCTCCCAACAGATGGCCATTATTTCTACTTTGCAGCAAGGAGCCCTGGTGGTGGGTTTTCTAGAACTATCTGTTTTGGGGCATGAAGCTCCAAGAGAAGTTAGCTTATTCAATATCCTCATAGTCTCATCAGGGTTACTGTTGATGCAAAGGACCCAGGTAAGGATCCTGATACCCAACCTCCTGTTCATACTTCCAAAAGCATCCAGCAGCTCTAGAACAGGAGAAAATAATGTAACACCTAGTGAGCTCATTACTGTAATCCCAGAAAAGGGTAACTGAGCACACATTAAGTGTCAAGCACTCTACTGAGTACTTTCAGTAAATCCAGGTTAGGTTATGCAGAAAAGGTATTTTCTGCTGACACAGAACTCTGGAGGTGCCAACTCTTGCCCTAACTTTGGACAGATTTGTAGTTTGGGGAAGGGAAGGGTTAGTGGGGATCAAATGGGGCTCAGGATGTTGCTTAAAGGTGGGTACTTCAGCCTTCCATGATCCATGTTACTAGCCAGAGGCACTAAGTCCCCCAACAGTAACTGTTCATCTGGTCTTCACCTCCTAAGGAGAGCTGAACAGAGAACTCTATTTAAAGTTTGGAGGGGTTATATTTTTTCCCTTTATTTTTAGAAGCTGAGATTCTTTTAGAAAGTGTTTGGTTTTGTTTTTTCACAAGGTGCTAAGTTACAGATGAGACCATATTTATAGTGTTGAAGAATTTATAACATCTCTATTTAGAAAGGGTTGAAAGTTTCTTATTATCTAATTCCAGCAACATCCCAGTTTATGTCTTTTGGGGGCAAGGAGAAACTGAGGCAAACAGAAGTGAAATGACTTAGGCAGAATCCTGCCTGGAATCTGAAATAGGGGCAGCCAGGGCCAAACATGTTTTACTCTTGTTCCTCCTCTCAGCCAAAAGCTTCCCCAAACTCTACTAGGGGGGGTCACATTTCATTCAGCACTTCCTTTAAAATGTTTATGTGGCCATGCCATTTCTTTGCATTCTTTATCACAACTGGCAGACCTTACATTTATGTAGTATTTTCCATAGTTTCCAGATGTCTTCTCTTGCTTTGTCTCCCTTGTTTTTCCCAATCTTACAAGAAAGAAAATAGGTTTAGGAGAAGTGGTGTAACCTGCACGACGTGACAGTAAGGGAAAGATCTGGAGTTCAAACGGAGATTCCTGACGCCACATGCTGCACTTTTCCTCATGGGGAATTGTGTGCCCAGTGGGACTCTGTTAGGATGTGGGTGGATGAGTGAGTGAATGAATGAATGAATAAATGACTATCACCAGGGCTTGGCGTGGGTTCCCAGCTCCATGAGTGCAGTAGAGGAGCCCTGGTTTGACCTGCTTTCCAAGTAGGATGGTGGAAGAGAAAGCCGGTGTACTTGTGTCAGCACAGTGACATCCTTACAGCTGTGACTGCAGACGCCTTGGGAGGGAAGCCACAGCCACATGGCCCAGCCCTAGCTGTGACAGCCGACGTGTATGTGGTGCTGACCATGCGGCAGGTGTGGCTTTAGGTGGTCTGACTCATGGAATCCTCACAGTAACGGTATGAGGAAATACTATCATTAGCCCCATTTTACAGATGAGAAACAGAACAGAGTTAAGTGACCTGCTTCAAGTGGTAGAGCTGGGTGCCTGGATCTAAGATCCGTGCTCCTAATACCACACTATATTGCCTCCCATAAGGCCTCTTCATAAGCTCCTGGTATATTCTGGGCTCCTGGTTGCCAGTAATACTTTGTGCACCAATAGAATCTTCTACCCCGTTTGGGTAACCAGGAATCACTCACTCTACCTTCTGCCCTTCTTTCTACTTTTTAGGTGAAAAATCCTGAGGGTAAAAATAAAATGTTATCCTTGGACTTTACATGATGACTTTAAGGACTAAATTAGGATGTAGCTAGAACAGTGTGCAATCCATTCTGAGCACCTACTAAACAGCTATTGTTGCTGTGATTAATTTGGAAGGGATGACAGAAGGTAGCAGCCTCAGGGGATAACCTTTTGGATCCCTCGGGCTTTC
Source organism: Manis javanica (assembly GCF_040802235.1). NCBI lineage: Eukaryota > Metazoa > Chordata > Mammalia > Pholidota > Manidae > Manis > Manis javanica. Next base: position 218,500,687 of record NC_133156.1, read on the forward strand.
ACAGTCTAGTCATCACAGCATCAGCCCTCAGCCAGTTTCAGCAAATGCTTTCATGGAGAAATGTAGGTCAGAGGAAACCATCTGGGGAGGTAGGGGGAGCCAGCAGGAAATGCGGACACTCCCTGGTACTCATCCAGCTTGGTAGGTACAAGGACAGGCCAAGAGTCAGGGCTGTGACACTAGGCTCAGCTTGCTATGAGAAAAGTTGTTTCATGTCCCATAATGTTCTCTCTCTCTCTCTCTCTCTCTCTCCCTCTCTCTCTCTTTCTCTCTCCCTCGTCTTCCCTCCCTCTAACAATTAGCCTAATCCATTTTGCTGCTGAAACTTTGAAGTAGAAACCCCTTTATATCTTGGTTTGCTCAGCTTTTCTCTATTAAAGAAACTTTCAGCCCACCCCACACACTCCCTCTACCGGCAGGCCATGTACTGGCCAGTGACTGTGCACTGAGCAGACAGCACCCAGCTGGTGGGACCCAACTCCTCACCAGCCTAGATGCTTCCTATAACTCCCATCTCAGCAAAAAACAGTGCTAAGAATTATACCTATACGTGGAGTATCTAGTGATTTTTCTCTGAACTAATTTTGGTGTTAGAGTGACTTTTAGAATTCTTACATCATGAATATTAAGAAATCCTACTTATCAAGCATGTACATGTGTTAGGTATTGATCTAAACACTCTACATACAACATTTCATTTAATTATAACAGGCCTGAGAGGTAGATGACATTATTATTTTCAGTCAATAAAGCAGGGCTGTGCTAGAGAACTTCCTGTGATGATGGAAATGTTCTCACTGCACTATTCAATACAGTAGCCACTAGTCACATGTGGCCCTTGGGTGCTTAGAACTCTGGCTAGTGCAACTGAGGGATTGAAGTTTTAATTTAATTCATTTAAAGTGGCCACATATGACTTGTGACTACCACACTGGACAGCACAGAATTGCTGATACCGATTTTCACAGCAGAGTCACCACTGTGTATCAGACTGAGACACTGAAATTTCATCTTTGTACCCATTCTTTAGCCGAAAACATTTTACTTCTCAACTGAAGAATGAGTGTGGGCCCCAAACCTGCTGTCTGATGGGTGTTCAGAGTTCAGCACCCAGTTCCTTGGGGAAACTGGTCTGTGGTCACCCCAGAGTGAAACATTACCTACCTGGGCAACAACTTACAGGGCAGAGTTCCTGAAAAGATCAGTCACTGGGAATGATTCATCTGGGACCAAAATAAGTTCTTCAGAAAAGGAAGGTGCCCATATAACCAAGTGGGGATATGGGTGTAGGTTGTAAAGGGGACAGAAAGTGAACATGCCAACAGCCCATTGCCATTGAGCCAAGGGACTTTGGTGCCAATACAGCAAAGCTGTCTAGTAAAAATAGAAAGGGGAGTGGCACTGCACCTGGCCCGGCCTGAACTCCGGCCTCCCTCTCCGCACATTTAGCCTCTGTCTGAATGCCAAGTGCTAAACCTGGTGCTCCCTCTCCAAGAGCAGCGTGCTGTCTGGGGAAGTACGAGAGCAGCCTTTGAAAAGAATGCAGGAATCGCTGTCCAAAACACTCAGACTGATGTCACATTGGAGGAGACACCTCCAGAGACAACTTCAGGAGAGTACCTGGTTTGGTACTATCCCAAGAGGGTATTTTCTAAGATGCCAGGGGCTGTCATACTACTTCTGGCATAACCAGAGCTTGCCCCAAATTCTGCCTTGAGAAAGGGCTCCACCGTCCAGAACGAAGTCATTGAGATCACTTAGACTGACTATGGCTGATGGCTTTTGTCTTAGCATTCTCCAGAGAAACAGAACCAATAAGAGATAGATAGATACAGATAGATTAGATGATATAGATATAGATATAGATATAGATATAGATATAGATATAGATATAGATATAGATATAGATATAGATATAGATATAGATAGATACAGATATGGATGTAGATATAATTGAACATCACTGATAGGAAATATATAGATGTGTCCTATTGATGTATTTATTATGAGGAATTGGCTCACTTGATTATGGAGGCTGAGAAGCCCCATGATCTGCCCTCTGTAAGCCAGAGACCCAGGAAAGCCATTGTTGTAGTTTAGTCTGAGCAGGAAGGCCTGAGAACAGGGTGGGGGTGGGTGGGGGGAGGGGCAGGGCACACGATGGTATAATTTGTGGTCCAAGAGCAGAAGACCAGTGTTGGGCCCAGCTCAGTGGTCAGGCAAAGAAGGGGGCAATTCTCCCTTCCTCTACCTTTTGGTCTGTTCAAGCCTTCAGTGGATTGGATGGTGGTCATCCACACTGGGGAGGGCAACTTGCTTTACTGAGTCCACTGCTTGAAGGGCTAATCTTATCTGGAAAACACCCTTACAGACACTTAGAAATAATGTTTAGCCAAATATCTGGGCACCCCATGATCCAGTCAAGCTGACACAGTTAACCATCAAGGCTTCCTTCTGTGCAAATGATGTTTGGGAGCCCTCAGAGGGCTGGTCCATGTCACAGAATCAGAAAACACTGACTCCAAGAGGCCCCTACCTGCTGGTCTGGCCGGTGGGGAGGGGCTGAGCACTACGGAGCCAGATTTCTGGTTCACAGCCTGCTTCCTGTGTGATCTGCAATAAATTGCTCAGCCTCTCTGAACCTGCTCCCTTGTCCTGATGGGGCCTCAGAACTGTCTGAGTTCTGTGTAATTCCTGAACTCTACCCATGGCTCACTTTCTAAATCTAAACTGTGGGGGGGTGGCATCCAGCAGTCTCTATGTCTGCAAAGCTCCAGACGATTCTGAGTCACATTCTGGGTGGAGATGCTGCCTGCTACCAGGCTTACCATGCTCACTTCACTGCCCTGGTGTGCCCAGCCCAGCTGGTGACAGGGGACCTGCCCAGAGCCTGAGCATTTCCATTTTCCCAGCCATCTTTACCTGTTTTCTCTATGCACCTTGTTCCAGGAAGTCAGCCCAGCAGACTAAAACTCTTCTGGGTATGATTTCCATCTCTTCCTGCCTTTGCTCTTTCTGGATCTTCCAGCCCCCGTCTAAAGCCCTGGGTGGGGAAGACAGGCTGCTCAAGAGGACATGAGACAGAGATGCTGGTTTTGTGCCCAACTTTGCTATAAACGATTCCAGTGTTTACCCATGAACTTGATTTGACTCTTGATTTTTTATTTGAAATATTTGCTATTTAATTTTCACAACATTAAAATATCTTTCTGTTCCTCACCAGCTAAAATTCTGGGTTTTGTTAATTTCAGTTTTTATGATTTTGGTAAGTCAGAGGAAGTTGGGCATTTATCAGATGCCTTCATGGCATTTATTAGGGTAGAAATTGTTTTATCTTTGGCTCATGTAAATGCTATTTTATATTATTAGATATCCTGATATGAAACCATTCTGGCATCCAGCATGTCTGTGGCAAACCCTCTTGATGCTAGTGGGTTAGTGTTATAACTTATTGTTGATTCATCTCCCGGGTTATTTATCTCAGTATATTTTCATAAAACAAATGCAGACAGTACTGTCTATAAGTTTCCGTGTTTTTTTCTCTCAAACGTTTGTCAACCAGGCTATGCTGTCTTCTTAAAATAAATGGTGGCAGGATTCTTCTTTCTTTGTTTTAAACACTGCAACTCTAAGTGACACAGAAATTGTCTAAAGTCTCTCTAAAGCTTGAGAGAACTCAGCAGGAAAATCACGTATACTTAGAAGCCTTTACAAAGATATTAGGGAGGTATTCATTGATCATTTAAAAATACTATTCCAAGGTTATTGATCTTTTCAGATTATTTACTAACTAATCATTTATGGCCACATTAATTTTTGTCAGAAAATCATTAGTATTTTTAAATCAACAAGTATAGAATTTTATATCATGTTTTTACAGCACTAGAACCTCATTTTTATTTCTAATTTTATTTGGGTTTCTCAACTATGATTGCTAAAGGTAAGGTCTATGTAACCCTTTTCCACCTAAACAGAACAATTTATTTGCCTTATTGATCTTCCTGTTTTTCTATTTTATAATTCCCTAATTTTTATCTTTATCACTTCCTTCCACCTATATCTATGAGGCACTTTGTGTCTTTTCTAATATCTGTGAGTTGAGTGTTTGATTCATGCTTTCATTCTATTTTGTTTAATCATGAATGCATTTGAGGCTCTGGGTTTGGCTATGAGTATGGAAATATTTTGAAAATATTATAGAAGAAGGGAATCAATATTTATTGAACACTGAAACTTGTCTGATGCTGTGCTAAGTATTTCACATCCTTCCTCTTTTGTAAAATGGGAAGAATGCTGCTTTGCAAGGGTGTTGGGAGATGATCTGCAAGCAAAGCACCAGCCCTCCGCAGGGGTTTTATCTTGGCAGCTAGTGCTCTGATTGCTTTATCATTTGAATCTCCCATTTTAAATATCAGAATGCTGAGGCTCAGCAAAGTAAAGGAAGTTGCTCAAGGTCACCGAGGGAGAGGGTGCAGGGCAGGATTCCACCTGAACTGACTCTAGAGCACACCCAGCCTTCCTCTGCCCATCCCTGGAGGGAAGCCGGGAGCAAACACTGAGCAGAGCGGCAGCTGTGGGGAGGTCAGAAAAGCTGAGCAAAGTTGTCTCTGTTCCTGGTCCAAAACCCCCCCACAATGCCTGCACCCTCTTGTTTAATTCTCGTGAGTGGAACATCAGGGGCATCTGCTTGCTGACAGCAGGTCTCCGTTGAGCCCTTTACTTCCTTTCCCAGTAGAGAGGAGGGGGACAGTTAGAGCCACTAAGGTGCCCCAAGCTGTTCGGAAGCTGTGAGGATCGCTCCCTCCATGGCCCTGCGTAAAGTTCTACCCTGCTTGCTCGTGCTGGGGGAGACCCCCAAGTTCTGCCCAGCCGTGGCCGGGCAGAGAGTCAGGCTTGGTGCCTCTACCTCTGGAGGGCCTGGGCCTATGTATGCGTCTCTTGGCTGTTTGAGAAGGCCAGTCATTTGTAAAGAAAGCAATGGGAAGTGGTTGAGTGAAGTGGTTAGCCCTTACATAGGAGCTGGGCTGCTGTGTTGGCAGACATACACACCTTTGTTTGCCCCTAGGCACCTCCACAAGGAAACTGGCAGTTTACAAAGGGCTGGCAGGTCTCACAAGGCACAGGACCCCACATATTCATGGCTATTGAGCAAATAAATTCATTTCCACTTTACTGCCCTGCTCTCTGGGGATTTAATTGTCAATATGAAAAGAAGTGATATAGGAACAATTACCCAATTATGCAAATTTATTCACTGGGAATCCAGGAAGACTGGCACAGAGAGGATGCTGAGCCTCACCCTGTGCACTCGGAGCAGGGGGAAACCCAGAGGCTTCGAGGCTGGAGCAGGAGCCAGACCACTGGTCCTGTGTTTCCCCAGAGTGCTTGGGGACCCCCTTCAGGAGCTTTCACAGTCCTCATGTCTGCTGAGAATTCTCCAAATTCTCCCTAAACATAATGAGGTAGGGCAGGGAAATGGGACAAGGGTCATGCCGTTGTAAAATCTATTTACCCTGCGAAAAGGCCTGGGCTTATTCTTTAATTTAATCTATAGTCTGTTCTTCCTCTTCTTCCCTCCCCTTAATCAATTAAGTAACTCTGTAACCAGAATAGGAGATAGACCTCCAAAGTGTAAATGAACCTATGTGGATAAAGAATGCCAAGATCCAGACAAACACAATCACCTAATGACCCTATTCTTCAGACAAAACTTCAAAGGAATTATGAATTACCAGTATACAGCATGCCTTATGCTGACCCCTACCCAAAAGGCCCTATAAAGCCCCAAACCCCAAACCCTTAAGTGCACCTCCCCTCTGAGCTGCCCACACTCCCCTTTCTTTGAGTGTGTACTTTTTAAATCAAGCATTCTCACTGCTCTATTTACTGCATTTTGTTTTTGAGCTCTTCCAGTGTGACTTTGTCACTTTACTATTTCATTTGATTTTCCAGATTTAAGCACAAGTCTTCACTCTGTCTCTGTTCTACTCCAGATAAAGGGAGGGGCTACTGAGAGCTCTGATTCAGACTTGCAAGATCCTGACACCTGAGTGACCCACACAAGACTGGCTGTACAATCACACTCTTTAGTAGCCTGCCTAAAAATCTCCTTTCTTTGGCTTTGCAAAGTCCTCAGAACATAGTCTCACTCAATCCAGTACTCTGCAGCTCCCCCAAACCTTGGGGTGGTTGAGACTTAGTTCCCACACCATGCAGATCCAAGCAGACACTAGACACTAAGTGACCCTAGCTTCAGGAGTTGGAAAAAGATGTGCCCTATGCCAAGCAGGAGTTCAATAGACTTCCCTTTCTTCCCTCTGCTTTTCCTTGCTCTCTGCTGCCTGCAAGGCAGCTGCCATTCCCTGCTGCTCTAGCTTTAATGAATTCCTTCCTTACCTACACTCATCCAACTTGCTTGAGAATTCTTTCTCATTCAGAGTTAAAACCCCACCCCTGTCCAAGTTGAGGTTTTTCCTAGTACTTCACCTAGTGCACAGGGAGAGACCTCCCCAGACAAAGCTGCCTGGCAACAGCTGCAGCATGCAGAATCTCCTAGTGAACCCCTTTCTGGGATGGGCAGGTGCTATGTGTGTTAGGGGTTGGGAAAGGACCGGTGCTGAGTAACAGCACCTGAGATGAGGTACTGGGGTCTTCTAGAGTCAATCTGTGAGTTAGCAAAGATCTGAGTCATGGGCATCCTGTACAGCACATAGTTGGACTTGACCCTGGAGCCCAGGATACCTACTCTGAGAAATGTCATTTCACAAGGAAAGCTTTATTATGTTTATAAAAGTTTCCTCTAATAAAGGTATCATATTCTTTTTTTGGTTGTTTATAACCTCTTAAGAAAACACTTTCTTTTGGGACCTGGATAGTAGATTGTCTGATGTAAGGATCCTTAGTCCTTATTTATGTTGTCTCTTCATACCGTTTGCTTATGCATTTATTGCCTGTCTTTTCAGTTATATATATCCCTTTGACATCAGCCCTCCTGGTCGCAATAAAACCTAAAGGATGAGGGGAACTTTCCTCACTCAGATTTTAAGCACCTATTTAAGAATTAACCTCTGTCCCTCAAAGACGAAATGAGTGATGTCTTGGACACCACACTGGGACGCAGAGGAATGGATGATGTTCATGGCTTTTCTCCCTTTTTCCTAAGGATATATTAGAGGGTAGATCTGAGCCTCATTTCATCCTGGAAGGTGTGAGCAGATTTGACATCCGACAAGGAAAAGCAGGTAAGAACTCAACCTCTTCCCTTCCAGCCCTGGGAAGCGAAGGCTTTCCTTCCAGGCAGCCTGCCTGAAGTCAGCCTCCAGACAGAGGGTGGAGGATGGTGCCCACCCAGACCCACCGAATTTCTGACAAGGCAAGGAGGCACCCTCAGTGTGGCTGTGGACGGACTGTCTGCTCTCCCTCCCACAGCCTGCAAGCCAGCTCAGCAATGGGTGTGTAGAGACATTTAGGGTGAGGAAGTATCAAAACAAGGGAGAAAAAGGGCACAGTTTATTCTGAGCACTGAGTAGAAGCATCAGCTGCTGGAAGATGGGAAGGAAAGAGCTGGCTCCAGTGAGTCCTTCTGCCACTTGTCTCTCAGACAGAAAAAAACAGTTCGTTATCCAGAAGAAGCACAGACTCTGGTAACAAAGACCTGTGAGATGCATGGGGTGGGACTTCCAGGGGTGTCCAATAGACCTCTCTTGGCTTATGTCCCCTCACAGCAGATTGCTGGTTCCTGGCGGCACTGGGCTCCTTGACACAGAGCCCACAGCATCTGCAGAAGATCCTGATAGAACAAAGCTTTTCACATCAGTACGCAGGGATTTTCCGTTTCCGGGTATGTGCCCTGCTGGGACACTCCTTACATGGGGTTCTCTGTGAGACAGGGAGAATATTCTTACATATTATCAGGGTCTGGTAGCCTGAGATCGGAGAGTCACTTATGAGTTAGTTACTCTGCCTACCTCCAGAAAAGGCTTTGAGCTCTTGATCTGACAACACATAAGGGAGATGAAGGTTAAAATATTTTCTTGTAAATAAAAAGGAATGAAAGAAACAATCAGCCAAAAAAAACAAAAAAAAAAGTCTGTGATCAAGAACCTGGCACATCATTGAGCTTTTGTCTCTGTCTATCCCTGTGTTAAATCCTGCTATTTTGATTACAGTAGCTCTAGAGTAAGGAGCAATATCTGGTAGAATAAGTTCTCCATTATTCATCATTCTTTCCTCAAAAATATCTCCATAATTCTCGCACACTCTTTGAAGAGAATTTTTAAATCATTGTGTCTAATTAAAAAGAAAAGGCACTGTGACACAGAGTGAAGCAGCATTAAATTTATGTATCAATTTGGAAAAATTACATTTTTATTATTTTAATTATTCCTTTCCAGAAACGTGATAAATCTTTCCATTTATTCAGGACTAGTTTTATGGCCTTCAATAAAATGTTATAGTTATGTTTTCATATTGGTACCATAGCCATCCTGATCAATGTATTCTCAACTGTTTTATAAGTTTGTAGCTAAGGTGAATGAGATTTTCCCCAAACTAGATCTTGCTGGAAAGAGAGAAAGTTCTCTTTGTTATATATTGAATCTAACCATCTCACAAAATGCCTTTATTAGTTTTAGTCTTTTTCTCTAGTAGAGTCTGGATTTTTTAGTTGCCTAATATACTCTGCAAATAAAGATAATTTTATATCTTTTAATATTTATAGAACTTATTTTGCTCTTTTGCCTTGTTGCATTAGTTAAAACGTTACTATTTTGAATAAGAATGTCAGGAGCAAAGCCCTGTCTTCTCTTGATTTTAGTAACTACTCTGCCATTCTTTTAATACTGCTGGTTCAATTTGCTAAAACTTTTATTAGAATTTTTGCATCTATATCACAGGTAGAATTGTTTTAGTTATTTATGTTATTTTTATCATGTTTGAGTTATGCTAGCTTTTAAAAATGAACCTATTGAGCTTTATATACTTTGATGTGAAATAATTCAGGTAATGATTGTTAATCATATATTATCTGTTCTTTGAAAGTAAAATAGACAATATTTAAATCATCTGGACCTGCTTCCTTTTTAAATGTGATTTCCCTAATTTTCAAATGTGTTCAATAGCTGTTGATCTGCTTGGGTCTGTTATTCCTTCTGGAGTTAATTCTTGAATGTATATTTCACCAAGAAAACCAACTCTTTTTTACATAGTTCCATATTTATTGACCAAAAGTTGCTTATGTAAGTCTCTGAAAATTCATTTAATTTCTTCTAATCTCTGATTAAATCTACTTTGTCAATCCCCGTGTTGTATTTTTATTTTTCCTTTTTTCCTTAAATCAATCTGTTGTGTTAGTTTTTTAACAAATCAACTTTTGATTGCCTTTTGGGGTTTTGTTTCTTATATAATTAACTTCAATTTATGTTTATTAATTCCTGTGTTATAGTATTGTACTTCCCGTGTACACTTGATATTCTTTATTTAATAATAAAAGCTTTTAAGACTATAAATTTTCCTCTCAGATTACATTTATAAGTTTTAATATAAAAACATCTTCTTTGATTAATTTTAAGATAATATATTTTTAGTTTTAAGTTTGGCAGGGAATCTCTTTTGGTGGTAAGGTTTTTGATTTATTGTACTATGATTTGAAAATGCAATTCATAAAATCTCTACATTTGGGGAAAATATTTAAAGGTTTATTTATGAGCAAGTCCACAACAATTTTTGTAAAAATGCTTCATGGATATATGAGAAGTATATCTTTAATCCAATGGTCACAAGTTTTATATATAGAATCAAGCTTTCTGATTTTCAGATGATCTTTTCTGCAATTGTCTCTTTTATCTTGGCTTACTTTTTGTCAGCTTTATTTGTCAAATTCTAAAATAATTGTATTGAAATCCTTCTCCAAAGTTATAGTTGCCAGGTTCCTGTAAGATTTCAAATGTTCTGGCTTTGTACTTTTCCTTCTATATTCTTTGGTGCCCAGAGGTTTTATGTTCTTGCTCTCTGGTTGTTGGGATAAAGCTTACATAATATTCCTCTTTGTTATATTTAACACTTTGAGCCTTGGACTCCTCTTTATCTGGTATTAAACAGCCACTCCAGCTTCCTGATATTTACAGTTCCCTGTTATAGCTCTTCTCATCCCTTCATTATCAGTTTCATTTTCACTATGTCTCTTACTCAAAGCATATTTAAAACTTATTGCTCATCATTGTTTCTTTCATCTGTCATGTTCCCTTAAGATTTTTGTTTTTTTAAATTTCTTCCACTTTAGGGTAGGAGTAGTTCCTCAAATAAATTCCTCAAATTACATGAGTGTTTTCCATTTGCTCTTACTTAAGAATGATGTTTCACTTGTACCACATTCCCTTTCCTCGAGAGCCTGTAAATGTTATTCCTTTGTCTTGAAGCTTCTGATGTTGCAGAAGAAAAATCCAGTGCTACTCTGTGTTCTTGACTTTGTATGCAACATGTTCTTTCAAACTGCCAGCTGGCAAGAAGCTCCCTCTCTCCTTAATGTTCAGAAATTTCTCTGGAAGGTGTTCAGTTGGGTGCCTTCTTAAAATTAATCTTGCCTGAAATTCAATGAGCCTCTTCCTTCTGAAGACCTACTTCCTTGTTCTATTCAGCTAAGTTTCTCTTCATTATTTCTGGGTGTCTCCTTTATCCTGTTCTCTCCTCCTGAAGTCCAACTATTCGCATGGTAGGTCTTCTAACTCTTCTAACAAGTGCCCAGGTAATGCTGCTTCTGGTCCAAGGATCACACTGAACAGTGAGGCAGAGGATGCAGGGCTCCTGTGTCTGAGCTCACCTCAGGGTGGCATGTGTTGGTGGAGTGACAGGTGGTTAGGACAACTTGAGGCCCAGGCAGGACATGCTCAGCCCTTCTGGGTGGCAAAGAAATTTCCACTGTTCTCCAGAAATAGCTGGAGTGCTCACCTCCATACGCCTCTTCTCATCACTCTGAGTGTGGGTACTGCTCTCCAGAAAGGGCCTGATGCCTGGGCATCTTGGATGCTTTGCCCCAAACACTTTCCCTCAGGCACTTGGGTGTAGGCAAATGGCACCAGCATGCTTCCTGGAGGGCACAGACGTCATCCAGATGCCAGCCCACCCCACCCTGAGAGGAAATGCAGACTGGCGGTCTCCTTGACCACGAGTCAGGCCATTTGCATCCTTTCTAGGAATGAGGGCCCTGTCTAGTGTTCCCTTTGTATAGGGAGAGCAAATTTGGTTAGCATTACTGGTGTGAGAAGATTGGGGCAAGGGTGACTTCTGAGGGGGAACCAGCCAGAGGAGTTTATTCAAGCCAGGACTCCCTCATTCTTAACTGCCTGCTGTGCATCAGGCACTATCCTAGATGCTGAACAGAAAGGCTATTAAGAAGTTCCTACTTTCCAAACTAGGATCTCACTTTCAGTCTCATCTGACCCTGGTCATAGACCTATGGGGTAGTTTTTACTCTTACCACCATTTAACAGATGAGGAAACTGAGTCACAGAGAATTAAGTGTCTCACCCAGTGTGTGCTGCTTAGGGAACTAAAAGCAAAACCAGGGCTCAGGCATAGTTCCATGGACTGGCACTGTTTACTGCACTTTGCTATCCCATTGAAACTGCACTGCAGATGGGGCTGTCCTCCCAGTACCCCACATCTAGCTTTTCCTGGTGCTCCCAATGCGTTTCATGACCTCCCTCCTAAGAACACCTCACCCGCCTATGCATCGTACTGCAGCCGGGACTCAGGTCCTCAGCTGTGCCACACCCAGCTGCATTGTACTGCCTCATTAATGACAGAAAACATCTTTGCTTTGTCTCCACTGACATCTCTGTCTCAGTCTCCCTGTCTACTTTGAAAGTACGTCTGCAGCTGGATGCAACAGCCCAACACCTGGAATATCAACTGTAGGAAAGGCCATGTGGATGGTTTTTCATCACTGCTGAGCATATGATAGATCACATCCACCTAGGACTCCCTTGTTCTTAATGGCCTACTGTGCACCAGGCACTGTCCTAGGTGCTGAACAAAAAGGCGAGCCCACCTGTCACAGACTTGCCTTTGTGGAGGCCCAGGCCTGAAGCTGGAGGCCCTGCTGCTTATCCAGCATGGGGGAGAACAGCAAAGAACCTCCAAAAGGCTGGCTTAGATACGAGTTTTCCTCATTTGGCGATGTCCCCAGGTGAACCATTAAGAGTCGAATGTTGAAGACTGAAACAGTCTGTTTTGGAGAGAAACATCTGGTTCATTTGTGCTCTTAGCAGGAACAGTGCCAACCAGTTCCATTTCTGTTGCTCTGATGGCAGCCGCTTGATGTGACGAGAGGAGGGCCAGAGTGAAGCTGTAACAGCTTGGTCTTCATGAGCGATCCTCGTCCTTCAGCCTCCAGGCCTTTGCTTACACTCTCCCTGCCATCTGGGATGCCTTTCCTGTCTCCTAATCACCTGCTTAAACCCTGTGTCCTCCCTCCAGCCCCTGGCCTACGGCAGGCACTCCCTCCCCATTACAGCACTCTGTGGCCACTGTCCTCCTTTGTTGTTTGGCGTCTGGTCCCCCTACTGCCATTTTGCATATAAGATGTGCCAGAATCTCATGTGTGTCTGAAGCTCACAAAAGACTTGCCGAAGTGAGGCCAGAGTTAGTGGCAAAGTCAAACGAGAACCCAGGTCTCCTCCCTCCCAGTATTTTCCTTGACTAACTCTATGTGTGACTCATCGGTCCGTGGAGATGACACGCTGGTCCCCTGTCCGCCAGCCTGAGCTGGGATTTTGTTCTGCATAGTGTTCACTGTTGCCCTGTGGAGGTCATGTGGTGACCGTGGTTATCTTTTGGTGTGGGTGGGGGGTCCAAGAGTTCCCTCCTGCCCCAACTCCACTGAGGCATATCTTCATCTCTCTTCCAGTTCTGGCGGTGTGGCCAGTGGGTGGAAGTGGTAGTTGATGATCGCCTCCCTGTCCTGAACAAGGAGTACCTGTTTGTGTGTCCTCGCAGCAACCAAGAGTTCTGGCCCTGCTTGCTGGAGAAAGCCTACGCCAAGTGAGGATGGGCCCAGCCCTCAGCCCAGGGCCTCAGTGCCGGCCCTGCCTGCCCAGTTGTTTGCTCTGACAGCTGCTCCCCGTTAGCTGGCCCCAGGACTTTCCGCAGCTCTGCCAGATGCAGGCAGTGCCCCTGGGAGCACCAAAGCCTTGGCCACCCAGCTGGGTGTCCTCCATAAATGGCCACTGTGTAGAAGCTGTTGGGGGCATTGGGAGGAACCCAACGGCACATAGCGAGGGGTGGTTGGGGCAGGGCTGGACAGAGATGCACTAACAATGATATTATTGCAAGGGCTGGACTAAGGGCCCAAATAAAATATAATATCATGGTTAAAGTCTGATGAGAGGAGAGAGGAAACAATCTTGACTTTCTGATTCACAGGAAGTCAGCCTGAAATTGCATAGAGTCAGTGGCATGAAGTGAAGCCTTGAAGGATGGGTAGAATTTCAGCAAGGAGAGAGAAGATATGTTGGGAGGCATCCCCAAAATTGGGAATGATTCTTGCTAAGACCTAGGGGGCAGGGCAGTTCAAAGTGAGGTCAGGGCAGCTGGGGGCCTGGTGTGGCTGCTGGGATTGTATTTATATGTGGCGCAGGGCAGGAGCTGTTCGTAATTATATGACCCAAACACCTTGAATCGGGGACTACCTTCTGATGTTAGCAAACCCAAATTCTTATAAACACCCCAATTCACATATTTCATTTGGACTCTTTGGGTTGCTTTTCTTCAGCAGATGTTTATTGGGCATTTGATCATAGGCCAGCAACTGTGCTTGGCATGAGGGAGAGAGTCTCAGACTGGCTTAAGTAGGTATGTGCAAGTACATTTATGTGTAAGATAGGGACCCACACAGATGAGGGACATACCAGGGCTAGAGGGCAATTCTAGGAGACTAAAGGACCCCACCTTTCTGGAGAAATGAGTAGTAGAGTGTATCAACAAGTCAGGTTCCCCCAAGATTGTCTTAACCAACCCCTCATTTTACAGCTTGGATAACCAAGACTCCAAATAGTGATGTAATGGCAGGTGTAAGTAGCTAGCCTGAATTTGCTGAGGTCTTTAGCTATTGACTTGGGTGTAATAAACCTGCAGACTCCCCCAGTCCCTGCCTTCCTGGAGGCCACAATCTGAACAGCCATCCATCTCAATAAGTCTTTTTTTTTTCTTTTTTTGCGTTCTTTCTTTTGAGCCAAGTTGTGAAAAACTAAAGCCATTGCTCGTTTCCAGTGTCAGAAAGAGCTGTTCATTAGCACTGAGAATGAAGCCCAGATAACAGCCAAGGTTGTCAAACCAATCCATATGTTTGGGGAGGTTAATTCACTTCCAAGCTACTTACACAAACACTGCCACTATCTTTCCAGTATAGATTCAGCCCTCACAACTCCAGGGCCTCGTTTATTCCTTATATAAAAGGAGGAGGATGGCCATTCACTTGAAGAATTAGAAAGTTTGCAGAATAAAATGATGACTTTGACCCCATTTTACTAAGAGCCAACCTAAAGCAATCATTCAGCTTGAAAAGAAAATGGGAAACTAGACCTAGAAGCCACATACCACCACTGAAAGAAATCTAGTGGAGTATAAAATGTTTCAAACTAGTAAGCTATTTAAGAACTTTTCCCTCCAACTAAACAAGAAAGTTACAGAACTCAGGAGTGAATCAACTAGCATTGTAGCATATCAGAGCTGGAAGGACCTCTGTCAATGTAGACTCTGACCTCCCCCTTTGAAAGATGAGGAAAAATTGAGGCTCAGAAAAAATGACTTACCCAAGGTCACATGGTGTTGGAGGCTAAGCCAGTGCGAGAACCATTCTCCGTAGTCACGTGCTGCTCTGTCACACCTTGAGGCCATCAGCCCTTCAAGGGAAGGACTTATCTTTTTGCTTCCTTGGAACTCAGTGCCTGGCACACAGAGCCCACCTGGAGAAGCCATCTGTCCAGATGGAGATGACCCTCTTTTCCTCCAAGGGTGTAGACAAGGCCAGGTGAACATGTGGATCCCAAACATTGAACTATCCTTGTAGCTGGAGAGATTGGAAATGAATTGGTCAAGTCAGCCAGATTTGGAAGAAAAAAATCCACACAGATTTTTTTTGCCCCAGAGATCATAAAATAGGAGATTGGTTGACAAGATCTGGTTGGCTGCACATCATCCTTTATGGAATCTCTGCAGTTAAGAATTGCAGCATTTCAGCAACCTTTTTGGCTCTGATTTAGACATCTGATTTCTTCCCTCTCTCATATCATTGCTGGGCAGATAGACATTTCCCCCAAATGAGGCTGAAGCAGAGGGACGCAAACAAGGCTCTTTCAGAATTCCTGGGTTCTGGTGACATGGCATAGTGACAGGTGTGATAAACACCGTGCTCTTTATCTTTCCATTCCTTTCTATTTCCTGTCAGCAAAGGGGGCTAAGAATAGTTGCTACGTTCCTGAAGCATCAGCAGCATTTGTGAGCTCATGTTTGTGAAGCAGAGAGATAGCTCCTTGTCAAAACACCCAGCCGCTGTTGGGCCAGGCTTTGTGGGCATTGCGGAGAGGCCCCTGAGAGAGGGGACTGCTGGTGAGGGCCATTCCCTGTGCACTGGGTGTCTCTGTAGTGACCACACTTGTCTGGCATGGGCGCAGGACACCAGACAAGGCCCTTAGGCAGTGGGCCTGAAGTGTCAGGATAGGGCTCACCAGCTGCTTTTCTGGAGTGGCTCTGGTGCAGCCCAATCTGACGCCAGGGAGGACCTCTGAGTGGACCACCAAGAAGGGGCGGCTGCAGTGCAGGAGGTCACACTGATGAACTGGGCGGTGGGTTCCAGAACTCTGGTCTTTGAGCATTTCTACTGCCCTCAGCAAAACCCTCTTTATCTAGGACCCAGAGCCAGAATACATGTGGGAAATCAAGAGAATCAGGCATTGAGACCCAACTGGGCATGAACGGTATCAAAGGCAGGCTTTGCAGTTAACTAAGCAAACACCCCAGTGGTAAGAGTGTAGTACCAGGTGTAACCCTGGGTCAAAAAGGGGGAGAGATAGGAAGATAAGATTCAGAACCAGTTTTATAAACAAGTCGAGATCAGTCTATCTCATGACATGTGGATCCCATGGCATGTGGATTCTGTAGAATAGCCCTTTTTGTTCTATGTATGCTTAGCTTCCTTTAATAAAAGATTTTCTAAGCCATCCATGGGGTTTGTGACTGGAACAGTGTCCTGCTTAGAGTGAGTATCTGGTAACATATTTTCTGAAGTGAATTTCTGTGGATTCTGGGTGATCCCTAGGAGGAGAGAATGGCAGAGGTGGCGGTACAGTGAGAAAGGGGTGCCTGAGGAGCCCCAACAGCCGATCCAGTCAGCCCCACTGGTAACCAGGTGAAAGGCGGAAGACAGGATGGAGATGGGTTTGTCCAAGGTCACCAGCCCGATTAGATCAGCAGGCATGGATATGGGCCCCTGCCCCAGCATGGTGGGGTATCCCTGGAAAGAAAGCCACAGTGCATTGCCACCAGCCTGTGAGGGACAGGTGTTCAGGTGCCTAGGGAGAAGCCTGAGTGGCAGGGACAGTGGTGAGGAAGACGTCCACTGGGCAGCTTTGACACCCTGAGGCAGGGTTTCCTGCCCAGCCTGGCCTCAGCTCCATGTCCTTTGTGGGTTTGCCTGCCTAGAGTGAGTATCCCCTGGAACCTTCCCATTTTACCTCACTCACAAGAACTTGAGTTCTCACCACAAATCTGACCTTATCTGGCCCCTGCTTCATGGTTCTCCTGGACACTGATCAATCTACCTTCTTTCCGGGGAGTGCCAGGCAGCCCATCACAGACCCCACTCCTCCATGCTCTTCTGGCTCCAGGAGGCTCCCCGATTTAATTCTTCCTCCCTGGAATGCCCATCCCACTGTCCTTACCTGCATAAAATTCAACTCAGAAATGTGCTCCCCCTGCCTCCCACCCTGGAAGTCTTCCCTGGGCCCCCAGGCACTTCCTGTCTGTGCCAAGGTGATCCATGCATCTCAGCAAACACACACCCGAGGAAGGCAAAGAAAAGTGAGGGGTCATTGGAAGGAGAGTGGGTCCTAGTGTTGTGAAGGGAGAGGCAAGCGTGGAGCGGGATTTGCTGTGCCTGCTAATGACAGCAGCATGCCCTCCCTCTGCCAGCCAGACACTTCTGTTTGTGCTGTACTGGATTAGCTGGGAGCCTCAAGAAAGCTCAGCCTCCCGCCCGAGGTGGAGAGCTCGTGAGAGGGGAAGCCACAGTGGGACCTGTGCGCTTTGGCTCTTGAATCTGGAGTCCATCTGCCTCCCTAGCAAGTGACAGGGTCTCCTGAGGTTTGGGGCAGAATTGGGAGGAAGGCAAGATAAGGGCAGTAAGGCCAGGCATTGCTCAGGCTGTGGGTCCAGGAGCAGAAACCCCATGTTGAGGGCGGAAAGGGGTGCTTTGGGGAACAGGTAGGGTTTTAGGTGGTTTGCTTTGAGGGATTAGTTATATAAGACTTGTTACCCTCAGTAAAGTCAACTTATTTCCCTGATGATTCTGGGAGAGTGGGTTAGTTCTAAGAATGGGAATGGGGATTCTGGAGGAAGCTTTGCACAAAATGAAGACAGAGGCTGCTTGTAGCCACAGCAGGCATCAGAATCGTTGACTGAGCCCTTTTCAAGTAGGACCCTGGTCTCACCCATCTTTGAATGCTCAGTGGCTAGCATGGTACCCTGTACACAGTAAGTACTTACCAGTATTGTTAACTGAACAGGAAACAGTAGATATTCATCATAATAATATCCAATATTATGGTCTTGCCATGTGCCAGGCACTATGTTAAGCCCAGTCCCATGAGGTTAAGTAATTTGTCAGAGGCCAAGCAGCTAACTATGTGGAGAGGTTGGGATTCAGCCACGGCCTGTGGCTGTAGCACCTGTGTTGCTAGCCTCTACACAATACTGCCAGTCGTGGGGCTGCCCGGGGGAGGAAAGTGGGGAGGGTGGCCCATTACTGGAGCCACCAGCTGGGCGAATGGAAGCTGGTAAGTCTGGGGGTGGGTCAGGTCGTCCTGTGCTGCAGTGACTCCTCAAAGGCTGCCCAGCAGTCGGTCTGATTCCCCCCGACCCAGGTTCCACGGGTCCTATCTCAACCTGCACTACGGCTACCTCCCTGACGCCCTGGTGGACCTCACGGGAGGGGTGGTCACCAGTGTCAACCTGCACTCCTCCTCTTCTGACCTGGTGATGGTGGTGAAGATGGCGGCCAAGGCAGGCTCCCTGATGACCTGCGCCACCCCGCCAGGGGTGAGTACGCAGGAAGGGTGTGCCTTGGTTCAAGCCTTCTCTCGCGCGGGAGTGTCCACCCCTGGCCCATTCATCTCATAAGGGGGCCACCCCTGGCCCAGCTGTCACGGAGCACTGCTGTGCTTTAGTGAGGTCACCCCATTTAACCCTCACAGCGGCCCTCCCTCCAAGATAGAGGCTGCAGAGTTCTCTTACAGAGGAAGAAATAGGCTCAGAGAGGCTAAATAAAATGCTTGTCATCACACAGCCAATATGTGGCTAAGCAGGGGTTCACATGCTGCTGCCACACTGCAAAGCCTTGGCCTGGTGCTTGCCATGAGCAGGAGCAGTGGGGTCCAGGGTGACTGGGGGACCCATTGCCTCTCAGTGACTCAAAAGGCAGCATCCCAAGGTCAGTATGTCCCGTTTTGAAAAGCCTGGACAACCTTCCAGAGGATTTGGGTCTGTTCTGAGACAGCAGGGAGCTGCCTGCCCTCTTTAAACATGTGCACACTGAGTCACACACCCCTAATCTGAAATGCCACCCGAAAACTAAGATGCACTGAAGACCCCAGTTACAGCACAGGGTGCTGTGTATTCCCAGCTTCCACCCAATGCCCAGCACACACATGCTGTGCTGTGTCTCACTGATGAGGAGCGATTGGCGAGGCAGGCAGGCCACATCCTCAGGATTTGCTGGGGTTCCATCTGTAACTGGGTGGCCTCTTCAGGCATGAAATCGAAGCAGCCTTCAAACCCTGCCTCTCTAGAAAAGAGTGCCAAGAACATGCCCTTCCAGGGTGAGCCAGTGGGATGTTTCCTTCCAGCCAGGGCACAGCTGGATGTCTTTTTCTTTAAAGAATACTGACAGCTCGGTGTGCTTCTCTCCCTTGAAGCCGACAGAAGAGGCCACGGTCCTGGAGAATGGCCTGGTGAATAAGCACGCCTACACGGTGACCGATGCAGAGCAGGTAAGGCTCCCATGGACTGTGTCTTCTCTCTCTCTCTCTCTATCAATCTGTCACTCCTGTCCATTGACCTAAGGCCAGTTGCCCCATTGTTTCGGATTTTGGTGAATGTTCCAGCCCACAAAAAGAAGTAATATCTCCTGTCTCCTGCCTATCTCCCTCAGGAAATCAGTAACAAAATGTTTCTTCTGCACAGCACGTGGGAGACAGTAGGC
Source organism: Manis javanica (assembly GCF_040802235.1). Classification (NCBI taxonomy): domain Eukaryota; kingdom Metazoa; phylum Chordata; class Mammalia; order Pholidota; family Manidae; genus Manis; species Manis javanica. The sequence goes on from NC_133156.1 coordinate 218,520,158, forward strand.
GTAGGCACCTAGTAAATGCTGGTTGGATCAATGGATGAGGGCACTTGCATGAGTGAATGAATGCCTCTGTCCTTGGCCGTGAAGGTGGCATCACTGATGCTCCATCATAGGACACTTCTGAAGAGCTCAAAATATATTTCTGCCAAGCAAGGAAGAGAATGCCTGGACATACCCAGGCCAGAAGAGATCCCAGTCACAGAGCCTTCTGATTCTCTTCCCCTGAATTCTCCCAAGTCCTCTGAGTTCTCAACGGGGATGGCCAGTACCATCATCACACCAGCCACGTACAAATGGCCTTACCAAGGACTGCTCCCCTTAGTACCTACATCCCAGAGGTGGACAGGTCTAAGTCAGGGAGAGCGAACTGCTTTTTTTGTGTGCCAGCCTTGATCAGTCGGTAATGCTGCCTGGATTACTGTGTTGACAAGACTTTAGCACTGCCTCCAGCTTTGGGGAAAGAGAGCTGTGATTAGTGGATGATGTCTGGGCTGGGCATGGAATGGAGGAGCCGTGGTATCTATGTGACGTATCTGCCATTCCTGGGCACGGCACTTTCATACATTGAGACAGCTTTTGTTTCTCCCCTGAACACAGGGAGAAGGGACTTGTGTATCCCATGGAACTCTGGGCATGGGGATGGTAGTGACTGCCGAGCTACAGAGTAACCATGTGAACACCTAGGGCCAAAGCCATGGATGTGAACTTGGGAGTAGGACTTTGGGCACGTGCAGATTCTGCTCACAGCCCAAACATTTGCTCCCTGGCAGCACACACTTTGAGTTGGCCTTTTAGTACACTGAGCTGTCTGAACAGGAGACCTCCTCTGCTACAGCCAGTGACCCATCCCTGCCGCTCTGTGGCTGCCAGCACTTCTCAACATGTGCTCTAAGATGTGCCAGCTTGGTGAGATGCTCTGTGAAAGCAGTTCTCCAAGTACATTTGGAAAATGCTGTTCACCATTTCCCCTTCTTGGAGATTCACAATGGACATTAGCATTTTAAAGGCTCTGAGAAGGCCTGTATTAATGATACAAGTACAGCTTGGTCTTAATTTACCATTAGCCATGAAACCATTTTTCCTAGGAATAGCTATTAGCCTGTGGAACTGCTATTAAAGAGAACATATTTGAGGAAAACCTATTCGAGGACAGAGAACCTAAATCACTGTTGCCCAGTGGTACCCTTTCTGAGAGAGCCAACCAGGCCAGGGGTACAGTCAGCTGCCAGGAGAGTGAAGCAAGTGAGCCAGCTCATTCTCAGATGTAGCTGTGACCTTGGTCTCAAATGTGACCCTGAGCCACCTGGCCAAGGCCCTGTGGTCACCAATAAGGACTGTCCAGAAAGAGTGATACAGCCAGACAAGGGCCCAAGATCTTGGCTTGGTTAAAGGCTCCTCCTTCAGAAAAAGGAGGTTATAACTCTGACCACAAGTGCTAAGATTAAACTGGCTCATAAATGCAGTTTGCTTTTTAATCTGCTCATCCTCCCTCAGGCGGGACACAGACAGGAAGATAAATGAAATAGGCATTTTTTATTATGCACCTAGCTCAGTCGTGATTCCCCTGGGCAAGGGGGTGAGTGTTTATCTGCATGCCTCATTTAGCCCTGCTTGCAGCCCCTCCTAGTCACTGACCACTCTTCTCCCCTGAGCCCTGACTGGCTGTTAGGCACTGAGGCTGGCTCACCAAGCTCCTCGGGCCACCAGGCGACCACTTCTCACATCCCTGCTCCATGGGCTCTGTCGGGTGCTGGTGTTTAATAATAAGACACTGTGTGCAAGGCCGAGAGTGCCTGGGGTGGGGCAGAGAGGGGCCGGAAACCCGGGTTTGTGCCAAGAGCCACCCCCCCATCCCATGTGACATGAGAAGCCAGAGTACCTTCCATGGCAGAGCCAGCTGGATAGAAGGCGACAGAGAAGAACCCAGTCCAAGCCACATTCTTTGCTTCTGGTCTGACTGTGCTGCTCCTCACGGTGCTGCCCTACCGGTGATCACATGGGCTTGGCCAGACGGCCCAGAGGTCATATCAAGGTCAGGGTTGCGGCACATCTGAGAATGGGTTGGGCCCTGGAGCAGCTGCATCCTATATCCATTCACAGTCCAAAATGAAGTCCTGGACTGTAGAGACTGACAGTGGCTGGGGTCAGAATTCTTCCCCTGCCACTTACTCTGTAGCCTTGGGAAAGTTGCCTAATTTCTCTGACACTCAGTTTCCTCATCTGCAAAACAGGGGTTGTATGAACATCTGTCCTGGAGGATTGAAAGACAGAATGCATGTCGAGCACTCAGCCAGCTCCTGGCTCTGCACCCCACCTCCAACACGGGTTCCTTTTCCATATATATGGTGACATTCCTCGGGGGCTTTCTCAGCCTCCTCTGACCTGGAATCACCCAGTTTGCCCCTCCCCTCCCCCCTCCAGGCCTCTGTCTCCTCAGACAACATTGGCACAGAGCAATAGCACAGCTACAACCCAGTCATCTGCTAATTCCTCCCACGGGGCTGAGGGCCCTTGGACCCCAGAATGTATGCTCACAGATTGTGGCTGTTTCTGTTCATTGTAACTTTTCAACAGCCCTGCCCTCTGGCCTCAGTGGTCTGAAGGAATAAATGTGCTCCATATCTGGGAGTGAGTGATGATAAGGTCCCCAGGGGAGGAAGGAATGGTCAGACCATGAGGTGCTTGTCACCTTTGGAGGCAGGGTGATGGGGCCTGGTGCAGCGCCAGGGTGCCGGCTGAGGAGGGCTAGCCTCGGCTAGCTCCCAGGCCATCCTGGTCTTGTGAAATCAGCCACCTCTACTGTCCTTGCTCAGCACTGCAGAGACCCCAGCACATCTCCCAACAGGCTGCTGGGAAGCAGCTATGTCCGTGGAATAGAGATGCGGGCTGCAACGGGGCTTGGAGGAGGCTGGGTCCCATACAGATCTCCCCTCTGCAGCCCGCAGCAACATCTCATGCTGTTTATCTGCTATTAAATCTCAGCTTGCCTGAGTTCTAGGATGCCACCACGGAATGATTAAGTTGCACCTACCCTTCGAGGTGCTGAGCAGAAAGAGGGGCCATTTTCTCCTCTATCTCATTCCAACTCCACACAGGCAGCCCAGAGACATTGATTTTTTTCTGTTCAATTTTTTTTTTCTGGCTGCAGCCAAATGAGGTCAGAAGTTAAATTAGTCCTTGGAGGTAAAAAGAGCTGCATTCACAGCCCCTCTTCTGCTGACTTTGGCTGGGGAACACTGACAGTTTCCTTTTCTGTTCGTCTTCACAGATTCAGTACAGGAGGCGCTGGGAAGATCTCATTCGCCTGTGGAACCCTTGGGGCAAAACTGAATGGAGAGGTCGCTGGAGAGACGGGTAAGGCTGCTGACAGCCTCTCTCTATCCTTCCCAGAGACCCCGTGTGCAGAGCATCTGCCCCAGAAAGGCGGCATCTCTCTCACCGGCCGTGCATCTCGCTGCAGGCCTGTGCCTTTCACACCTAGGTGAGGCTGTCAGTCCGTCTCAACACTCCCACGATGCCATTTGCCAAGCATCTGTTAGATACCTGCTGTGTTCTAAGCACATCGTGTTAGGTTGGTGCTGGGGGATATATACAGATGATAAGACCCAGTGTCTGTCCTCCTGAAGATTACAGTCTAAAGCTGTGAACCCACATACCCAGCATTAATTTTAAAAAGGCAGCAGTAGGGGGGCTAAGGCAGAAGCCAAGTTCCACTTGGCAGAGAGAGATGGAGAAAGGAGCCCTGGACCATAAAGGGGTCTCATGGGATTCCGATCCTGACGATGCCATGTCATCAGGATGGAGAAGATTTCATTCTGTGGGAAGCTGGGGCACCTCAGCAGAGGTCTGGCTGATCATTTCACTGAGTCCACCTGGGCAGTCCATCCTGCCCCAGTGCTCTGGACTCCCACAGGACCTGGTGCCTAGATTAGCATCTTCTCCTGGTAGGAGTGAATGGGACTAAGTGGGGTTTGCTGTCCCTGTTGGTCATGTCCCAGGAAGCCGGTCTCCGGCCTGGCTGACCAGTGGGGACCCGGCTATGTGGTCAGTGGTTGGGGGTGCTGGGCTGCATTTCCCGGCTGCCAGGAAGACTGATCCCTGGTCCCCAGCCCCTTGGTGACTGAGGAGATGTCAGTCCCGAGAGGGGTGGGGGGCCAGCAGCCAGTTACTTGCTCCTCTGGCAGCCAGTGAGGCTCAGACGTGTCACATCATCTGAGGGCCTGTGCAGACCCATGAAAAGTGTTGAGACACGGTGGCCAGCCACAGAGGCGTCCCTGTCGGGGGAGGTGGGAAGGAGAGCATGAGCTGAGAGGAGATGCAAAGTGTTCAGTCAAGAGTGAAAATCAATACAGTGAGAAGCGAGTTCTGGAAGGCAAATACAGAGTTAACCAGTGACCCTGCCCAGCCTCCAGACTGCCCAGAACCTGGCTGCTGCCTGGGCTAGGCTGTGGCAGGGACCGTGGGCCGCAGCAGCTGCTGTGTGCCTGCATTCGTGGGCACTCCACAAATGTGAGATGAAGGTACACTGGGGCAGAGGGGTGGGACAGCGAGGGGGAGACAGAGGCAGGAAACAAGTGCCTAGAGTCCCTAGAATAAAGCTAGTGTGACCTCAAATGCCCCCTGGAGAACAGGGCAGCGAATCCCCTCTGCAGAAGGGAACGAATTCCCAAAACCACGAACCACTGGACAGTGTTTTCACTCACTGTCCCCTTTCCCCTTTTATCTTGCCTCTATTCTCTCTTCTCCCCCGGGGTTATCCTCTGTCCTTTGCAATGGAAAGTTTAACTACTTCTGGCCTCTCCTAGTTCTCCTCCGTCATTACCTCAGGCTGTCCAATACGGCCCAGCGGTTAGTCCCAGAGTCCCTGGTTGGTTGGTGAGGGTGGGAGGGGAGGCAGGCCAATTGTCAGTGACACATTCCCTTGGGAAGGAGAGAAGACAGTAAATTCGCATGCGTCATTGTTTTGCCCATGCCTCCCACGCTGAGTATCAAATAACTGGTGAAGGTAACAGGAACAGTGGAAATCAGCGAAGCAATGCTTGCTATGGGCAGGCATATACAGGGAAAGAAAGCTTCATGGACGGAGCTAAACTTGAGTTCAACCAAAAAAATAAAGTATGCCTCACTTTGGAAGAGATCACTAGGTAAGACGGAAGGTGTAGCCACTGTGCGGAGTCAGGATCAGGAACATTTATAGGGTGTTCATGGCCCACAAACTGGCCTGAGGTGGAGGAAGCCAGGAAGTGCTCGCAGCTCAGGCCAAAGAGCCCAAGGCCAGCTTAGAATGTGGACTCGTACCCCACAGGTGTGGTACTTATAGAGGCCTTTGAACAGGGGGAGGTGTGTGCAGGGCAGGGACTAGGGAGCCAGACCTGGCAGCCCCGACCCTGAAGGATCATGTCCCTTGGCTGAGGGCTGGGCTCACCATTTCCTACCAGGAATCAGGCTGGAAGGAAGTGACGGGGCCACAAAATCACTGGCTCCATTGCAAATGGTCAATTTCCTCCTACTTTCAAGGAACGGAGATGGATAGAGAGAGCAGAATTGTCTAATCTCAGCCATAATTGAAATTTCAGTTGCACACACTTAAAGGCAAACTTGCATGAATCGATAGCATATTGATTTACACTACATTTATTTTCCCTTACACACTGTAGAAAATGTAATTATCACTTAATTATACAATTGCCATTTTACAATAACACATTTGACTGGCTCAGCCTGCAGCCAGAATCTTGAGTGGTGGTCCTGCCTCATTCTTCCAGCACAGAGGTGACCCAAGCCCTCATGTAAGCCACTCCCAGAGAAAGAGCCTATGACACTTTTGTGTCTCCAGAGCTCATTGCCTGTGAGCGAGCCTCCACTTTGAGGAACAGGCTGAAGGAAAAGGCAGCTGCTCCCTTCTGCCTGTGAGGTCTCCTTCACCGCACAGCTTGGTAGCTTCTGGAACACATTCTAATGAAGTGGGCAGCTTTAATTATTAATTAACTAAGCAGGCAAAAAAATCATTGTATGTCTACGAATGCCAAGGCATTGTGTTAAACCCCTGTGTTGGTCTAATGTTGAACAAGGCCCATTGATCTCATGGAACTTGGGGCCTCGGGAGGAACAGCAAGAAATAAACAAGCACTAGTAGCACAGGTTACAAAGTGCTGCGGTGGGAGTGGTGCAGGGTGCCATGGGGTTCAAAGGAGGGACACCACGCTAGGTGGAGTGGGGACGCCACGGGGATGAGCATGGTTTCCCAGCAGAAGGGCCTTTCAGGAGGAAAGACGAGTATAAGGTATCAGGCTACAGGACTGACAGGAGAAGAGTATTCCAGACAGAGGGGGCATCCTGGTGAAGCCCAGGGGGCAGGGGGAGGACAGGTTATATTCTTACAGAAATGAAGACATTCATCATTGCTGGCATGTGCAATTCAGGCAGTGGGTGGGACAGGAAAGGGAGAGCTGTTCGGAAATGCTGGAGAGGCAGGCAGAGGCCGAGGCTCAGCCTCAGCAGTTTGAACTTCATCCTGAGAGTAAAAGGGAACCACTGAAGTGCTTTCCGCAGGGAAAGGTCCTAATCAGACTTCGGTCGGAGAAAGATCATTTTGATGGCAATGTGGAGAAAGGATAGGGAAGTGGGCAGCCCTGAGGCTGGGGAGACCAGTGAGAAGCCCAGGAGGGAGGTGAGGGTCCCCAAACCAGGAAAAGAGGGGTAGGGATGGAAGTAAGTAGAGGGCTTTCAGAGGGGTTTAGGAGGTAAAATCAATAAATCTTTGATAATTGATGATTGCTTGGGTGCAAGAGAGAGAATGGCCCTTCGTATTCTTGCATGGGCATGGAGGAAGCAGAGGGTACGGAGAGTTTGCAAATAGGCTGGTTTTTAGGTCACTGTGGGACTTTGGTGGAGACATGATGGGCTGTAGCAGGCATCCACCTAAAGCTCAGGAAAGGGCATCAGGATGGGGGCAGTCTGGAAGCCAACAGCATACAGAGAATGATTGAATCCTGTCATTGGGGAGAATGACACTCTGCCCTTGCACCCCAGGAGCGAATGGAGGCCTGGGCACAGAGCCCCTGCCAGGCCACCGGGGTTGCAGTGAGGCTTTGGGAGCATTCACTTGACAGTCTGTCTCCTTGCTCAGGTCTCTGGAGTGGCAGGAAACCCACAGCCAGCGGAAAGGCCAGCTGCATGAGAATAAGGATGATGGCGAGTTTTGGTATTTACTCTTCTTTTAAAATCACATTTACAGTCTCTAACTATTACCCAAACCCTCAATCCTACCCTTCCCCTAAATTTTGGTGAGAACAGAGATTAACTTTGCAGAGACCTATGTAGACATAGGCTATTTTCATTACCAGGACACAAGTTTTGGATGGGAAATTATCATCTGTGTGCTCCCTCCTTGTGTGAAACGTATTTCTGCTCTGAAATATTGGAACTTCCAGAAATATAGGTGTTGGTAGTCATAGGAAATATTGACACCAAAACTTTGAAATCAGTAGTTTCCTGGAAACCAGGAGGCATGGCTACCATGCCCATATCCTCCATGCCATCTTGTGGAACCCTGAAGCTCCATAGCCTTCCCTGGCATGAGTTCCAAAAGAGCAACTTAATGTAAATCTCCCAGCCCTGACTCTAGGGTTCTGGGTGAGCCATCGGGGTCACCATCTGCTAGCTACGGTGGACTGGATGTTTTAGAAACACATTCTCAGCCGTATGCTCCCATCTGAAAACATAAGATGGACATTTCTCCAAGGAGCTGTCTGGTTTACTTAGCAACATATTTAAATGAAATTTAGTATGTGTGAAAAGAGGCTAGATCTAAATAATTAAGATTCAGGGAGACAAATGTAAATTAGAAAGGAAAAATATTTCCAGTATCTTCACTTTAATCACAGTACAAGGTGGGATTTTAGGTGTTGAATCCATTCCATTCTGATAAAGACCTCGGCAATGAATTTGGCAGAGGGCCCCAGGGAAAGGCGGCCTTCCCAGCAGTGTAGGACCCACAGCAGAGAGAAACGGTAGCCAGCCTGCAAGCCGTGCGAGGGGCATTCAGAACCCAGAATCTGACTCTGTCCTTGTCTTCCCAACCACTGGAGGAAGCAGAGGTGCACTTGACAGTGAATGAGCCAGAATGAGGCAGTCTGGGTAGGATGGCGATAAGTCACTGGATGCTGCAGCTGACAGGCAGAAGTACCGGGAAGGGATGGGAACCCTCCCCTGGGGGCCAGTACACACTAGGTGACATGTGTCTGTTTATAACAGGATGTCATGTCGAGATTTCCAAGAGAATTTCTCCTCCCTGTTTATATGTAACCAATTTCCAGTCAGCATGGACCGTGGAAGCATGCCCCCTGAAAGATGGTCCCAAATGATATTTAAGGACCATGCCATTCCAGGTAACAGTTATGACCTTGGTAATTATCCTGTCCCAGGGATACCCAGCCCTGTCTTTGGCTCCTGGACTATGGAAGTTGAAAAGAGAAGAATTTGTCTGCCTAAAGGGACAGCTGTGCTTCTCCAAGGGAAATGCTTGCTGGTGGAGGTGGGCAGGGGAATCTCAGCTGTGCCTCCCCTGCCCATTCGTGCTCTCCATTGTCCACCCACCTCCCAGGAGTAGAACAGGCTCATTGCTCTCCAGTAGTTATCCGGGACAGTAGGGGAGTTTGGAAAGAAAACGGGACAAAAGTCAAGGCCTGGGTTAAACCAATTGTCTTCGCCACATACTGGCTCTGTGAGTCTGGGAACACAGCTGGTCTCTCTGTTCTCAGCCTCCCCCGCTGCACAGAAGAGGCAGCAATCCCTGTCTGCCCCTTTAAGGCACAAAGTGCCACGCAACCAGAGGGAGCACATTCCTGCTGCATGTTGGCTGGTGTCCTCTGCAGCGGCAGATCCCTCAGAGCCTGTCCTTGGGGTCCTCTGAGGTGAACCTTGCTGAGGGTGACCTTGGCAGAGTCACATATTCTCATGCACCTCCCACACCCATTTGTGACATGGATGAGTGAAATAGCTCCCTGAACATGAACCTGAGTATGCTTCCGTGTCCTGGATGGGAGGGGCTCTGCAAACAACGAATCTGCATGTATGAGTGTGTGTGTGTGTGTGTGTGTGTGTATGCACCCAGCCATGTGCATCCCCTCTCCTTGGCAGCTACGACTTACAAATAGTTAGCTCTAATGACCCCAAACCCCAGGGTGTCCCTCTTTTCAACCTCCAGACTCTTTGCTGGGCTGGTTAGGGTACCTTGTCCCCAGGACCAGTGGAAACCCAGGACCACAGGCAGACTCTATGAAAATGCTGAGTCACTCTTGGGCCGCAGATCTGATTCACCTTCCTGAGCCGCACCAGGGGCAAAGCCCTCTTCGCTGATGTAGTACATGTCAGCGAACTACCTGAAATTACACACTGGGGCCATTCTGAGTAATTCCTTAGGAGGGAGAGAGGGAAGGGCGCCCGCGCCTGCCATGTGCTGCTCAGTGCACTTCGGTGAATCGTCTTGTTCAATCCTCACAGAAAGCCTATGACCCCGATGGTCCTCTGTGTCTCCCCATTTCCCTTTGGGAGCTTCCCAACTTGGACCCAAACCTCTGACGAATATTAATCCATTTCTGTCTTATCTTCATTCTTTCATGCAGTTGAATCTAACAGTTCTCACATTAGTTCTCTCCTGCCCTGGCTTTGATGAGTACATGTGGGTAGCAGAGGACAATGAATTGGCCTGTCTGCCTATTTTTCTCTGGCTCCATTGATACTTGCGGGATTGACATCATTTCAAGGCACTGAAGGTTATCACCAACACATAAGCTCACGCATACCTCAGAACTCTGGAATTATATAACCCTCAACTTAACAGTTTAAGAAACATAACCCTCAACTTAACAGTTTAAGAAACATTTTCCCCCAGTGGTTTTTAACAGGAGGAGACTGCATTTTGAGGCTCCCAAAATGAAAAAGCTTGTGCCACAATTAGCAACCATGGGGACTGGGACCCAGGCCTCAGGTGCACAAAACCAGGGTTTCTAACACAACTCCCCAGAGCACCTCTGGTCTAAGCCTGGCCCCATCCAGGAGTCCTAGGGGCTGAGCTGAGCTCCAGTAACAGCTCTTTCTCATGCCGAAGGACATCAGAGGGACATGCAGTACTTCTTCTGTGTACCAGAGAACATGGAAAGCAACAATGTCATCGTGTCCTTCAACATCATGCCACAAAATGTAAGGACAAAAAACAAGGAATTTCCACTCATCTTCAGTGTGTTCAAGGTAAGGCCACTGGCTTCAGGGCTTACCCTCTGGGACATTTGTATGTGTGTTGGTGGAGAGAGCAGCCAACCAGGTTGGGAAACTTCACTGAACTATAGCCTCAGAGATAAAACCTGAAGGGGCTATAGAGTTCATCTGGTTCAACTCTGTAAATTTGCAGGAAAACCTCAGACAGGGACCAGATGAGGTTTGACCAAGTTTACAATGGGACATATCTCTTGCCCATGTCACTCGTCAGCATCTTCAGGGATGCGGCAGGTTCCAGTGCCTGTTACTAAAAAAGTAGTCTGGTCCAAACAGGTTGTTGAAACAATTCAGATTCCTGGGACCACCCCAAACCTTCTGAATGTCTAGAGACAGAGTCTGAAAATCCACATTGTAATAAGATCCCTGGGTGCTGCTTATGCACATGAAACTTTGAGAATGAATGGCTAAACTTTGGGAGGAGTTTAAGGGAAAAAAAACAATCCTGGGTATAAAGCTAGGAGTTATGTTTTTCTTTAGACTACAGTCCAGTCCTAGCTCAGTGGTTGGCTTGCAGGCATCTGTTTGGCCCCCTAGCCCAGGCCAGGTTTCCCCACCCACTGAGCCACCTCTCCCACCTCATGGCATCCCAGCCTGCTTTTGAACTCCCTAAGGTTAGCAGGCCTCTGAACCCTCAGAGTCCCCCAGCTTTCACCTCTGTAGAAGAACAAAAGGAAAGGAGTTGGGAAGGGCTGGGAAGGAATTGGGGGATCTGGTCTGCCCAGCCAGGACTGAACAGTGCTGGCACCAGACAAGACTACTAAATGTCTTAACCAATTCTTCCTCTTCTGGTGAGACAGAAGCCCATGAGGGCTGCTGCAGTGCACGACCCTGGGGGAGGCTGTTCCCATCGTCATTACAGTCTAGTATCCCAGAGCTGGGCAACACAATAGCCTTCTGTTAACTCATCTGTCCAAAGTCTTTACATTTCAGGAGTCCTGGAAAGACCCTAATTGTATGTTTTTTAAATGCTGTCAAACCTGTTTCTCTACTTTTCAGCCAGAGATGCATTGTTTCTCAGCTGCCCACGTTTCCCAAAGGGGCACTCAGATTGAGATATCCTCAGGCTCCCTGGAGATCCTAGTGGATCTTGCAGGATCCCGACTGAGTTAAACACCAAAGAACTGTCCAGACCTTGGCGATTCAAGAGACACGTGGGTTCCTTTCACAGATCAGCTGAGAGGCCATGTGCATGCCAGCAACCAGGCTCTCTGAAGTTTCCAGGGCTCTCATGGTGCTTGTAGGTACAATGCTGTAGGTGACAACTGCATCCAGTGCTCTCGCCTGGGTGTGGGCCTGTGACTCCCCAGCTGCTAGGGGAGCACTGCTCTGCCTTGCATCAAGCTAAACACAGGTGGTCTACCAATAGGCAAGAAGGAGGCAGGACAGAGGAAAAGGACAAGGGTAGACAAGCCATTTCATCTTCACGCCAAACACCCTCCCCGAGGCTTGGATTCTCCACTTCCTTCCAGCTCACTAGTGATCTCCAGAGAAGTCTGCTGGGCAAATCAAGTATATGTAGGTGGGGCCCAGGACCAGCAGGGGAAAGATCTGAGCCACACCAGCCATGGAAGACGGTGCCTGGTGGTGGATCTTAATTACAGAGGAAGCAACACAGCTTGCTCTATTTTTGCCTCTGTTACTTAGACTGCTGAGACTCAGTTTCCACATCCATAAAATGGGGAGCCTAGTGTCTGCTTGCAGGATTCCTGTGACAATCCAGTACATTACACAGAAGTGTTTTATTAACTGCGGTGTGGCTTAAAGATGGCACTGAATCCTCAATGCTTCCTTTTGCCACACGGAAAGACTGGAATGTAGGTCTTTCCCCATTCAGATGCACACATACATTCCCTACAAACACCAGGGGCTAGAACAAATTCCCATCGTACTTTACAATGGGATGGTGGAATAGAGAAGATAATTTCTCATTGGTGCTCCTGATGTTGGGAAATTTACATTTGATCCAGATTCTGTCTTGCCTCCAGGCCCTCTCTATGTCTCACTTTCCTTCCTGATTCTACCATCATTGCTGTGAAGATTGACCACACTTGGCTGAGTTGACAAAGGGAAAGTCTCCTTCTCAATTTCCCTCCCCTTATTCTCCCTACGATGGACTGGTTAGGTTTCCTTTTTCAGGATTTCATGCAGGGAATGAGTTATGCTCCCCAGTCACCCCCAGGTGAGCCAGGGAACAGGCTGACCATGCAGGAAGGAATGCAGGGCCCTGAGCCAGGCTGCTGGGATCTGACTGCCTTTGTGTTTTGGTTTGGGCCCCTGAACCTACCTTTCTTTTTCCCAACAGGTCGACCCTCAGGTATGACTCACTGCTGCCTCCTGGGCCTATGGAGCTTCTGTTCCTTCTGTGGGTGAGGTGCTAAGCCTCCTCCAAACCATGGCCTTGACATATCTCTCACTGTTTGGATGCTGCAAATTCAGTCTTGTTATGTCCTGTAACAGATACATGCCCTGTAACAGATGGTCTGGAGGTTGGACCTTGTGAGCTGGCTCAACATTAAGAGGAGCTGCAACTCTGAGTCCATTCTCAGGCATTTGGCCTCTAGTAGATAAGACTGATGTAGCGGGATCCTTTTTATTTAAGATGAGAGGCAAGGCTAATGGGGGTGCCTTGGAGAGGGCAGATCTTTAGCCTCTCATATTCTTTGTCAGCCCCCAAACCCACCATAAACAGGATACCTTGCTTTGCAAAGGCAAATTCAAGGCATGTCCTCTAGCTCTTCTTATAACCAAATTGCTACCCTTTTCCTAATCAGGTATTCTGGGTCGGCATTGGTGAAAAGGTGACTTGAAATATGAGTAAGGATGAGGAGGACAAATGGAATTTGGGAAACCTGACCTCATGGGCACTCAGAGCCTCAATGGGCCCTGGGCTCTGCAAAGCTACTGCAGCAGGGGAGGTACCTGCCCCTGGGGACCAAGGGTGGAAGGCAGGGAGCAGCATGTAAGTAGTAGCTTCAGCATGTTCCCCATAGAGAAGCAACTCCACACCTCCCAGGGATGCCCCAACTGACAGACGGGGGCCAGGACGGGGGTGCAGGGGGGTGGGAGGGGGTGTCTCCAAGCAGAGGATACTCAGAAGCCCAGGCAGAAAGCAGGCATCAAGGGGGCCACTGCAGCAGTGGCCCAACCACAGAGCTGGGTCTGATTTGGGTCCCCAGAAGCCAGAAGGGTTTCCAAGAAAGCAATCAGTTCCAAGGAACAGATTGTTGATCTAGTTCCCAGAGCTGGGGAATGGGACTGAGGACTTGATCTGGGAAAAGGCACGAGCCCCATCCCTAGAGCAACAGGGTCAGGTCTGTATGTGAACAATGACTAGCCCTGTGGTGATTTGATGCTGGCTCCTCTGAGTGCTGGACCAAGAACCTCCCATCACTCTACCATACTCACAGTTTTTGTTGCCATTGAGCAAGTCTGTTCTGAAGGATTGGGAGCCTGGACAGGGCTGCAAGAGTCCAGTGGCAGGAGGAGGGCAGGAGAGCAGAGAAGCAGGGAAATCCCTACCTTCTAGATTATAGGAGGTATGATGCCCATATACCTCTGTACACAATGCCTCCCCATATGCGCACTTTTGCCTACACACACACACACACACACACAGATCCACAAGACAGTGCTGACTATCTGGAGAAAAACTGATCTCATCATTGCTTTTGCTAGAAGGGCCCAGGCAAGTCAAACTCCAAGCCTGCAGGGGCTGCTATTAACATCAGCAAAATCACCTCGGGGATTGCCCCCTGCATGCCTGGGGCAGTGGCCTATCTCCTTTCTCATCTTGTAGCCTAGTCCTATCCACACCCCCAGAAAAGAAACTCTCTCCTTCTCCCTGTTTTTCCCCAAGGTAGAGCTCACAAATAATCATTTCACGCAGCGCAGCCATTCTAAATGGAATCCCCATGCTTGACTGTATTGGGGAAAATTTATTTAGTGAGGGGTTTTTATTAGGTAATATGTATGTGACATCCAGTAATAGGAACTGCTTCATATTTATTGTTTTATCTCTCAGAAAAATATTGAAATAAAAGGAAAATGATCAGGGCTCATTATTCTCCAATGAGAAGGCATTCAGGACTCTGCTGACAAGATGAAATGGAGGAAATGGAAGGAGTCTAACTCTGGTGCTCTCATAGTCCAAGGCATGCTTTGCAAAAGGCCCAGGGCAGAAGGGGCTTTGGAGACTCCAAAAGCAATTCAGTGTTGGAACAATCTCACTCGTTTTCTTGGAAGTCTTCTTTATATATAAGCAGAAACCGAGGATGCTGTTAGATTTAATGAGCTAAAAACCACGTCATGTTACTTTGCATTCATTGCAGTGTTAACATCTGTATTAGATGACAGTCTAAACTCTATTGCATTTAGACAGTAAGCACTGTCTCCCTCTACCAGGCCTGTCATTTTGGTGAATGCAGAGGGGTGTGGAAGGGGGCAGGTCTCTGCTTGGGGCTGGGCTAGGCACGCAGGTGCTTTCTCACCGTGGTCATGTTTCCGCCAGTTCCAGCACTTCCGGGAGAGGCTGCCATCTACCTTTTTTCACCAGTTCAGAAATCCAGACAAGGGCATAACTTCTCAAAGCAATTACAACCTCACAAAGTACTTCAATCTGACACAGGGGACCTATGTGGTAGTCGTCTCTGCGCACAAAGCAGTGGAGTTCTTGCTCCGAATCTTCCTGAAGATGCCAGAGAGTGACAGGTACAGAACCTCTGGGAATCTAAATATCTTGTTCTATTTCATGTTATAAAAGCACATTGCATTGTTCTGTTCAGTACATACTATGTCAGTGGCACACAGAGCATGAGCCCCACCTCTGAGAAGCTCCCCACAAAGTGGGGTGAGAAAGTCTATGAACCAATAAGTAGCCAAACAGGATGGAGCCATTGCTCCAGTGGCCTTGCAAAGTCACATGGGAGGATAGAGTGGAAGGATCCAGCCCTGGCAAGAGGGACTGAGGAAGGCTTCTTGTGGGTAATGGCATTTGAGATAGTCCTTGGTGGAAGCCATAATTTAGTATTTTAAAGGGGAAGGCAATGCAGGTAGAAGGAAAAAGCATGAGCAAAACCAGAAAAGTGGGTGAGCACAGGGCTTGTTGAAGAATAAGTGATGTGAGTCATATGTACAGGAAGCTGTGTGCACACAGCATGCATGGCAACTGTCTGATATATAACCAGGATGTGGGGTATACCAAGAAGACAATGAAAGAGTCTGATCATGGAGGGTCTTTGATGCCAAGTCAGTAGTTAAGACTGGGATCAACAGGTCCACGCCCTGCTGTGTAGACTCAGCATTTGCCACCATTGTCAAGGCCATCTCTACAGCTGAGCGTGGGTGAGGCCCCAGGCCAGCACACCAGCCAGCCACTGTGTCACCAGAGCCAGAACACAGAACAAGGCTTTTCTGTCACCTTGGCAACAGAGATCGCTCCATGTGAGCACCTAGTGGTGAAAGGAACCATTTACTAAATGGTGGGAAGACCAGATGATGTCCATCCCCAAAACTGGGCACGTGGTTATGATGCTTGTCTGTCTGCTGACGGCCCACTTCCCACCTTGCTGTGCCTACAGCATTCCCCACGAGGTCCTTAGCATGAATGTCCAGTGTACCCACCATGCCCTCCATATGCAAGCCCCCTTTGAGGGGTGCACTGGTCATGCTTGTCACATTGTTTCCCTGATCTTCTAGGAACCTGGGCAGCAACTTCAACCTCAGAGCACTGAAGGTAGGTGTGCAGCAACATTGGGCTGGAGAGCGTCAATGGTCAAGTCCCATCTGCAGGAGCGTCTATCTCTTTCCTTGCCTTACCACTGACCAATGAGAGCAGAAACACCATAATGGGCTGGTGATGGCTCAGAGGGGCAGGACAGAGGGGAGACCAGTCCTCCAAGGTCAGGCTGGGCCTGTCATCTTCCTTCTGCAGACTTCAGCATTCCCATTCCCCTAAAGGTTTTATTCAATTTGGATAAAGCCTCTGTCTCAGATCTAAGTGAGGGGTCCTTGTGCTTCGCTGTACCAGACAGGTAGCCTCTTTCCCCAGAAATCTGATGTTGGCTGTTTTCCCTTTGATCCATCCAAGTCTTCCAGAAAACGACTCCCCAAAATGCATTTTCTACACGTAGTCTCAGCAGATATGGTACTTCGCACAGGGACAAGCAATGGTAGGAAGGAAACCTCTCCCAGGCCATTTTCAGGACACAGAGGGGGAGAGTGACTCCATGAGTTGTTTTATCAGCTTCTCTCGCCATGTGTTTCCAGAACTGATCTGGCTACCAGTCCCTGCGGAGAAGTGGCACCCCACCTGGGCGACCCCTGGGATGGAATGTAGAACTTGGAAAGGGAGGGGCTATTATAGAGGGGGGTGTACTTCTTCAGTCTTTGAACCAGCAATTGGCAAGAGCCCCTTGAAACCTTTCCTCCTGCTCGGGCACCTCCTACCAGCCTCGGCATCATTCCTCCTGGGAGCTGGCCAGTTTTAGAAATCACAGCATTCTTCCTGCCAAGCTACCAATGTGCACAGGGGATTTCTTAATGGTTTAATAAACTGTTATAAAGAGCTCCTTGACTTGTCAGGAGAAAAGCAGCTGCCAAGGACTGTGCGCCATGGGCCCTTTTCCATTACTAGTCTCAGTGGTGTGGGAAGAAGAAAGTGATGCGGCTGGTTGTGTGAACTGTGCCAGCCTTGGGCCAGGCAGAAGCCAAGGACAAGAAGGATGGCAGGCATTCAGAGGGCTCATGGGGTAACAAGGATGCAGCCCAAAGGCAAATTGTTCACGCAGCCTGGGTCCAAAGGAAAAAGCAAGGAGGAATGAAGAATGTGGCTGGCATGAGGGGTTGCAGCGAGCAGCTCAGTACGGACCTCTGTGTCTCTGTTTAATAGTCATGGAAGGCACCACCACGTAATGCTGTTCAGTCTCCCCAGAAGCAAATTGAAAGCAGTTAATACCCCCAGAAGTTCAGGCCAGGAGAAGTTTCACTCCCCTCAACCTCAATTGCTTCCCGTTTTTAATTCAAAGAAAAGCATGCTGTCTCCCCTTTTGTTCCGGTGTCTAGGAAGATAAATGCTAGGTAATGTGCTCAGTTCTCTTAGACTAGATGCCTGGAGCTTTTCTCTTCTCACACCACACTCGCACACCCGCACACACTCACCCAGAAGTCTTATTTTCTCCTAGTCTCTTTCTGGAAGCAGATGGGGAGCACACAGCTACAGGGTTATGCGTGATGAACACTCATCAGCATGGCCTGGAGCAGTCAAGGGAGCCTTCCTGACAAAGGCTTGCCAGGCATTCAGGGAAGCCAAGTGCTTAGAAACCTGAGCACTCTTACAGAGTCGGCCAGGTGTGCCCTTGGCTCCTGCCATAGGGTTCCTGCATTCCTCCTTTGTTTGGACCAGGGGCTGAACATTGATGCCAGCCAGCTTCAGACCCTTCTCAACCAGGAACTGCTAACAGGTAAGGTCAGACCCATGGGCCTGCCAGCCCTAACCTCATCCCCACTGTGGAGCCAGTCCAGCATCAGCCCACCCTGACGCTGCTGTCCTTCCTGTTCTCTCCCCCCAGGGTCTCCAGGGGACACGTTCTCTTTGGATGAGTGCCGCAGCATTGTGGCTCTGATGGAAGTATCCTTTGCTGTGGCTCTGCACCCCACCCCGCCCAGCTCTGTGAGCCCACCTGCTCCGTGGGCTCTCCCAGCCGTCTAATTAGGATGCCAGGGAGCCCTTGCTCACTCTCAGTATTTCCTCTTCTTTGGTCCTAAGGGCACCCAAGGTCCTGGGTTCTGTGGATTCCATACCAACTCACCAGCTCTCCAGAGCAGAGCAGCCACAGCAACAATGCCAGTGGTTACCATCTACCAAGTATCTGCTGCATGCTAAGAATTGCACTGATGGATGTATGGATAGATAGATAGATAGATAGATAGATAGATAGATAGATAGATAGATAGATAGATAGATAGATAGATGATAGATAGATAGATAGATGATAGATGATAGATAAATAGATGATAGATGATATAGATAGATGATAGATAGATAGATAAATAGATAGATAGATAGATAGATAGATAGATAGATAGATAGATAGATAGATAGATAGATAGATAGATAGATGATAGATAGATAGATGATAGATGTGTGTGTGTGTGTGTGTGTGTGTGTGTGTGTGTGTGGCATTTTCCTTGCAATTCTTGCAATAACACCAATGATACAAGAAGTATTATCCCATCACGCAAAGGAAAAAACAGGCATTCAGAGAGGTTAAGTAACTGGTTAAGTAACCACACAACTAGTCAGAATTTTTGCATAGAGTTTAAATTGGAGTCCAGTCTCCAACATCTCCCCTGTCTCCTTGTAGTGGCACTGGGAACTATGTCCCATCCACCCCTCCCCTTACCACTCCCCTTACCACTGGAGGAGCCTTCCTATGTAAATACCTGACTCCATAAGCCCCCAAGTCAATAAAGATAACAGCCCCTGAAACTTGTGGAAAACTCCTCTGTCTACATTCAAGTGCACCCTGGTATTATTCTCACACTTGCTGCATTTGTAGCTGAGGTGAGGGGGGTTGGGGACAGCCGGTGTGGCAGGGCTGAGAACCCCAGGTCTCCTGACTTCTGTCCTGACTTCCACTCTGCAAAGAGCCATTTCTCCCCTTGCTGCTCCATCTCCCAACAGGCCAGGCCATAGAGACTGGCTTCACGGGTGCGTGACCCCCAGCTGCCACCTTGTAGCTCTGTTCTCGAATGTGTGCTGTCTCCCTGGAGTGAGACAGACCCCCGGTCCTCTGTTAACAAGGCTCGATGGGAACACGGAGCCAGCCATTGTCGAACAAGCCTTCTTGATGAAATCATAAATCAGGCCCTGTCTCTGCTGGCTGTGGTTTGGAATCACTCAGAGACACTGCCTGTCCCCTACAGAGGAATCAAAATGGTTTGTGGCAGCCCCACAGCCTGGGATAGTAACCCCAGGGCAGGTCAGCAGGTCACATCTGCTGGACCCCTGCAGAGAAGACAGGTCTTTGCTACGCTCCTTCCTCCTCCCCCACCAGCAACCCTGCTCCCTTTCCTCTCACTAGTTCCTATGAGGCCCTAGAGTGACCAGGGCTTTAATACATGGAGTGAATCCATCCCCTCACGTGCACAAGGACACCCTCCCCTGTCTCACTGCTTCAGGAGTCGCAGTGACGTCCCTTATACTCCTCCCCATGCTCCCCCGGCATGGGTCCCACCCAGCCAGTAAAGCCTATATTCGGGGCTCACCTTCTTCCCCTGGATTCAAGTGATGTTGTCACCCCCTTCTCAATGCTTCCTTCTCCAACTGCCCTTTTCCCTTGTAAAATAAGTCTAAGCCAGGTTGCTTGCAGACCCAGCAGGAGCCAGCCAGCCTGGGGCCATCCAGATGACACTGGGCTGACAGCTACTAGTTGATGGATGGAGCTGCTCCTGGCTGGGTTGGTGGGACCTACGGCCCCTCTGCTTGCTCCACACTGGACTGGTTACCTCTTAACTGCCCACCAGCTGAAAGTGAATGGGCGCCTTGACCAGGAGGAGTTTTCAAGGCTGTGGAGCCGTCTCGTCTGCTGCCAGGTACCAGCATGTGTGACCAGCACTCTTATTCTGTCCAGCTGAGAAATAGTTACAAGGTGCCCAACTCCGCACCAGGGCTGAGGGGTACACAAAAGGAGGAACCTCCCCGCTCCAGGAGAGCGTGTGTATTGTTTGGGGTGATGTCCACGTGCTGCTAGAGCACAAGGCGGTGCCCGGCCAGTGGCTGTGCGAGGAGCACCCTAGGAGGCTGGAGGAGAACAGGGCCACAGTGGGCAGTAGCTGAGACTACCATGAGCATTTCCCCCCTTGTCTCCACACTGGCCCCTGCAACATCCCCCAGCCCACTAGTCCATCTCATTTTCCAATCCATCTGTCAGGAGAGACATCGAAACCACAGCTGCAGCCTGTGGCCTCGCCATTGTTCTCAGGACAAAGTCTAAACTCATCAGAGCTGTGCACAAGATCCTCCAAGTTGGGACCCCACTTTGCGGTCCAGGAGAAGCCCTTTCACTCCTCTTCCTTCAGACCCAACCATGAGCCTGACCAGTGCCCACCTGCCCTGAGAATCCAGCCTCAAAAGCACCTCCCCTGCAGGAACCCCCCCCACCCTCCAGAAGGCTTGCCAGCCCCTGAGGCCTTGTTAGTGCCCCTCAGCTCTTCACACATGAGTCCATATAAGGAAGTCTTGTCTGCGGGGCTGCGCCAGGATGTATCACCTACTCCCTGACTTGGGGTCATTGGGCTTCTCACAGGACTCAGCAGCTAACACAGCCCTCCATTAAATTGTGGGGTTCTCCAGGGCAGGGGCTCCCTCACACTCATCCTTCCCCAGCACCTTCCTTGGTGTCTTGCACACAGCAGGCACTCAAACATGCTGGACAAGTGACTAAACTAATGAATCACTGAATGACTATGTGAACACCTAATGTAGAACACTCTAGGTCTCTCTTGATACTCACCAAAAGCCAAATAAAACCAAAGAAAGTTCTCAGGCTGCTATCTTACAGAAATTGTCTCCTGCCATTGGCCACCATCACACGCTTACTTGGGGGTATTTTGCCTTAGAACAGCTCTTCTGGGGTAGCTGTGCACAGGCCAAATTAGTCCCCAGTCAGCAGGGGCGCTTACATGCTCAGCCCAAGGCAGGTTACCTGCCTGAGTGTCAGTTTCCTCACCTGAGAAGTAATATGATGATCCAGTTATAGTGACAATTAGGGCAGGTAGAAAAGTCCAGCATAAATGGAGGGTTCCCTGTGCAAAATCCAGGTGTTAGAGTCACTACATCCTGCAGCTGTGGGTGGAAGCAGGTGCAGTTCCGCCCCACCTCGAGGCTTCTGCACTGCCCTCACTATTGAGCAGGACACACCCCGAGACTCTTGATGAATATTTGAGCATTTACTCCTTGCAGTTAACCTATGAGGTAGATACTGTAATTATTCCTGTGCTATAGATGGGGAAACTGAGGCCCAGAAAGATTAAGTAATTTGCCCAGGGTTATGCAGCTGGCAAAGAGGCAGGCAGGGATTAAGACTTGGCAGGCTGGTTGTAAGGCTGGTGCTCTTAACCACTTCCCTCTGCCAAGTCTTCAGAGAGCCCTACCCTCCCTCAAGAGCAGCAGGCTGCCCTGTCTGTCAGGAGCCATGTCTAGGGGGCAGGGGGCCAAGGAAGACAAAAGAGGAGGTGCGGGAGGAACCCACAGCCCTGCAGCTGGGGGCCAGGGTGGTTGGCTTGATAAGGCAGAGCCGACTCCTGCCTACGATCTTCAGTGTGCTGGACCCACTCAAGGTTTAGTGAGGCAGCCTCGGGGATGGTATAGGGCTTCCCTTTTCCCAGCACATCCTCTTCAAGGTGGGTGCCAGCACTCACACGGGCTTCCTGTCTCTTTTCCCATATCAGAGTGTTTTCCAGAACATCCAGAAGCACTCTGGAGTTTTCCTGAGCTCAGATTTGTGGAAGGCCATAAAGGATGCAGGTAAGGCAGGGGGCCCTTTGGGCTTTGATGAGGTGTGTGTGTGTGTGTGTGTGTGTGTGTGTGTGTGTGTGTGTGTGTGTGTAACGGCTGTAGACAATGCTGGTGCAGAGGCTGGGCCAATCAGGAGAGAGCAGAGCTACAGCTTCCGTATCCCCCCTGGTTTACGTGGGCCTCTGGGGGGTCCCAAGCTTGGGACTCAGACTCCATCCTCCCCCACTGAGTTCTCACAGGCCAGACAATTTCCTCCATTGCCTTTTCTCCCCAGCACAGTCCTAATTGTGAGAAAATAACCCCACACGATTGATGCCCTCCCAGAACTGAAACTCACCTTGGAGACGCTTCCATTTCAGCATCAGGGCCACCAGGGTTAAATATCCACGGGCAGCCTGCTGCAATCTCTTCACAGAGTTTGGATCTAAATGAAGTCAAGTGGCATCTGACTGGGTCAAGTAGGCCAGAGCTTTCAGCCCTGGGATAATGATCCTAATATCACGGGGCACATAAGTGCTTCATAGTTCAGCGAGAACATGCACTCACGCCATCATCTCATTTGATTGTCTCCACTCCTCTGCCATCTGAGTCATTATCTCAACTGTACCAATGGGGAACATAGATCGCAAGAAGGTTAAGTCAGGGAACTGCCATTTTCCTTAATAAAATGTAAAATCAGATTCCCCCAGGTTAGCGCTGGAAGGAGAGGTCCCCAGTTCTCCCTCCTGTGGCTCCTGGCCTGGGGACTGAGTAGAATCATGGGCTGCTGCTCCCCTTAATTCGTCATAGCAGAGAGCTGTGCCTCTCAACCTTGAGTGTGCACTAGAACCCTCCAGAATCTTGGTAAAGCACAGATGGAGCCTCGTCCATCACTCAAAGTTTCTGATTCAGGAGGACTGTGATGAGGCTCAATAATTAGCATTTCTTGCAATTACCCATGTGAGGCTGGTGCTCCTGGTCTAGGGAACACAATAGTAGAACCACTGAATAACTACAGAAAGATAGAATCTTTAAAGGAGACCTCACTAGTGATTTCAGAATAACAAAAGGGAAAAAGATAGAGAATAGTTGGAATTCAACAGAAAAGCAGTCCAGGCCCAGGCTGCTAAGGTAGAGGGGCACGGAGCTAACTATAAGGAGAGAGCGTAACTTGAAACTGTGGTGAGCTGGAGGGTGCTGCCCCATCTAGGGCCTTCAGATGACCTTATTAACTGCTGGAGAAACTGTGTCTTAGCTGCATGGGGCTTGCAGGCCACCAGCCTCATCCACTGGATGGATGGCTTGGTTTGCACAATTCTGCCTGCCTCCCAAAGCTCACAGGCCTGTTTTCCAGTCTGCCATTGTCTGCTATGTGCCTCCTGGAGCTCATACTAGATGGCAAGATGGCAAGGTCCAAAGAGAGAAAGGCATCTTGCACCTGAGGCCACTCCTTGCTTGGTGCTGACTTAGGCCGGTGCCTCCCTCTTCCATGAGGCACACTTGCCAGCACTAGCAGAAACCACACACAGGCCCCATCTGGAGTCTGGGGGTCCAGGGGGAGGCTGTTGACAAGGTCAGCAGCGGAGAGGCCTGACAGAGGCAAGGCTGGGAGCAAAGCCCAGGTGGCCTGGAAGCTCCCATTCCACATGGGAATTATCAGATGATTGGGAAGGCTGAAGTATCCTCCAAACAGCGTGTATCTTGAGTATCTTGAGTTGGTCTCTGGTCAAACTCCAGAACACTGTCATGGGGGCCCAGCAGCCAGTGAGAAAGAGGCAACTTCAGAATCATAAAGGCACTGAAGGGCAGCAGACTAGCCACTGAGCCGCTGAGGAGGAAGCGGGGCTAAAAGGCCGCTAGGCCCCCTGGGCACCGCTCACAGCAAAGGGCTGCCCTTCCCTCAGCTCTTCCCTGCTCACTAGCTCACCCCGTGGCCCAGACTTCCTTGCAGGGATCTCTGTCAACAAAGAGCTGCTGGACCTCATGACCCTCAGATACAGTGACCACACTGGAAGGGTTGGCTTCTCCAGCCTGGTCTGCTTTCTGTTGCGACTTGAAGCCATGGCAAGTAAGTGTCACCTGGGGGCATCCTGGAGACCGTCACAGTGGGCAGAAAACACGGGAGAGGCCCAGGAACACACTCCTGCCCCAGGTCTGGGCAGGGCCTCAGCCATGGGCTGGCTGGGGTCCTGTGTGTGGATCCCTGGCTGCAGGAGCGAGCACCGGCCTCAGCCTGCATGTAGTCGGTCTGTGTCCCCTGCAGCCCGTCTGCACCTTGTTCTCCCCAGGATGGCCCCCTCCCAGGGCTCTCATCGCTGCATCACCCTGTCAGTGCCTCTTTCAGTAACAAGGTTAATTTACCTCCCTATGTCCCCTTTCTGGATTCTTTACAGTTTAAACCTCCCCTTCTGTCATGCAATGAATGATCTGGGGCTCTGCTGAAGGAATTACACACACAAGAGAATAGGTGGGGACAGCCGGTCTTTCCCAAAGCTTCAAAAATTCAACTACATGGGTCAGAGGTTTTGACACTTTTTATGTTGTTGTAAATGAAACCTTTGTTGTGAATGAAAGCTTATGCTAAACCCCAAGCCATGACAGAGCTCAGACGCTGTGAGGCTGAGGTAGAATGGTTGAGGCAGAACCGGCATGAGGCAGTTCTGTAAGCACGACAGCGGAGCTAGGCAGCTCAGACTGAGAGGACAGAGGCCTGGAGCTGACAGAGGAGGCGGAGGCGTGAGCCTTGCTCCAGAGAGTTCTCAGCTGGACAAAGGAGGCTCCCAAGCTGTGCAATGAAATACTTCCTCAGATGAGCCCCCGCATCCCCAGGGCCAATGCAGAGGGGTGTGGAACGGGAGGAAGCGGGGGGAGGGAGAGGGCCCCGTGCGGCCCAGAGCAGACAGCGATGCGCCCTGAGCTGCCCCATGGGTGGAGAGTTTGTCTGGGGAGCAGGGGATGCCCCCCCTGTGGGGACAGAGCCCCTCACCCCGGGTCACCACATTTGTTTCTGTCTTAACAGGGCCCAACCCTCCCTCCCTTGGCCCGTCCTGATTTTTCTCCTCCGTTTTACCCTAGGGACTTTCCAGAACCTCTCTAAGGATGGAAAAGGACTCTACCTGACCAAAATGGAGGTGAGGGGCCTTCCCCTCCCAGAGACAGCGCCCAGCCCCAGGCCACCTCTCCTCACTGATTCCAGGGGCATTTTTCTCCCTGAGAATATTGAACAGCCTGTCAAAGGCCAGCCGAGCTGCCGGCCCCCCTGCCTCCAATTACTGCCTTTATATATTGCTGACTGCCAAGGCTGCTTCAGGATCTTGGCAGACAGATTTTACTTTTTTCCAATAGCTTAATAAAGCAGAGGATTATGTGGGAGTCATAAATCCAAGAGGGAACTGAAGAACACCTGCTGAGCCCACTGTACATTAAATTTACTCCCATGGAGTTTTAGAGCGAGCCTCCTGGCCCAGCCAGCTGGTCGACCTCAGCTACCCCTACACTGGCTATTCAGGAAGTAGCAGAAGATAGGCTCTAACAGGGAGCTGAGACCTCCTGCCTGGGCTGGAATTAGCTGGAAAGGGTTGATAAGACAACTGAGATCTTTCAAGGAAGGAGGGTACCATTTGCCCTGTTCTTTTATTAAGCTAACAAGTTTAAAGATTGATTGTAATGATGATACTTACTTTCAGTGGATGAATCTGGTCATGTACAACTGAAGCAGAGAGTAGAGCAGTCCCCAGAGGCCAGGTAAGACATGACAACTTTAGAATCCTTTCCTCCTAGGAGTACAATTTCCTTTCTTCTCTAGAAACCACACAGAAGATTCTCTCCCTGGGAGCAGCCTCCCCAGAGATTACAGATCCCTTATGTGTGTAAGCCAAGGCTGAGCTACTCAAGGCCCCTGAGTTTTAGGGTTAAAAAATGCTGCAAATTTCATCCAAGCTGTGTAGACCAGTGGGCTTTCATGAGAGTGTAGCTTAAAGTCATGAGTGAGGGATTTAGAGTTCTTTCTTTTAATTAATTTCTTATTGAGATACAATCAACATTTAACATTGTATTAGCATTAGGTGTACAACATAATTTGACATATGTATATATTGTGAAATGACTATAAGTTCATATCCATCACCACACATACAAATTTTTTTCTTGTGGTAACTTTCACAATTTGCTATCTCAGCAACTTGCAAATATATAATACAGTATCGCAAACTGTAGTCACCATGATGGACATTATATCCCCAGGACTTATTTGTCTTATAAATGGAAGTTTGTATCTTTTAACCACTGTCACCCTTTTGGCCCACCCACTGACCCCACCAATGCCTCTGGCAACCACGGATCTGTTCTCTGAATCTACAAGTTTGTTTTTTCAGATTTCACATATAAGTGAGTTCACTCAGTAGTTGTCTCTCTCTGACGCACTTCACTTAGCATAATGTCCTCAAGGTCCATCCATGTAAATGGCAGAATTTCCTTCTTTTTATGGTGGAATAACATTTCGGTGTGTGTGTGTGTGTGTGTGTGTGTGTGTGTGTGTGTGTGTACACACAGCACATTTTCTTTATCTAGTCATCTGTTGATGGACACTTGGGTTGTTTCCATGTATTGGTTATTGTAAATAATGTTGCGGTGAACATGGAGGTGTGTGTATCTTCTTGAGTTAGTGTTTTTGTTTCCTTTGGATAAGTACGGAGAAGTAGAATTGCTGGATCATATGGCAGTTCTATTTTTAATTTTTTGAAGAACCTCATACTGTTTTCCGTAGTGGCTGCATCAATTTTCATCCCCACCAACAGTGCACAAGGGTTCCTTTTCTTCCACATCCTCTCCTATACTTATTTCTTGTCTTTTTGATATTAGCTACTCTGACTGGTGTGAGATAATATCTCATTGTGGTTTTGATTTGCATTTGCTTGATGATTAATGATATCGAACACCTTTGAAAGTATTTTTTGCTATTTTTGTCTGCTTTGGAAAAAATGTCTATTTAAATCTTCTGCCTATTTTTTAATCAGGTTATTTGTTTGTTTTTTTCTATTAAGTTGTATGAATTGTTTATATATTTTGGATATTAACCCCTTACCAGATACGTGATTTGCAAATATCTTCTCCCATTCAGTCAGTTTCCTTTGCCTGTGTGGAAACTTTTTAGTTTGATATAGTCCCACTTGTTTATTTTTCCTTGTGTTGCTTTTGCTTTTGGTGCCAAATTCAAAAGAATTGTTGCAAAGATTAATGTCAAGGAGCTTACTTCTATGTTTTCTTCTAGGAGTTTTATGGTTTCAGGTCTTATATTCAAATTTTTAATCAATTTTGAGTTGATTTTTGTTGGGGTGGAAAATAGTGGTCTGGTTTCACTCTAGAATTCTTAATTGACATTCCAAAGAGGAAAAGCAATTACTTGTCACAGGAAATGCTAATATGTGGAGCAATAAAAATGACCAGACTTTGAGGGTATGATAGTTGGGTCTAGCTCCAGATCTACCATTGCCTCACTATGCAGCTATTTAGACATCTGTAGGCATCAGTCTATACCTCTAACATGAGTGTGGAAAGAATTAATTCCCATTTCACATTTTTCTACATGTTTACTTTCAGGGAACAGACCCTAGACTTACATAGTCTACACTTTACCCTACTGTAGCAGAAACTCAGTAGAGTCTGCTAGAATTTTCCAGGACTAGGAAGCTCAATATATTGTGTTCCCCATTATTGGACATCTCTACTTGTTAAGTATTCTTTATCTAGAGGCAACAATCTACTTCCCTGGAAATTTCTACCCGTGTTTCTAGCTCTGCTGTCTGGAGTACTGTAGAAAAAAGATTTTATGTGCCGGATCTTGGACTACTTGAGGATGCCTTACTGCCCCATCCAAAGCCTCTCTTCTTTAGTTATCCATGTTGGCTGTCATCTGGGACTAACTGGTGACCATACTCCAATGACCCTTTGAAGTATACAGTTCTCCTATGCAGCAGCCCTGTGATTAACATATTCTGAGACCCTATTCTTTTTGTGAACAGCATTTATTTAATCTCCCAATCATGTATCTTGAAATCAAGAGACACTTTCTCCATAGGGAAATAATATTTTCGTATAAGTATTTCCTGATGAACACTTGGTGCTTTCTAATGAACACATGTTAACAAACATTGCAGAAATCAAAGTTAATTTGATTCAACTGTATTTCCTTGAATTCTCCTTTCACTCCTGTTTAAAATAAGGCATTTGATCATTTTCACTTTCCAATCTGCCTGCTTTATATTCCACTCTGCATGATTTCAAATATTGGGAGTGAGTCTTCAGTTGTATATTAAGCTAATTCAGCATGCAGGACTTAAAGCTGAAACTATGAAATAACTGGATTTTCTCTCATTATCGTTTCTCTGATAGAGGGTCTGAATTCCCTCTGAAATGATTTTTCCTATTCTGAAGATTATGTAAGAAGGAAGTATAACATAAGACACATGCTTATTTGTTTAAATTTCTTTCATTAATGCCTGTTATCATCCCTAAGAGTGTCCCCTGCCTCCCTTATTAATCACTGCCCCCTGACAGCAAGCACATTATTGACATATCCACCACTCTTGGATCATGAATTGCTTTGCAGAATTGGCGGCAGGAGGATGAAGTTCTGTCTCCACATCTACAGACCAATTCTTTCTTTTCCACCTTCCTCCTGTTATGCCAGAGGGCATATCCCTCTGGAGGTGTTCTGGAGCTCATTATCTTCCACCCACACAAGGGCCTGGTTGAATGAATTCTCCCTTCTGTATTCTAAATACTAAGCCTCTCTCTGTCTTCTGGAGTCTTCCCATTCCCATTTAAACATGACTATCTTTTACATTTCTTCCATCTCATATTCCCTTCCAGCTATACCTCCATTGCCCTCTTCTCTTTACAGCCAGACTTCATATGGGAGCTAATCAGCTCCATACCTTCACCTTCCCCTTTGTCCTCCATCTACTTCCATTTGGATTTCTCAGACCGCATCTCTCGCCCTTACTTTTGCCTTGGCTTCCTATCTGGTGTTCCTATATCCATCTAATTCCTGAAGTTAATTTCCTGCAGTCTAACTATACTTTTCAAAATTCACATCCAATCATTGTACTCCCCAGGTTAAAACCCTTCAGTGCCTTCCTATAGATAGATATTCAGGCAAGGTCTACAGTCATGACCATGACCTGCATCACCTGGCCCCTGCCCGACCATCTAACAGACTTGTGTGTCTCCTCCTTTCTGCTCCCTACTGCCATCATACCCGCATTATTACCTTTACTTCCTTCCATGCTTCATTCTTTCCCCACTTCAGGTCCTTTGTCCGTACTCCCTGCTTGCCCCGTTAGGTGCCTGACTCCTGTTCCTTCAGGTCTTAGCCCCAGCTGGGCTCCTCTATTTACTCACACATCACACTTCCCTAGTCGTAAAATTCAAAACACTTTGTTGTTGCCCACTCTGTCCTTTTTTTTTTTAGAGCTTTATCGAAATATAATTCACAAACCACACAGTTTACCCATTTAAGGTAAAAAGTGCAGTGGGTTTTCATACAGTCACAGAGCTGTACAGCCATTGCCACAAAATTACAGTACAGTTTTCATAACCACCAAAAAGAAATTCCATGCCCATTAGCAGTCACCTATTTTTGCCCCACCCTTCTAGTTCTAGGCAACCATAAATCTACCTTCTGAAAATATATTGGCATATTGCAGACATTTTCTATTATTGGGCTCATGCGATGTTTGGTCTTTTGTGACTGACTCTTTCACCAAGCATGGCATTTTTAAGGTTTATCCGTGTGGTAGCATGTATCAAGACCTCATTCCTTTTTAGTGCCAAATAATATTTCATTTTGTACATATATTTTATTCATCCATCCATTCATCAGTTGGTGGACACTTAAGTTGTTTTTGCTTTCTGGCTATTGTGATAATCCTGCTCTGAATGTTTGTGTACAAGATTTTGCATGGATGTATAATTTCATTTCATTTGCGTGTATGCCTAGGAGTAGAATTATCGGGTCACGTGGTAACTCTATGTGCAATATTTTGAGGAACCAACAAACTGTTTTCCAAAGCAGCTGTACCATTTTACATCCTCACCAACAGTGAATGAGGGATTCAGTTTTTCTATATCCTTGTCAACACTTATTATTATCTGTTTTTTTTTTCATTATAGCCATTGCAGAGGATGTGAAGTGATAGCTCATCGTGGTTCTGATGTGCAGTTCTGTGATGGCTTATGATGTTAAAAATCTTTTTAGTGTTTATTGGCCATTTGTATATCTTCTTTGGAGAAATTTCTATTCAAATCCTTTGTCCATTTTTAAATTGGGTTATCTTTTTTTGTTACTGGGTTGTAAGAGTTCTTGGTGTATGTGTTCCTTTACAAATCCCTTATCATATATGTGATTTGTAAAACATTTTTCCATCATGTACATTATCTTAAGCTTCTTGCTTATATCATTTATAGAACATGAGTTTTTAACTTTGATGAAGTCCAATCTGTCTATTTTTCTTTTGGCACTTACACTTTTGCTGTTGTATCTAAGAAATCATTGCCCAACCCCAAGTCATGAATATATATTCCTGTGTTTTTCTCCTAAAATTTTTATAGTTTTGTTCCTAAATTTGGGTCCTTGATTGATCCATTTTGAGATAATTTTTGTATATAGTATGAGGTAGGTGTCCCACTTCATTCTTTTGCCTGTGTATGTCTAGTTGTCCCACCAGATCATTCTTTGCCCCATTTAATTTTCTTGGCACCCTTTCCAAAAATCTATTTATCATAATGTAAGGATTTATTTCTAAACTTTCAATTATATTCCATTAATCTATATGTCTGTCCTTCTGCCAGTGCCACACTGTGTTGATTACAATAACTTTATAGTAAGTTTTGAAGTCAGGATATGTAAATCCTCCAATTTGGTTTCCTTTTTCAAGACTGTCTTGGTGATTCTGGATTCCTTGCTTTTACATATGAATTTTAGAATCACCTTGATAAATTCTGCAGAAAATCTAAAGGCAGCTGAGCTTTGATAACAATCACGTAATTCCATAGATCAAGTTGAGGAGTATTGCCATCTTCATGATATAAAGCTTTCTGATCCCTGAGCATGAGATGTTGCTCCACTTTTTTAGATATACTCTAACTTCTTTCAACAATGTTTTGTTTTCCATGCAGAAGTCCTTTCTTTGTCAAATTTATTCCCAAGTATTGTATTCTTTTTGATGCTATTCAAATAATTTCATTTTCAGATTGTTCATTGATAATGTATAGAAATGGAATTGATTTTTGTATACTGATCTTAAATTCTGCCACCTTGCTGAATTCCTTTATTGTTTCTAATTGTTTAGGGGGGGATTCCTTTGAATTTTATATATACAAAATCATGTCATCACAAATGGAGATAGTTTTATTTCTTCTATTCCATTTGCTTATTTTTCTTATCTAATTATCCTGGCTAGAGCTTCTAGTACAATCCTGAATAGAGGTAGAGAAAGCAACTTGTATCCCTGATCTTGGGAAAATACTCAGTCTTTCACCAATAAGTACGATGTTAGCTATAGGGTTTGTGTAGATACCATTTGTCACGTTGAGGAAATTCCCCTCTATTGGTAGTTAGCTGAGTCAACACACTTTTAATTATGTGCTTAATGTCTGTATTCCCTTCTAGACTCTAAGGCTACATATGTTTTATTTGTAAATAAAACACCTTACCATGTTTAAACAATTTTAACATAGTATTACCTGCATTGTAGCAATGGAGGCACATGCTTTGTTCAAAAGAAATAGATCTGATCAGAGGAGAGGGAGAGGAGTTGTCTGGTTAGGCATATCTTTATCTTAATTTACTAAGTCAGAGAAGAGATGGGTTGGACATGTCTTCCTTTGTTCTCATCCCAACTTCAGTAAATACTGCCTTAAACCCAAGTCTCCTGCTATTTCAGCTATTTCCCTAATTTCTTTCCCACTGGGATTACTGGGGAGTACAGAGTTAACATTTATAATCTTCAATACACCATGACCTATATTCTTTTATAAAGCCTATGATCTGACCTACTATTCCTCTCACCCTTTTGAAATCTGCTTTCCTGAGACCAAGGCACATTTCAATATTAACATAAAAATTACTATCAATATAAAAATCTGCCCAATATTCCCTTACTTTGCTACTATAAACTCAGGCTTCCTTTCTTCCAGTATTTCTGTCACCCCCAGAAAGGAGACTTTCACTTTCAGCCAGCATTCAGTCCAGAAGGGAATCCCCTCTCCTGGCTCATTCGGCCTCTGGGCATCAAGCCAGTCACAGGAACAAGCTGAAGGCATATGAGCTGAGGGGGCTTCTCCCCGAGACTGGAGGGGCTGAGGCCCCCTCACCAGTCCATTTGGCTTCCAGGCACTCCTGTAAACGGTGCAAGGAGCTTCTATCTGCCCCAGACTCACCAGGCAAGCCGGGGTGCACTCACATCAAGGACACTTCTGTTTCTCTTGCTCTCATCTCCAACCCATCTCTGCTCCTCTGACTTAGTAAATTAAGATAAAGATATGTGTAACTGGCAACTCCTCCCCCTCTCCTCTCATCAGATCTATTTAGATCTATTTCTTTTGAACAAAGCATGTGCCTCCATTGCCACAATGCAGGCAATATTATGTTAAAATTGTTTAAAATATCAAGTTCATACTCCTAAAAATACTAACATTAGTGCACTGGTATATGTTCCCTGGACATTTGAGGCTGTGTTGATATTAACTGATTTTAGAGTCCAGAGGTTTCAGACCCTGCTGAGAGTTTGTCTAGTTAATATCACCTACATTCATGGGGATCGACTGTCAGTATTATTGTAAAGTGCCTTACAAAGATAACAAAGTTAGTATTTATAATAACTTCCCTCTACGTAGAAATAGTGTCTTGAGGAATGGGCCACCTTCTTCTACTCTGCATGACGCTGAAATACGGGCAGCAGTGGCCCCGATCCTGCTGACTTACCGACAACAGCTTTCCCCAGAGCCAGCCAACTTCTATCCTGATAAATCCATCTCTCCCATCCTGCAGACCGAAGGGATCCTTTTTGAGAGTTGGGAGTCTGGATTTTCCTCTGGTGATGTGAAAACTGCCTACCCACTCAGGCAAATATACACCTGGTGATCACTAGGCACCTTTAGAACCGAGGGTGCGTAGCCTTCCAGGGCTGACTTTTAAAGAGAAATGTACCCAATTAGGAAAATGACATGGACACTCCAAGGACTTAACCATGAAGGAGAGGGAATTGGAATCCAGGAAACAGGAGATCCACCCCCAGATCCTGTGCTCACTCAGGCAGTCCAAGGACGGAGAAAGCTGTGCCGCGGACAAGAGAGCAAGATGAGCAACCTTTGGGAAGAAAGGAACCAACAGTTTTTCTGATCACTTAATCATGGGAAAATCATGTTCAGAGGCTTTTGAAATTCTGCCGGAGAGTTCCAGGAGAATTATTAGGATAATGGCATAGACTAAGCAGATTTTTTAAATGAGGTAATTATTAACTCCTGGATGAACAAAGAATTATAGAAGAAAGGAACTGTGGTCCTGGAATATCTCTTCACTTAGTAGAGAACAGTACATACATAGTCATAATAAAATAAAAATTGAATATTGATTTAACAAAATATGGGACATAAATATGTTGGAGAATGGAGGGAAGTTGCTTAGGCATCCCCCAGCCCCCCTGTCTTCCATCCTAAGAGGTCAATAGGCATTTCACCCTGACAGATCAAGGGGTCAACCTACAAGCATATTATTTAGAAATGTGGAGCTGAGCTTCAGAAGATTTGGGGGAGAGGGGACTTGAAAATAGAAATGGGACAGGGGACTGCTATTTTCCCTCTGTGCATGTTGAATTTTTAAATTATGTACATTGGGATGGATTTTTATGAAAAGTAAGCAGAGTAGCACAGGGTCTGAGAGAAAAGAGTTAAAACTCGAGAAGAGGATGGAGACAGAGAAGACAGCCAAGGCCGCTGCTTTACCATGTGGGCAGGAAAGTTGGCTGATTACAACTATAGAAAAAATGTCTATGCAAGATGTCACTTCAGCCCAAGAGATGTGCTCTTGAGAACAGCCGCTCCTCTTTAGGAGCCGGCAGACAGGGGCCCCGCTGGGTCTGAGGACAGGGCTGTTGCAGCTGTCCCTGATCTCGGTCCTTCCTGCCTGCCCAGGAGGCCAGGGGAACGTCTCCCAACCTCCCCTCCACTCTGCCATAGGCACTCAGGGGCTA
Source organism: Manis javanica (assembly GCF_040802235.1). Lineage (NCBI taxonomy): Eukaryota > Metazoa > Chordata > Mammalia > Pholidota > Manidae > Manis > Manis javanica. Next base: position 218,554,178 of record NC_133156.1, read on the forward strand.
AGTGGGCTGTGGCTGGGACTCAGGGCCAAGTAGGTGGTAGTGTGCAGCGGACAAGTGTGAGGAATGGAGTGAGACAGTGCCACCAATGGGGAGCCATGGGCGTGCCTCCTCCCTCTGCCGTCTGGGGGGCCGGGAGCTACATCAGTGGGAATGCAGTCAGGTCTCTGTGGGCACTCAAAGAAAAGAAAAGCTACTTTCCTCTCCCCGGGCCTTCTGTGTTGGAGCATCTGTGTCTTTGTCTAGGACAATTCCCACTGATCACTCCAGAGTCTGACTCCCATTCCAGGGAGCTGTGCTGCCCCGTGGTTGTGATCCATCAAAACCTGCCCTGCCTCCTGAAATGCAGTCAGAGCCACCTTGGAGGAGCCTGGCCTGGGGCCTCCGCTGGGTCAGGCTCCTGTAAGCGCAGTCACAGAGCAGGCCATCTGAGCACGTCGGGTCACCAGCCTGAAATCCTTTGGAGAATGGAGCAGAAGGTGTCCCCTGTGGGAAAGAAGGTGGGTAGCTGCATCTTGGTGCCCTCCCACCAGTCCAGTCCATTTCTTGGTAAAAGCCAAAATGAGCCAGTCTGTGCACCCCCAGGGTGCTGTGGGTATCACAGGAGCAGTCCCCTGGGTGTTTGCAGAATAATCATGCCCTCCAGTGTCTGAATTCTGATTGTGTCACAGCCAAATGACAAAATAAATCATGGTTCCCATAAAGATCTTGGACTCTGTGGCAAGTAGGATCTTAGTTCTGGATGAAAAATGCATTTGGGGAAGAGAAAATTCAGCCAGCAAAGCATGTCCCCCTCTCCTCCCTTATCCATAAAGTGGATCTCCAAGAGACTGTGGCCCACTAGGGTGTAGCAGACATTCCAGAGAATGACCAAGCCAGACCCCACTCTGGAGAATTTGAGATTTGAGGACTCATTCCTGGAAATATCTTCCTGGTTGAGATGCAGATACGTGTCAAGAGGACAGGAGGGTGGCAACCTTCCTGAGTGTGACCTTTCTGAGCAGACACCCTCAGAAGGCAGACGGCATGGACAGGGGAACACCATTGTGCAAACGTCCACACTCAGGAACATGGTCAGCCTTTGGAAGTGAACACATCCTGGTACAAGGAACAAATACACAGCCAACCAACCTGCGTGCCACAGGGACTGTTGCAAAGTGTTCACGATCCTCTCAGTGGTATAGCAGAGGCAGAGGTTGGGCCAGGTCATTTTGCCTCCTGGCTCTGTGCTTGGTTAACCAGGATAGATGGCTGTAGTTATCAACATGGTCTTGGAGGCAGGCAGAGCTAGTGCCTGAAGACCCTGGGTCCTGGGCTGCCAGACTGCCCTCTTACATAAGGCATTTTGCACACAAAACACTGGCACCAACAGGTCAACATAAATTGTTAATAAAGGGAAAGGCCAGAAGAAGAATGTGCCACCTCCAGCAGGACTCAGAGATGATCTGCAGCTGAATGTCCAGATGGAAAGGCCAACACACGTGCACCCTTTGCTGCCCCAACCACATGTCACCCAGGCTCCTTCTGAGCCTGCCTGGGTCCTGGAAGACAAGAAGGACAGTTTTGCAAGCCTGGGGTTAGCATCGAGCAGCCCTGGGGTGGCTGTGCCCTGTGCACCACCTGGACTGGCGTCCACAGGATGTAGAGTAGGTTCCTTCCCCACAGGGCTTTGCTCAGGAACCAGTCTTTAATTTTCTCTTTAAATGAACAGGATATAATGGGTAAGGTTATCAGTAACTGAAATGCTGACTCTCGCAGCCACACCACAGCCAGAGGGCCCAGGGAGGCAGCATGGGGCCTGACAGAGGGGATTCCCGGCTTGGAGACCAAGTCTCTGTGCCCCCACAGGAGGGAAGGGCCTTGATCCTCAGCCCTGGGACATGACAGACCAGCCAGCTTGTCCCTAGGCTGTACCTTCTCAGGCCTCCCCACCTCCTTAAGCCAGGGAGCAAGGCCTCCAAAGCAGGGCCAAAGAGTTCATATCCGTGGGTCCTGGAGCAGGTTGTGTTATCTCCAGAAGATGAGACGGTGGGCAAGGAGCACAAAGAAGGTCCCCTCTAACCCCAGGGTCACCACTAGCTTTCAGAGAACCAAGAAGCTCCTGCCGCCACCTGAACTGGACACCATGGGGAGCTGCCAGAGATGCCCACGGTTGCCGTAGCCTGGTACAGGTGTTCTTCAGACAAAACCTCACACCTGCCAAAGGCCATATCTGCCCACCCGGCTGGAGGCAGAATAAAAAGGTTTCTGCCTCTCTTCTGCCTTCCAAATATCACAAATGTGCATCTCACTGGTAGGACTTGAAGTGTATCTGGAGCTCTCCTGCCAAGGTAGTTTTCAGGCTTCTAGCCTCTGCCAGAAAGGAGAGAACAGGGGAGGGGTGTAAAGGTGTCAGGTGCCAGTAGACAAGAGTGCACAGAAAAGAGAAAACTGGAAGAAAAGAGGGAGAGATAAGCAGGTGGAAGTGGAGAGCTGGGGAAGAAAGACAATTCAGACAGAGGGGCAGGCAAATGCTCAGCGGCCAGCAATGCACACAAACAGGAGAGACAGGACAAGGCAGAGATTGGGAGACAGAAACAGCGAGAAGGTGGGGCCCGTGGGCATGGATGGTAGCACTGGCCGTAGAGCCCCATCACTTGGAATTATTGCCGGTGGAAATGCTGACTTGCCCAACACTGGTCAGGAGTGTGGCTGTGACTCCCAAACTTCCCTGTGCATAAAAATCACCTGAACAACCTTTCTAAAAAGCTTCAGAGAGTCTGATCCCGAAAGTCAGGGGCTTGGCCTGGAATCTGCTTTCTTTGTAAGCTCCCCAAGTGATGCCTATGATCCTTGGGGATACTGGAGGAATCGCTGCTTTTGCAGTTCCACTGAGGGGTGGAAATGCTCCAGACTGCAGCCATCAGGGCAGCGATGAATTCAAGCTTAAGGCCCGCTCTGCTCAGAAACCTCCCACCATCCCCACCCTCAGCTTCACTCTGCTCCCGGGAGTATCTCCAAGATCTCCTCCCACCCCCGCCCAGTTCACTTCTCCCCTTCCTTCCAGCTCCCAGACCACTGATGTTCTAGTTGATGTTTCCCTCCCAACAAGCTAATTAAGCAATAATCCTAGAAGAATCCATCACTCTGACAAGGTTGTTGATTAACCATCCCCAGCCAAGCCAAAAGTGCTTGATATCCCAGCAGAATGCTCAATAATGAGTACAGCAGCAGCACGGGCTGCAGCAAACGGGTGACGGCGGGACCTGAGAAGACAGAGGCCGATGGGTAATTACGCCTGACTTTGCAGAAGCCAGAGGGCCGTGGAGAGGAATGGGGGCTGGCTGGAGGCTACACAGGCTAGGGTGTCTCTAACCAGATTCCAGACCATTCTTTCTGGACCTCCAAATGCCGCCAGAGTGGTTCTAAGATTATTAACAACTCTTGACTGCTGGAGAAGGGCCATGTGAAAGGGGACTGCGCACAAAGAAGTAACTCCCCAACTTCACAACGGTGTTAACTGTATAGCTACTGGAGCAAGAGGAGAGACAGGCAAAACAATAAAATTGCTGTTGGGAGATCATTTCAAGTGCAGATGGATATACCTTTCTCTTTTCCACACTTAAACTTATTTCAAACACCCCTCTGTTCCCTTAAAATACTTACTTTCTTGAGTGCTGGTGATAGTCTCTGACCACGCAGGACGTGATAAAACACTGCCCCCTGATGGTCACAGTTATTGCAGCTTCAAACCTCCTGCTTCCAAGGTTCCTTCCCACTCAGGTGCCTGGTGTGGGCCCTGGCACGTGGGCCTGCAGCTAGCCTGGTCACAGCGTGCACTGTCTGAGCAGCCGCCTCAGCAGAACTGCCCAGTCAGCTCTCAGATTCCATCTTTGTCTGAATCCTGGTCTTGCTTCCACCATTTTTGTTTTTGTTTTTATTTTTATTTTTTGGCACAAAGAATGGATGACATTGACAAATATTCGGGACCAAGGGGAAAGAAACTGACCCCCAGCTGGGCTACCCTGATTTGGTCACTGACATGCCATGTCCATGTCATCTTCCAGTTCTGCTCAGCCACAAAGAAAATAGCATTAGTAAGTGCTCAGCAAATATTCAGAGAATGAGTGACTGAACTGTAGGCAAGGGTAAAGACAGGGCATGGGGAGTGGCCCCCGCACTGGGCCAGGACTCTGCAGTCTAAGGTTCAAGTCCTGTTTCTGCCTCCAGGCAGCTGTGTGTGCTTTGGGGAATGGCCTTCTCTTTCCGGGCTTCCTTCTCCCTAAAATGGTCTATAAAGATCTCCAAGGTGCCTTCGCAAACTTAGGGACTCAGGTCCTAAGGTTTCTAATCAGCAATCATCAATAAGGGGCAGCAGTTAGCCAGGAAGAAAGCTTCAACAACAGCTCTTGCTGGGACCCACCTTCTGGGAAATCAGCAGCACCCTCCTGGCCCCACCCCCACCCCCCAGCGTCTGAGCGCTACTGCTCCTTTTAGGACGCCTGTGACAACGGAAATTTAAAAGCCCCTTCATGTATGTGGACTTGGTCCTTAGCGTCACCGAGTCAGACCCGCCAGCAGCTGCAGATGCTGGTGCCACAGTGACACCTCGTGGCCATCTCCATCTCCACTACTCGCAGCCCCTCCCGGCTTCTCAGCACTTGCCCAAGTCCTGTCCTGCCCAGGACTTGGTGGGCAGCATTAACCCCCAGTGTGAGTAAGGCAGGGCCATGGGTTGTAATCTCAGTCTTGCAATCGCCTCTCTGTCTGATCTTAGTCTCTTCAAATAAGACTTTGGCCTTCAAGTCCTTCCCTTCCAACTGCCTTGTTCTCTGCCTGGGTTACAGCCCATCATCAGGACTCCCAGGCCACATGGTAGGCAGGATATCCCTCAGGGAGGGAGCAGCCCAGTGTCCACCACTGAGACCCTGGGGGTTCACCTCTGGGACCATGCCCAGCCCTGCCCCACACCGACTTCCACACAGCCATGAGGCAGGACCACACAACCCAGCTGTTGTCCACAGATGTTCCACACCAGGGCCTGCCTCTCTCCTGGCTGCCAGCTGCTGAGGTGGAGAAAACTAACAGAACTAGCCAGAAGGAAGCCTCATTGAGCTAGTTTTCTGTTGCGGGGAGGGCAGGGTCTTGCTCCCTTTGGGTCCTGGAATCTTGCCTATCAGTGGGTCTGCTGGGTTCATGTATCCTTAAGGAGTCATGCAGCTAGATTCTTTTTAACACAATTTCCTCCCCACACTGACACCTCACAAAGCGCAAAAAAATGGAAAGGGGATTGTATGCTGACTTCAGAACCTCCTCCCAGGGCCAAGTACTCACCCTGTTTTGGTATGGCTGAGGACACAGAGACTGAGGTTTCTGGATCTTTCCTGGCCCCCATATTACTCTTATTCTGGAAGACCTGGACTCCTTGCCTCTTAAACCAGGTCACTTATCACCAATATTTTGTCTATGCTTATTAGTCTTTTGTAAAGTATAATCTTTCCACAGAAGACCATGGTGCTTTCCAATACATAAATGGAAAGGGCCAGATGAGGCTTTGCTCATGTCACCTGTACTCCTCGTGGCTTCCCGTAGACTGCGCCCAAGAAATGTTCAGTGGTAGCGCTCTGGAACCCCATTCGTTCTAGAGTTGCCACAGCATTAGGTGACCTGTGGTAGCTTTTCCTCATCATTAAATAG